>NC_136069.1:942629590-943229590 GCF_964261635.1 Lissotriton helveticus
GAGTGAAAGAATGCACACATGAGTGAAAGAGAGGGTGAGGAGCTTGAAGAAAGGATGGATGAGTGATAGGTTTTAATGAATGGACGGATGATTGACTAGGTGGATGGATGAGAAAGTGATAGGATGGCTGGAGGGGTGAAAGGGTAAATGGTTGGATGGATGAGTGAATGGATGGGTGTGTAGAAGAGTGGATGGAGGAGTGAAAGGATGGCTTGGGTGAAAGGGTAAATGGCTGGATGGATGGATGAGTAAATGGATGGATGGGTGGAAGAGTGGAAGGATGGATGAGTGGAAGAGTTGAAGGATGAGTGAAAGAATGGATTCGGTGAAAGGGTGGATGGATGAGTGAAAGGGTGGATGGAGGGACGAATGAGTGAAATGATGGATGGAAGGATAGATGATGGATAGGTTTGCAAATGGTTGAAAAGGTTTGATATGGATGGGCACAAAGACGGAAGGACAGAATAAAAACTGAATGATGGATGAAAGAATTAATAGATGACAAATGTACATTTAAAATGGTGGATATCAGGGGTTTGATGGAAGGATGAATGGCTAGATCCTTGGACAAGAGATCTCTTCTGGGGAGGGTTGTGATGACTTACTTTGCTGTCTTGGTGCCATAAGAGCTTTATTTCAAAGTGGGAGGTATTTACATTTTCTGGCTACTCCCTTCCTATGTGTTCCTATTCTGTATTTGCTGTGTGCTTACGTGTGGGATCTATACATCATGCATATGACATTTTGAGTCACACCCAACTAGTACCTGAATGTTACACTCGTAATTGTAAATGTTTGCATGTTTTGTTTTAGGTGAAGTGTGAAGTTTTAGAGAGAGCCTCATAGTGCCATGAGCTGTGCTTGAGATGTATACTGTATTTGTAGCAATGGGCAAGGCGTCAAAAATAAACGATGTGATAATGTATCGACAGCTCCTTCTTTAAGAAAGTTGCAGGGAAAAGCCCTTTTGTGACTTCCGTCAGCTAGTGCAACTCTCTGCAAAGCCCCCATAAGCAAAGTCAGATTCGATATTTTAAGTTCCTCTTGCTGAAACACCTGTAATGCGTTTCCTGTAGTGGGTTCATCACAGCAATCCTCCCTTTAGTTCACCTATGCGTGCCGCTTTACATCTCACAATATATTTACAACAAGGGGTGGTGAGGGACAGAGTCTCTGAATTAAGCAGAATACTCTCACCCAGTCAAAAGATCAGGGCTAGATCCAACACCGTTTTTTAGCTCATTGCACCATCCCAGTTTCAGAACCTGGCTGTATGCAAATTAGTCTGTTCCTGTCCCAGTGCATGAAGGGAACAGGGCAAACCAAACTACAAAAGCCAATTCTTACACTGGGAAGGAAACAAACTTCCGGGGACCGGTTTCTGGCATTACAGCCGTCTTCGGCCCGGCTTGCTTGAATCCTGATGGTGCAATGAGCAAGGGACTCATGTCTGAGTATACCCTTCCACGCTTAGGGTGGACAAAAATATTTACAACAAGGCAGGAAGATATGAGAGGCTGGTAAAGTCTATCCGAGCAGATCTTCCTGACCGCTTCTCTCACCAAACATGCCTGCGTAGGACCAGGAGTTGTAAGCAAAATATCAGACTGGACAACTGTGGCAGGCTCGGAAGGAATGGGCAGTAGCCGTGTTTTGGTAATAGTGGGTTTTATTGATGCCAAGAGATGGTCAGTACAGGTCTTTCGAATATAGGGGGGGCGTCGAGGAGATCTACTCCGGCTCCGTCTTCGTACTCGTGCCTTTGACGCTTCGACTCTTCTCCTGCCCTCCGGGCTGCTCCTCTTCTGGGGCTGGTCGACTTCCGTGGTGACCCTCCGGGGTCATAGACCCAAAAGAAAGAGAAGGTAGGGATCAGGGCAGAGCTCAATAACTCAAAAGTGTCAGGGAAAGGGCGTGAGGAGGGCTGTGCAACACTCGGGGCTCGCAAACGTGAGGGGGTTTGTGCTCAAGGGTAGGGGTACCGGGATAAGCAAGGGACTCCCCAATCACACGTTCGGTCCACTCCTCTTATAAACCCAACCCGCAATCCTTCTCCGTACCTGGAGTAGCCACGCACCTCCCCCGGGTGAGTGGCTGGGCGAAGCGCAGTGTCGGTGGCCTCCTGGCGTCTCCTCGGGTGATGGAACGTCCCGCTCTCCTCCGTAGCTTCCTTCCTCCGGTCTCACGCTTGTCTCTTCAATCCGCTCGTCTCCCTCCGTCTTCTCCGACCTCCAACCTCCGGTGAACAGGCACACCTCCGCTGGGTCTGCTTCCGCCTTTGACGCCGTCGCGTCCCTGGTTGGCCGCGCCCACATTCTGTACAGGGGAACGAGAAGGGGGTGAGTGGCACATGTCCCATCATACAGCCCCCATAGCAGTACAAGAGGGGCGGACCCCGCCACCCCGTTACAACAACCCAGTGTAGTAACCATATAAATAGATTATTATCATATGAAATACCCCAAGACCTGCACAGTTGCTCAAAGCTGCGACATACCAAAAAATCTGGAAGTGCACTATTGTCTCAACTTAATATAATCTTTTTTTGACTTGTACTTAAGTGGTTGTCTATTTACACACTTTTATACTATTGTGCAACTTCCTCTGTCTGTAAAGCTTGCCTTTTGTCCCAAGGTTTTGTCCTGAATTTTGACACTTTGTCCTGAATTTTTGTCCTGAATTTTGACCCCTTGTCCTGAATTTTTACACTTACCGTCCTGAATTTGCACTCATGCCAGTTGGTCACCCTAGTGGCGACACAAGGCTCGAACTACGAAGAGCCTGGTTTTGCCTGAGGAGATCAGATGCCGTGTGACTGCGCTGGTGAAACAGTGAAGATCGTGGCGCGACACGACGGAGAACCGGAGACGCCTTATGAAATCAAAGGCCCTGATGCCTGCAGTAGAGGGTCGCGATGGCTCCAGTTATACAAAAGGATCTGGTGGTAGCAATCTGAGAGCGGGGATGGACGGCGCCATTGATATCGGAACTGCGCCAGCCCTGGGATCAACATAAGATGGCAGCCGATGGACGGAGGTAGGCACTCCCCCGATGACGATATTGAGGAGACTGGGGGTGAGTGACTGAAATGCCTTGTCCCCGTTCCTGACCACTGTGGGGTGAAGGGAACAGGTGCGCAGAGGACTAAGGCCCGCACTAGACACTGGGGAGGACCTGGGCTGCCCTGGAACTGTACTGAGAACTGCACACAGGGCGACTCGGAGGCCGGGTGTTGCTGTGAGCTAGCGCCCCCCATTTCATGTGAGGATGCTGCACCGGGAAATAAAGGCATTGTGACTTCCTTGGGCCACAATAAAGCGGAGGAAATTGGCAGATACATGAGGGTGTCCAAAGTACGACGCGGAACATTAGGGCAGAACCCCCTGTCCACAAGATAGCCTCACAAATAGCACAAGGGAACTGCAGAGACGGACAGGTATCTACGTGCAGCTTATTGCAAGCTTTCCATTGGGGATCTACGAGCTGGATGATGCTGCAACACGGTCTTTATTCACGAATTTTGAGACAGGGCTGACCCACGAAGGGGGTGAAGACAGATTGTACCTTTTGGAAAGGGGACCGTTCGGCAGCCATAGAGGAACTTATTGCGGTACAGGCAGCGAGGTGTGCCACATATTGCAGCGCGGCCTATTAAGTGCTACTGCCAAGTATTGTTGCTGTGGGCCAGCCACCGCTATACTACAGGTGTCACTGGATAACAGGAACAGTGAGGTGCACGGCCTCTGACCCCCCTGTAGAGATGGGACGCCCTAGGACAAAGCAGACAGAGCCCCCACCCCCAGATGCTCCATCAGGAACAATACCAGAAACGCAGATGGGTGGTCAGGACGTGGATGTGATACCGCCTACGGAGCCCAGCAGTACTAAAGGCAAGCTAGTTTCAATATTGCGCGAAATACGCGACTCCAGGGCAGTTATGGAAACTCAAATCAACACACCAAATTGGCGGATAAAGTGAAACACAACAGGCTGGCACTGGACGACCTCATTCCTCAGCAAACGACACACTCGGCCCAAATAGAACAATTGCAACTCCAACTGAAGGGCCTACAAGATAGGGTGGACGACGCAGAGGGACGCTCTTGGGTCAACAATGTGCGTATTTTGGGAATACCGGCAAGGAGCGAGGGAACCCACCCCACCCAATTTATAGAGCAATGGCTTCGCGAGCAGGTGGCTACAACGGGACTCACAGATCACTTTAGTGTTGAGCGCGCTCACAGAGTTCCACCCAGGCCTCCACTCCCAGGGGCACCACCTAGACGGATCCTGAACTACAAGGACACAGATACGATCTTGCGCATTGCGAGGGAGAAGGCTCCGATCACATTTGAAAATAAAACAATATCTCTATACCCGGACTTCACACTAGCTGTACAGCGAGCGAGGGCTACCTTCCAAGACGTCAAATAGAAACTTCGACTGCACCAACTGAAGTATGCCTTGTTATTTCCGGCCCGCCTTAAAGTTCTCTATGATCAAAAGGCTCTATTTTTCGATAGCCCGGAAGAAGCTGCAGATTGGCTGGAAATAACTATGTCGCCTCCGGGATCACAACATTCCTCACGCTCTCCTTATGGACAGCAGCCGGAATTGCAGAGGATGAGAAAGGACAGACAGGACAAAGGAAAACCAGCTGGGAAGGGCACAGGAGCACAACCGTCGCAAGAACATATAATAGGCAGCCAAACGGATGCGATCCTGACATGCGGCACACGATGCACGATCCGTGGCGGACACTGTGAACTCTTCGGAGGAGGTGGATGCACACTTGGACTCTGAGTCTAGCATGGCACAGTTCCCTCTGGTCACCCCGCAGACTGTTAATGACTATTTGGGCTGATAAGAATACCCGCCCCTTGCTGCTGTGGTACGATGTCAGATGAGTATATAGTGTTGTACATGATTATGCTGAATATGCTTATTGTATGATTGCTGCTGTAACAGGACTTAATTGACAAGGTTGCAACATCTTTAATGATGCTTAACACTTGCAGAATAGGGTGTGAACGGGGGCTCTAGGGTCCCTGAACCAGTGTGTTACTTGAACGGTGCTAGGTTTCTAGTGGAGGCTGCTACCCCTAGGGCAATTGCAAGTAGTTATGGATAACTGCCGAATTCTTATTGAGTTTGTTCTGATGGTTTGGGTCTCCTTTGTTTTGTAGGAGAAGCTAGTATTGGGGAGTTTAATGGGAGTTACAGGCTCGGTTACATTTATAGCAAGGGACACACAGAATGCAAGGAACTATGTGGTAATCAGCATATATGTCTGGAAACCTGATGGCACAACCTAATAACTATACATATACATCCTGGAACGTACGTAGTCTGGGGTCAATAAATAAGCCTCATAGAATACTGGCTCAATTGAATCGTAGCAAAGCACAGATAGTTTTTTTACAAGAAACGCATCTAGTACAGACAGAGGCCACTAAACTTCTAAATAAATGGAGGAGACAGCTCTTTTCTATTCTTACTCCACATTCGCCAGGGGGGCAGCAATATTGTTCAGGAATGGTATTCCATTCAAGTTGTTAGAACAACGGACAGATGTGAATGGACGATATGTGCTGTTACATGGCCTGTTAGACGGGGAGCAAATAGTACTGGGAAGTATATATGCCCCAAATGTTGACCAAGACAAATTTTTAGCAATCTTCAGGACAGCGTTGGTGGGATGGGAAGAGTATCCATGGAGAGTGGGGGTTCATTTTAACTCAGTGCTGGATCTAGAACTCGACAGATCTCACCCTCCCTTACAAGAGGCGGGATGTAGGAAGCAGAAGCAGACAGAAGCACTTCAGACATGGGCAGGAGGTTGGGGTATTGGAGATGTTTGGAAGGAGAAACACCCCACAGATAGGGAGTATTCCTTCTATTCCGCAACACATAGCCTACACACCCGTATAGATAGGATATTTTGTTCACAGCGGCTAGTGGGTATGGTTGTTGATCCTACGCACCGGAGCAAGATGTATTCGGATCATAACCCAGTAGAGGCCACATTAATGTGGGGGAAAGTCCTGACGCCAATCCCATAATGGAGGTTAAACCCATCCCTCCTAGAAGATTCCGTATTCCGCAATGCTCTTTCCACAGCCATAACCCAATACTTCATCGAAAACAAAAATACAGCAAGCACTCGGCAAATTGAATGGGACGCATTAAAAACATTGATACGGGGAGTGGCAATCAGCACGAAAGTGGGAGTGCGTGTGACACTTCTTGCCAAACTCTCGGAAGTGAAGAATAGGATGGCCAGGCTGGAACAGGAAGCGGTAACAAATAGTGCAAACAAAGCTGAATTGCAGGAAATACATATAACACATGCTGAACTACTAGAAGAACTCAGAGACTATAGACTATATACCCAGAACCAGCATGTGAGTGCAGATAGGGCCGGCCCCCTGCTTGCTAGGATTGTTAAGGACAGACCCCCCTATGTCTCCCATTCTTTTCGGCAGTACTACGAACAATTATATGCGGCCCTGGACAGAGTAGCGGACAGGGAATATGAAGAGTTTTTTGAGGGATTACAGATCCCCACACTAGACGATGGCCAAATAGCAGACTTAAAGAGTCCAATCACGCATACGGAAATTAAAGCCGCGATAAATGCCCTTCCACTTAATAAATCTCCAGACAATGACGGATTGCCCATTGAATTTTATGCGATGTACTCTGAACCTTTGGTTCCCCCACTGTTAGAGCTGTATCAGAAGGCATTATAAGATAGTTTCCTCCCGCACACTACTGCACAGGCGACGGTGACCCCCTTGTTGAAACAAGGTAAGGATAGCAAAGACATGGGGAGCTATAGACCCCTATCGCTCCTTAATACGGATTATAAGATTTTAAGTAAGATATTAGCAACTAGATTATTGTAATATACACCCAGCTTGATTCACACTGATCAGTGTGGATTTATACCGCATAGGAGCACAGCACTCAACATCCATAGGCTCCACATGGTAATGTCACAAATACCGATGGAAGCTAATCCGCGAGGCTACATCTCTTTGGATTTGCGACACACGTTTGATTCGCTCAACTGGGAGTTCCTGATGTCTGCGTTGACCCGCTTTAGGATACCGCCGGAATACATACAATAATTAAGATTGTTATACATTAATCCAACGGCAAGGGCCTGCACGGGACCTCACATTTCTAATCAATACCAGGTAGAAAGGGGTACTAGGCCTGGCAGCCCGCTCTCGCCCCTGTTGTTTATTTTAGCGCTCGAGCCTCTCTTGTAAAAGCTACGTACAAAGGCCAGACACGGCATAAGCAGATGATCTCATTCTATTTGTTAACAATTTAGACGAGGCCTATGACCCTATACCAGAGATTTTCTCATCATTCCACAACCTTTCCAGACTTACGATCAATGAAAATAAATCATATGCTTTCTTTTTAATGACGTAACTAGAATCGCACCAATTCAGTTCGGTCAATGGAAGTTAAAAACCTCGCCAGTCACCTTTAAATATTTAGGCATTCAAATATACAGAGATGTAGAAGATATTCTAGATGGCTACTTGACCCGCTCTATAACATCACTCCGGAAACAGATTAAGTTTTGGACTTCCCTACCGCTATCAGTGGCCGGCCGGACGAATAGCCATAGCTAAAACGGTGATGTTACCGAGACTATTATATAATTTTGTTAATCTGCCTATTCTGATACCATTATCTACCTTTAAATTACTAGATACATTGCTGATTGAATTGATTGGGGATCGTGGTGTAGGCGGATACGGCTTGCTAAGCTACAATTGCCCACAAAACAGGGAGGTATGGGAGTCCCGGACATGAGAACTTATTGCTATGCAGGCCAGATGCTGTGGTTAGCATATTGGATAAAAGGCCGCAACCTGAGACGCACGTTAGGATAATTGAACTAGTGCTGAAGTTTACTCTTTTGACTCTACCCAACGTAGTGGGAATAATACTGAATTTTAAACTGTGTCTTTCATATTGGTTTTTTAACTTAATTCAATTGCTGCTACTTCTTCACTCGTTCGGTCTTAAGCACTGCACTTACCTGCATCTCCGACACCCGCTGTAAACCGCCAACTCCCCGGTCCACCACGGGTTTCCCGGTTGCTGTGGAGGGAGCGAAGGCGGCAGATCCATCCAAGTCCGGGTTAGAGGTGCAGGGGGTGGAGCTACTTACAGCAATACTATATAGTTGCTTCACGGATGCGACGTGCAGCGGACACGAGTTAGGATAATTGAACTAGCGCCAAAGTTTATTCTTTGGACTCTACCCAACGTAGTGGGAATAATACTGAATTTTAAACTGTGTCTTTCATATTGTTTTTTTTTTTTTAAACTCTTTTTATTGACAGATCGCACATAAGACACAGCACTCCGTACCCCGGAGGAGCTGCAACAAGTACATCATAGCATAATCAGCGATCCATAATACAGTTTAATACGTAACCCCTGCCCCCCTACCCCTTTCCCCCACCCCTGTGGCCCACTTCCTCCCCCCTCCCCCCTGCACAATGTCTCTACATTCCTAAAGAAGTTTTGTAGTTCATACATAACACAGTGTGTATGATCACGCCTCCATGTCACCATCACATCAACCTCGCTTCATCTTCCAACGGTGTTCATATTGGTTTTTTAACTTAATTCAATTGCTGCTACTTCTTCACTCGTTCTGTCTTAAGCACTGCATTTACCTGCATCTCCGACACCCGCTGTAAACCGGCAACTCCCCGGTCCACCACGGGTTTTCCCGGTTGCTGTGGAGGGAGCGAAGGCGGCAGATCCATCCAAGTCCGGGTTAGAGGTGCAGGGGGTGGAGCTACTTACAGCAATACTATATAGTTGCTTCATGGATGCGACGTGCAGCGGACGCGCGTTAGGATAATTGAACTAGCGCCGAAGTTTACTCTTTTGACTCTACCCAACGTAGTGGGAATAATACTGAATTTTAAACTATGTCTTTCGTATTGGTTTTTTGAATTAATTCAGTTGCTGCTACTTCTTCACTCATTCTGTCTTAAGCACTGCACTTACCTGCATCTCCGACACCTGCTGTAAACCGGCAACTCCCGGCCTACCACAGGTTTTCCCGGTTGCTGTGGAGGGAGTGAATGCAGCAAATCCATCCAAGTCCAGGTCAGAGGTGCAGGGGAGCGGGGCTACTTACAGCGATACTATATAGCTGCTTCATGGATGCGACGCGCAGCGGGTGTGCCGGCAGGGCGCCACAGGCAAGCCTGTCTGCGTCGTCCGCGCCCGACCGGGGCCAGGGGCCTCAACCCCTGTGCAAAATTATAATGTTCCTCGTTCATATTCTTCTGAAGATCTTATTATGCTCCGCCCTAATCGACAACAGAACTGTGTAATTATGCCATTGGAGAATCAGTCCCTTTCTTGCCCTTGTTGCAAATATTCTTTCTCTTTTAGACCGCAGACTCACTTACCTTACACTATGGCCCACAATGATTCTACCCCCCACTTGGTGCATAAAAAGGGACCACCTACTAAAGATTTCCTGTTCTTTAGTATTAACTGTAGGTCTCTTCCAAAACACAAAGAAGACATTTTCGACCTACTTAGAAACTCCTTCTGACGGAAACCTGGCTTAATGCCAGCTCCGACCCTGACATTGCTATAGCGATACCTCAGGACTACACGATCCTTAGGATGGACCGTGTGAACAAAATAGGAGACGGCATTGGAATCATCTTTAAAAAGGACTTTACTTGTAAATGGGAAGAGCTCCCATTAAATAATTGCGAAGGAGGTCTTTTTAAACTCTCTCTTACACCCCAATTCACTTTCTCAGGGATGTTGATCTATTACCCCCCGGGTTCAGCTGGAGCCTGGGCAGCGCCGCCAATTTTTCGATTTTAGGAGACCTAAATTTACATCTCGATGACCCTAACTGTTCCACGGTAATTTCGGACCTAGCTGCTTTAAATATTTCTCTATGCAATACTGGCCCTACGCATAAAGCAGGACACCAACTGGATACTATTTTCTCTAACTTAAGCAGCATTACATGCAAACCCACACTTCCTTTATTATGGTCAGATCACTTTTTAGTTAACTTTAAGCTTAAACAAGTGGTGAGACATGAGTCTTCATCCGCCACCGCGGTTGCAACTTGGTCCAGAAATTGGAAAAAACTCAATGTTGATTGTCTTAATGCCCATCTGCTGGACTCTAAGCCAAACATAAAGTTAGTCAGTACCACAGATATGGATACCATTCACAGCTGGCACACTGCGGCGGTGGATACTTGTATTCCTTTAACGAAGAATAAAACCAAGAGCTATCTCCCTCCTGCCCCATGATTCTCAGACAAACTTAAACTAGAAAAAAACATATGTAAGGTGCTAGAGAGGCAGCAGAGGAAACACTATGCTTCAGCTGAAAGGCGGACTTACAAACAGGCCATTAAAGGCTATCAGGTACTATGTAAAGCGGCGCGAGTCGAATACACTAAGAACAATATTCTGATGCCCCAAAATAATCCTAAACTACTTTTTAAGGTGGTGCAAGAACTGTCTGGTGCCTCACATCAATTGGAACCCCCAAAGTTAACGGAAAAGCAATGTGAAAAACTAGCGCTGTATTTCAATGGTAAAATTGAGAAAATTTACTCTGAATTTGGCATAAATGGAGAACAGCTTTCTAAGCCTACTCAAGTGTTAGCAAATTCTGCCTCTTCCAATGGGCCATTAGACTCTTCGGAGAGTACACTTAATAGATGGCTACCCCTAGTCACAGTGTCTTTTATGGACACCCTAAATAGCATCAGATCAGGATCCCCTAAGGACCCCTTCCCAATTTATGTTCTAAAAAAGCTGGACCCTCTGATTCTGAAATGGATTAAGGAACTTCTTAATGCCTCACTTGAGGAGGCAGTAGTGCCTGCTATTTGGAAACATGCAATGATCCTTCCTTTGTTAAAGAAAGCCAATGCTGACCCGGACGTCTTCTCCAACTTCCGTCCCGTCTCTCTGCTTCCCGCATTTTCCAAAATTTTAGAAAAACATGTTAAAAACCAACTGACTCAATTTGTGAACTCCCAAAATATTCTGCATCCGTCCCAATCCGGTTTCAGAACAGGTTTCTCTACTGAGTCAACACTCTTGTTGTTGTTACGGAAACATCCGTCAGCGATTGGACAAGGGCGACACAGTGACACTCATCTTGTTAGATTTGAGTGCCTTTTTTGACATCATATCTCATGAGACCCTTATTCAAATTTTAAATTCCAAGGGTATTGGTGGCGCTGCTCTGAAATGGTTGGCGAGTGTTAAAAGCGGCTGTCTCTAGTTGGCAGAGGTATACACGTCTGACAAATAGGGACACACCTTTTCTAGTCAGGGCAAGGGGATCACACACTTAGATAACCCCTGCTCACCCCCTTGGTAGCTTGGCAAAGCAGACAGGCTTATCTCAGAGGCAGTGCGTTAAGCATTTATGACCACATACAGTAATAAAGTGAATACACTACAAATGGACACGACACAGTAGTATTATAAAAATAAGGATTTTTATATAAGGCTTAGCACAAGACCAAATAACGACAAAAATATACCACCATCTTAATAAATACTCTTGGAAGGAAAAATAGTAGTTCAAGCGTAGTTTCTTCTTAGCACACAGTCTTTAGTATCAAAAGCAACTCTTCTTCTTTAAAACACAGTTCTTGGCAACAATGTAACCCACACGGGAGTCACACGACGTCGAGGCAAAGTTAATCCAAAGGTTCGGCGTCGACCGCGAGGAGCGCTACGTCGAGCCCGGAGTCGCACAGACCCCCACAACACAGTACCTTGGAAAAGTGAAGCACTCGATGATCAGCGGCGTCGAGATGTCCGGCGTCGCGTCTTCGGCGTCGATCGGGCCTCGGAGTCGGGGCGATCTGCAGCGGCGTCGACCGAAGTCAGGCAGGAGCAGCGCTCACGAGGGGAAGCAGGATACGGCGTCGTCGATGTCGATGTTGCAAGAGTGAGCAGCGCTCACGGCGTCGAGAGGGCTCGAAGTCGATGCGATCAGCAGCGGTGCAGACACGAGGTCACTTGGAGCTGGAGCCGAACTCACTACTCACTGGCGTTGTTGCTGGCGTCGATCGGGCCCGGCGGCCGGCGTCGAGGAAGCGGGACACTGGAGCCGTTACTCACGATGTCGAGCTGGATTCGGCGGCGTCCGTCGGCGTCGAGATTGCTGGATTCTTTCAGAGGTGCTGGATTCACAAGTTCCAGCAAACAGCACTTTAAGCAGATGAAGTCCTTTAGCCCTGTGACTTCAACAGGAGACTGGCACTCTTCCAGCCCTTGGAGATTTTCTTAGCAAAGATTGAGAGTACACACACAGTTCCTCTCTCCTGGTTCCTTGGCAAAAATAAAGAAGCAATGCAGGATTCCCCCAACAAACAGCACTCTGGCAGAAGGGGTAGGCAGTCCTTAGATCAGCAGGCTTCTTGTCCTTGGTTCAGGTTTCCTTGTCAGAAGTGATCTAAATTCTTGGTTCCTTTTGTCCATGCAGGGGAATTTCCCCCCATCTTGGGTTTGTTGTGGGTGTTGCCAGGCCGAAGCACCTGGCCTATTCACTGTGCAGGGCAGAGTCTTCAGCCGCCCAGCAGGAGCGGAGCCAGCATTGTCACTGGCAGGGACAGAGCCATCAGTTGCCCGGCAGGAGGTGGGCCAGGAAAGTCCCAGGCAGGCACAGAGTCATCAGTCGCCTGGCAGGGGGGCGGAGCCAGCATTGTATCAGGCAGGGCAGGCTATCAGGAGCTACTCTTCCCCTACACTCAATGCAAATGCCCCACTCATCCCACACTGACTCATTCAGACCTCTGGAGCCACCCAGCTCCTGTCACACGCACACCAGAACCAGCAGAGACCGGTAGACAGTTAGACAAGAAAATAGCTACTTTCTCAAAGTGCTATTTTCAAACACAGAGTCCAAAAACCATCCACACAAACGGATGCGTTATTAAACCCTGAGTTCAGGGATACCAAACTCGACATTGCACCATGCTCCCCGAGCCCGCTAGGATTATAGCATTAATAATCCTGGCAGCCCATTCTAACTGATGGAGAGCAGGTTACCTTACAATAGTGAAAAACAAATATGGCTGTAATTCACTATTAGGACATGCCAACCTTGTCAGGCTTGTCCTACCTTATGCTTACAATGCACCCTGCCCTTGGGCCTACCATAGGGGTGACTAACATGAAGTTAAGGGAAGGTTTAGGGACTGGCAAGTAGGTGTACTTGCACAGTCTGCGTGACAGTACCAGACTGCACGTGGTCTAGCAATGGTAGACCTTCAGACATACTTTTACTAGGCCGCTCTTGTGGGTGGCACAACACGTGCTGCAGGCCCACTAGCAGCATTTGTATTTACAAGCCCTGGCACTCCTAGTGCACTCTACTAGGGACTGACAGTAAACCAAATAAGCCAAACATGGAATTCAATCAATACAGCAATTTCACATAGGGAGCACTTGCACTGTGGCACTGATCAGCAGTGGCACAGTGCCCAAAGCATTTACCAGCAAAAACATCGTAAACAGAGGAGGCAAACAGAAAAAATGGAGGAGAGACTCATGCCAATGATGCCAGGTCTAACACGTGTCCCCTCCAGCTGAAATGTGGGGAGAACTACCCTTACCCTAGGGAGTCCTCATCACTAAGGCGGAAAAATCTGGACAGACCATCAGCATTGGCGTGATCTGTGCCAGGGCGGTGTTCCACCGTGAAGTCCATCCCCTGTAGGGAAATGGACCACCTCAACAGCTTTGGATTCTCACCCCTCATCTGCATCAACCATCTGAGGGGCCTGTGGTCTGTCTGAACCCGGAAGTGAGTCCCAAACAGGTAGGGTCTTAGCTTCTTCAGCGCCCAGACCACAGCAAATGCTTCTCTCTCTATCGCACTCCACCTCTGTTCCCTGGGAAGTAACCTCCTACTGATGAAGGCTACAGGTAAGTCTCGGCCCTCTTCATTCACCTGAGCTAGAACAGCCCCCACGCCATGCTCTGAAGCGTCCGTCTGGACAACAAATTATTTCGAAAAGTCGGGTGCCTGGAGTATGGGTGCTGTGCACATTGCAGTTTTCAGGGTGTCAAAGGCCGTCTGACAGGCGTCAGTCCAGATCACAAGTCTTGGCTGCTTCCTGGAAGTCAGCGAAGTCAAGGGGTGCACAATGTTACCATAATCCTTGACGAACCTCCTGTAATAACCCGTGAGACCCAAGAAGGCTCTCACCTGAGTCTGGGTTTTGGGCGGTGCCCATGCCAGGATGGTATCAATCTTGGGTTGCAGGGGGGCCACCTTGCCGCTCCCTACTTGGTGCCCCAAGTACACCACTGAACCCTGCCCAATCTGGCACTTACTGGCTTTGATTGTGAGGCCTGCTCTGCGCAGGGCCAACAACACTTCCTGGAGGTGGCGCAAGTGTTCCTCCCAGCTGGCGCTGAACACTGCGATGTCGTCCAGGTAGGCGGCACTGAAATCCTCCAGTCCAGCCAAGACCTGGTTGACCAACCTCTGGAAGGTGGCAGGGGCATTCTTCATCCCAAAGGGCATAACCCGGAACTGGTAGTGCCCATCTGGTGTGGAGAATGCTGACCTCTCTTTTGCCCCATCAGTCAAGGCGATCTGCCAGTACCCAGACGTTAGATCAAACGTACTAAGGTACCGGGCAGCCCCCAACCGATCTATGAGCTCATCAGCTCTGGGGATGGGGTGCGTGTCAGTCTTTGTGACTGAATTGAGTCCTCGGTAATCCACACAGAACCGAAGTTCCGGTGAAGCACCAGGCGCTGCAGCCTTTGGGACCAAGACCACTGGGCTGGCCCAAGGACTGCTAGAGGACTCAACCACCCCTAAGGCAAACATTTTGGAGACCTCCTCCTTGATGTATGCTCTGACCTTGTCAGTCACTCTGTAAGCCTTGTGCTTCACAGGAGTGCTGTCCCCGGTGTCCACATCATGGACACACCACTGAGTGACACCAGGAATCAAGGAAAACAGATCAGGGAATTGTCCCAACAATTGGCGACAATCCTGCTGCTGTTCAGGGGTCAGTGTGTCAGAGAGGACAACACCATCCACTGACCCATCTTGCTCTTTTGCAGACAGGAGGTCATTCTCCCAGTAAACAAAATGTGACCCTGACTGATCACCTGAGGTTTGGGCTGAGGCCTGCTGCCTTATACCCACAAGAGAAGGGCGCACTTTCTGTTCTGCACAGAATTCTTCCCTGGAGGGACCACCATCCTGCTGCCAGTGGGTCAGCTCGGGCAGGTCTCCCAGTTCAGCAACTTGTTCACCTGTGGGTTCCAGGGCATACCCCTCAAGGTCTGCCTCCTCCTGGACCACGGGAACTATGGGGGACGGTTTCCCGCGCCCCCTGCCTCTTCTCTTCACAGCTGGGTCCTGGGCCATACTTTCAGGCTCCAGAACACCATCAACACCCTTACTTGCTGTCATCGATCGAGTGGTTGCACACACCCACTCTGGCACACCCAACATTTTCAAATGTGTCTCCCTCTCCACCTTAGCCCAAGGGGAGTCTTCTAAATCATTGCCCAGGAGACAATCAACAGGCATGGCGGGCCTTACAGCAACTTGAAGAGTACCTGAAACTCCCCCCCATTCAAAGGAAACTTGAGCTACCAAACACTCTCTCTGGGAGTTGTCAGCAGCTATCACAGGGTAGAATGCGTGGGGAACAACCTGCTCTCTGGACACCAAGTGACACTTGACAGCTGTCACACTCGCTCCGGTGTCTCTGAGAGCTTCCACTCTATGGCCATTAATGGTCACTCACTGCCTATATTTCTTAGTGTTACTAGGCAGCGGGGGTGGAGGGACCAATTCCATGTCTCCTAGAGAGACCAGGGACATCTCTGCGGGACCCTCCCCACCATGGGCAACCATCTCCTCCCCTCCCAGGGCTACACTCGCCAACTGACGGGGAGCTGCACATGGTGGTGCAGTAGAGTTCTTCAAGGGACACTGAGGATCATAAAACCGGTGTCCCACCTGCTTACAAGCGAAGCAGGTCATTGGGCCCCTACGAACAGGTTTACCTGTCGGGCCTCTGATTTCTTATCTGGGGGAGGCTGGGAACCCTTCCCTTGGTTCCCTTGGGGATTACTTTGGGGCCCTTTCTGGAACTCCTTCTGTTTACCCTTGTCCCCCCCACTCTTCTGCTGGGGACCCTGCCCACCCTTGGCTGAGTCTCCCACTGGACCCTTGTGGACCCTGGTACTGACCCAGCGGTCCGCCTCCTCAGCAAGTTTTCTAGGGTTAGATATCTTGCTATCAATAAGGTGCTGGCGCAGCTCTGGAAAACAGTTATTAGACAAGTGCTCCCAAGCAAACAAATCATAAAGAGCATCATAACTTTCCACTTTGCTGCCCTTTACCCAACCATCCATGGCTCTGCAAAAATATGACACATATTCCACCCACGTCGTACCAGGCAATTTCTTACATTCTCTAAAGGCCTGTCTGTACTTTTCTGGGGTTAGGCCATACCTTAACATTAAAGCATCTTTCATATGAGCATAAGACATCCTATCCTCAACAGGCATCTCTAACAGGGTATCTCTTCCCTCATTCACAAAGCGACCCCACAACCCCGCTCCCCAATCCTTCTCAGGGACCCGGTGGGCCAACAATGCTAACTCATATGCTTTAAACCATTGACCAATATCTTCATTCTTCTGAAAATCTTTGATCACATCTTTAGGAAAATAAAACCTACTTTCTGCAGGCACAGATGGGATGCTGCCACCAGAGGGATTCAATTCTAACTCTTTAGCTTTGAGCTCCAACTCCCTCAACTTGGTATCATGCTCCAAAGCTAACTTTTCCCTTTCAAACTCCAACCTTTTGATCTCCAGATCAGCTTCTCTCCTGCCTCTTGCATTCTCTATCTCCAACTGCCCATTTATCTTAAGTTTTGCCATTTCCATGTTGTAAGCTCGCTCCTTTGCCCTTTCTTCTCTTTCTTCAGGAGAAAGACCTTTGGAGGAAACACTGCTGCCAGGAGGGGAGGGGGGCCCATTCACTGGCACCTCCTCTTCCCCTTCCCCTGTCGGTACCACCACCGGATCAGAGGAATCTCTGGCCTCTAACCAGGCCTGCAATGCTTTAAGGTATTCTTCCTTCACTTTGAAGCCTGTTGTAGGAACTTTAAATTGCTTGCAAAAGGATTTCAGCTGCTGTGACTTGTAATCCTTTATCTTACTCCTCTCAAACTCCTCCACAACAACAGGGGCAGTGACTCCGGCATCACTCATGGTCAAAACTGGCAGTTTCAAAAATCAAGTTTCAGGAAATTTGGAGAACAAAAATAGAATATCCAACCAAAACAGATTGTGGCTGCGCTATGGTCTGCTTTCACTATGTAGCGCACACTAATCACTGCACATGGGTCATAAATGCAAAGTTCAAATCCCACCGCTGACCCACCAATGTTAGAAGCGGCTGTCTCTAGTTGGCAGAGGTATACACGTCTGACAAATAGGGACACACCTTTTCTAGTCAGGGCAAGGGGATCACACACTTAGATAACGCCTGTTCACCCCCTTGGTAGCTTGGCAAAGCAGACAGGCTTATCTCAGAGGCAGTGCGTTAAGCATTTATGACCACATACAGTAATAAAGTGAATACACTACAAATGGACACGACACAGTAGTATTATAAAAATAAGGATTTTTATATAAGGCTTAGCACAAGACCAAATAACGACAAAAATATACCACCATCTTAATAAATACTCTTGGAAGGAAAAATAGTAGTTCAAGCGTAGTTTCTTCTTAGCACACAGTCTTTAGTATCAAAAGCAACTCTTCTTCTTTAAAACACAGTTCTTGGCAACAATGTAACCCACACGGGAGTCACACGACGTCGAGGCAAAGTTAATCCAAAGGTTCGGCGTCGACCGCGAGGAGCGCTACGTCGAGCCCGGAGTCGCACAGACCCCCACAACACAGTACCTTGGAAAAGTGAAGCACTCGATGATCAGCGGCGTCGAGATGTCCGGCATCGCGTCTTCGGCGTCGATCGGGCCTCGGAGTCGGGGCGATCTGCAGCGGCGTCGACCGAAGTCAGGCAGGAGCAGCGCTCACGAGGGGAAGCAGGATACGGCGTCGTCGATGTCGATGTTGCAAGAGTGAGCAGTGCTCACGGCGTCGAGAGGGCTCGAAGTCGATGCGATCAGCAGCGGTGCAGACACGAGGTCACTTGGAGCTGGAGCCGAACTCACTACTCACTGGCGTTGTTGCTGGCGTCGATCGGGCCCGGCGGCCGGCGTCGAGGAAGCGGGACACTGGAGCCGTTACTCACGATGTCGAGCTGGATTCGGCGGCGTCCGTCGGCGTCGAGATTGCTGGATTCTTTCAGAGGTGCTGGATTCACAAGTTCCAGCAAACAGCACTTTAAGCAGATGAAGTCCTTTAGCCCTGTGACTTCAACAGGAGACTGGCACTCTTCCAGCCCTTGGAGATTTTCTTAGCAAAGATTGAGAGTACACACACAGTTCCTCTCTCCTGGTTCCTTGGCAAAAATAAAGAAGCAATGCAGGATTCCCCCAACAAACAGCGCTCTGGCAGAAGGGGTAGGCAGTCCTTAGATCAGCAGGCTTCTTGTCCTTGGTTCAGGTTTCCTTGTCAGAAGTGATCTAAATTCTTGGTTCAGGGGTCCTTCTCTTATACCCCTTTTTGGCTTTGATCCCTTTGTCCATGCAGGGGAATTTCCCCCCATCTTGGGTTTGTTGTGGGTGTTGCCAGGCCGAAGCACCTGGCCTATTCACTGTGCAGGGCAGAGTCTTCAGCCGCCCAGCAGGAGCGGAGCCAACATTGTCACTGGCAGGGGCAGGGCCATCAGTTGCCCGGCAGGAGGTGGGCCAGGAAAGTCCCAGGCAGGCACAGAGTCATCAGTCGCCTGGCAGGGGGGCGGAGCCAGCATTGTATCAGGCAGGGCAGGCTATCAGGAGCTACTCTTCCCCTACTCTCAATGCAAATGCCCCACTCATCCCACACTGACTCATTCAGACCTCTGGAGCCACCCAGCTCCTGTCACACGCACACCAGAACCAGCAGAGACCGGTAGACAGTTAGACAAGAAAATAGCTACTTTCTAAAAGTGCTATTTTCAAACACAGAGTCCAAAAACCATCCACACAAACGGATGCGTTATTAAACCCTGAGTTCAGGGATACCAAACTTGACATTGCACCATGCTCCCCGAGCCCGCTAGGATTATAGCATTAATAATCCTGGCAGCCCATTCTAACTGATGGAGAGCAGGTTACCTTACAATAGTGAAAAACGAATATGGCTGTAATTCACTATTAGGACATGCCAACCTTGTCAGGCTTGTCCTACCTTATGCTTACAATGCACCCTGCCCTTGGGCCTACCATAGGGGTGACTAACATGAAGTTAAGGGAAGGTTTAGGGACTGGCAAGTAGGTGTACTTGCACAGTCTGCGTGACAGTACCAGACTGCACGTGGTCTAGCAATGGTAGACCTTCAGACATACTTTTACTAGGCCGCTCTTGTGGGTGGCACAACACGTGCTGCAGGCCCACTAGCAGCATTTGTATTTACAAGCCCCGGCACTCCTGGTGCACCCTACTAGGGACTGACAGTAAACCAAATAAGCCAAACATGGAATTCAATCAATACAGCAATTTCACATAGGGAGCACTTGCACTGTGGCACTGATCAGCAGTGGCACAGTGCCCAAAGCATTTACCAGCAAAAACATCGTAAACAGAGGAGGCAAACAGAAAAAATGGAGGAGAGACTCATGCCAATGATGCCAGGTCTAACAGCGAGTTTTTTATCTAATCGTAGATTCCAGGTATTTTCAACGGCGACTAACTCCAGTCCTCATGTCTCCCTATATGGAGTTCCACAGGGCTCTATTTTGAGTCCACTGCTTTTTAACATTTACATTAGTCCCCTGGTAGCCATAGCAGAAGAAGCTGGGCTTACAATATATTCTTACGCAGACGACACACAGCTTATCTTTTCTCTATCCACAGATGATACTTCTAAGGTGTCTTCTCTCCAAACAGGCCTACAAAACATTGCTGGATGGATGCATTCAAATAAATTGAAATTGAATGGAGGAAAAACTGAGCTCCTCATTCTTGGTCGCAATAAAGATCTTTGGGGCCCACAGCACTGGCCGCACCAAATGGGTCCCCTTCCCCAGCCGTCGCAATCTGTTCGCAACCAGGGCAACATTATAGACGACCAACCGTCCATGCGACAACAAGCAGTCAAGGTCACCTCAACATGCTTTGCCATTTTGAAATGGGTAAAAAAGATTCTATGGATGCTGCCGCCTGGGGCTCAAAAGACGGTGGTCCAAGCCTTGATTGTGTCAAGATTGGACTATGGGAATGTCCTACATCTAGGGGCCAACAAGGAAGTCATCCGCAGGCTGCAAGTGGTTCAAAACGCTGCAGCCAGACTCTTACACCAGCTTCCTAGAATGGCCCCCATCACCAGGACCCTTCACGACTTACACTGGCTAAAGACTGAAAATTGAACTAAATTCAAAGCACTCTGCTTCATGCACAGAATTAACGCCGGGATGGCGCCTCTCTATCTTAGTGCTTTAGTCAAACTATACATTCCCACTCGCCTTCTTCGCTCGTCCAAGCAGGCCAAATTGGTGACTCCTAGGTTAAACTGGCTAGGATGGGTGGTCGATCTTTTGCCCAGCTGGCCCCTGTTTTGTGGAATTCATTACCACTTTCACTCCGCCTTGAGCATAACTATGTCAAATTTCGGAAAGGCATCAAGACATGGTTATTGAATCAGTAAGCTCCAATGGCTGCTCTTTCTCTTAACCTGTGTCCTTAGGCACCGGAAAACCTCCGGGTAGCTGTTGCGCCATATATAAATTTAAATATAATAATAATAATGAGAGAAATACCCATAACCACATTGGCATGGGACCGTGGGGACTTACATATACTACTGTTACCAGGCAGTAGGGTCTTGGTGCCGACATCACCGCTATTACACACGGCTCTAAGTTACTGGAAGAGGGCCACGCGCTACTCCAAGATCTCGACGCCGTATACCCCTAATATACCTCTATTGGGCATTCCACTTCCCTCAGGACGGGTGACAATCAGACATATAGGGATATGGGCAGAGACAGGAGTTTCCACAGTGGGCGATCTCTTCCACGACGGCATGCTCATGGGAGTGTTAGGTTGTTTTTCTGCATGCACACATTTCCCGATACATTAAGACGGTGTGGACTCCTGGGGGGGGGGGAAGAACCTCAGACCCAAGCGTTCACACATATGCAATATTTGATGGGGAATGGAGGACACCTGACAATGTGGTTATATCGGGGTATTCGCACACACACGTCTGTGTCACTACAATCGACTCGAGATAAATGGGACACGGATATTGGCGCACATTAACGGATAAAGAGTGGGAGTTACTGTTGGAATACCCATGCAAGATCTCTAGAAACCCAAAGTTTACATTTATTCAGCTCATGATAGTGCATAGTGCATCGGGCATATCTAACCCCTCACAAACTAAGCAAAATGTTTCCAGAAGCTTTAGGGGATTCCCCCCGCTGCAGACTACCAAATGCGGGCTTATTACACATGCTATGGGACTGCCCGAGACTACTACACTACTGGTCGACTGTACAGGAACTAGTGAATAGAGTGGCACCAACAGGGAACATCAGGTCATTGGATTGTTGCATACTAGGGCTAGGTCCCAAAGAAAAGAGGGGGACTCCTACACGCAGATTTGTGAACCTTGCAATGATATTAGCAAAGAGAACTATCACTATGGGGTGGATGGCAGCCAGACCGCCCAAATTACTAGACTGGTACAATGAGGTGGTTAGGTGGGGGAAGGCGGAAGGAGCGGAACTGCAGAGAGAAGTGCAGAAAGGGAGGCAAAAGGTTCCAATATCGCTAGAATGGAATGCAATAATAGAGGAATTTGTGGCTCAGAATCCTCAGGAACAATAGGGAACTGTGTAACACGGGATTGTAACTGTAATTATATGATATAGGTGCCATACGGGATATAACACGGTGAACTGGTTCCTGTCTTGTTAATATTCTGTAAATGATCCACATGATGTGTATTGTAGTCTATGCATGATTGATGAACTGTTATAATGTAAACAAATGTTTGTTCGAGCCAGTGGAAGAGGGGGGTGGATGGGTGGGAGGGGTATTTTGATTGTTTTGTTCGAATACTATAACAATGTGTACAATAATTTATGCAGATCAAAATGATTGTGTAATGGAAAAAAAACCAATAAAAAGAAGTTTAAAGAAAAAAAGAGAGTGCCGGCATCAGAGATCGTAACTGGCTGTTACTCCTGTTATTTCCTGGTGCCGAAAAGGAGTGAGGCCTTCGTTCCATTCTCAAGTTTAACCTTCTGAATTTTTTTGTCCTTTGTAAGGATAAGTTTAAAATGCTTACCCTGGCTCAAGTTCTGCCTACCCTGGATCCAGGAGACTGGATGGTGGCATTGGATTTGTAGGATGCCTATTTCCACATCCCCTTTCTGCAATTCACAGATGTTAAGTGCGGTTAGATTGGCCAAGAGCACTGTTAGTTCTTGGTGCTCCTCTTTGGACTCACAAATGCACCTTTGGTGTTCACAAAGGTGATGGTGGTGGCTGCTGCTCATCTGCGGAAGTTAGTAATAACAGTCGTCTTGTACCTTGACTACTGGTTGCTCAAGGTGGGCTTGCCTCAAACAGTCATAGACCACCTTCAGACGACAGAGTATTGTTGGGATTTTCCTTCAATGTGCCAAAATCACAACGGACTCCATCACAGCGGCTCCCTTTTATCGGGCCATTCTGGACATGATGGTCTTCTGAGCCTTCCTTCTCTCAATAGTTTTTGGACATTCGGGCTATGATTCTGATGTTTCAGCCCTTGACATGTGACTCAATGAGAGTGTCTCACATGCATTTGGGCCTTTTGGCTTCCTACGTTTTGCTAGTGGACCATGCCAGGAGGCATCTGCTGGTCTTGCAGTGAAATCCGAAGTCTCAGTGCGCTCATCACCAAGGGAACCTTTCAGATTCCATCCAGGTGTTGAAGGAGACAGCAAATGATCTGCAGTGGTAGCTGCTTGATCGCAGTTGGATCATTGGTAAACCTCTCTCTCTACCAACTCAGAATTATTGGTCGTGACGAATGCGTTGTTGCTGGGTTAGAGAGGCCATCTGGGTGAGGTGATCAGATGATTCTGGTCTCTGACAAAGACCCGTCTCCACATCAACTTGTTGGAGTTATGGGCCATTCGCCTGGCACTGAAGGCATTCCTCCCAACTATCAAGGAGGGATGGGTAGCAAACCGCCTCCCCATACATAACAGATCTTGTCCATCTGGATCAAGCCAACTATATGCCACAATGATCCACCCCTATTAACAACAAAAGAGAGCCTACAATTTGTGAATTATTAAACGACAGTATGTCTCAAATGAGGAACAACAACACAGTGAATAAATTAATTTAATTTAAATGGTCAAAAAACAAGGGCCTAGGTGAAGAGGAAAAGATTATTTTCTAAAAGAACCCTCACTCACCCTAGTGGTGACATGCTTCATCATAGGGTTCAGTCACAGATGGGGCCGACTATCCCCACCTGTGTGCTTCAACGCCTGCAAGTGCAGCGGAGCAGGTATGTGAAAAAGAAGTGGTGTAAGTGATCAGTGATGGAAAAGTGTATTAAAAGATCACAGCTGTGCCTCAACAAACTTTATTAAAGGCCAGTTGTTCACAATAAAAACAGTGAAGTTACTGGGATTTATATTAGAATTCCAGTGACTTAATGTGGGTGGTCAACATGTTTCTGCTGGTTAACGCCATTTTGACTCAGCTTTCATCAGGACCAAGAAAACAAAAGAAAAACGTCCTACGGGGGTCCACACACGCTAAGGCGTGCCCACACCGTTAAGACTCCAGAGAAAAGACAAAAAAGTTTATACTCTCCTCTCTTAGACTCACGGTTTTACCCGTCATCAATGTTCCTGCTAATCGTCAGGATGTATTCTGTAAAATGATCAGAAAACAAACATATATATTGAATATGTCCCTTGCAGTTAATTGACCAGCTGAGTAAATCTTATTCCAGTTACTCTATTTTTAGCACATTGAGATAATTTAACATATAATGACGCTATTTTGGCAGATGTACACGCTAATCAGAATATACATAGTGTCACCACTCCAATGGAGACATTTATCCTATTGATTCGAAATTCATGATTAAAATACCAGCTATTCATAACATAAAAATCTAGTCCTCAACGCTGACTTTTGGAGGCCACGGAGGCTAAATCCCAGACAAAGGTAAAGCGGACTTTAGTCAATAAAAAAGCACTTACGGTGCTTGCAAAATCAGCATGCCTCATGGACTCGCAGTGTTAGGCATATTTTCACTCCCAGCTCCGTCTGATGAAAACCAAACGGTACACATTAGTAAGTGCGAGTGATTATCGCTATGAATACAACATGTGTACTGTGAGGACCGCCCCACCGTGAAGCGGGGTACATCCTCACAGAGACTTCGCGCATACACTTACTGTGTGCCGGGAGACTCGCCGCCTGAAACCTGGTGTATTTGCCACTGCAGCCCGGATCTTACCTTACGCATTTGCTTACTGGTTTTTAAAGTTCTGTATTCCGACGTATTCCAGCGTGCTAGCGCGTCATCAGTCATGTGATCATGACGGTGTCACGCAGTCGCGGAACTAATACGTGCAGTATTTTGTTATCAAATGTTTTTTAGAAAATTAGATGTACGTTTGGATATAGATCAGCCGACCTAATCTCAATTTTATTTGTCACTATGCACACAAAAAAATAAATATTTTTATTTTCTTACTTCAAGTCCAAGGTAGCGTGAGTACACTTCCGGTATATGCAAATCTAAAGGCTAGACCGCTAACCCTTTCACAATAGTAAAGTTAAATACTAGTGATTCCCAAAAAGATGTTTGGTACAAACTATGGTGTCACAAGGTTGATAACTTTACAAACTCACAAAAGTATGAAGGATTCAAATTCCGAAATTAAACAAATAATTATGTAAAATATTAAATTTCTTAGGATGCAAAATTATGATCATCGGGATTAGAGGGGTTATTTAAGTACATTACCCCACGGGATATCATCATTAAGTCCCACCTGGTGAGATGCTAAGCGATGAACCCATCTCTGTTCCTGTTCAAATAACCTTTGTTCGTTGCCACTCTGTAAATGTTCAATCACTGTCCAGTGGAAATTATCGGGGGAATGTTTGTGATCTAAAAAATGAGTGGTCATCTTGGTGTTGCTCTTCCCACATCGTATATTGCTCCTGTGTTCGCATATACGTAGTTTGACCATTCTTTTTGTCATTCCCACGTATTTTAAACCACATGGGCAGGTTATTAGATAGACAACATTTGTTCTATTACAATTAGTGTGGCTTCTTTGTTCCCAGATTTTATTGGGTTCCAAGGTCAATGTTTTCGAACTACTTGTGAAGGGGCAAACACTACAACTACCGCAAGGATAGTGGCCCACTACAGGTGGTAGGCCCCACAGATTCAGGACGTTTCTAGTCGATTCTGGTGTTTTCCGGGGGCGTGTATGGACCAAAGCATCCTTGAGGCTTTTTGCTCTTTTATAAGAGAACAAAGGTTTGTCCCAACTGCAGGTATTGGATGTGAGAATCCTCCAGTGTTTGTTAATACTACGAGCCACCATATTCGAGGCTCTATTAAATGTTGTTACACAAGTAAGGGGTACTTCACCATTCTCTACTGTGGGCTTATCTTCCAAGAGGGAATCCCGATTTTGATTTTGGGCCCTTTTGTAGCTTTTTGACAGAAGATGTCTAGGGTTCTCTCGAATTTGCATCTTCTCAGTGACATCTTTGGCTTGTACCTTGTAGTCTTGAATATCCGAACAGTTTCTCCGAATGCGGAGGTACTGCCCGAATGGCAAATTCTCACTCAATGGTCGGGGATGAAAACTAGTGTAGTGTAACAAGTTATTTTTATTGGTCGGTTTGTAGTGGGTTCTGGTTATTAACTCATTGGCAACCTTTGTGATGGTGACATCCAAAAACACTACCGTGGACTCATTGTGCTCGTGTGTGAACTTGAGATTAGGATCGCAGTTATTGACCCATGTGAAGAAAGAAACCAGTGATTCTTCATTTCCTCTCCAAATCAAAAGCACATCATCTATGCATCTTTGCCATAGAATGATATTGTCACAGAACGGGTTGTTAGTGGGTAAAATGTGTAACTTTTCAAAATTGAATACATACAAACCCGCCACACTTGGGGCAAAAGTACTGCCCGTGGAAGTACCAGTGGCTTGTAAATATAACCGGTCTTCATATTGAAAGAAATTCCTTTTAAGGGCCAAGGAGGTACATTCAACCACAAAAGGATTTTGATGTATTATAATCCCACGGGTTGGTTTCTAATGTGTGGGCAATTACCTCAATGGTCGCATCTTGCGGAATGCAAGTATAAAGGCTTTCAATATCTAGTGTAGCCAAAAAACATTTTCCATCAGGCAAAGTGACAGATTCCAACATAGCTAGTAAGCTTTTGGTGTCCTTGATGTACGTACTAGTGGTTTAAACTATGGGTCTTAAGAAGAAATCACAGTACTTGGACAAGGGCTCAAGCAAAGAGCCCAACCCTGAGACGATTGGTCTCCCTGGTGGTGGAAGGATCCCTTTATGTGTCTTTGGGAGAGTGTAAAAATATGGAATTTTGCCCTCTGATGTTGTTAGGAAGTCAGCTTCTTGTTTGGTAATCAAACCTTCGTATTCCGCTGACATCACAAGTTCCACAATTTCAGATTTTAGACTCTCAGATGGATCCTCTCTTAGTAAGACGTAGTTGGTCTCATTATTCAACAAACGTCTACACTCTTGGTAGTAGGCCTTCTTGAGTTGAATACCAACACCTCCCCCTTTATCTGCACTTTTTATGGCTCAGAATCCTCAGGAACAATAGGGAACTGTGTAACACGGGATTGTAACTGTAATTATATGATATAGGTGCCATACGGGATATAACACGGTGAACTGGTTCCTGTCTTGTTAATATTCTGTAAATGATCCACATGGTGTATTGTAGTCTATGCATGATTGATGAACTGTTATAATGTAAACAAATGTTTGTTCGAGCCAGTGGAAGAGCGGGGTGGATGGGTGGGAGGGGTATTTTGATTGTTTTGTTTGAATACTATAACAATGTGTACAATAATTTATGCATATCAAAATGATTGTGTAATGAAAAAAAAACCAATAAAAAGAAGTTTAAAGAAAAAAAGAGAGTGCCGGCATCAGAGATCGTAACTGGCTGTTACTCCTGTTATTTCCTGGTGCCGAAAAGGAGTGAGGCCTTCGTCCCATTCTCAAGTTTAACCTTCTGAATTTTTTTGTCCTTTGTAAGAATAAGTTTAAAATGCTTACCCTGGCTCAAGTTCTGCCTACCCTGGATCCAGGAGACTGGATGGTGGCATTGGATTTGTAGGATGCCTATTTCTACATCCCCTTTCTGCAATTCACAGATGTTAAGTGCGGTTAGATTGGCCAAGAGCACTGTTAGTTCTTGGTGCTCCTCTTTGGACTCACAAATGCACGTCTGGTGTTCACAAAGGTGATGGTGGTGGCTGCTGCTCATCTGCGGAAGTTAGTAATAACAGTCGTCTTGTACATTGACTACTGGTTGCTCAAGGTGGGCTTGCCTCAAACAGTCATAGACCACCTTCAGACGACAGAGTATTGTTGGGATTTTCCTTCAATGTGCCAAAATCACAACTGACTCCATCACAGTGGCTCCCTTTTATCGGGCCATTCTGGACATGATGGTCATCTGAGCCTTCCTTCTCTCAATGGTTTTTGGACATTCGGGCTATGATTCTGTTGTTTCAGCCCTTGACATGTGACTCAATGAGAGTGTCTCACATGCATTTGGGCCTTTTGGCTTCCTACATTTTGCTAGTGGACCATGCCAGGAGGCATCTGCTGGTCCTGCAGTGAGATCCGAAGTCTCAGTGCACTCATCACCAAGGGAACCTTTCAGATTCCATCCAGGTGTTGAAGGAGACAGCAAATGATATGCAGTGGTAGCTGCTTGATCGCAGTTGAATCATTGGTAAACCTCTCTCTCTACCAACTCAGAATTATTGGTTGTGACGGATGCGTTGTTGCTGGGTTAGAGAGGCCATCTGGGTGAGGTGATCAGATGATTCTGGTCTCTGACAAAGACCCGTCTCCACATCAACTTGTTGGACTTATGGGCCTGGCACTGAAGGCATTCCTCCCAACTATCAAGAAGGGATGGGTAGCAAACCGCCTCCCCATACATAACAGATCTTGTCCATCTGGATCAAGCCAACTATATGCCACAATGATCCACCCGTCATAAAATTAGGCGAGTCCACAATGCCCTGGCCATGGTGCCAAAAATCGGTCGCCCAGTGGCGATCTTACTTGTTGAAATCAACAAAGCTTTCGATTGTCTCGATTTGGAGTACCTCGTCCTCCTCCTACAAGCCCATAACTTTGTCCCAAAATTTTTATTTTATATTTGTCTCCTTTACACATACCTTTCTGCCTGAGTGAGAGTAGCTGTAGCAACATCAGTCCAATTCCCAATCAGCAGAGGCACCCGAAAGGGGTGCCCAATATCCCCGCTTCTTTTCGCACTCGCGATAGAACCACTAGCAGCATGGGTGAGACAGGACCCCCTGGTGCGCGGATTTGAGTATTCCGTGGTAGTATCGGACAGGATTGCATTATACGCAGATGATGCCTTGTTTTTCTTCACAGTCTCTAGGTTCACAGGCCCATGGATACTACAGAGTATTTGGGGAAACATCCGGACTCTGTACTAACCCAACTAAATCTGTACTATTTCCAGTATGTGGGGACTATGGGAGAGGCACATGAACGTCCCAACCAACACACGCATCAGGGGGCTTCCAATACCTGGGCATATTTATATCACCAAACTCAACACTATCCTGGGCACACAACATAAATACCTTGATACCCAAAATCCGGGATGAGGTTCAGGCCTTGTCCCCCCTTCCCTTTTACTTATATGGTAGGTCAGCCATCTTCAAGATGGTCTCATTACCAAGGTTATTACATCAGCTCCAGAATTTCCCCTATAATATCCTGCAATCCTGGTTTAACCAGGTCAATGCTACCCGTAATAACTTCCAATGGGGTGGCGGGGCCGTCAGGGTCACCGTGCGGACATGCATACAGGCCACCTATTGCAGCGGGATAGCTGCGGCAGATGTGTTTGCCTATTATACGGCCTCTCGCCTACTTAATATAAACGATTGGTGGTACTGCCCCGAAGCAGATCCAGCATTGGCCATGGAACGACACGAGATGGACAATCAAACATTACTCGACTTACTATACAGTTGGACCAACCTGGCTAGCCTTCCTCCGGCTATGGTTCGGCGGATAGGCTGGGAGGGACGACAAACTCAGATGACCCCGTTGTGGCAAGGAAACCCATGTCCCGCACGTAGCGGCACTATCTGGGTTTCGTGATTGGGACCTCATCGGACTATCCACACTCGGTTACGTAAAGTAGGAAACAGTGCTGCTATTTGGAGGCGATAAGAGGTGTTGCCTATAGTGCCTATGACTCTGTGTGGCCCCACCCATTCAGCGCGGAATTTCTGGGTGGATGACGGGAGGAGGATCAATGCCCAGTCGTTGATTTGTAGTCGTCTCCACCGTTTTCCTTTGTCGTAGCACAGTTTTTGTCTCTTCTGTGCCTGTTCCAGATGGGCATGGGCCACGTCGCGAAGTTTCCCCAGCCGGGCCTTCAGGTTTTGGGCATACTCTAGGGTGGAGGCGGTCTCGTCGGACTGTTCGTTTTCCCACGCGTCCTTCGTCATCTCCATCAGGGATCGAGGCTGTCTTCCATACAATAACTCAAAGGAAGAAGTCCCTAGACTGCTCTGTCGTTGACCTCTGATGACGTAGAGAGCCAGAGGTAGGAGACGGTCCCACTCCTCACCGCTGACCTCAAGCATTTTCCGCAATGTTGTTTTAAGGGTGCGGTTGTACCGTTCCACAAGACCGTCCGTTTGCGGATGGTACACCGACGTGCGGATCTGGTTGATATCGAGGGATCGGCAGACTTCCCCCATGAGTTTCGATACAAAGGGTGTTCCTTGATCCGTTAACAGTTCTTTCGGGAAACCAACCCGACTGAACACCTCGATCATTTTCTCCGCTATTTGTTTCGTGGTTGTGGAAGTCAACGGGAATGCCTCGGGGAACCGGGTCGCATAATCGACCATCACCAGCACATACTGATACCCCTTTCTGGTCTTTGGTAGGGGTCCTATGAGGTCCATGCCGACCCTTTCGAAGGGCTTCCCTATGATGGGGAGGGGCTGTAGCGGCACCTGCGGGGGTTTAGTCATGTTTTTCCTTTGGCATATACTGCACTCCCGACAATACTCCGCCGTGTCTTTGTAGACGCCAGGCCAGTAGAAGTGCCGGAGAAGGGATTGGGTTGTCTTCTCCCCTCCGGTGTGACCTGCCAAAAGATGGCTGTGTGCAAAAAACAACACCTGTTCGCGGAACGGAACCGGGACCAAAAGCTGGGCCTCCTCATTGGCGGCGCCCTCCCGATATAGCAGGTCTTGTTTGATGACAAAGCGGGGATACCTGTCGGGTCCCTGTCCCTGTCGTTGATGGGCTTGTTCCCATGCATTCGACAGGGAGGGGTCACTTGTTTGAGCGTAACGAAAACTCCGGTCCAACACCCATGGATCCGGGGAAAGCAGGGCAGGACGGGTACTCCCCCGGTTGTCTGCCACCGGGGCCGGGGTGGAACAGACGCTCAGGGATGACTGGAATAGGCTATACTTAACAAAGAAGGGAGGTAGAGTATAAAGTAGGATTCCTACTCCACGGGCACTAGTAATTAAACAAGAAGAATCCTACTACCTGTGTAAAAGGGAAAAGGAGGGGGGAACATTCAGTGTTGTGTAAAATACCCCTCACACACCAACAGGCCCCTTGGTGTCATGCTTCATCATCGGGGTCTTCGCACCCCGCTAAGGGGATGCGGCACGCTTCGACCTGCGACTACGCGGGAGCGTTGACAAATCAGACTATGTGTGGTGTGTGTTGAGTGCAAGTGAAAGGTTAGGATGTGAGTGGGAGACACTAGAGATCATTGAAGAGGTACTCTTCAGCCACACTTGGAAATACCAGACACCAAGAAACCTGGTCCTAGAGTGTATCACCATGGCCCTGAAAGACAATTTTTTTCAGTGATACCCACAGGCTCGAGCTGCCCGTTCAAAATTGAGGAGGAAAGCGTCCGGATCCTCTCCGGCCTGATACTTCTGTAAGGCAATGGCCGCCGAACCATGGGGAATGACCCTCTCCGATCCGCCAAGGGGTTGTACTGGATCTACCCAGGGTGGGGCAGGACGCGCAGCCAGGGCCTCTTTAATCAGTACTCGGTCTTCTTGGGCGGCTGTGAGTTGTTGCTCGGCCACCCACTCCAACCGCTCCTGTCCCTTAGTGAGCCTCTCTATCACGGTTTCCATCTTCTGATCGCAGACGGCATCTATGCCCGCATTCTCCACCAGTGTGAGCTTGGCGCTGGGAGGGGACTCCGTAGTAAAGGGCAAGAGGCGGGTCTTTGTGATAGAGGGTTTTATTGCTGTTAACAAAAAGTCTGAACAAGTCTTTCTTAACACTGGAGTACGCCTGGGGGATCGACTTCTGGACCGTCTTCTCCTCCGGGCTTCCAGGCGTGACGTCCTCCTGTCGTCCGACAGGCTCCGTCGGTTTGAGGGCTCTCCCGGGTCCGTCGTGGTCCTAGACGCCTCCCGGGCTCCGTGACCAGAATAAAGAAAGGAAACACAAGAAAGCCTCTTGAGAGTATGTTCGGCTCTGTCACGGCCGTTTTACAGGGAATGGGAGTGAGGGATCTCACCACACACACGTGCTCCCCTTGTCGCCCTCTTGCTAAGTTAGCGGGTGTCAGTGCGGAGACGGCCTCGTGAGGGGGGGGTTTCGGGCTTGTGCGCAACACACGGGACACCCCAGGATGCGGTTCTTAAACTGTCGGAGCACTCCCCCGGTGACCCACCAACCCCCGGAGCCGGTTACGCACCTGCGTGAGCCACGCACCTCCCCTGGGTGAGTGGCTGGGCGATGCGTGGAGTCGTTGGCCTCCTGGCGTTCCTACTCCTGGTCCTGCCGATCTTCCTCCTGCCGTGTCTCCAACCACCTCCGTCTCTCCTCCTCTCACGTCGGGTCCTCCCTGGGTGAACAAGCACACCGGGTTGTTGTTGTCGGCCTCTTTTGACGCGCCGCGGTCGCTCCAGGACTCCGCCCACTCATCGTCTTCTTGAACATTAAAGGGCCAGCGCTGCTCTGTGTCCTGACCAGCGGTCCAGTCGTCCCCGATATCGTGATAGGCAGTCTGTTGAGGGACAGAAGAGCAGTTACTAGGGACAGAATGAGGGGGTGCAAGGTCTGGGGGGGCGGGGACCAGGACAGGCACGCTGACCTGGGACACCCCGTTACACTCATTTAACTGCCTCCCAGGGATAAAACCTCTCTGGCCCTTGTGTATACTACATTTTATAATCTTGGCTTCCCTGGCAGCCAGAATCCCTGCTAAAACCTTATAATCTGTATTCAACAGTGATATAGGCCTATGAGAGTCTACCACAAGAGGGTCTTTGTTAGGTTTCAGAATTAACGTTACCGTTGCCTCAGCCCCACTCAAAGGAGGATCCCCTTCTATCAATATTACATTAAAGAGCTCTTTAAGCACTGGTACTATGATTTCAAGGATGCTAAGATAGATCTCAATTGGGAGGCCGTCTGGCCCGGCCGCATTCCCTCTAGCCATCTTTCTCAACTGTAGTTGAATCTCCTCCTCTGTTATCTTAGCCGCTAGGACCCCCCTCTGGTGTTCACTTAAATTCGGGAGTTCTATATCTTTTAAAAAGCCAGCGATCTAGTACAAAATAATCAATACGTGAGTGGTGGCCATATTTCCAACTAAATTTAATTTGGTAATCAAAGTTTTGAGTACTGCCGTTGTTTTTGGTGGGGTAACATATGTAGATTTGGAGGTTCTATCCAGCTCCTTGCTTAAGACTGTATTAAATTCCCCTCAAAGTATCATGGGGGCATTTGATGCCAATAAGCAAGATTCCAATTTAATTAATGCATCCGGATTGTCCTCGTTTGGCCCGTAGTAACTAGCAACCACTACGGAGATTCCTTGAGTTTTTATCACCTCCCAGAGGAATCTGACTGATAGCTTTCCAATATTGTACCCCAATTACTTCTTATAAGGATTGCTACCCCCCTCGTATTCCCGCTTTGATCTGAACAAGCAATGTCCTGAACCCAAGCCCATTTTTTAAACGTACTTTCACATTCATTTTTTATCAAATGGGTTGGCACTTGTTTTCTTTGAGGGACCTTATTCTGGGCAAATATACTGCAGCATTTGACAAACTATTATATCTCTTTTTGTGACCACCAAAACTTTTGCTTTTCTCAAGTCTTGTTTCTTGGGATTCCCGGGATGTATTGGTTTATGTCCCCATACTATGATATGTTCTTGCAATTCAGAATCCTGTATGTAGCTCTTTCCTTGCCAGAACCCCTAAAAGTGGGCCGCGAGCAGGAGCTACTGGGTCCAACAGTGAGGCTTGTGGTCTTTAATACCTAATGTCCCCGAACCTGACCTTCTATGGGTCCTGAATAACTGGGCCAAGTACTATCCGTTCAACACTTGTCTCTCAATGGTAGTGCAGGTCGAGCAGTGAAAGTTTCTTCGGTGAGGGGGGGTAGGTGCAAGATATACAAGGTTTCATAACCCAAAACAACCACAGATACCCCAATAAATTGATTATCCATTCCAATACTGAGCTTTAGTGTTTTATACATGCTAAACACAGCATGCTAAATAATCCACACAAGTAGCCTCTCAAGACTTGCACACTTTCGCTTGTGAAGGCAGTGCTCCCCACTGCAGGTTCTTCCGTTCCCAGTCTTCTACTCCACACTGTCCTCTGCTTTCCTGGTGGATTATAGGAAGTGACACCATATATTGCCCACACTAGTGATGTGTATCAAAGTGTTTCTTTGGATTTGAAAGTTTAGAGCTCTCAGTGTGGTAAACCGCCAAGCACACGTTTCCACTTAGGCCTGCGGCCCTGCTTCCACCTTATCCCAACCATGGCCTTCAGGAGAGTGCAGGAGCCAGGGTGTTTGTCTCTCCTGTGCTCCAGAATGAGCAGCCACACTTCCCGCTGTCACCGAGGTTGGGGCGCTGTGACGGTTCGAGATGGCTTTTGGGTGCAGCAGCTCCTTCTTTGCAGTTCCTCCCAGTAAGTCCCAGTATGTCAGTGAAGCAGCAGAACTGTTCTCTAGACCCTCTGCTGGTCACAGGTGGGTCTTCCGACACTGTGACCGCCACAAAGGTCCTAGTGCCCCTCGCTTGGGATACGGGGGGTCACTGATCTGGTTGACAGTCTCAATCAGATCAGATCATCCGGGCAACGGCTCTAACAGTCTCATTGGCCCCGTCCTAGTATACAGGGGTCACAGACACCGGTGATGGCCCACAGGCTCAGTTGGAAGGGGAGTGGCCCACAAATCACAGTCGCAATGGTCGACGGCCCCTGCAGTCTCAGTGGGCCCCTCCTGACAACTGGGGCCACAACATAGGTGACAGCTCCAAATGAGTACAGCAACACTGCGCGATGGCCTGCAACTTCACTTCTGCCCTAATGGGGGTTGCCAACTTCTGCAAGAGAGCAGACGTCTGTTTCGCAACATCAGTCCTGACTGGACCAGGAACCTCATGCTCTGCTCGCTAGAATCCACTGCCCAGGATCCCCGCTAAGCCTCGCTCAGTTCAGGCTCTCTCCTCCTCCTTACAAGGCACAATGGTTATGGCAGGCAGGGAGAAGGCTGGTGCCTCAGCCACAGGGCAAGTCTTCTTGGCTTCTGAGTGATGGCCCATCACCCAGATGGTAGACTAGCAGACCTTAGTTCCCTGCAAGAAATCTTAGCAACCTTGCCTCTCCTAATGAGACAGTGCTGTTTCAACAAAGTATGGGGCTCATGCTCCCACCTTTATAGTCCAAATCCAGACGCACATGTGATTTAGTATCAGGCCTTTGAAATTTGTGTTGTGAGTGTTAGCTCTTTTGAAATGCTCTCTCCTCTACACTTCCCTTTGTCAAAGGAACAGTCTGCCTCAGCAGCAATCACTCCAATTCTGAGTGACCCACTGCACAAGCCAGGGATCACACCTGGCTGTCAGCCTCCACAGAAATATGTCCCATAAAGGTTTAAATAATGAAGCCTTCCTCTCTATCACGATACCCCGGTGGTGCCAACTTTATCAGTGCCCCCTCTCCCTGACAATGAGTCCAGACCCTACTAACCAGTAACTCTTTCTAGAATCTAAGAGCCTTTTGAAATGCACAGAGATATGCTCTGCTCCTCTCACTTCAGTGCATGTGTCACACTCGAGCCCTCAGGAATGTCAGCACTAACATCTGCTGTCTGGGGTACGAGGTCCTCACCTATCCAGCCTCTTCGGCCCTTATGTCTCCATGGTATGTACCATCCAAAGGCATACACGTGCAAACCAGCATACACACACATTATCAAATGCTGCCTGATGCTACTTGCAATTCCTGCAGGCCTAGGGTGCGATAACAACATAGCCACATAACTTTACACAAGTGGGCCGGTAGACCCCACTCCAGTGATACAGGTAAGAAGGTGTTTTCACATTGATGATTCTTCTGAACACAAAACGAGTATGCTGCCATTACTGTACTTCTGTAACCTAACTCCAATTACGGGCAGTAGCCCTCTACATTCAGCAGACTGAGACAGGCCTAGGTCATTGTGGACCTGTTTAGTTTTCACCCTTGACCAGAAATCAATGCCAGGGATCCACACATTGATGCAGCCGGGGCACTAAGTGCAGGAGGTGCCCATCTGTCACCATGCAGAGGACTTTTCTGTCCCAATATTCTTTTATGCCACAAACGTCAGGTCTATAAGTGATCTCATAACTGAATCTGTAAAAAGAGAGATCCTCTAGCAAATTGGATTCATGCATTTCATTGACTTTAGGTACCATGAATTCTCATGATCTGCCCTAATTGTGATCTGATTTGAACCCCTCCAGATAATGTTGCCAATTGATCATAGCCTCTTCTAAAGCCTAAATGTCTTTGTCGTAAATACTATATAATTTCTGTAGCATTAAGGGTTCTAGAAAGATAGGCTACTGGATATACAGCCCCAGCCTCTGGATCCTTTAGTGACTAAGTTGCTCCCACAACATAAGAGAAAGCCTCTGTCTCTAGGATAAAGGGTGACTCACTATCTGTATTTTTCAAAATAGGATCAGTAGTGAAGGCCTCTTTAAGTCTTTGAAATTCCCTCTCTTGTTTTATTCCCCAATCAAATAGGACCCCTACTGCTTACTTCTAGATATAGGCCTCACAATCTCTGAGAACCCTTTCACAAAATGTCTGTAAAAAGACTAGCAAAGTCCAGAAACTATTGAATCTCTTACACTTATTTGAACCATCCCTTTATTTTGGTCCATATAGATTCCTTTGTCAGAAATCTTGAAACCTCCAAAAAACACTTAAGTGACTCCATCTAAATGTTTTCACATTTTTGCAAACAAAATCTTCTTGTTACCTTTTCAAGACTTCCCTGGCATGTTTGCAAAGTTGGTCAGTGGATTCCAAAAATATTAAGATGTCATAAAGGTAAATGACAGTATATATATAGTAGTGGTAGCCGGTAAACACTGCTGCACCAGTGAAGTTTGCAGAGTTTTGCCACTGCATGCTCTGCTTGGAGCGCCAAGTTAGGCAAAAGCTCCACCTACTGCCAGCAGAGCAGAGTTTACCGCTGCTCACCCCAATGAAATATGTGAGACACAGCTGTCCCAGCAGGTGGCATTAGGACCCGTTGAGAGGCATTGCAGACTGCTCACAGCAATGTGCAATGCTGGCTCAGGTTGTGATCCTTGGAGGACTGAGCCAGGACAGGGATCCAGGGGCAGGGAGCACCATACAGACCGAGCCTCGGAGCCAGGAACTCCAGTATAGGGCAACAGTTTTCCCGAGGACGGGGAGGGGTGAATCCTGGTAAGGAGGAGAAGCAGACAGCCTGACCCAGACACAGCAGGCAAAGTTAGACGGACACACACCACTAGCTGCTAGGACCTGGGATACCTGATCCTCTGTCTCCTCCTCACCCGAGCAGCTGTTTGGGAGGGAGTAGGAGAGAAACTCAGCGCTGCCTCACCCCAGAGCCTGGATGCAGCCCAGATGGAGCAGAGAAAGGAGCCTGGCTTGCCAGAATGGGAAGAGTGTGGACAGTAAGGGGAATTTTTGGGCTCTTTGGGCAGCTGTGGGAATCTGTGGTGGGGGAAGAGGGAAGGGAGAATGGGCCACATGATCTAGAGAAGGTGTGTGCTGTTGACTCCCTTGCCCCAAAGTTACCATCTTGATGTTAGACGAGGGTCTCTGGTGTGGAGGATGTGGTCACCACGCTGAAGCTAAAGGTGTCATCTCTCGAAACTGCACAGCGGAGCCTAGCGTCAAGGGTGGAGGATGCTGAAGGGAGAGCATGGCGCTACAATCTGCGCTTCGTGGGCTTCCCGGAGGGCTGCGAGAGTGGAAACATGGATCAGTTTCTAAAAGACTGGCTTGAGGGCTGGATCCCCTCAGGGGAGCTGTTGAGATGCTTTGTGGTGGAATGTGCACATAGGGCCCTGATGCAGAAACCCCCACCGGGAGCCCGCCCGCGGCCTATCATTGCTAGGCTTCTTAATTATCATGATCGGGACGTTATCCTGAAGCAAAACCCGAGCCAAGGAGCCATTGCTAATTGACAACTCGCGCATACTGATCTTCCCGGATTACGCGAGACAGGTGCAGCAACGGCGGCAGTCTTTCCTGGCAGCCAAGGCCCGCCTCCGGGATCTCAAACTCCCCTACATCTTGCTTTATCCAGTCCCCCACTCACTTCTTTGATACACCGGAGGAGGTATTCCTATGGACTGATGAGACTGTGCGGCTGCGTCTCAATACGCCGCCGGGGAGGGAGTTCGACTCCTCCTCAAGTGAGCCTGCCCGGAATCAACTCAGACCGAGGAGGAGTGGTGGCAGGCGTTCGAAGTCCAGTCGTCGATCCCAGTCAGTTGGTGCCTCGGAATGTGAGGGGTCGGCTTCTGGACATGTTGCAGCAGACTGATCGTGGGAGGACTGCGTAACTTCTTCAACTTTAACTGTTTGCATTGACCGGAGGGGGCGCATACGATGGCCGGTCTCTCTGAGGGGCTTTTTTGTATGGAGAGAGGGCCAGTAGACAATGGGTTGTGAATTGATGATCCATTGACTGGTGAGGGGTGGGACCTCCTGTTGGGGTCAGCCTGGTCTGCCTGCTGCGACAGGTACTTCACTGTTCTTGAGGTACAGGGTGGGGGGGGTCAGTTGGGTTGAAGTTGGGGGGGTTTGTCATGTTAGTGCACTGTCTATTGGAGTTCCGGAGCTTGTCAGTTTATATGGATCTTTGCTGCAAATGCCATTGAGTTACACGGGCCTGCACAGGATAGGAATGATTGATAGTATAGAGTAGGTCTCTGGGCTCATCCGGGTTCTCAGCTGGAATGTCCGAGGGGCACTCGATAAGATCAAACGGGGGGCTATTCTGAAATTGGCCAAGCGTTTCAACGCTGACGTATTGATGTTACAGGAGACTCACCTTATAGGGACTAAGGCGTGTTTCCAGTGCTTTGATTTTGTCCATATCTCTCCCTCAGGGTTTGTCAGGGGGTCCCGAGGGGTTGCTATTCTAATACATCGTAGAGTTGCATACACACATGTTAAGTCATGGGGGGATAGACAGGGCAGATACCTGGTCGTGCAGGGTATGGTAGGTGGAGATACCTTAGTTCTGGGGAGTGTTTACGCCCCCCCCCCTCTGTCCTGGGGGCTGGTGGAGAAAATTATGACCATATGGGCAGACATACCTGAGGGCCTAGTGGTTGTTGGCGGCGACTGGAATGACGTGATGGATATGGCCATGGATCGACGTAAGCCAGCGGGTCAATAAAAGATGCGACACCCCACTAAATTATATTCCCTGGTGACGGGTCTCGATTGGGTTGACCTCTGGCATAGGCTGCATGGTACAACGCAGGGCTACACTTATCTTTCTGCGGTTCATGATTCCTTCTCCCGCCTCGATGATTTATTTGTTCCAAGGGCATTTGACTGTAGGGTAGTGGCTGCCGATATTCTCCCACGGGGGTTCTCAGATCATTCACCAGTGACCCTTACTATAGGGGTCTGTGGGGCCTGTGGCCCCTTCAGGTGGCGTATCTCGGCATGGAAACTCCACAAGGAGGATTACAGGGAACGGTTGGAGGATGCCATAGATCAGTACTTGACGATCAACGTAGGCTTGGTTTGGGGGGGGGCCACCCTGTGGGAGGCAATGAAGCCCACAGTTCGTGGGGTGGACATTTCTTTTAGCGTGGAATTCTGTAAGTTACGAAGAGAGGCCTTGGTATGGGCGGAGGCTGCTATCCTTGAACTGGAGGTGCGCAGTGGGGGCGAGGGAGGGAGTCAGGCGCGTCGCCAGCTGCTACTGGCACAGCAGGAGTACTCCCATGTCCTTCTCGATGAGACTCGTCAGGCGTGGTTGGCTACCCGTAGCAGGATTTCTCAGTGGGGGGATAAATCTAGTAAGCTGTTACATACGTTGTGTCAGGGGTCCCTTCACCCCAGGTTCTAACAGGTATTATGGGGTCGGAGGGGCTACCCCTTTCTGATGCATCGGCTATTGCTGGAAGTTTCGCCGAGTATTACGCTGACCTGTACGCCCCAGCGGAATGCCTGTCAACAAAAGTCATCGGTTGATTCTTGGATGACCTCCCACCTAAGGCACTCTCAGATGAAGTGCGAGAGGAGGTGGAATGCCCACTCACTGAGGAGGAATTGGGGACAGCTTTGGGGGACCTGATTCCCGGCAAGGCTCCTGGCCCAAATGTCTTCCCAAGCGAATTCTTCAAAAAATATTTTCTGCAATTGGGGCCCCACTATCGCAAGGTAGTGGAGGAGGCCAGGGACAGGGGGAGACTGCCCATGGACTGGAGACACGCGGAGGTAGTAGTTTTTCATAAGCCCGGCACACCACCCGAGCACCTCGCCTCGTATCATCCCATCTCCCTCCTAAACGTCGAGGCCAGGACATTGGCCAAGGCTTTAGAGAATAGTTTCTGTATAGCCTCGCTCACACATTTGGATCAGGCTGGGTTCATGCCCCAACGGGCGACCCGCCATACTATTTGACGGGCTCATGTTGCGGTGGCAAAGGTCCGGGGACTGGGGCTGCGGGCAGCGCTGTTGTTGGCGGACATGGATAGGGCTTTTGACTCTTTGAGCTGGATCTATTTGTTTGCCCTTCTGCGATGTCTGGACTTTGGAGGCCGGTTTTTGTCATATTTAACTCTGCTGTACACAGATTTAACGGCGTCGGTGGGGGTTGCAGGCTTTGTTTCCTCTACATTTCCCATTGGCGGGTACTAGGCAGGGGTGTCCACTATCCCCTTACTTGTTTGCCTTAGCAATGGAGCCCCTGGCTGCCTGGTTGAGGATGGACGCCCAGGGGTCCGGCTTTGAATGGGCGCACGGTTTGTCCAACCGCATAGCTCTGTATGCGATGATGTGTTATTCTTTCTCACCAACTTAAATAGGACGGGCCCCCAGCTGCTGCGCATAATGAAGATATTCGGAGAAACCTCTGGATTGTATATGAACCCTCGGAAATCCACGTTGTGGGTCCTGGCAGACGGGGGCGCGCTCTGTGCTTGGGCTTCATCAGTGCAGGTGGTCCATGGGGGTCTGAAATATTTGGGGGTGTACTTGTCGGACTCCCCGGCTACGGCGTGGGATCGTATCATTGCACCGGTATGGGACCCTGTGCGTGAGGATATTAAGACCTGGTTTCACAGGCCCTTATCTAGTTATGGCCGTTCAGCCATTTTCAAAATGGTCTTGCTCCTGCGCCTTCTGTACCAATTGCAGAATCATCCCAATCTGATCCCCCCGCTGTGGTTTCTTCAGGTGAATGTGGCCTTGGGCCAGTTTATTTGGGACAGTGGGGCGGCCAGGTGGCATTACGGACCTGTTTCCAATCTACGTATTGCGGGGACTGGCCACCTTGGATATTTGGTCCTATTATATGGCGTCGCACCTGCTCGTCTTGAATGAGTGGTAGTATGGGGATAGAGCGGACCCAGCATATGCTGTTGAGCGACGGTGCATGGGGGATCAATGGCAGGGACAAATGGTTAAAGTTCACATTTACATCAAACAACAAAAACCTGGATTTCCTTGATTTAACAATCTTCATTGAAGGAGGCAAGATGGAGACAAAAACATATACCAAGCCCACAGCGAAAAATAGCCTTCTGTCCTACAAAAGCTACCACCCGAAACCTTTACGGGACAACCTGCCATATAGCCAATTTTTAAGGCTTAAAAGAAACTGCAGCAAAGAAAGTGACTATAGACTGCAAGCACAGGAACTGAGCCGGAAACTGAAAGACGGAGATTACACACCAGCGACAATATCGTAGTGTCGCAAAAGAGCAAAACATCAGCCGAGGGAATGTCTCCTGCAAACAAACATAAAAGAGCCTATCCCTGATCTAATGACATGTGTGACTACATATTGCCCAGCGACATATGACATACAGAAACTAGTCAATAAAAATTGGCGAATCCTCGCCACGGGCAAATTCAACTGGCCCAAACCCAGATTTGCGAACAAAGTGACAAAAAATCTCAAGGACTTGCTAGTACATACACGACCAACGAAGAACAAGAAAGCCACACAAATAAGAAATATGCATATGTTGCCTGTCACTGGCCATTATCCGTGTGGCACCTGCATAGCATGCAAACTAACAACAACATCAAAATCCCTACAACTAACAGAGTCCCTAAACTGGACACAACGACAGCACACAAACTGTAACTCTACTCACGTAGTGTATATGATATGGTGCCCTTGTAACAAAAAATATATAAGCATGACCTGCAGGAAAATAAAAACGAGGATTGGCGAACACAAAAGTAACACCAAATTGAAGAAAAACACCACAAAACTGTGTTCCCATTTCATCGAAGTTGGCCACAACGTTGAAGACTTGAGATGGACAGTATTAGAGATGCTCACTGATAAGACCATGAATGCTGAGAGAATACTTTTCGAAAAAGAGCAAAGATGGGTGAACCGTCTCCAGACACACCTAACAGGATTAAACGACAATATACCGTGGCACCAATTTGCATAAAAAGCTGAGAACATTTGGGACAATGAACCTGTTCTATACGCGCATATATCGCTGTTACAATAGGTATTAATCACGCCTTTTTGGACATCTACTAGACATTATTTAATAGGGGATATTATCGTTATTAATATACGGTCCAATCGATACCAATGTCACCATTAATTTATCTCCATTATGACAACATGATCCAAGAGGAGATTCCATCGTTACCAATATGCAGTCCAATCAATATCCAATTGCCTGATAATTTATCCTCCTAATATCGAGTATAGCATAAAGCATTTTTATCCTGAAAAGACTACCAACACACGTAGTCCTCTTTCTATCTTTAAGATTCAAATAGGAAGAGGGAACCATTCCCCGGCGTCCAGGGGCAGCACAATACGCGGAGACTGTTCCTCGTGCGGGTGAGGATTGGCGTCAGCAGCAATTACACGCAGTGGTCTTAGTTTAACGGTAAGACTGATGCCGTTTTAATTTCTCGTCTGCACCAGCTCAGGACCAGAGAGTCTTTATGCTCCCTGCTGAAGCGCGAAGATTCCTGTAAAAAGGTAAAATGTTTACGCGCCTCCTATGATTTGCCATACCACCTCAATGCAGTGTATCAGGTTACAATCTATGAAATAGGAAGCGTTTTTATAATGCCTCCTGTTTATCGAATGCTGATTGTACACTGTGACTAATCACCGTGGAACACGCAATAATAGTATGTTGTCACTGAATATAACCAAAAACTATCTGAACCGGTGTGCTATTATCACCGCTTGTTTTTTGGGATACTTGATTCACGATGTATTTACCAAACAATAGGTTGCTAAACATCGTTCCTAAGAGCACAAAGCCTAACCATTGGACACATTAGACAGAGACCTTAAACTTGACACACGAGAAAACCCAGTGAGATCAAGAGATCCGTGTGTCCATTTGCAACGTATTGATTTCGCCCCTTAGTGTAGCAAAGGTTATGGTGGTCTTTACTAGGGCTACCCTTCTGAATACAGTGCACAAATTAGGCACACTTTTTTGTAATGTCTCAAATGGAGATTGAAATACAGTGCTAAACCTGCATCCCCATACATGTATGTTTTATTTCTTTTGTCTCTATTACAGGAACTTGAGCAAATAAGAAACTGAGTGTTCAGTTTAACACTACTAAGTACTTCACAAGTTGTGTAAGTAACTGATTTGTTGTTTGTTTTGTCTGTCCTGACGAATGCTCCGTAGATCCGGCTGGGCGGAATGCATGTCGACTTTGCCAACTGAGTGATATAAAGGGATCTAGTAACTCGATCTTTAGTTATACCTACCATTTTTAATAACAAAACCTCACCTTTTTATATTAAAGTTCTTTCCGGTGGAGTTTTGCTTTTTAGATACAACTTCCCAACTTCCTGTACCTTCCTCTTTGGGGGTGCTCTTACATCTCTGGACACTACTACCTATACCAGAGGTTGCCTCAGGTTGAGGCTGGCATGCAGAACAAATTTGGACACCCAATGATAATGCCGTAATGCGTATGTGGGGCGGAAAATCGATATACACCGCACAATTGACATAGCGTTTATGAGGGTGATTCAATTCAACCTACGGTCACGTAGTTACAAGTGTCCATTCTCTCACTTGATAATTGGATCATACTCTACATACAATTCTTTACTCCACCCCGTTGTGATGCTTGCTACCGTCTGCCACACGGATTGTCTTTCAAATCTGGAGGCAGGCGCTACGGAAGATGGGTTGGTGGAACAAACTGACTCGGAAGACTCCGCTTTGGCATAATGGTCCCCTTCCACAACTAGCGTCCCTACATGGGTTTCCCAACTCGCTGAAGTTGGTCCTCCTGCACGTGATGGAAGGGATTGGGGCAATATCTACAAGCACCATCTTATGATCCTGGGCTTTACCCTGGCAAAGAGAGATATAGCTAGGGCCTGGAAGGCAGGCTCGCTTCTCAATTTCCGCATGGAAAAAAGGCCTAGACTTTTGTGTGGGCCTGGAGATCCCGGTATTTGAGGCCAGGGGATGTCCCCGGAAGCATTATAAGATCTGGAGGCACTGGGCTCACTATCGGGGCTTGGAACTTGAGCCGTCCCAGGGCGATCGGAGGTGAGACCCCGGGGAAACCTCTATATCTTTTGTCATTCGTTTTTCCTTTTCTGTTTTCTTCTGATTTGGAATCTGATTATGGCCCTTGGGCAGGACAATTGTCTATGGTCAATGATGTCTTATATTGTACAATGGCAGTTTGTGTACGAGATATGTTGCTCTGGAATACATGGCAGTGTGTGGGGGTGGGGGGTTGTTGTTCTAAGGGTTTGATTTTATTTGTATTGCCCTTCATATTCTCCTGTTCTTATGGAAAATGGTCAAATTCTACCTGTATATTGCATGCGACAGGTGTCTCTGGGGCTCAGAGATCTGCGCCACGTGTGATATTTTGGCAAATAAAAAACCATAGCGACACATGAAACTTTTTTTTCATTTTTTCTTAATCATACATGACATGCAACATTTCCTTGGGGGCCCAACTACCTCTGCTCATGTCCTTATTCCACGTGCATCAGGCATTTTCTGTAACGCCTAGCCTTTGCTCAGGCCAGCGCTCAATCTGCTGTGCTTTACTAGGGGTTGAAGCTTACCACCTGGCTGCCTCCTGGCAGGAGTGCGTGGTAAGTGCGGCTGGTCCCTGAAGTTTCACGAAGCACCAGCAACACCAGAGGCGATGTGGCTGCACAAGGTGTGTTTCACCGCGTCCCGCTCTGAAATACTTGTAACTAGGAGTCACAATTTACTGGTGGGAGAGGGCGGTATTTTTTTTTTAAGTGCCAATGCTGGTGTCTTCACTTTACATTGATCAGTAGGAAAATAAACACTACTGCATTACACATAAGAAAAATATTGCATGTAAGAGCAATGTAAAAGATGCATGGGGCAATAGCAATTGTCAACACTCAAATCATAGTAGTACAATTGTACACGTGGTTTACCTTAGATCCCGGTGACAACGGAGTGTTTTGGTGTTGTGGTGGAGTTGGGGCAGCAAAGGTGGGACTTGGATGATGGGGTACTAGACATAAACGGAAAAGGAAAACAGAAAAAAGGTATGTTTTTACCCCATTTCCGTCAATTCCGCCAAATCAAAGTAGGAGGTATTCCTGGCACAGTTGCCTCAACAGAAAGGCACATCGTAGTTAGCTCCACTAAATCCATTGCTCTACTCCTGCCACCAGCTGCTTCTGAGTATGGCACCGTTGAGGCAGGTGAAGATTCCTGACGGAAGAGGCGGGACTCTGGTGGTCTTTCGCCCATGGACCGGTCAACATAGAGTGGATGGACTGCCAAGTCGGCGGGGGGTGAATCAGTCGAAAAAGCGACTGTGGGTCCTTTACCACCAAGATCTAAACCCGACCCTAAATGCAATAAGAGCTACTTATGTGCAATGAAAATGATTCTGAGCTACTAAAATATTATTGTTGTCGTAACAGTATAAGATTATATTTGTGGCCGTCACATGCAAGATTACGATCAGTGCTCACCTAATTTCATCAGACACTGTGATATTAGTGATAGGTCTCCCCAGCACTGCATGAATGACCTCTCAAATATCAGTCAGCTCTGAATATATTTTAGAACTTCAACTATTATTCTTCAAACATCAGCTAATGAGTTCTGAAAATACATACATTTTCATCTCAAATACCTGCTTTAATTTTTTTCATGCATATAATAATTCAATCAAGCAAAGCTTCTAATTTAGTAGGGTGGGCTGCACACAAGAGAGCTACTTACAGGTAGATCGAGAGCTACCAGTGGCTCATGAGCTACTTGTTGGGGAAGCCTGGACTAGAACTAATCTATCTAAGCTAAATCCTGTCTTTAGTCTACAGTATGTTATGAAAGACATAGAATCTAATATGAAATTAATAACCGACTACAGTAGTTTACAGCACCACAGATTGAGGTGAAAATCATTTGAGGAGCATATAGTATAAGGTGATAAAAACAAAAGCTAATAGCTGAGAGGATAATGGTAGGAAGTAAAGAAGACCAGAAAAGCATCAGTCAGTTCCGGGTTATTTCAGGAAGGCTGGAATCAGGAGCCTGGATACAGTGTTTCCCCAGAGCCAGTTAACTGGTTGTGAGGTAAATATCTGCCAACTCAGAGTCCTTTATAACAATGTGAATCAGTCGATATACAAAGGAAGAGCTAGGCCAAGAAGGGTTTGTGTGTTTAAAGTGATGTGTGCACACACCAGAGTTGCGCCACCCCACAAAAAAATGCCCCCATTGGTAGAAAAATATGAGTAATAAATTACCATTTTGTTTTTTAAAATTCTGAGCCAAGCATCAGGATGGGTGGGCGGGGCTTTTTGCTGCAGCCAGCCAGGCAGCAGCAGAAAGCAGTGATAGTCAGGGTGCTTAGGTTTAAAGTGTGCATGTCTGTTTGGCTGGGCTTTTTGTGACATCCAACCAGGCATGTGCAGTGTAAACCTCTCTTACTCAGCTGGGTTAGAGACAGCATAGGGCATCAGTGCCCTCAGGAGTGGCGAGAGAGGCCGCTCCCTCCAATCCTGGCGCTGCCCTCATGCAGCATGAGAGCAGGGCCAGGATTAGTTACTGCAGTTTCCTGGAGACTGCCTGCCTGGAGAAGACCCAAGCGAGGAGGAGGACATCGTGCATAGAAGGCAAGTGGGATTATTTGATCTTTCTTTCTTTACTTTTACTTTTGGCCCACTCCCGCCTCACCACCCTTCCTACATGCCAGCGGCCACAGACGCACACAGTATTAGGGATAGCCTCAGACCCACAAGGAAGCATGACGAGGTCTATGGCTGTGTTGACCTACTTCCCAAGAAAGATGAGACCAGAGATGGTCTGCCATTGCTCACCTCCACAGTCTCCTGAAATGCTGCAACTGTTCTTTAAACTGCTGCATTACAGGTAAAGCTGGGATTGGCAGAGGGAAGAGACGCATGGGACAGCAGGAACAGACACAAGAGGCAGCAAGCAACTAGGAAGATCTGAAAAGCTTAGCCTAGTGCCAACTGTGCGGCACCATGGAATCAAACAGCTTTGTAGGGCTGGGAGAGTTATATTTTGGATCCAGATGCCAGTCATCCAAAATACCCTACTGTTTTTTCTGCTGCTGTAAAGTATGCTTTCCTAGTAATTGCCATTTCTCTTTCTTTTTTAGGCAGCCGCTGACGCTTGTAAATTGATGGGACACCGGATGTTCTACAGCCAAATGATTGGTGATCAACTTCTGCACCAGAAACAAAAAATAACAGATTTAATAGACATAGCAACAATGAAGGATTATATGCAAGTAGGAACCTTTTAAATATTTTTACATAGTGGGTCATGCTAAAAATTAAAAATTGAAATCATTTTGTTTCATGCTAATTTCTTTAGATCTAGATATAAAGATATTCATAGTTTTTAGCATCTGCCCTGAGGAGTTCTAAATCTTACTATGCAGCGTCACGATTCTGCTCATTCTATCTGTAAAGTCCACACTACTGGAACCTACTTGAAGATGATCTGAGCCTTCTCTCTTCTCTTCCCACTTTTAAACCTGCTTTAAAACCACACCTTCTATACCCGTTTAGCCACCACAATTAATTCATTATTTTCTATACTCCTCTCTGTTTTACCTATTTCCACGTTGTGAATTGTTTTCTATGATATATGTTTTGGTAAGCCTATGTATTGTTTCTTAGTTAGTCATTATCCAACATGCATGAAATCTAAAGACAGTGCTCCATTCGCTATATAATCTCTTTACATAATTGTTGGGAAAAAAATGATAATGGATAACTCATCCTTCCTATATTTCCAACTTTTGCCTTTGAGTATAAACATATTTCCCATTGTCATTGTTAGATTTTTCTGTTTTCTGCCACCTTCTCAGTCCCAAAATCCAAAAACATTAGGTGGCAAAGGGACTAGAAGCTTTAGGACTTTTGAGGTAAGATCTACAATTTTTCACAACAATCCCTCACATCCTTTGTGGCACCTTCAATATGTTTTCCACAGTGCATTACCTTAAAATCATTTTTAACATATCGGTTAGAGTTGAACCTGTGTTCGCATTGCACTAGATGGGTAACTTATGCCTGACCTTTCAAGGCTTTTCTGAACATGCGGAAAGTTTACAGATTTTTGCTAAATTTTTTTTTTTTTAAAACACATTTGGCTGCCTATGACTTGCAAAGGTTTGTTTCTCATTGTGGATCCTGACCTAGTTTTCTGGAGTTGTTCATGGATCTGAACCTCTCTCCAGTCCTGCCCGCACAACAGGGTGTTAACTAGACAATAAGCTTCATGTTATTTACAATCTCCAAGAGAGCGCTTCATAAAGTGGGGGTCACTTCCAGGTATGACAAAACTTTATAAACATGATATAGCGAGCCACAAGAAACTTGCCATGTTAGTTTCAGGACATACTCTCTTTTGTTGAGACGTTCTAGACCTGTGTTTTAAATACAGGAGAATTAATCCAAACACGATGCTGCTGGGAAGTTTCTTCTACCGGGGAGTCGCCTTGGTCCAAGTATATGTGTTTGTATGTATACACTATTGGTATATGTGGGAAAGTGCACTTTGTGTATGCTCACCCCCACTTTTTTTGCCCCAATGTCGATGATGGTTATGACTCTGAAAGTGAACCGGAGCCTGCTAACCAGGCCTGAGTGACAGTGCTCTCTCCCTAAATATGATGTATGTGAATTGGCAACCCAACTGGCAAGGACTTTAACCCCCTTATAAGTCCCTGGTAAGTGGTCCAAGTGATACCCAGGGCATGGAAGTTCAAGAGGTCACCAAGGATTGGAGCTCTGATTGTGCCAACATGAGTAACCCACGTAAACAGATGGCAGCAGTCCTGTCATTGCAGACTTAATTAGCAGTGTAAATTGCTCAAACTCGACTTTGCCCTCACCATAAGTGGCAAGGTTACAGCACTATTTTTAATATAGGTCAGTCACCCTTAAGTTAGGCCTCCTGAGCCCTGGAGGCAGGATGCATTATATTAAAGGTGTGGACATATAAGTGCAAGGTTATATGCCCCTATAGTAACCTCTTTCCATTAAGGGCTACTATAAGTGCTCAGGGGGCCATGGGTTATCATGGCTGGTACCAGGCACCCCGAAAATGCTAGCTCCATTATGGTCCCACTGAAAAGTGTCATGTTTGGTATCAAATAACTTGTTTCTTCACATCTTGCTTCTTCACAGAGTCAGATTTAATGTGGCATGCACCCAGGTAGCTACCTTAGAGAATGCCCACCTGGTTGCCCAAGCATTTCCTAAGTCCTGGCTGACAGCCTGCAGTTGCTGCTGCCAAGACAGGAATCTGCCCCACTGCCAGAAGGTGTGAACACTCCCAGGAGTCAGAAACAAAGGCCTGCTTGGGAAGGGGGTGACACCTCCTTCCCTGACAGGATGGCTAGTGGAGTGGCACATCAAGGCGGTGAGCTTCAAAGCTTACACAACCTCAGAAATGCATCCAGGCTTCCTCCCGAAGTAGAAACCAGCTACTCTCCTACCAGAGGCACATTTGCTACTGGGCAGGTGAGACAATTAGGTAGTCAATTGGTGTACAACCCCAGAAGGCTAGGCATACACATAGAGTGGCCTACCTAGTCTATTCAGCCAAGGAAGATTTCTGCCAATTTTAAAAGTGGCAGAATAGAGGGTTCTGGGTAGCAAACCTGGCACCCCCTCCCCCAACTGTGGTCACCTCAAGGGCAAATTAGCCACTGAGGATAGTAGCCCTTGGCTACTTGCACCTACACCCTAATGCCCATAAATCCTAGGTTTAATGGACACCCCTGGCACCAGAAGCTCAGATCTGATTCGACTTGCACGAAGGGCAAAGAAGAGACCCGAGTCTGCAACTTCAGGACCTACACAAAAAAGGCACAATTACCTGCACCTGCTGCAACCACTCTGCAACTGAATGCCTGTGATGCGTCCTGGACCAAAGACTGGTTCCCCAAGAAAGAGGAACCTCTTAGAGAGCCAAAGGCAACTCCAGAACTCCCTCGGACTAGAGGTGTTAGTCCCCTGCGGTCCGTAGGTAAAGCACGCTCCCGGAACCGAAGAATCACTGGCCATTGAGCCCACCTAGGGTCGCCAAAAAGTATATGGTCTAGTGCATTGTGGAAAACGTAGTCGTCACCTCCAGCAAGTTTCAGGTGGCTAAGTTTTCCCCTGGACTCCAGGATGTTGAAGTAACTCACGGCTGTGCTTGCCACTGCCAAGGCTTGTTTGTGATCAGTCCGGCTACCGCTACCTTTGTTCGACCTTGTGCCTCGAGGGAATCCCGCAGCATCTTCAACTCACCATCTCAGTGGCCCCGTTGTTGATTTTTTGCATCTGTTTCCCTACCAGCACTGTCTAAGCGATAAAACCAGCTCTCCCGTAGCTCCCGCTTCAGCATCAGGGACAGTTAGGACAGCTCTGCACAGGCCCCAAAGAGCCAGGTAAAATTTAACGGACTGTCATAGCCTGGTTCTGGGGCCTGCATCACCTTATCTCCCAGGAGGTTCCACTGGAATCGACCTGCAAGTGAACTAGTGATTTCTCCATTGACCTCAAAATGAAGGTTTTGCAGCAGTGAATTGCACTCATTTATTTTTCCTTATCAAATTTCTAACTCCAGTGTTAGACCTGGCAGACTTAGGGTGGTCTTCCCCCAACTTTTTCCCTGCCTCTCTCCATTTTCTGACCTTGTTTTTGGTGATTTCAGAACTAAAGTGCTTGTGCTCTCTCCCCCCCAGGCATGGTAACATTGACATAAACACAGGGCATACCTCGCCCCGGAAAATATCAATAAGTATTTCCCCGACCCAAACGGCGGTTTGCCCGCGCTGCAATAAAGAAGGCACAGATTTTAAACATATGTTTTGGGACTGCCCGTTCCTGAGAAGCTATTGGGGGGAGGTAGCAACGTTACTGACCAACATCACTGACGGAGAAGTAGAACCGACTCAGAAATACTGTATGTTACACTGGTTCCCTTACACGTCCAAAAATAAAATCACTAGTAAGTTCTTAGACATGAGTCTCCTGCTGGCCAAGAGAGATATCACCATGCACTGGAAGGTGAAACAGGGCCCAAGCATAGTACAGTGGAAAGCTGAACTCCTTAAATGGGCTGAATGCAAAGGTGTGATCAGGCTGCAGACAGCAAAAAGAACAGGGAGTGAGAGGGCTCTAGAAGCGGCAAGAGCTTGGGATGCGTTAGTTATAGCGCTTAAATCCCCCAAGGACACTGAGGAACAAGACTCCATAGGTGGTTCCCCAGCAGAACTAGACAAGGCTGCAGCTAGTTGAGGGAATCTTGAAGCCGAAGATTCGCTATCTGGGACGGCATGCTGCTGCCTGGATTGGTTGTGATCCACTATGGTGTTACCCCAGTCAATGTTGACACCCAGCCTTAGGTACTGGACTACTGTACATTAACGATCTGGATGTAAGTGACACGCCTGGGGGGAGAAAAGGGGTGGGTTGTTGCGGGAAGGGGGTTTACAATCAGGACTGAATACAATTATATGTGTGGAACTGCGAGGGAGCACCAAGATAATTGAATGTACTGATCTGACTGATAATCCGTATGATAATTACTTCCTTAATTGTGTTCCAAGCCGGCTGCTTGTACTTTTGTTGCATGAAGGGATTGTGGCATAATGACCACATGCAACCTTTGTAAAACTCAATAAAGTCTATTAACAAAAGAAATGGTAACATTGACTTAACCCCAATTGACATGTTTAATTTACTAATAGATTCTACTTTTGTTCTACCCTGCCAGACGTCTCGAGGCATCTTACCTTCTTGTGCAGCGGCCGGGCTTGGCTCCGCCATACCCCTTCTGCAGCTGACCGGCCGGGCTTGGCTCCGCCATACCCCTTCTGCTGTTGACCGGCCGGGCTTGGCTCCGCCATAACCCTCCTGCTGCTGACCGGCTGGGCTTGGCTCCGCCCCACCCTTGCTGCAATCGACCGGCCGTGCTTGGCTCCGCCGGTCGAACTTCAATTCCCAGCAGCCTTCAGGGGAATTGACGACGCGTGTATCCAGCGTGCCAGGAGGCGCATAAAGTACCGTCAGGGGCCGAGTTCCCCATTCTACTTTTGTTCTACCCTGCCAGACGTCTCGAGGCATCTTACCTTCTTGTGCAGCGGCCGGGCTTGGCTCCGCCATACCCCTTTTGCAGCTGACCGGCCGGGCTTGGCTCCGCCATACCCCTTCTGCTGTTGACCGGCCGGGCTTGGCTCCGCCATAACCCTCCTGCTGCTGACCGGCCGGGCTTGGCTCCGCCCCACCCTTGCTGCAATCGACCGGCCGGGCTTGGCTCCGCCGGTCGAACTTCAATTCCCAGCAGCCTTCAGGGGAATTAACGACGCGTGTATCCAGTGCGCCAGGAGGCACATAAAGAGCCAGCAGGTCCCTCGTCCCGCGAGGACGCGCGCGGGACGCGCCGGGCTAAGCCCGGGCAAAGGGCGGGCCCTCAGTGACTGAGGTAGGCTGGGCTGGGCCAAGTTATTGACATTGTACAATCGAACATTCAAAGCTATTTGCTTTGTAGTTGCACCTTATATCGTATAAACTGACGGTTTCTGACACTATCTCCGGCAGGATTATTTCTCCAGACACACCTTCATTGTTTCAGTATTATTATGGACCAATTTTAATTGTATATTTTATGTTTATTTTCCTTTTTCTTTTTTGAGGTTTTTAAGTCTTAACTGCTCATTTCGGTTTTTGCTAAGGATGACGGCAAAGAAACTTCGATCTGGAAGATTATTGGGGGGAAGGTCTTGCGTAAAGACAAGATCCAACCCCCTGAGAAATAAGTCTACTAATAACTTTCTATTGAAGGGACAAAGTCAGCTTTTGAAATTGTGGGAAAAACCCATTGATAAGGTTTTGCCTGCAGATGGAACTGTAGGCTCTGATATTGCTCCATCTGTGGAGCCTGCAGGGGTGGAAGATAAAATAGATTCCTCTGTGGTTGTGATGGACTCTACCCATGCAGGGCCTGCTGGGAAGAATTTCCTTGTGTACTCCGAAACAAATAGTGACAGTAGGTATTCTGTACCAAACTCTGAGGGAGAGCAATATAATAATATGACATCAGCTCTTAAAGCTACTGTGCCTAATACTCCGATTGGAGGTCTGTGTCCTGTGGTGGGTACTAAGGGTGATTCTTCTATGTCAAGTATTGACCTAGAGCTTTGTGGGCGCTATTTGGATGGTGGTATCCTGAAACTACCAGAGGATATTAAGTCTACAGTAGGAGCTACTCCCTCTGGTCTATTGTTGTACAGTAGTACTCCCTCCATAAATTCTCAAGATATGCCCTCCTCACTTAATGACTCCAGGAGCCATATGCTTAATTTGTCAGGCATTTGTCCTCTTGCCCCTTCTGGGTATCATAACGATGAAAAACCTATTTCTGAATCTTTGATTGCACTGGAACACTTATTGGCTTCTATACTGTCATTATTGGGCAAATTTGTCGGAAGCTCTGATTGCATTCTGGATTCAGTTACAAAAATATTGCATGCTATGTTGCTAAAAATTCCGGAAAAGGTTTCTGATCCTGCTTTTAAGGCGGATTCCCGTGGGGCAAAGGAGGATGGTAAAGCTTCTGCGGTAAATGCTGGCACAAATATTCCAGTGGTAGTTCAAGAAAATGAGCCCACTGGAATACCTATCTCTTCCGCGTTTAATTGTGTAAAGGTTTCTGACCTCGAAATAGAGGATGAAAGTATGATTGCTCCAAACGCGAAAACTGGAAATGAGCTATTTCCAATTTTTGCGCCGGAAAAAAAAGGGTTTCAGGACGGAGATAAAGAAAAAGAAAATGAGAAAAATAGTGATAGTCCTAAAAAGAACAAAGGGAAAAAAAGGAAACCTGTGCGTAAATACAGGAAGAAAAGACAGAGGCAAATAATCTTCCATGATCCTATTGCTTTAGCTGATAACGATGAAATTGTTATTGAGACCATAACTGGGTCCCTGAGTCCGGATGTTGTTACTCTTGCCTCTGCCTTTGGAGAGGAGGTCCCTTCTAATGGATCTCCCGTTCCTTTGGGAGTCCTTCCCCATGACGAGGGAGGAAGGTTGATTTTTCCTCCAACAACAGAGATAATAGGACCTATTCCGGTGGTATCAGGGTCTCTTAACCCTCGAGTTTCAACTTTCTCGTTACCAGAAGATTTTGTTGTACGTTCCCGAGATACGATGATAAAGGAATCAAAAATTTATGTTGATACCTTAATTGTGGACTTTTTACCATTGTTTGATTCTGACCTGCATTTAAATAGGTCATGGTTGCTCAATTGTTTCAAAGATTTTGAGTCCTTAAAACTTATTCAATCGAGCGATATTGATTTGGTTACCCTGTTAGGTGGTGACAATGTGTCTAGTATAAGGGTGAAATTCTATTCTAAAATTATTGTAAACCTTATACTACAACAGGTCGAGAACTTTCAATGTAGAGGAATCGATGTTTTACCTATATTCTCTTTAGGAAAGACTACTTTACCACAAAATGGGTTCGTTCAACAGGGCAATGGGCAAGAGGGGACCCTTCCTTCTTTCAATGACCTAAAGATTTGGGTTTCAAAAGGCAAACGTCTGGTTTCCCAGGTTTTGCCTTCTCCGTTAAATCAGAATGCGCTCCTTCTAGAGGACAATCAACGGTGGAATTGGCTCCCCGGTGCTTTGTCTAATAAAATCACAGACAACCCCAAATTGTTTCAGCATCTTTAACAATAATTTGAAAATTATATCTTGGAATGCAGCAGGGATACATAATAGCCCAGAGAAACTAGAGTTTTTGTTTTCTCTGGAGGCTAGTGTGATTTGCATCCAAGAAACATGGTGTGTAAATAATCTATGTGCAGGGAAAGACTACTTTGTGCTTGAGGCTGCTGCCTCCCCTTCAAAGAAAGGGCATGCAAAAGGGGGAATTGCTTGCTTTTTGTCTAATAGTTTGCAGTGGAAATTTTCCCATTATGTAGATTCAAGTAATCTTTTTCAAGCAATTACAATAGATAATTTTGATAGTATTGGTAATAAGCACTCTGTCGTAATTATTAATGCTTACATCCCCCCTGAAGAATGTTTTAATATTTTATTGAAGCAAGTGTTTCTCTATATTAAACAGATTAAAGAGGTTTATCCATCCCCTGAAATTATATTAGTTGGGGATCTGAATTGTAAAGTATCTAATTCAAGTATAGATTTATTTAGAAATAGACCTAAAGAAGAGGCCTACCTGATTCCACAATTACTCTTCCCAGATAAAATAAAAACTAACAAAAGAGGGAAGATAGATCCTGCTACATATCCTGCCCAGAGACGATACATTTTCGAGGAAAGAGAAACGCAACACTTCGCTCCCACTCACCGTCTGACCTGGAGGCTCCGACTTGCGGTGGATCCGGAGTTGTGCCCTCTCACGGAAACCGGGGCCTTTGTGAAGCTGAGACCGGGGCTTCGCCTATTGGATCCGGCCTGGCGTTGTGGTGACTGTTGGCCCCGGCCGAGAGACTGCACCACGAGAGAGAGCCACTGTGAGAAATCCCCGGTGATCCTGAACCGGGCCTGCCTTGACGGCCGTGAGGCTGGTGCGGGGCGCGGTGCTCCATGGACTAACCGTGTAAGGGGGTTTCCCCGCCGCCGCTCCGTCCATTGACCCTGGACCCTCGCGCTCGAGCTATACTTTTGAGGAGCGCCGGCCTGAACATAGGCGACCTTCCGCTTGGTGGGGCTCTCTTTTCTGCACCGCGGTGGTCATTGCCGGGACCCCCCCAGACATCTGTAAAGGCCTACATCTGTGGACTGCTCCGGGGGTTACGGAGAGTGAAGAAGGGGTTGAATTTACAAAATGGCTGCCGCAGTTTGGAGCTGTGGATTTCCTCCTGATGGCGATCTCCGGTTGCTAGATTGCGCGGAAATATGGCCATGTGGACGTGAGCCTACGATCGGCGACGTTCTTGCTGCCTTGAGATCTTTACACGCGACCTTGGCCCCCGGTGCTCCTGAGGACTTGTCCCGATCCGCCGCCATCTTGGGTGAACGCTCCTTCAAGGTCCCCTCTTGCCTCGGTGATACCATTGCCTCACCCCCCTCGATGGCTCCGAAATATGGTGCTGCTATCCACCAACGGATTTGTACATCGGCGGCTTCAGAACCTCCTGTTCGATGTTCGAAAACTGGAGACTTAGACACTGTGCGAGGGCCCGGTCATCCCCGGGTGCCTGAGAAAGATGGCGGACTGCTGCTTGTTTTTACCTTGATGAGGTCTTGTTTCTATTTTGCCAGTATACTCCCGCCTTTTCGAACGACGAGACTGCACTCCTGTTTTTTATTGCCCCTGTTGCTGTTGCTGATATATTTGGATTGCTTACTTGAATTTTTATTCACTTGCTTTTTCATTGACCTTTCTGACCAGCATCTGTATCGTATTCTTTTTCATTTGTGTGCTTCCCTCGCATCGTATTGCACGCTTCAGGCTGTTATTTGGTGGGTGGTAAATGCAGTGAAGAAGGGATTGGGGTGAGATGTATGGCTCCCGAAAGATTATTGGTATACGAATTCATGGCGGAGTTGCCCATATTCATTGTGCTATGAAAAACCTCTCTGAAAGTTTTATTGTGCTCGAGTCTATATCGTTCTGGTACACATGTACTGTAGTGTATGGTTGGGTGGAGGGCTGTAGCCGACCGTATTTATTTCTGATCTCATGCTCCTCCCTCCTATTTACTATTTTGTTTCCGTATCTTTTTTTGTCTTCTGCTTCTTTTCTCTCTTATCTCCACTATATTTCGGGTTCTGGTTTAGGGCGACAGGCGCGCTGTTTGGAGGATAGGCCGTAGCCTTCTGCAGGGGTGCTGGGTGGGATGGGTGGGTTGGGTCTTTTTTGTTGTTTTATTTTCTTCAGTTCTATGGCCCTTTTGTATACCTTTATGGGGGTGCCGCGTCTATCCTTTGCCTCCCGTGGTATGATTGGGTGGGATATGTGACGTCGCTGTTCCTCTTCTCAAAGTTCTGCTGCTTCCGATGCGACTCCCATGCCCTCATCGTTGCAATTCCCCTGTTCCTATGTGTGTTTCTTGCTATGGGGAGCTTGTTCCGACGCGGCATTCCTCTTCTTTTCATCTGTGTTTTTTTCCTTCTTTTCTTCCTTTTCCCTCTTCCTCCCCTCCCCTTTTCTTTTTCTCCCCAGGTTAGTATGGCGGGCTAGTTTTAATGATATTACTATTCCGGCCCCCCTGTTCTGTATCCAAGTGCTATTGGGGGGTGGGTACGCCAAGTTATTATTGATTGCATATTGATTTGTGCTTCCTACGTCTGTCCTTCTACCGATGTGTAAAGTACTGCCATTTCTACATTGCTGCCCTTTATCCTTTGGCTGTTAATGATTTGTGCGGGGTATCCGGATATTGTTTTGTTCTCGCTGAGCCTGCCATACGCCCTTTCATTATATTATAAAATTAACCTATATTACTCCTGATTGCTGGCCGTATAGATCCTCATACTTCCCCCACTCTTTTAGCGACTATATTGAATGTACAATTTTACTCTGATTCTGTGACTACTATTTTGGAAATTTTTGCCTGCTTTAACATGATGTGGCCGGCCAGATCGGCTGTAGGCCCAGCCTTGTATATCCTTTCTGTACAAATAAAGGTTTTAAAAAAAAAAAAAAAAAGGAAGATATTGTTGGAAGAACTGTTTGCGGTGGAGGGGCTTATCCTAAACGGTAGGCTTCCCTCTGATTTCCCTGCTAAATTCACTCATAGGTCTTCTCATAGCGAGTCAATTCTGGATTATGCGATTTCTGATTATGGTTTTTTCTCGCTGGTCCAGGATCTGATGGTATTCCCAACAGCATTGAGTGACCACAATGTAATTAGTATAAGCATCTCTTTACACCCGCCTCCCACTGACACCTGGTCATTTAATAATAAAGAAGTTAATTTCCATAAAAACTCGGGTAGATGCTTTTGGAATCCAAGTACCAAGAAGGGTGTGCAGTTTATTCTCCATAAAACCATACTAGAACTAAGTGATTGGCTGGGTTTTGAAATTATTTGCTTTGAAAAATGTATGAGGTTGCAAAAAATTCTAGTCTACCAAAGAAAAAGTTTTACTATCCTAGTGCAATGCTCCGCCTAAATAAGGAAATAAATAAATTAGTGCGAGAGCAATTTTTATGTAGATCTAGTGAATTAGCAAATAAAATATCCCTGCTGAAAAGAAGGAGAAGTAGACTAAGAATAAAACTTAAAAAAGAAAAAGAGGACTCACTGTGGATAAATCTAAGGGAAGCGGTTGTGCATGGTAAGGCTAGAGAATTTTGGTCTATAATTGGTAAGGGATGTGGAGTAAGAGCTAGCCCCCTTCCTATCCCCATTTCTGAAGAGGTATGGACTTCTTTTATTTCAAAGTTATATGATGGGAATGGCACAATGTCAGAGGATAGTAGGTTTGGGCGAGAAGTTGAGCTCCCTATTGATTTCCCCTCGGAGAAAACAATTGAAATGGCTATTAAAAACATGCGCTCCTCGGGAGCTATGGGACCCGATGAGTTACCCATATCTGTTTTGAAGCAGGATCCGACTCTATGGAGCAAGATACTTTTTTCATTGTTTAGATCTTGCTTCATCTCTAAAGTGGTGCCTGCTTCATGGAGGGGAAGCATACTGGTCCCATTATTTAAGAAGGGAGATAGGGACAAACCTATGAATTACCGTTTGATAGCCCTTCTTGACTCAATCGGAAAAGTCTTTGCAAAATGTCTTTTAATATTAATTAATGATTGGGTTGAAATAAATAACATCTTACCATTGGAACAGACAGGCTTCCGCAAAGGGCACGGCACACTAGATAACCTCACCGCCCTTCAGGTGATCTCGGACAAATACATACATGTTCGAGGGGGGGGGGGGGGGGTGTTCGCTGCTTTTATCGATTTCTCCACGGCGTTCGACAAAGTGGATCGTTTTACGCTGTGGAGAAAATTAGCAGCATTGGGTATGCCGTCTCATTTATTGGATCTTGTACGGTCATTACATACGGATACCTGGTGTCGTGTGCTGCAAGGCGGAGAGAGGGGTCTCTCACAACCAATTCCATCCTTAAACGGACTTAAACAGGGTTGCCTTTTGGCCCCACTATTGTTCTCCCTGTACATTGCTGACCTCCCAGCTTCTCTGTCTGCTTGTGCGGGCATTGCCCCGGAAGTGGGGGGCTCTACTATCTCCTGTTTGATGTATGCAGACGATATCCTCATACTTGACCTAACACCCAAGGGTTTGGCAAATCGTCTGCAGGCTTTACATCTATTCGCTGAGTCCCATTTTATGAGGATAAATGCGTCAAAAAGTAAAATTATGTGCATTTCAGGAAAGAAGAAATCTAGGTCAGAAAACTTCGGATGGTCCATTGGTGGTCAGAAATTAGAGGTAGTTAAATCTTACACTTTTTTAGGTAAAATAATTTCGGCCAATATGAGCGAGAAGCCCCATATAGATTATAACTCTCGTAAAGCCCTTGTACATGGCAGAGGTTTGTGTTCCCTTTACTGTGCTACAGGGAAAAGACATTTTGCTTGCTTTTTGGAGGTGTTTAAGGCAAAAATTCCTGCAACGCTACTATATGGAATAGAACTTGTAGAGTTGAAGCATTGGGGTTTTTGTCACACAGTTGAAGGAAAAGTATTGAGATCTCTATCTACTCTTAACACAGCCTGTTCGCTGGCCGCATGTAGTCTTGAATTCGGTTTTAGGAGTAGCTGGGTTCAGGGATTATGTGCTTTAGTTAGATGGGTGGCCAGTTTGGCCAGAGGCGAACCGGGATCATTGAGAGCTCTCCTTAAAGGAGAATTATTGGGCAACTTTAAAGAGTTTTCTCAAATAGTTAGGAATTTTAGAAAAGCTGTGACTCTCTTAGAGTTGGATGAAAGTACTCTTTTTTCAAATTCCCCGACTCAGCTAAAATCCGTGCTGAAACAGGCTTCATGGAAACACTGTTTTAAATTAGATAAGAATGCCCTCAAGAAAAGAGGGGATGTGATCTCCTTCTTAATACTTTTTCCTTAAAGCTTGCTCAACCGTATGTGACATGGAATATTCCACATGGAGTTCGAAGACTATGGTTTCTTTTAAGACATGATTTATTACCTTTAAATCTTCTTTTATCAAAATGGTATGGATCGTCTTCGTTATGTGACCTATGTAATATGGCCGTACAGGATCGAACTCATGTATTATTCTTATGCCCTGCACTGTGCTCTTTGCGACTGAAATGGTTAAAGTCGATTTGTCTTCAATTGGGTATCCTTAATGTGAATATCTTTTGGCAGGCTTTGTATTTCCCTCCTAATGAAATGTTTTGCTTCCAAATTTTTAACTTTTTTAAAGGTTTTTTAGCTATTTATTAATGAAATATGGAGGTGTTTGCTGCTGATTATCTTGCATGTTGTTAATTGTTGTAAATTGTCTATGGATTTTCTTTCAAATATATCTGCATTTATGTATTTCTATTATGTATTTTATGTGGCCCTCTTTTGAGAGCCAAAACATAATAAATAAATTGAAATTGAAAAATTGAAATTGAAATTGAAAATAATAGGTCCCTAGGAAAGTGCACTACATGTGCCCAGGACCTGTAAATAAAATGGTACTAGTGGGTCTCCAGCATTCATTGTGCCACCCACTCAAGTAGCCCTCTAATCATGGCTCAGGCTGATCACTGCAGAGCCTGTCTGTACAGTTTTACTCTGCCACTTCCACCTGGCATGGTAAACGTCTTGCCAGCCCTAAACCTTTCCTTTTTAGGGCTCGGCCTACGTCACCCCTGCGTCAGCAGGGGGGCGGAGCTCCGAGCTCCTTTTGTTAGGGGTTTCTGGATAGTGCAGGGAAAATTCCTCAGTGCGCGAGATTTTTAGTACTTTACTTTTACCATCTGCATGGTAATTGGTCCTCGCGGTGGCGTGTTTGTAGTAGGCTCAACGCAATAGGCCATATATATTTCACGGTGGGCATTTCCTGCATTTTGTCTGCGGTTACGAGCACGGCAGTCCATAAATTTCAATTAGGAGCTGTCAGGGGGCCGTGGTAATGGAATCCAGATGGTCGGGGCGCGTTCACCAGTCTGCAGTGAGTGGCGCGCGTTCGTGCTTGTTCTGTGTTCTCCTTCTACCAAAGACATTACTCACTTTTCCTCTTTTCATGCAGATCTTGTTTTCTTTACTGACTACAGCTGTGTTTATATAGACGGTGGCTTCAGTTGTGCAGCAGGTGCAGTGGCACCAGTGTGGTGTAAGTATTTTTGGTGGAGCAGGTGCAGTGTTACCAGTGTGGCGTAGGCGTAGCTACCATTGGTGGAGCAGGTGCTGTGGTACCAGTTTTGTGCCGCAGGTGCAGTAGTACCAGTGTGTGGTAGTTACCATAGGTGGAGCAGTTGCAGTGGTAGTGTTGCTTAGCTATGATTGTGCAGCAGGTGCAGTGGCACCAGTGTGTTGTAGATGGCGTTGTTTAGCAGGTGTAGTGTTATCAGTGTTACTTAGCTATGATTGTGCAGCAGGTGCAGTGGCACCAGTGTGGCGTAGCTATCATTGGTGCAGCATGTGCAGTGGTACCGGTGTGGTGTAAGTATATTTGGTGGAGCAGGTGCAGTGTTACCAGTGTGGCGTAGGCGTAGCTACCATTGGTGGAGCAGGTGCTGTGGTACCAGTTTAGTGCAGCAGGTGCAGTGGTACCAGTGTGTGGTAGCTACCATAGGTGGAGCAGTTGGAGTGGTAGTGTTGCTTAGCTATGATTGTGCAGCAGGTGCAGTGGCACCAGTGTGTGGTAGATGGCGTTGTGTAGCAGGTGTAGTGTTATCAGTGTTACTTAGCTATGATTGTGCAGCAGGTGCAGTGGCACCAGTGTGGCGTAGCTATCATTGGTGCAGCATGTGCAGTGGTACCGGTGAGTGGTAGCTACCATTGGTGGAGCAGGTGCAGTGGTAGTGTTGCTTAGCTATGATTGTGCAGCAGGTGCAGTGGCACCAGTGTGTGGCGTAGTTACCATTCGTGGAGCAGGTGAGGTGTTATCAGTGTTACTTAGCTATTATTGCGCAGCAGGTGTAGTACCACCAGTGTGGCATAGCTACCATTGTGCAGCAGGTGCAGTGGCACCAGTGTGGCATAGCTACAATTGTGCAGCAGGTGCTGTTGCACCAGTGTGGCATAGCTACCCTTGTGCAGGAGGTGCAGTGGCACTGCTGTGGCATAGCTACCATTGTGCAGCCGGTGCAGTGGCACCAGTGTGGTGTAAGTATATTTGGTGGAGCAGGTGCAGTGTTACCAGTGTGGCGTAGGCGTAGCTACCATTGGTGGAGCAGGTGCTGTGGTACCAGTTTAGTGCAGCAGGTGCAGTGGTACCAGTGTGTGGTAGCTACCATAGGTGGAGCAGTTGCAGTGGTAGTGTTGCTTAGCTATGATTGTGCAGCAGGTGCAGTGGCACCAGTGTGGCGTAGCTATCATTGGTGCAGCATGTGCAGTGGTACCGGTGAGTGGTAGCTACCATTGGTGGAGCAGGTGCAGTGGTAGTGTTGCTTAGCTATGATTGTGCAGCAGGTGCAGTGGCACCAGTGTGTGGCGTAGTTACCATTCGTGGAGCAGGTGAGGTGTTATCAGTGTTACTTAGCTATTATTGCGCAGCAGGTGTAGTACCACCAGTGTGGCGTAGCTACCATTGTGCAGCAGGTGCAGTGGCACCAGTGTGGCATAGCAACAAATGTGCAGCAGGTGCTGTTGCACCAGTGTGGCATAGCTACCCTTGTGCAGGAGGTGCAGTGGCACTGCTGTGGCATAGCTACCATTGTGCAGCCGGTGCAGTGGCACCAGTGTGGTGTAAGTATATTTGGTGGAGCAGGTGCAGTGTTACCAGTGTGGCGTAGGCGTAGCTACCATTGGTGGAGCAGGTGCTGTGGTACCAGTTTAGTGCAGCAGGTGCAGTGGTACCAGTGTGTGGTAGCTACCATAGGTGGAGCAGTTGCAGTGGTAGTGTTGCTTAGCTATGATTGTGCAGCAGGTGCAGTGGCACCAGTGTGGCGTAGCTATCATTGGTGCAGCATGTGCAGTGGTACCGGTGAGTGGTAGCTACCATTGGTGGAGCAGGTGCAGTGGTAGTGTTGCTTAGCTATGATTGTGCAGCAGGTGCAGTGGCACCAGTGTGTGGCGTAGTTACCATTCGTGGAGCAGGTGAGGTGTTATCAGTGTTACTTAGCTATTATTGCGCAGCAGGTGTAGTACCACCAGTGTGGCGTAGCTACCATTGTGCAGCAGGTGCAGTGGCACCAGTGTGGCATAGCAACAAATGTGCAGCAGGTGCTGTTGCACCAGTGTGGCATAGCTACCCTTGTGCAGGAGGTGCAGTGGCACTACTGTGGCATAGCTACCATTGTGCAGCAGATGCAGTGGCACCAGTGTGGTGTAAGTATATTTGGTGGAGCAGGTGCAGTGGTACCAGTGTGGCGTAGGCGTAGCTACCATTGGTGGAGCAGGTGCTGTGGTACCAGCAGGTGCAGTGGCACCAGTGTGTGGTAGATGGCGTTGTGTAGCAGGTGTAGTGTTATCAGTGTTACTTAGCTATGATTGTGCAGCAGGTGCAGTGGCACCAGTGTGGCGTAGCTATCATTGGTGCAGCATGTGCAGTGGTACCGGTGAGTGGTAGCTACCATTGGTGGAGCAGGTGCAGTGGTAGTGTTGCTTAGCTATGATTGTGCAGCAGGTGCAGTGGCACCAGTATGTGGCGTAGTTACCATTCGTGGAGCAGGTGAGGTGTTATCAGTGTTACTTAGCTATGATTGCGCAGCAGGTGTAGTACCACCAGTGTGGCGTAGCTACCATTGTGCAGCAGGTGCAGCGGCACCAGTGTGGCATAGCTACAATTGTGCAGCAGGTGCTGTTGCACCAGTGTGGCATAGCTACCCTTGTGCAGGAGGTCCAGTGGCACCTCTGTGGCATAGCTACAATTGTGCAGCAGGTGCTGTTGCACCAGTGTGGCATAGCTACCCTTGTGCAGGAGGTGCAGTGGCACCACTGTGGCATAGCTACCATTGTGCAGCAGGTGCAGTGGCACCAGTGTGGTGTAAGAATCTTTGGTGGAGCAGGTGGAGTGGTACCAGCACTGGCACCAGGGTGGTATAGCTATCATTACTGGAGCAGGTGCAGTGGCACCAGTGTAGCGTAGCTACCATTGTGCAGCAGGTGCAGTGGCACTAGTGTGGTATAGTTATCATTAGTGGAGCAGATGCAGTGGCACCAGTGTGGTATAGCTATCATTAGTGCAGCAGGTGCAGTGGCACCAGTGTGGTGTAGCAGGTGCAGGGGCAACAGTGCGGTGTAGGTACCATTGTTCAGCAGGTGCAGTGGCACCAGTGTGGTGTAGGTACCATTGCTGCAGTAGGTGCAGTGGCACCAGTGTGGCGTAGGTACCATTGCTGCAGTAGGTGCAGTGGCAGCAGTGTGGTGTAGCTATCATTGTTGCAGCAGGTACAGTGGCACCAGTGTGGGGTAGCTACCATTGCTGCAGCAGGTGCAGTGGCACCAGTGCGCCACATTGGTGTAACACACTCACTACCACACACTCACCCCCACAGACTCACCACCACACACTCACCACTACACACACAACCACACACACAACAACACACCACCAGCCGTCAGTGCACGCTTTCACCAGGGCCAAACACCACCAGCCATCAATGCACGCTTTCACGAACCACAAACACCACCAGGTGTACAACACCAGCCGTCAGTGCATTCTTTTACAAGGCGCACTCACCAGCCACCGTCAGTGCACGCTTTCACCAAACACACACACCATCAGCCATCTGTGCACGCTTTTACCAACCACACACCCACCAGCCGTCAGTGCACCCTTCCACCAGGCACACACACCTCCAGGCGGCAGTGCAGTCTTTTACCAAGCACACACACCACCAGCCATCAGTGCACAATTTCTACAGGCAGTCACACACACCACCAGCCATCAGTGCATGCATCAATTGTTAACGCATCCACAATTAAGTATTGTAGCAATCTCAGTATGTTACACTTTACTTTTAAACATATTCATGTAAAGCACAGCATGCCACCATTGCTACAATTCCAATCTAACCCACATAATTCCACTACACACCACATGCACACACTCCATAACACATGGCGAAAAGACATTGCCATTTACAATGCCATTACCTCAAACTCAAATAAATCCGAGCCCGATTGCATTTCCAATGCTTGTTATATATTGAAGTCACCCCTAAAGTAGGTCCTGTCTGACACACTGTGCAGGGTGCAATGTATTTAAAAGGTAGGACATGCTCTTTTAAGATTTACATTTCTTGGTAATAAAAAACTTCCAATTTAGTTTTTCACAACTGCAAGGCCTATCCTCAATAAAATAACATTAAGATTACCTTTTTACAATTGTGAAGAGGTACACTTTCCAACTTTGATGTCACCGAACTCACAATTCAAAATCACAACTTATGGTGACGTTGGATTTTAAGTTACAGTTTAGTAATTGCCCCTTTTAGTAAGTTGACATTTACTTACTTTAGCCATTTGGTACCAGCTGCGTGTCTCTGTTCAGTCTAGGCTGGGCTTTGTGTATTCCCTCTAGACAGCCACACACAAAGGAAGCTTAGATTTTTCTTGATAGACCATCCTGATGATGGGAGGGAGGGGCTAGGCACAGCCTCCTACTTACACCTGAATAGGATTTGTCCTGGCCACACACAAAGGGCTGCATACTCTCCATAGTGAATTTGGAGTCAGGGCAGGAAAGGAAGACGTCTGTGCACTTCAAAGCTTTCTTTGGAGTGTCCCTCACCTCAATGCACAACTGGGTATAAGTACTGGACCTCTGACACCATGACTTCAGGACAGCTGCTTTGCTGGACTCTTGCCTTGCTGAGCTTCTCTGCTGCCTGCTGGAACCAATGCATCGCTTCGGAATCGACGCATCGCCTACTGGGGGAACAGCAGCTGTGCATCACATTTATTCAGAACCAGCGCCTCGCACTCAGAACCGATCCATTGTTGTAGTTGGTTGGAGAAAACTGACGCATCTGCCCACTGCGTGGCTCATCACCAACGCATCACTGAGGCTGCACCTCGCATCTTCGTCGACGGTGACGCATACCGGATCAAGGAACTTTGGTTCAACAGCCCCAAGTTTGTCCCTGTATCCACCCTGCTCTCCATCACGGTCAGCCTGTACTTTTGACATTGCCTCTGTCCAGCTTGATCAGATTTCACACTGAAATGCTTAATGCTTCTAAGTGCTATATTACATTTATTTTTTGAAAATTCACATCTCAACTTCTACTTGTTGGATGTTTGTTGCTTTGGTCTTGTTTTATTTATAAAATGATTCTCTATTTTCCTAACCTGGTGGGGAGTCTTTTTGTGGTGTTTTCACTATGATACTGTTTGAAGTGTTATACTTTACACATTGCCTCTTAAGTTAAGCCTGACTGCTCTGTGGCACGCTACCAGAGGGTGAGCACAGGATAATTATGGGTGTGTTGTGACCTACCATGACTAGGACTGTGGTTCTTGCTTGGACAGGGTCCATACCTCTAGCAACCAGAAACCCAATTCCTACCATCCAGTTATACTCACCTGATTGTATTTGTTTTGGTGTCTACATTTATATTAAAATCTGCTTTATCTTGCTAAATTGGTGTTGGATTTCTTTTGTGTCCTTTCAGTTACTTATTATCCATGTTGGTACTCTGAAATGTTTAACATATGTTCCTCTAGTAAAGCCTGACTACTCTGTGCCACACTACCAAAACTGAGCTAGGGATTTATCATTGTTAATCCACAGGACCAATTGGGGGTATTGTGAGAGTATTGCATAGTGAAGCCTAACCAGCCTTACTACATAATATTCAACTTTCCTACATTGGTGTTACAGTAGTGGGATGCTGAACTTGTGTTCCACAGTACCCCTAGGTCATAAGTGATTTTTGCATGAAAAATCCACTATTGACATTCGACCTAAATTATTTATTTTAGATTTTTTTTAATGTCATTGGAATTGTTAGGGGCCTGTGTGGACCCACGTTCCAAAACTAAAGTAAAAGACTTAAACAATTAGAAAACAGTTTTACAAGTTTTTGCAAAGTTTTGAAAAGGTCCCAACTTTCAAATAAAAGGTTAGACACAATGGCAAGAACCTTGACCTGTCTATCATCCCAGCTCTAAATATCAATGACCTAAGAGTTGTGTGCAACGCTAGCACTATTGGCTATTGAGTAACAGCCAAAAGGGAGGACCTTGAGAAGGCCCTCAACTCCTGTAAGAAAGAAAAACTAGAGAGGGAGGGCATTCCTCAGAAGAAGACCCATGAAGGGGGGAGGGGGATGATGCCCTTGCCCAACTAGAAGATGATGGGGAAGAAGGTGAAGACACAACTCTCCACCCTTTCCCAGAACCGCTTCACCAGCACGAAGTGACAGAAGTCACTCTAGCAGACCCCCAACTGGTAAGGTGGTAGTAAGGCTTGAGGAGGAGCTTGATCTCCTCACACTAGAGGAGAAGAAGATTGAACACAAGGAAATAGGACTAGTCCTTGAAAAATAGAAGGGCCAAGATGCGCTTAAAGCCCAAAGATAATGTTGGTAGCAATTTTAATAGGGACAAAGAGGAAACCTTTGACCCTAAGATCGCCAAAGGGATTATCCCAAAGTTTAGTGATGGTGATGACACTGATAAATGGTTTGAAGCCATTGAGAGGGCCTGCAAAATGAGGAGGACAGGTCACCTGTACTGGGGCTCTCTATTGTAGTAGTTGTTCTCATTCAAGTCCAGAGATCTACTTCTGACCCTTGATGATGATGTGGCTGGGTCCTATTAATATGAAGGAGACATTGATAGAAGGATTTGGACTCACCATAGAAGAGTAGAGTGACGTTTAGGGACATCCATGAAGTTCAAAACCAGACATGGGCGGATTTCGTAGACTCCTCAGTCAAAGCACTAGAAGGCTGGATAAAAAACATTGAGGTAGACACTTATGATGGGCTATATTATGTGATTATGAAAGAGCACATTTGAACTAATTGTACCACAGAGAAATTGCATCAGCATTTGATGGATTCAAAGTTGTCTTCTCCCAGAGAGCTGGGCAAGATAGTTGAGAAATCGATCAGAACCAGGGTGTCTAGGAAGGCCGATGGTGGGACTGACCAGAAAAGAATGCTCAGACTACCCAGCAAGGGAAAGATGTGAGCAACAACAAGGATAAAAAGGAGTTCTCAAAAAGTGTATAACGTTCTTCTCATGAGGGTGGACCCCAAGACTCTTCCCAGTGCAAAGGTAGGGATTATCAGGTAAAGCACTGGGACACAGCAAAGGCTTCTGGGCTATGTCATGACTGTCATTAGCCAGGGCATAAAAGAGGAGATGCAGTATGCTCCAAAAAGTCCTCCAGTGGTGGATAATCCAAGGGGTTGGCTATCATATGAATGGGGTGGAAGTGTACTCTAGAGAGGCCAAAGGTTACTCAGGGACTTCTTTAGTTTCCCCTGATGGGGTGGATATTGAAGGCCTGGCTGTCTTACCTCCAAGCATAGAGAAGTACAGTCTAAGGCCAAAGATGATTGGGACTGAAGTAAAGGCTCTGAGGGATGCAGGTGCCAGTGTCACTATGGTGGAAGCTAGACTGGTTTCCCTGGACCAAATGACACCTGGCGTCAGTCACCAGATAGCCAATGATTACAACAAGACTAAGCTTCATCCAAAGGTCTTGGTAAGCTTAGAGTGTGGAGGAGTATCTGTTATAAAGAACGTGGTTATGTCCCATGGCCACCCCAGTGGAGTATCTGTTGGGAAATTATCTGGAAACTTCTGCTTGGGCAGAAGTGGAAAGGAAGGCTCATGCAGAAATGCTGGGTCTCCCTGAGTGGGTGTGGGTGACAAGAGCACACGCTGCTCGACAGGGAAGTTATGGGAGATTGTAGCCTGCAATAACTCATTCTATTCCACCTTGACTACTGTAACATCCTCTATCTAAGTTGCAAGTAATCTATTCTAAAGAGTTTAGCAGGTCCAAAACGCAGCGGCCAGGTTTTTGTTTTCCCTCCTGAAGTTTTTCTCCATTTCGGGGCTTTTTCGCAAGCTCCATTGGCCTCCACTGGAGAGGCAAATTCAATTTAAAGCCCGTAGAACGGCTCATAGGATCAGGAACACTCAAGGTGCGCTCATCCTTTCAGATCTTATGCAGCCTTCTGTCCAAACCAGAGCACTTCGCTTGGCCGAGCTAAATCTGGCAGCAACTCCCCGGTTGGAGGCTGCTCTTTTTGACTTTTGGCTCCAGCCCTCTGAGACAGTTTGTCTCTCAAGCTAAGAAATATCCACAATCATTTTGATTTCAGGAAAAAGCTCAAAACCTGGCTTTTTATCTATTAGGAGGTTCTGATCCCTTTTGCCGCTCTTTTGCCGTGGTACTCTAGTCCAGTGGTTACCGCTGGGAAGCCCCATTGCTGGGGCAGCTTCACACTTTATAAATTGAATTAAGATAATTTAATTAACATAACATGTTCCTCTAGTAAAGCCTGACTTCTCTGTGCCACACTACCAGGACTGATCTAGGGATTTATTTTGTGAGAGTATAGCATAGTGGAGCCTTACCAGCTTCACTGCATAATACTCCACTTTTTCTACAGTATAGCTTAATCCTAGCTAAAAGGCAGCAGAGATCTGTACTTTTTCGAAGGCAAACATCCAGTCAACAAATGACTGAAGAGGTAGCTGTTTTTTCGGAGCACAATAGGCTGTTGCTGCATCATGCTGTGATGTTCTTTATAGAGGTGCTTCTTCGGCTTTCCTAAGATGCGAGTCCCGTGTTACTGTCATTCAAAAGGCCTTCGCCAAATCTTGCAAGATTTACCAGATTCCAATCAAATCCCTTCTGAATCATGAGGCTGATAAAGTCTTTGGCCCAATTCCCACTCAGAGTTCTTTGGCAGTTGGATCAACCATGGAGAGGCAGCCAATAAATCTCTCTATTAAACTCTGGTCCTCCATTTGCTCCCTTGATTGATAGGATGTTAGTAAATCCTTCAATGGGTACCTCGTTGATTGTTCCAGGTGCTGATCATACATCTGCCAAATTGCTCAAAAAGCCATTATTGAGGGGCGTGGCCAAGATGGCGGCCTGACAAGACGTGCTTAACCCGGCTCCCCGGCCCTGAACCCCGTATAACCCTCTCATTAGCCGGCTATCTCCCTTAAATCACAGAATCCCTTAGCGCTGAGATGTGTTTTGTGGCGCGACGCTCCTGGTCGGAGTAAAGTTACAGGTGTAGCCGCCGGAGCCCCTCTCTGGCCCTCTGCAGTGATCCTGGTGCGACAGAGTGCTATCATGGCGGCTGTGAGCTGAAGCGACCCGCAGTGCCTCACAGATGACGAGCAGCCAGCCGACCACCAGCAGAGAGTGGCGGACTACCTTGCGGCGAGGGACGAGCCCCAGCATAATCGGACGAGCCCCGGCGTGCAGGCTGAGCCGCCGGGCACCGCGACCAGCGACGACCCAGCCACTCCCGGTGAGCCGGTCCCAAAATCGAGTCCCCGGCTCTGGGCCTGGTCCGGATGAGAGGAGACCCCGCTTGCAGCCGAGCTCCCGGGCGGGGGCTTCCTGCTGTGTGCCCCGGCTAAATCGCCCGCTCCCGTGGCGGAGTGGATCCTCTCCACCATCGGCTGCCTGACCCGGGGGACGACTTTGAGGGACGGAGGTGAGAGGCTAGGGCACGGGTGGTCGCCAAAATTGAGGCCCCGGCTTCAGGCCTGGTCCGGGAGGAGGAAGGGGCCCACCCGCAGCTGTTGCCAAGAAGGGAGGCTCCTAGCCGGGATCCTGGAATACTCGTCCACCTGATTGCGGAGTAGCTGACCCCCCCTGTGTATCCCGCCCTGGGGACATCTGCGAGGGTCGGAGGCCTGCGCATAAAGCACGGAGAGCTGCCAAACTCGAGCCCCCGTCTCCTGGCCTGGTGAAGGCGGAGACCTGTCCTCTGCCCTGACACCGGGAGAGGAGGCTTTTTCCCACTGACCTCACAGCGCTTACGCACCTGTACTCGGGGGGCCTTGCCCCTGCTGCCCGGAGGCCGCCTAAATATTCATCCGCAGAAGCTGATCTTGTGGCCCCGGCTCTGGACCCGGGGGGGCCCGGCCGCCGCCGGATGGGAGGGGGCCCGCAGTGATCCCAAAGACTCGAACCTAGAACGTGATACTGTCGGGGTCTGGAACCTCATCTGGCCTAACCGAGACGCTCACACCATACGGGGTTAGAGGGGACCCAGGACCCGGGGGGACCCGACCTCGAGCATCTCAGGGGGCCGCCATCCTCCCTAGCCTGGCCTGGATGCTGTTGGAGGCCTGGGCTGCCCTGGTGGTGTGCACCTACCGCTTCCCATCCACTTGACGACGCGGAACCCCTCAACCCTCGGGAGTCAGTGAAACAGCGGCGGTATGGCTAACGTGGGGCGCAGAGGTACTCGCACAATCACCGACATGCTTAACAAGAGCGCCCCAAAAGGGGAGAAAAACCAGGCACCTCCCTCACCCACAACAATCACCAACCCCCAGCGGCAGGAGGATGAAGGGGCACCCATTACGAAGGCCTTCCTTGAGTCACTTCTCAATACTCTGAGGGACGATTTCCAGGCCCTGAAACAAGACCTGGCTGGGGAGCAGCGCGAACTCCGCAGCGATGTCGATGGCCTGGGGGAGCGTGTGGCCGCAATGGAAGACACGGACCACACCCGCAGCGAGGAGGTAGAACTACTACAGCAGGAGGTCCTTCGCCTCCGGGAGCAACAAGTGGACCTCCAAGCACATGCGGAGGACCTCGAAAACTGCTCCCGGAGGAACAACATACGGGTCAGGGGAGTACCACTGAAAGCAGAAGGGAACAGCGTCACTTGTTACCTACAGGAGTTATTCAGAGAGATCCTTGGGGAACCAGCGTAGTTTGACATTCGCATTGATCACGCGCACAGAGTTGGCATAGCGCGGCGAGCACCTGCCCCCCCGTCGTACATTCTAGCCTACCTCCCGGACTTCCCCCTGAAAGAGCGGCTTTTTGACCCTCTCCTATCTTTTGCGGGGATACGATGTTGTCTCCCCCCACCTGTTCCAATACTTCTAGCTCCGCCACTGGCTCACGCATTCAGACTATGCCCCCCTAGCTGGCAGACACATGACAGATTTTGAGAAGTGGTTGGTGACAAAAGAATCTGACAAACACCTCATCTCGGACCTCTACAAAATGCTTACACCTCCAGTAGCACCAGGCCGGGCGGCGGGACAAAGGCGCTGGGAGACAGAGCTCAGGAGGACACTGACAGATCTGGAATGGGGCTACATATATTATTGGGCTTCCCACACTACACGCAACACCGCAGGCAGGGAGACAGCAGTGAAACTGGCTCTTTACTGGCACCTCACCCCTGTCCAGCTTAACAAAGGGAATCCTGCCCACAGTGCACTTTGCTGGAGAGGTTGCGGGGAGCAGGGCACCATGACTCATCTCCTCTGGGAATGCCCGGAAGTTAGGGACTATTGGAACGCGGTCTTAGATGATATAGACAGTACATTTACCACTGAGATCCCGAGATTCCCTGCTTACGCCATTCTAGGCCTTCCCAATGCACTCACTTTCCCCCTGAGGTCGATAAGAGGACGCCAAATGGGGATTGCCATGCAGGCTGCATCACAACATATTCTGTCACTCTGGGGATCGACCACCAGACCCATTCACACTGGATGGCTTCATAGACTCTGGTTCACACTGGGTATGGAGCGCATTCAGGCCACACTCGCACAGTCCGTGGCCACGTTCCGGAAGGTTTGGTCGCCATTGTTGTCCCTCCTTTCCACTGAGTTCAATGAAATCACATGCCCTAGATACCTCCGCCTCTTACGCCTTACGGAGGCACCACAAGAGCCTCCGTGACCTTGTGGAGGGTTGCGCTGCGCTAACTGTGATTTGTTTACATTGACTGGTTGGGGTTGGGGATTTGTGGGGGGGAGGGGGTCCTTGGTTCTTGTTTTTAGTTTTTTCTTCATTTAACAGGCTTCGTATACACGGCTCTTGCATTGTACTTCTGCACTGGTACATGTATCTTGCCTGCAGTTTGATTTGTGGAGAAGACATGCTTGTCTGTCTCGATCGCTTTCTATACATGTTGCTCTCCTACAGCACTATATTGCCTGTCCTTGTTCTTGAAGTCAATAAAACAAATTTAAAAGAAAAAGCCATTCTTTCCTCTTACTCGCCATTGCCATAAAAGGGGCAGACAAACATTTAGTACTATTATCAATTACTATAATTATTTTATTGAGGCATTCCTGATTAGAACCGTTTAGGTTTTTACAGAGGTACATAAGGTACTGATGTATAAAAGGGTTTTTCAGGTACAAAGCCTAAGGTGCGCCAAACTACACGTTTTATATGTGCAAAACCCACCTAAGGGAACATGTGGAGTTGGAAACTATGTGCGACAATCTCCACATTGCAGCTGCTTCTGGCTCGTAAGGAAAAGGGGTTGCAACTATTTCTGTTTGCAAACCACTCCTGGAATACTGACACCTGAAAGGAGTAAGTCACCTTTTACAAAGGGGAGGCTGTCAGTGGGGGGCAGCTTCCTGTATGTGAATGTGGCCTGCTTGTATTGGTGGAGCAGGCAGCACTTCAAGCTTGGTCAAAAAATTTGACCAACTACATTTTCACGGAATCCCTTTTGAGAAGGAACTGTTTCGGAGCAATCAATGGTATGCTGGATTTTCCAGTATCACCAGTCTTTCGCTCAGGTTTTTATACTATCAGTACACGCGTTTCCACCTCGATTCAAGTCCATAAACACAGTCGGTATTAGTGCAGTTGTGCGCCAATGGCCCCTGAGGAAGGGACTTAGGGTCCCGAAATGCATTGGGCTACCCAGAACTGTTTGTGAATTACGAGCATTGTAATCCTACAATTTTGGACAATGTACTTAAGATGAATGGATCTGTGTATAGGCTAAAGAAGCAATAAGCAATTTGATGTTTTCAGTCTGATGTATTTTCGTTGTTCTATTGATTTATTTACATCACACAACAAGAAAAATTGTTGAACAGAATATATTTTTTGTTTGAAGCTTCATTTTGAACAATTTTTGATTTACATCGTTGATCATGTTGAAATTTGATTAAGCTTCTAGAACATACATTCGTAGTGCACGTAGTTTTTCAAGTGAGTGTTCACTTGATTTTGTAGCACTGCAAGCTACCACCTCCGGCTCCCCTTGATGTCTCTTCGAATTTGGCCAACGTTTTCATATTGTCGCTCTTGCCCTTGTAAGGGACAGGGTTGCATTGGTGACTTTCAGCAAATATAGGGATAGACGTCTGCTGTTCCTCCCAGGCCCCCATTGCTGCATTCACTGCATTTGAAATGAGTCACAGATCGAATCCGGCCTCATTAATGTACACGAGGAAGGATTACTGCAAAACCTTCTGAGATTAGGTTTTGGCTGTGACAGATCATTGCATTAGATGCCGCAGGTCGCATCGCAGTGATGTGTAAAATCAGAGACTACTTTGCGGCCCTATCCTTTGTACCCTTATCTCCAGGATACCTTTCTTCCTCTTGTGGAATTCCCATTATTTACTGATATTTATTTCCATCCAAATTGATTTTAACTGCTCCATTTATATTTAAAGCATAGCCATCCCCAGGATAGTCAGACATCCATCTTTTCAGACTTGGTCTGAAGATTGTAGGGTTTATAGCGCCATCAAGCAGGCCCAAGTTAGTTCATCTTTTCTTTTGTACCTCTCTAGGTGGACTAAATGATCATCTAGGTTTAATGAGGCCCTCTCCGCCACATCACCTTTTCTATTTTACCTCTCTAGGTGCACTAAATGATCATCTAGGTTTAATGAGGCCCTCTCCGCCACATCACCTTTTCTATTTTACCTCTCTAGGTGCACTAAATGATCATCTAGGTTTAATGAGGCCCTCTCCGCCACATGACTTTTCTATTTTACCTCTCTAGGTGGACTAAATGATCATCTAGGTTTAATGAGGCCCTCTCCGCCACATGACTTTTCTATTTTACCTCTCTAGGTGGACTAAATGATCATCTAGGTTTAATGAGGCCCTCTCCGCCACATGACTTTTCTATTTTACCTCTCTAGGTGGACTAAATGATCATCTAGGTTTAATGAGGCCCTCTCCGCCACATCACCTTTTCTATTTTACCTCTCTAGGTGCACTAAATGATCATCTAGGTTTAATGAGGCCCTCTCCGCCACATCACCTTTTCTATTTTACCTCTCTAGGTGCACTAAATGATCATCTAGGTTTAATGAGGCCCTCTCCGCCACATCACCTTTTCTATTTTACCTCTCTAGGTGGACTAAATGATCATCTAGGTTTAATGAGGCCCTCTCCGCCACATCACCTTTTCTATTTTACCTCTCTAGGTGGACTAAATGATCATCTAGGTTTAATGAGGCCCTCTCCGCCACATGACATTTGTTGCTAATGTGAAAGATATTTCCAGAGGCTGCTGTTCCCTCTTTGTAGCGGGCACACCATTAGTGTTCAAAGAAAGCCGTCTCTACTCATCTGTGTAGAGACAGAGCAGGCACAAAAGAGTATACTTATATCAAACTAGCCCTGCAGATTACTTGGACGAGAAACATTACTAGGATGAGACATTACACACATGTGGTCTCGAAATGTCGAAATTATTCTGTCTTTATGAAAGGTTTTGTATGTAAATAAAACAGCAGAAAAACTGGATAAATTTAGTTATTCCAAGTAAATCACTTAAGTGCATGCTCCTAACACCTACCAGACGTTAGACATATTGTACAGTTTATTATTTGTAATGCACAAACAAATGCCAGAGGCCCACTTTTCGGTTCTGCAAACAGTGATATTTTAATGTGATAATTAACATTATGAGGATTCAGCACAGCCTAGAGAAACATCACAGCATGCAAATTTTGAAATGTAGGTAGAGTGAAGAAAATAACCAGAAAAGTAATGTTACACAGAATAGTATTAGGAATGGATGGAGGGGATAAAAGGAATTCATTAAGAAAGCTACATAGAAGTGATACTCAAAATAATTGTTTTTTTTACTCTTGCCACATAAGCAGCAGTTGTTTTAGGTTACACTTTAATGATGGTGAAGATGCTGCCAAATCTTAGGTCTTTAGGGAACGTGTGCCAAAGTTTTACTTGAGCTAATTCTAGTGATCTGCTGTCATACTGGACAAGCTATATTTTTGGTTGATGAATTTGAGGTCATTGTGGGGTCGCTAAGGAAGTGTCGAGCTAGAGATTACGAGGTCTGACAGGAAATTGCGGGATTTCCCATCGCTTGCTATCCAAAACTGGCAGAAAGCTCTGCTTTGACTTCTGGTGATCTCTGGTTTATCTACACAATTGGGATCTCGTATTGGAAACTTAATGTTTCCTCAAATAGTACATAATGCGGATTGTTCTATTTAGTGAATCAGAAGAAACATAGAACGTTAAAGCGATTTGACTGCACATATTTTCATCTTAACTTGGCCACACATCAAAGGGTGGCACAGGGCATTGCTGAGTCTTATAACATTTCTCTTGTAATTTCATGCAATCCAGGACCAATTTACGCGCAATAATGAAGCCCATTTCGCAAACTCACAATTCATGGCAGGGTTGTAATAGTATTGAATCACTATTTTGGCTAGGCGAACTCCAGCTTTGGAGCAGTTCTAGATAGCATAATGCACTTTTATAATCTTCGAAAAAGAGGTCAGTGTATACTTTGCATAATTTGCACAACAAATCGACTTTGATGTTTTTAGATGTAATACGTATCATGTCTCATTTGTATACTCAAAACTAATAGAAGGGATGTTTACAGTATTGAATCTTTAAACTTTGCACATTGATTCCAAGCTTAGTGGCAGCTCCAGATAGCTCAGTGCACTTATATAATCTTCAGAAAAGAGGACAGAGTGCACTTTGCATATTTTGCACATAGAATAAACTTTGCTGTTTTCAGATGTAATATTTATCTGAAATACACTATTAGTTATGGACTCCTCACCTTAGAATTACCCCCAGGGGTCAGACTGGGTCCGGAGGAATTTTCTTCAGTAGAACCCCTGCGTGTTGGTAGGTGGCGTCTGTCGACTCCGCGTTCGATGTTGGCGTCATGATCGCTGGAATGACGTCGCAGTATCTACTTAGACACCGCCCCTGGGTGCTCACGTGAGTTCTTTCTTTTTCCGCGCCAGCCAGGGCAGATCCGGAGAGAGTGGTACCTCTAGTCACTTTTTGACTATCCTCTTTTTTACTTCTCTCCGCATCTTTTTTGAGTCATTTGACTACTGGTGTTCCTGTCACAAATTGATTTTGGTTAGAGGTCCACACCTTGTGTGCCTGTGGTGCTTGGAGCACGACCACGACCCGAAGTCGTGCTCCGACTGTCGTGCCATGAATCCGAAGTCTTTGCAGGAGTGGTCCCAAATGCTTTTGGAGGCCGGCAGTCGGCTCTGCGTTGCTCGAGGTCCTGATCGAGAGGAAGGTCACAGGACACGTCGCAGAACCACCATCACCATTCTTCTTACAAGTCTTCGCTCTCCTTGGGTAAGTCGAAGTACAATAAGAAGGCGAAGAAGCACTGTCGCTATTCGCCTACCCTTCGTACGTCAGCTGACGTAACGCCAGAGCCTCGGGGCCTGCATCTGGGACTGCTCCGTGCTTCCTTTCTTTTCCCAGAGCCGGAGCGTCCCCATCCCAGCTTAGAGCTTTCTGTGAAGCGCTTCATGGCATCTTTGGGCAGCCGAAGTCCGCCGGCATGCCTTCAGGCCCCTGAGGACCCGGCTGGGGGCTCCAGGCCTTCGATGCTGGTGGCTCTGGCGCCAGAGGGCCCCGAGGATCTAGGCCTGGATCTGGATTGACGCTGGTCCTTCCCCGACTACAGGGTACCTTTCCCGGTGCAGAGTCCAGTGACTGCGCCCCCGGCGCCAGTTGTGCCCCTGACCGGCACCGACCCCAGCCTCACTCCCGACTTGGACACGGCGCCAGATGGTACATTTGTGGCTCTGTTCATTCCTGGTGTTCTTGTCAGGCCTCAGTGGCAACCAGAGGAGGGTGTGGAGGACTGGGAGGGTTCTGTGGACCCTTTATTATTATTATTATTATTTATTTTTGTAAAGCGCGTAGTCACCCGGGGGTATCCCAGCGCTGGCAAGATCCTATCTCCTGACATAGGAGGAACAGAAGAGAAAAAGGGAAAAAGAGAGAGGAGGGGAAGGGAGGGCAAAGAGGATCAATGTTAAGGAAGAAGTAGGATTCACTGGGGAAAAAGGTGAGTTTTAAGCCGTTTTCTGAAGCGGAGATATTGTGGTTCGAGTCGCAGGTCGCGGGGAAGCGAATTCCAGAGTCGAGCGGTATGGATTGAGAAACGTCTTCCTCCGGACCGGGCTTTCTTGAATCTGGGGATAGCGATGAAGTTTTCCATGTCCGATCGGAGGGATCTTGAGGGTTTGTAGGATGTGATGAGTTTCCTAAGGACAGGAGGGCCTTGATTTTGTAGTAATTTGTGAGCTAGACACAGGGCCTTGAATTTGACCCGCTCCCTTATGCGAAGCCAGTGGAGGAGTTTGAGGGCCGGTTTGGCCGAAGCTCTGGTCGGGGTCTTTGTAAGAATCCGAGCCGCGGTGTTCTGGATTCTCTGGAGCTTGTTCAGCGTCGCTTCGGGGGCGCCCAGATAGATCACATTGCTGTAATCAAGCCTCGAAAGTACGAGGCCTTGAATTAACAGCTTTTGGGAGTTGGTGGGCAAGAGGGGCAGGACTTTCCTTAGCGATTTCATGAGCCCGAAACAAGTCCCGGCTACTTTCTTTGCCTGCACGGCAAACGTGAGGTCGGTGTCGAGCCACACTCCCAGACTTTTCACTTCTTCTTTTGGTTCGGGAGGAGGGCCCAGGCAGGCTGGCCAGATATTCGGGGGGAGTGTAAGTCCTTTCGAGCCGAAGAGCAAGACCTCCGTTTTCGAGCCATTTAATTTTAGGGCTGAAGTGTTCATCCAGCTTTGGACCTGCGCCAGGCAGTTATATAAGTCTGCCGGTTGTTGACTGGGGTGGGATAGTGATACAACTAATTGTGTGTCGTCAGCGTAACTGACGACGCTCCCTCCGAATGGGATGATGACCTCCTCCAATGTGGACATATAGATATTAAATAATGTGGGGCTCAGGGAGGAGCCCTGGGGCACGCCACATTGGAGGGGAACTTCGGAGGAGCGGGCGTTATTCTCCCAGATCTGGTAGGTCCGTTGATCCAGAAAAGATGAGAGCCAGGCTAGGGCCGAGCCGTCTATACCAGCTCCCTTGAGTCTTTTAATGAGGAGTTGGTTGGCTGACCAGCTTGAAGAGCCGGACTGGCTAGAGGAACTGGGTGATGCCAGTGGTTTGGATACCTTCCCAGACCTTGGCATGCTCTCCCCGCCCCCTACCGTGGCTACGGAGGGTGGAGCTTCATATGCAGTGGTGTTGCGTTGGGCGAGTGAGGCCTTGGGCCTTGAGCTTCCTGCGGTGGCAGTCAGGACTAACCTCCTGACAGAGGCGCTTCAGCCGGCAGCAGCCTCTTGGGAGCCCCTTCTGCCTTTAAATGAAGTCATCACCGATGTCCTTCTGGGCACTTGGTCCAAGCCCAGCACAGGAGCTCCTGTGGACAGGATGATTGCCTGACACCACTTCCTGGCCTGGGCAACCCACTTTTCCTCTCTCAACATCGAACCCCTTGAGCTTGGGGGTCCAAGACACGTCCTCTAAGGGCGCATTCTCTACTGCTCCCCCAAAGAGGGAATCCAAGAAGCTGGACCACCATGGGAAGAAGACGTTTTCTTCCGCCAGCTTAGCGCTCCAGCTGGTGAACACTGCATGCCTCTTGGGCCATCATACTCTTAGGGTGTGGGATACGGTTGCGCAAGTGCTACCACAGTGCCTGGAGGAGGCCCGGGCCGTTCTCACCCAGGCAGTGGCAAAGGGTAGAGAGACAGCTAAGTTCACCATTAGATGTGGGCTGGATACCGCCGAGACCCTGGGCAGAACGGTTTTCAGTAGCTTTGAGACGCTACGCCTGGTTGAGGATATCTGGTTTTTCTGGGGATGTCCAATCCACCTTACTGGACCTGCCCTTTGATGGCCGTCACCTTTTTGTTGACAATGTGGACTCTGCGCTCGAGCGCTTCAAGTATTCTATGGCTGTGGACAGATCCTTGGATCTCGCGGCAACCTCTTGCCCCAAGCAGGCCGCTTTTTGCCCCATTCGTGGCTACGGAAGGGGTGCCCCACCACGTTTGACCCAGTCCAGACACCGGCCCATGCAAGCTACCCAGCCTCTGCCTGGACATGGGACCCAGTGATGCGGGTCTAGGGTCCAGTAGGCGGGCCAGTCTACCCATAACCCCCCTGCAGTAGCCTCCAAGCCCTCCTAGTCTGACCTTTCAGGACCACCAGAGGCCAGTGGGTGGCAGGATTTGCCATCACCCACCCCACTTTGCAGGAGCGGTTCCGAAATCTTCTGGAGGCTCGGGTTGCTTGAGGTCCCGGTCGAGAGGGAGGTCCAAGGACCGAGCGTGGAGTCACCACCAACACTCCTCTCGAAGTCTTCATCTTTGGGTAAATCAAAGCACAAAAAGAAGGTGAAGAAGTACTGTAGCTCTTCGCGTTCTCCCCATCCGTCGCCCGACATGACGCGGGATACGAATGGTCGTCGTCCTTTGGCTCTGCCCGTGGAGCCTACTGGGTCAGCTCCGAGCTTCCCTCCCTTCCCGGGAGCCAGAGCGGCCCCTGCCAACTTTATAGTTTTTACGAAGCCCTCCACTCCAAATTTGGGCAGCCCAACTCCATCGGCGCACCTTTGGGCTCCGCGGACTCGGCTGAGGGTTCTAGGCCTTCGATGCCAGCAGCTTCGGCACCAGGGATTCAGGCCTGGATCCGGATCGGCACCGGTCAACCTTACTATACCTCCTCCGGCGCTGATTCCATTGGGGACACCTCCACCCCCTCCGACGCCATTTGTGTCCCAAACCGGCGTCAACCCCAGCCTCCTCCTCGACTTGGACATGGAGCTGGACCAGCATCGACTGATGCCAGTACCAGTGCTGACCAGTACTTTTGTACCAGTGTTCTACCCTGGTGTTCCCTATCGCCCTTAGTGGCAACCAGAGGAGGACATGGAGGGGTCTGTTGACCCTTTGTCAGACCAGTTGGATGAACTGGACTGGAGAGAGGAGTTGGGTGAGGCCAGTGGTCTGGATACCTCTCCAGACCATGGCATGCTTTCTTCCCCTACCGTTGCTACGGAGGAGGGTGCCTCTTAGGCTGTGGTGTTGCGTTGGGCGGCTGAGGCTTTGAACCTTGAGCTTCCTACAGTGGTGGTCAGGACTCACCTCCTGACTGAGGTGCTTCAACCGGCAGCGGCCTTGTCGGAGCCCCTGCTGCCGTTTAATGAGGCCCTCACAGACATCCTTCCGGGCACTTGATCCAAGCCAAGCACAGTGCCCCTGTGGATAGGATGATTGCCCGACACCATTGTCTGGCCCCGGGTGACCCCATTTTCTACTCCCAACACCCTACCCCCCAGAGCTTGGTGTACCACGCTTCAACTTTCCAAGGGCACGTTCCCAACTGCTTCACCTGATAGGAAATCCAAGAAGCTGGATCACCTTGGGAAGATTTTTTCTTCTGCCAGCTTAGGACTGCGGTCGGTGAACACTGCATGTCTCTTGGGCCATTGCACCCACTCTTTGTCGGAGACGGTCACGCAGGTGCAGCCACAGTGCCCGGAGGAGGCCCGGGCCATTCTCTCCCGTGCAGTGGCTGAGGGTAGTGATGCAGCAAAGTTCGCCATATGATTTGGGCTGGACACCGCTGACTCGTTAGGCAGGCCGATTTCAACGTCGGTAGCCCTGAGCCTGCCTGAGGTCCACTGGCTTCTCAGGTGATGTCCAACCGATGCTTTTGGACAGGCCCATTGATGACCGTTGCTTGTTTGGCGACATAGTGGACAACGCGATCAAGTGCTTTAAGGATTCCAGGGCTACGGCCAGATCCTTGAGCCTCGCTACCATCTCTCTCCCTGCGCAGTCTGCTTTTTGCCCCTTTTATGGCTACGGAAGGGGTGCCCCACCATGTTTCACCCAGAGCCACAGGCCTGCGCAAGCTACCCAGCCTGTGTGCGGCTGGGGACGTGGGACCCAACGTCGTGGGTCTGGGGGCCAGCGGGTGGGCCAGTCCACCAGCCCCCCCTTTGCAGCAGCCTCCAAACCTTCCTAGTCTGAACTTTCAGAGCCAAAAGTTGCCAGTGGGCAGCAGGATTCGCCATCACCTTCCCCACTGGCAAAACATCACGTTGGACAGGTGGGTTTTACAGTAAGTCCGAAGGGGCTACTCCCTCTCCTTCGAGACTACCCCTCCCTCTATGCCACCTGCATTCCATCGCATGTCAGAGGATCACCTGGCCCTTCTCTTTCAGGAAGTTGCGGCTCTCTTGGCCAAAGGAGCCATCGAGCGAGTCCCTATGCCAGAGGTAGGTTGTGACTGCTACTCCCACTACTTTCTGGTGCCCAAGAAGCACAAAGGCCTGAGCCTTATCTTGGATCTCAGGGATGTCAACCGCTTCCTCCGGAAGGAGAAGTTTAAAATATTGACATTGGCTCAGGACCTGTGTGCCTCGACCCCTCATAGCGTTGGACTTGCAGGACGCTTATTTCCCCATCCCTGTCCTGCCGGACCTCAGGCGTTACCTACGGTTCACGGTAGGCCACAAGCATTTTCAGTTTACTGTGCTCCCCTTTCACCTTACCAGCCCCTCTCGGGTGTTCATGGTGGTCGTGGCTCATCTGCGTAGATCGAGGGCTCCAGTCTTCCCCTATCACGACGATTGGCTGTTGAAGCCAAGTTCCCCCCAGGCTGTCGTCTCCTGCCTCCAGACTACGGCAGACCTCCTGCATTCGCTGGGGTTCACTGTCAACGTGCCGAAGTCACACCTGATTCCCTCTCAGAAGCTCCTTTTCTTAGGGCGGTGCTGGACATAGCGCAGTTTCTGGCTTATCCCCCGAACAGTGAGTCGGAGATATTCGGGCTATGATTCCGATCTTTCAGCCTCTATTCTGGGTTTTGGTCCAAATTACCCTGAGGCTGCTGGGCCACATGGCCTCCTGCATCCTGCTGGTGGACCATGCCAAGTGGCATCTGTGGCCTCTGAAGTGGGACCTGAAGTTCCAGTGGGCACAGCATATGGGGATTGCATCTAGATCTCGGAGGGCACTGCACACCAATTGCAGTGGTGGCTAACAAAGCAGGATTGGGTCAGTGGCAGATGCCTCTCCCTTCGGCAACCAGAGTTCACAGTAGTGAAGGATGCATCACTTCTGGTGAGGGGCGGTCACATGGGGGAGGTGGAGATCAGAGTCCTCTGGTCTACAGCGGAGCTCGGGCTGCACATCAACCTTTTGGAGCGCTGGGTGATTCGTCTTGCACTGAAGGCATTCCTTCTTTCTGTCAAAGGAAGAGTAGTGCAGGTGTTCATGGACAACACCACTGCCATGTGGTATTGCAACAAACAGGGAGGGGTGGGGTCGTGGACCCTCTATCAGGAGGCCCTTCATCTCTGGCAGTGGCTGGAATATCAGGGCATGTCCCTGGTGGTTCAACACCTGGCGGGTTCCCAGAATGCCAGGGCAGCCCAACTGAGCCACCAGTGCATGATGGATGACGAATGGGTCTTCACTCAGAGGTGGTGCAAGTTTTCTTTCAGCAGTGGGGAGAGCCTTGGTTAGATCTATTCACCACAGAAGAGAACACACCAGGTCATCAGTTCTGCACGTTGGAATTTCCAAGGTGGCACTCCCTAGCTGACGATTTTCAATGCAAGTGGAGTTGCAGTCTTCTATACGCCTTCCAGCCTATACCACTTCTGCCCAGAGTGCTGAAGAAGATAGAGCGTGACCGGGCCCAAGAAAATTCTTATGGCTCCAGACTGAGCATTAAGAGTCTGGTAACCGGAACTCTTGAACATGGCCATCGATCCTCCGATCAGACTACCTCTTCGGGAGGATCTTCTGTCGCAGCAGCAGGGAACGGATCTTCACCCGAACCTGTCCAGCCACCAACTCCTTGCATGGATATTGAGCGGCAACAGTTGACAGCTTTCAACCTTCCTCCTGAAGTCTGTAATGTTATCTTTGCAGCCAGGAGTCCCTCCACCAAACGGTATACGCCTGTAGATGGAACAAATTTGTGGCATGGTGCACATTAAAGGCTGTTAATCCCCTTTTTGCCCCTCTATCTGAGGTTCTCCTCTTCATTCTTTCCTTGGCCCAGCAGGGCTCTGCTCTGGGCACTCTTAAAGGCTATGTTTCAGCCATTTCAGATTTTCTTCGCCTTCCTGATTAGCCTTCTCTTTTCAAGTCCCTTATCGTAAATCATTTCCTTAAGGGCATTACTCACCTGTTTCCTCCTATTCCATTGGTAATGCCCCAGTGGGACTTGAGCCTTGTTCTGACTTACCTTATGTGAGCTCCTTTCGAGCCGCTACATAATTGTCCTCTCAGAGTATTGACCCTCAAAACTGCCTTTTTGATTGCCATCACCTCTGCTCGCAGGGTGAGGGAGCTTTAGGCTCTTTCTTCTAAACCTTCTTTCCTAGCTGTTCATCTGAACAATGTTATTCTGCGCACTGGACCTTCTTTTCTCCCCAACGTGGTTACCTCTTTCCACATAGGACAGACCATCACTTTGCCCACCTTCTTCCGGCCCAACATCCTTCTAAAGAGGCTCCACTGTCTGGATCCAGAAAATGTGCTTTAATTTTATCTGGATCGTACAAAACAATTCCGGGTGGATGATCAGCTCTTTGTTGGCTATGTGGGCACCAAGAAAGGTTGGGCCTTGCAAAAACGAACCATTCCTCAATGGGTCGTTCGTGGCATTAAAATGTGTTATTCCATGGCGTTGTAGTGTGTTTATCTAGGTACCTATATTGATACTCCTATTTCTGACCCTTGTCCGGTTATTAATTCACTAATGTCCATACAACGGCACAGAAACCCGTCTTCAGATTAGGTCATAGCGCATGCTGTCACATTAAGCAAGCACTATCCCTTCAGCCCCCTAGAGAAGCACACCGAGTTCTCAAAACAAATCAAAGCTCCAACAGACCTGGGAAATCCCCGCGACCATTGTTTTGATTTCGCTCGAGAACTCCTGCAAAGAATGTAAGAACGACCAGTCCTTATGACATTCTTGCTGACGTCTTATGTCCATCCTTACGTCAAACACGGCACCTTTCAGGTATAAATATACTGACGTTGCCCTAAGCTAAGACACGGTGGTGACAAGCTTGGAGCAGCGCTACTTGCCGGAGAGCCCAGCTGATGCAGAAAAAGCCCACGGACGCTGCCCCTCCCTTTTGACGCGCTGAGAGAGACGCTGCCTTTTCTCCTGCCGAGAAATCCAGCCTCCGGTGTTTCCAGCCGCCCTCGCGGGTAACTGGGATATCGAGTCCTGAGACAGAGATACCAACACTCCAGCCTTCCAAATCCCAGGTACTGAACTGACTACCCCTTACAGAGAATTCTTGAGTCAGATTCTTGGCAAAGCAAACTTAACTTAAACTGCTACTTACTTACTCCCTATCAAGTATTAGGCTTAGGTCAGGTACACCGGGGTAGGCGTAGTTAGAAGCACCAGTTGAGTACGATTAGTCAATGTAAATATGTATGTATATCTTTTATCCATTTTAGTATCATATGGCTAAGAAACCATATAAATGCTTTTACCGTATTATTTTATAATTCTGTTTTTACTGTATGCACTTTACTTAACTATAAGTATTTTAATAATAGCGATTCATTTCTCTTGTATGAGAAAAGAGACTGATCAATAAATAACATCTTTTATTGAACCACGCCCATCTCTTATTTCTCTACAAACTGGTGAAACTAAGAATGCACGTACTGACTGAGTAAAATAAGTTGTCTTTTGTTTTCACACGAGTCTAGAGATATACTCTTGATTAGGGGAGAGCAAAGTTGTCATGTTCTATGGTTGTCAGAAACTAAATCCCTTCTTGTCTATCCAGGGAGGTTAAACTCCTCCTTGCCTATTCGAGAAAGTTTCTAGTGAACTCTGAGCTAGCTGGCACACATAACTTTAAGTCTAATATCGTCAGTAGAAGACCTAGTTAACCACAGTCCTACGTCTATACTATTGAAGATATTATTCCAATGCGCAGAGCCTATTGGGAAAATAGGAACTACACTACATGGCGCCCAACGGTTTGGATAGGCGATAAATCTAACGCAAGGCATTAGAGTAACTCAGTCGTGCTTTTTCACACAGACCCTTTTTTCCATAAAACTACAAAGACGTCTGGAGTGGGTGAAAGGTTAAATCCGCCAAACTTAGTAGGAGGAGACTCCTATGTATGGTTTTGGGTTTATTCAACGTTGAAGGATACAGTGTTCCAAAAATATTGTGCATCTAATCTTTGTTTCCCTGAAAACCTGATATGCAACAAAAAACTCTTCTTGACAGTAAAAATGTCAGATAATGAAGAAGAAAGGGAGGCAGCTAGAATAGCAGCTCAACTCCTAGCGGAAGACACAAGTCTCGTACAGCAAGACCCGGATGCAAAGCTCATCCCGGTCAGCATAAGAAAAACTATAACCTTAAAACTTATAGAAAATGGACTGACACCAAGAGGTGGTACAGTCATATTCGTAATTGAGGCACACGAATATCGGCAGACAGAGGTATTCTATTCATGGATAAATTTTCCAGCAGCAAACGCTGTAACAAAGGAGTTCCATTATTACAAGATAGAGGAACCTCCGGATGAGTACACCCCTTTCGAGGAGGTGGAAATACCACTCAAATACCAAGAGCACCTGCTCTGGTTTAAAGGCGCCCTAAAACATAATGATCACATCACCAGGCTCGTTCCACTAGGTAGGCCAGGAGCGACGTGGCCGGTTCTAGCCGGATACACACCACATCCAGACATTGAAAAAATGTCAGTAACAGAACTTTTAACACAGTTAAAAGAACTGATTAAAATACACAGACAACTAGTCCAATATGTAATGCGGACTTCAACAGTCCAACCAGCTATTAAAATTCCACAGCTGACCCCTCATCAGGGGAACACAAATAAATCACACCACAGAACATACAGTCCTGTCTAGGTAAAGTACCCATTAAACGGGAACAAATTCCATTCTGGTTAGCACAAAAAATCACTCAAATAGAGGCGGTATTTCCAGATACCACACCTGTGGAGAAACACAGAATTCTGACTATCTGTCTCCCAATGGGGATCGCACCACATGTGGAGGACTGTGACACTTGGGGTACAGTCTTTGCTTCCATTTACACAAAAACACATGGTGTTCCGTCCATGGCGGTAATACCAGAGGTGCTAAAACAGATTCAAAATTAATACGGTCCAGAACCTGCTTTAACTCTGGGTATGAAAATACTGAAAGACTTCAAGCAGGTCTCGGCAATATTACTAGCAAACATAAAAGGGGAAGCAGCAAATGTGTCGATCCGCCAAAGATTGATGGAAACAGATATAGCAGACCAACCATTTGAACTTGCCAGAATCATAGAAAAATCCTATGAAGAACTAGGAAGAGATAGTTTGGGTGGGAAACCAGTGAAACCCCAACTAATAGAAAATCCTGAAAAGGTATTTATTAAAAATAATCTAAACACTTCAAAAAAGAACTGGGATGGAAATAAACAATCCACTCCCAAAGAAAAAAGATTCCAGTCCAGAGGAAGGTCTCCTCGGCGGAGAGAAAGATCTCCGGACCAAGGACACAAGTCTCCCCAGAGGGAGCCCTCTGAGAAAAAATACAACCTTAGAAATAGGGATAATCTGAAGAAACCTGATAGATATCAAGATATTGATACACGTCCCTCTCGATCTTTTCAGACTTCCTCGCAGAAATCGGAAAGAAGAGGACGGTCAGCACACAGGGAAGAGCGCGTCAAGTCCAAAGACAAAGAACCTGCTCATCAAAGTAAAAAGTTACAATTTCCAAAGAAGAAGGTAGCCAGCATTAAAATAATAAAACATGCCGAGGATCCTGAGTACTCAGCTGAAAAACGGAGAATGGGCTCAGACAATGCTAGACAGCGCAGCAGAAGTGAGCATAGCTCGCAAGATCCTGATGAATCATCTGGAGACAGTGGACACGAATGAATACATTCAAGTGGAAACTGCAGATACCAGAGTTAGCAAACCTCATAAAATATATGAAATAACCTTACGTATAGAGGGAGATAAGATTAGGAAAATAAGGGGTCTATTTTGGGATAATCTCTCCAAGGGCTATGACATCCTTCTAGCTGAAAAAGACTGGCCACCAGAGTTTGTCAGGGAGTGCCCTCATGGCGAAGAAATGATTATGCCTGCCTTCTCAAATCATATCCCAATTCATAAAAAATATACACTTGCAAGAAAGTGGGCAGTAGCCCAGGCTCCTGCATTATATAAAAATCATGTGGGATGGGATGAGGACTCTCCTCACAAAATCCAGTTAAAATCTCAACCAACTGCACAGAGGCAGTACCCAATTAAGCAAGAAGCTAAAAAACAGGTCAGGGAGATCTTAGATCAACTTGAAAACCAGGGGGTGATTGAAACATGCACCTCACAAATGAACAATCCTTTGTTTCCTGTCTCCAAACCAGATGATTCATATCGTCTGGTTTTGGACTACAGACACCTTAACTCATGCTGCAAAACGTTTGCAGTACAAAACTCACACAGTGCCGCACTTATGAATAGCATAGTGCGCAAAAAATACAAAACAACATTAGACATATCTAATGGATTCTTTTGTCAAAATATAGCACCTGAAAGCAGATATTTGACCGCTTTCTCAATAAATGGCTCGCAGATAAATTTCTGTCGTTTGCCCCAAGGGTTCAAGAACAGCCCAGGGTTATTCTCAGCGAGAGTAACAGAATTACTACAAATGTATGATGATGAGGCATTATCTTATGTCGATGACATCTATCTAACAGACGATGACTTGGATACTCACTTGAAAAGAGTGAACACCATAATACTTGGGTTCGCAGCAGAGGGTTACAAATTCAACTTCAAGAAGTCAAGAATTGCCCATCTGACTGTCCTATTCTTAGGATATGAATTATCAAGTGAAGGCAAAAGCCTGGCTGACAATTTCCTAGAGAAATGTGCTGTAATCCAAGCACCTAGAACACTGAAAAACCTGCAATCAATTCTAGGTTTCCTGAATTTCGGAAGAACTTACATTATAAACTATGCAGAGAGGGTTAAACCTCTCTATGACCTAATAAAACCAGATTTTAAAAGAATCAATTGGACTCAAAAACACACAGAAATTTTGAGATCTTTACAAACAGACATGTTAGTTAAAACAAAACTGCAAATACGCGATAACACACGCAACCTTGTGATTCGAGTCCTCCCAGGAAGATGCGGATTCACATACCTGACCTCAAATGAGGGAGAGAAGGTACCAATAGCATACAAATCACACTTTTACACAGAAACTGAAAAAACATTCAGCATTAAGGAAAACATTGTTCACGCGGTTCAAACAGCTGTAGCAAGAGAAAGATACCAAGCTGACGGCAGACAAATTACAGTCAGAACAGCAGAATCAGCCTTTGAGGCATTAACAACCCCATGTAATTTACCCACTATGGCACGGAATCCTAGATGGATACAATGGGAAGATTCTATTGCTACAGACAAAGTGAAATACTATTTTGATCCAGAATTGACAAAATTAAAAAGTCTAGAATATGAAAGAGAATATCCTCTGCCAATCGACATTCTGCCCGTACGACAGTACGCCTGTGTAATACATACAGACGGACAGGCTCAGCCCTCAGTTTGGGGTGAACAAGCTTATAACGCAACATGCGAGATTACAAAAAACGTGTGGCGCGGAGGTAAATTAAAACCTCTGTTTTCAAAAACACACTCAGTGGAAAATAATTCAGAACAACAAACTGACATAATAGCGTTAAAAATGGCGCTAGCTAATGCCGATCGCGAATTCCTGACACTAATAGTGAGCGATTCGTATTACTGCGTTAAATCATACAATAACGACTTGCAGAAATGGGTTGAAAACGGGTACAAAGATGACACAGGTGCCACAATAAAGCAAAAATCGCTTTGGGAACAAATAGTTCTTTTACAGAAAGAACTACCAAAGACTCACGTGATACACTCACTGAGTCATCAGCGTGATGGCGTTCACGTTGCAGGGAATTCATTGGCTGAGACAGCCACAGCGGAACCAACTAAATCGGCTTCCGTAGCTACAAAAAAGCGTTCAGTAAAATACATTGACGGGGAAACAATGCTAGCGGTAAAAACGTCATCAAAAGGCGACTGCTCGGCGCTACCCCTCATGTACCCACTCAATTATACATACATATTCGATGCAAACTCCGTTCCTTTTGCTCGAATCCCTGGAGTGGGGGATAGAGTGATTCCAAACATGGACAGGAGAGGCTTGTTAATAGCAGACGCACATATGGGTGAGGGTCTTAGACCCCTTACACTTAAGGATTCTCTAGAAGAATTACAATCGACATACTGGTGGCCAGGAATGAGCCTGCAACATCACATATTTGCAAAAAACTGTCAAAATTGCAACAGAGATTGCAGTGGTGACCGAGACGGTGTATTACCATGGCGTTTCACCCAATAAGGATTAGGCTATCGACATAAAATACCCAGTATGAATAATGCGTCATATTAACATGTAGAGACTATTTTTACTTATAATGTAGACCCCAGCTCTCGGCTGACGTCTGAACTGTTATACAAAGATTTGCGAGTCTATAATGGCATATACGCAATTTGCATGCTACATTCTGACCAAGGTCCTGCTTTTAGCTTTCGAGCTTATGAGACGGACATGACCAGCATGGGCATAGCATTGCGGTACTCTTGTCACCGCCTTCCTGAGGGAAATGGGATGGTGTAAAGAAAAAACCAGGGCATAGAGCAATCTATAACAGCAAAGGTATTAGGTTCAGGAGCTGGGTGGGTCAAACATTTAATAAGTGTCCAACGCAGTCTCAATAATGTGCCAAGAAATTCTCTGAGAGGTCTCAGTCCGTACGAACTATTGTTTGGGACTAGAATGCTAATCCAGGACCTTGATAGTCAAACTTCAGCGGTTAAAGAAAAATACTTTGATATCAAAGATCGTTTGGCTATTTTACAGGACTTAAACAAAAAGAGAAAAAAGACCTGAGCAACATAAAGTTGAAGCAACAGCCAACAGCCACTGAAGAGAAACCACCTGTCCCAGCAAGGCCTGTCTGGATTCCAAAAATCGGGGATCTGGTCAGAGAGAAGATCGCGGTGAAGAAGGAATTTGGGCCTTCTTACAGAAAAGCAGTTCCTGTCTTGTCTGTCAACGGAACAAGATCAGTAGTACTACCGCCCCTTGCTGGTAAAAAGGAGAACCGAGTTGTATCCATCGACCTGGTTAAACCACAATCATGTGGCCGATAACAAGTAGTAGGCCAAGTGGACTCCCAAGAAGTAGTAGAACACCAAAGTTTGCTACAAATACAGAGGTTCAAACTGAAAGACTAATCACAATTGATAAACCTACAGTAAAACAACAAGGACTATGCAACAAAGCCATGGAACTTAAACCTCTTGAAACCCAAATTAAAATCTTAAATCAAGAAACACCAGTCTATAATGATGTAACCACAGACTATGCTAATGAAACAAAGAAAATTACAAAAACAAAAAGGAATCCAGAAGCAATTGAAACAATTGACAGAACAGCATCAGGCTACTTCATCAACTTCGATGATTTTTCTGAAGATCCAAGTGAACCTGAGGAACAGCCGACAACAAAAACTTTTAAAGACAAAGCAAAGGAACTCTTTCATCAACTAAAAGAAACCTATCTGATTTCTCCATGGATTGAACTTTGGGTGGCACTAGGAGTATTCATCCTCATAATTTGGCTCATCATGGTACTATGCCTGGGACATTTCATTGAGGGAAAATATGTTACAATGGACACAGCAAGTCAGAACATCAACTTGGTCCTGAAACCACACAAGTCTTCACACATAGAGAAAAGAGAACTTTCTTCAGTAAACTTCACAGCCAATCCTATACCCGGTGGGGTAGCATGGGACAAAACTGATTACGAAATCTATGGTCCGGTTGAGCTTCTGAAGTATCCTCATCAATTTAAGATTTCATTAAGTGACTTTGTAAAACCAAGCACATTTGCTGATGATAGGGACTTTGAAAGTATTAATGATATGATGTCTGATCTAGTAATGTCAGCTAAATTTACAGAACATGACTATTTGCAAGGTTCATCTAATTACGATCAAATGTTTTGTTATAACCATTATGGTAACCATTATCTGCATAAATCAGCTCAACCTAGAAATGTTTTAAAATTTAACCAATGGGAACATTGTGCAACTCCATCAAAAGGCAGTTCAAAGACATATGTTGATAAATATTCATACTTTTCTGGGTTCAACACAAGTAATGCAGAATCATTTTATTTCAAATTGTTAAATAAGACAGGAGTGAAAACCATGCTTACAAACACAAAATTGATATATTCAGACTCATTTTTTGAAAAAATGAATACATTCGGTTTTGATTTCTGGAACAATAACATTGAAACGAAAACGATCTGGGGCACAAAAGATTGGCAAGTGCAAGGTATAGAATCATTATTTAGAGCCTGCATGATCCCAGAACAAATTATATTTTTGAATGATACAATTCAACAGACATCCTGTCTTGGCCTAGGCAAAATTAAAGACTTAAATAAACCGTCTATTCCAAAACTAACACCTACCAGTAATAGCACAACAGATGTTGAGATAGACGTAGTCCATATTTTAAACCAAAACAGAACACATACTGATTGGAAAAAATGGTTGATCTGGCCCACAGACACAAATAACTGTCAAGACAGATTCCTGAACAAAATACAGGGGTTCACATTGACCAGGCCAGACCCAAGATACTCCCAGAGACAACATCCAGGGATTGTAACTACTTATAGTGTGGGGAAACTCTGCCTTCAATGGCTACATACATCCACACTGTCAGAAATTAAGCAACACTTAACTTTACTTAAAGAAGGTGCTGACTTGCGTGATTTCATCATGGGACCACGCAAACAGGGTCAAAAACGTTTCATAGCGGCCTCTATATATGCAGCTTACAACGAAGCTTGGAAAGTAACTCAAATTGAGACAGCAGAAAAAATACGGGAAATTGACCGTGTTAATTTGGAAAAATCACTTTCTGTTGTGGACAATGGGTTAATGACTCTGTCTTCCAGAATATATTCACTGGACAGTATTGTATCTTCTGCAATCGATATAATAGAACAAGACTTACTGTTGTTGCAACACGGTCAGTCTCAATTGCGTTCTATTGTACAGCTTGGCTGGACGTTACAAAATCTGCGTTCAGGCTATGTGCCTTGGCGTCTAATCAACACAACGTCACTGTTTAATATCTTTAACCTTACTGATAAACAAATCAGTTTGGCACAAAAGGGTGCTGACTATACAATTCTGAGCATTGAAAAACTTGAGAGATTACCATTGACAATGTCAGAACGACCTGTCATTGAATGGATAATACATGGGATAATAAATATTCCGATAACAACTTTTCAGTTTCAATACTGCCAAAAATATATACAGGCAGGCCAGTATGAAAGGTTGGGTAAAGGATACATTAAGTCCACATGGAACTTGCCCTATACACACACATGTGTCAGTAATAACGGACAGAGTGTATTTCTTAGTGGTAATAATTGTGAAAAATCACTAAGTGGCATACTTCTGTGTCAGGGTATTAGTTTGCATGGGGCCTGTGAAGGGACTTCAAATAACCTTTCATGTCACCAGTTAGGCACACCTGCAACACAAATAGAACCATTCTTTAGAAGACTTTCGAACGGGAGTTACATTCTAATTGTAGATCACAGATGTTGTGGCTTGCTGCCAGGAAAACCTTATCTCATAAGCGTGACTTCCAGGGTCATGTGCTGTGAAAGAGTATTGTTCCCGAATGATGCTCCAGACAGGGAGGGAAGGTTATGGCCCAGTTTAAAAATCTCTTCTATTCGAATTGATACTTTAAGCAGAATGAAGACTGTGCTCCTACAGACGCCAACCCAGTTGACGTCATCAAAAGAAACGTATGATCTCCAAGTTGCAAGGACAACGGCAGAGATTCATTCAATGTTATCAACGAATAGCCCCCTACACTTCGCAGAAATGTTGAACGAAATCTTAAATATTTCTGATACAAGTGGTATCGCCAGTGTATTTAAGACAGTTTTTTTAGGCGCTTTAACACCATTCAAAGCGATCCTGGGTATTTTTCCAAATTTCGTCCATTCCATCTTTTGCGGACTTCCACTCCTGTTGGGACTCGTAGCAGGCATTTTATTCTTGCTACTCTTGCTTCGTTATGGCAAGCCATGTCACAGACAAGACTCCAGCTACAATGGAAGAAACGATCCTAGCTATCCGCTACCGGGACCGCATAACTAAAGTCCTTGGCTTAGCCCGGCTACGAGATCTGAATATGACCTGGTTTCTTTCATTCAGACCCATCTGGCAGAATTGTGTTATGCCTGTACTAAGATGCATGCTATGCGGCGAAGAATGCTTGTTGGACACCTGTCTTGCACTACAATCAGACGTACCATTGGATGCAGATACTTTGTTGGGTCCGGTAAAGGCTCATGCATTGTGCTGTCCCCAGCGGCTACCTATCCTGATGACGGCATTCGTGGAAACTTCACCACTGCGATTGAAGAGTAGTGAAGTACATGATGAAAACAGCATCGACCAGGTACGACCTTCTGTAAGCAGTTCTGATCAAACCATCAGTGAAAGCAAACATGCGCGTGACTGCATGGTAGCGACATTTTCTAACCTAGTCGAACTCTCACCAGAAGCCGTAGACTGTTTTTTCGAGAATTTATCTGAAATGATGTTTTCACCGGAACAGAGAGAATGATTTTAAACAAACTTGCACACGGCGTTCCCTGAACTCTGAATTTGGCCTTCAGTTTTTTGAAAACAAAATAACTGTGAACTATTTTTTCTCTTCTCCCCTGAATAGCGAAAACTTTTCCCATATTCCAAAATATTTACCTTTTGGGCACTTATCTTCTGCTTAAAGTAAAACTATTCTTAGAGAACAGAACTTCCATTCTTAGGAATACTAGAGTAATTACATTACCTCAACCTCTAGTTTATATGCAATTAATTGTGTTTATATGTGATGAGATGGTCTCGCAATTTTTTTCTGTATCAAGAGCCATTTCATGTGTAATTTCGCAAATCATTCATGCTGATATAAAATGTGCATCTCCTTTTTGAATGTTTATACTGCTTAAATGCATACAGTACCTATACTCATTTCGTGCAGTTCGCATACACCATTTTTCAAATACGTAAATGTTTTTGGAGTGGTCCGGTATACAAATGCACTGTTAGTTATGTTTACTATTGCTTAGGTTAGTAAATATGTACATAATTTCGTGGAGTGGGTGTAGTGTGTTTATCTAGGTACCTATATTGATACTCCTATTTCTGACCCTTGTCCGGTTATTAATTCACTAATGTCCATACAACGGCACAGAAACCCGTCTTCAGATTAGGTCATAGCGCATGCTGTCACATTAAGCAAGCACTATCCCTTCAGCCCCCTAGAGAAGCACACCGAGTTCTCAAAACAAATCAAAGCTCCAACAGACCTGGGAAATCCCCGCGACCATTGTTTTGATTTCGCTCGAGAACTCCTGCAAAGAATGTAAGAACGACCAGTCCTTATGACATTCTTGCTGACGTCTTATGTCCATCCTTACGTCAAACACGGCACCTTTCAGGTATAAATATACTGACGTTGCCCTAAGCTAAGACACGGTGGTGACAAGCTTGGAGCAGCGCTACTTGCCGGAGAGCCCAGCTGATGCAGAAAAAGCCCACGGACGCTGCCCCTCCCTTTTGACGTGCTGAGAGAGACGCTGCCTTTTCTCCTGCCGAGAAATCCAGCCCCTGGCGTTTCCAGCCGCCCTCGCGGGTAACTGGGATATCGAGTCCTGAGACAGAGATACCAACCCTCCAGCCTTCCAAATCCCAGTTACTGGACTGACTACCCCTTACAGAGAATTCTTGAGTCAGATTCTTGGCAAAACAAACTTAACTTAAACTGCTACTTACTTACTCCCTCCCAAGTATTAGGCTTAGGTCAGGTACACCGGGGTAGGCGTAGTTAGAAGCACCAGTTGAGTACGATTAGTCAATGTATATATGTATGTATATCTTTTATCCATTTTAGTATCATATGGCTAAGAAACCATATAAATGCTTTTACAGTATTATTTTATAATTCTGTTTTTACTGTATGCACTTTACTTAACTATAAGTATTGCAATAATAGCGATTCATTTCTCTTGTATGAGAAAAGAGACTGATCAATAAATAACATCTTTTATTGAACCACGCCCATCTCTTATTTCTCTACAAACTGGTGAAACTAAGAATGCACGTACTGACTGAGTAAAATAAGTTGTCTTTTGTATTCACACGACTCTAGAGATATACTCTTGATTAGGGGAGAGCAAAGTTGTCATGTTCTATGGTTGTCAGAAACTAAATCCCTTCTTGTCTATCCAGGGAGGTTAAACTCCTCCTTGCCTATTCGAGAAAGTTTCTAGTGAACTCTGAGCTAGCTGGCACACATAACTTTAAGTCTAATATCGTCAGTAGAAGACCTAGTTAACCACAGTCCTACGTCTATACTATTGAAGATATTATTCCAATGCGCAGAGCCTATTGGGAAAATAGGAACTACACTACAGCGTAAAAGGAACCTCCAGTAGGGTTGCGCATCTGTAATGTCCTGATAATTCTGTAATTCTACCAATCACCAGGGCATTACTTATCACATCCTTTCTCAGGACCCAGAAAGACACCACACTCTACAATACTTACCTAAGAGAGGAATAAACACTAACAACAAACTAAAGCTATAAGGCAATTGCCGAGGAGCTTGCAAATAATCACAACGCACACCTCTCCACCTCCGGGAGGATTCGGAAATCACAACGCACACCTCTCCACCTCCGAGAGGATTCAGAAATCACAACGCACACATCTCCACCTCCGAGAGGATTCGGAAATCACAATGCACACCTATCCACCTCCAAGAGGATTTGGAAATCACAACGCACACCTCTCCACCTCCGAGAGGATTCAGAAATCACAATGCACACCTCTCCACCTCCGAGAGGATTCGGAAATCACAACACACACCTCTCCACCTCCGAGAGGATTCGGAAATCACAACGCACACCTCCCCATACGAGAGGGTTCGGAAATCGCAGCGCATGCTCCTCCTAACAATGCCTCGGGTAGAATATTTAGGATTTATACTACCCTAGATGGGAGCGGAACAACTCTCCTTCTACAATTACCTGCAGGAAGGGAAACTTACCATCCTTTCGATGCAACAGCACTTGGATCAGTAAGGTCCTGACATCCCATCCCAAGGAACACAAACAAATTATAATATGCTCGGGGGTTCTTTATTACACAATGATAGAATGACAAAAGAAAGAAATAACTAATATGTCACGATAGGCCTTCTTCACAATAACACCTAAGCAATTGCTAAATGCAATTAGTAAGACACATATAAAACTTATTTGTATATAAATGTATAGAACCTGAAAATAAAAGGGATAGTTAGGCAAAGACAGTTAGAATATAAGGATTAGTGGAACACCTCACCCAGGCCCAGATGTAGGTAAATCTGATTTACCGACTCTAGAATACCAAATTTTACCGATTCGGTATTCTAGATTCGGTAAATCAGATGTAGGTAAAAAATCTGTCATTTTTACCGAATCTGTATGATTCGGTAATTACCGAATCGGTATTTACCGATTCGGTAATTGCCATTGATTCCTATGGGCCTACAGGCCCATAGGAATCAATGTCAATTACCGAATCGGTAAATACCGATTCGGTAAAATGACCGATTTTGCAAGGGGAACAGGGTGTCACTTGGACACCCTGTTGCACCCCTGATTTTGGCTTGTGTGCCATGTGACACACATACATGCCCTTAGGGCATGTATGTGTGCCACATGGCACAGGTGTACATGCAGAGATGTGCATGTACACAGGAATTCGTTATTTACCATGCACTTGTATTACATGGTAAATAACGAATCGGTAATGGCCTGTGGCACTGTTTGAAGTGCCACCTACATCTGGATTTACCGATTCGGTAAATTTACCGAATCGGTATTTTACAGAATCGGTAAATTAACCGAATCGGTAAATATACCGATTCTGTAAATATAAGGCCCGTACATGTCAAACACCAAATACCGGTCGGTAACGGCCTAAATCGTCCGTTACCGACCGGTATTTGGTGACCTACATCTGGCCCCAAGTTCCTACACATCTTGCTTCCACTTCGCAGGGGGGAGCCCGTCTCTCCAGACTAATCAGGATTCTCTGCTCTACTATCACAGCTGCGCGTCTGCAACGTGATGGACTACCCGTAATGGACTATCAGACTACCAGACTACCAGAGATCAGAGCTCAGACACCTCCTTTAGTACAAAATGGAAGCGTTAGTCGAAGCTTCTAGCTAGCCTCGCCTCCTTTTCCCATCAGATTCCGTACCACTCCGTGCCAAGGACACAGCATCGGCTGGCCAAGCATCTGTTATGACTTCGGAATAGAGTGAGCACATTCCTCTGACAAGAACCGGTCCTCTCCAGTTCAAGAAGGGTGAACAACAAGTGGAAAGTAAAACATAGCCTCTCACCCAGAGAGGCTCAGAAGATGGGGACAGCTCAGAAAATGGAGTTGCTCGAGCACAGGCCTCAATTCCCGCAAAAGAGCAAAATTAGTATGCAAGATGCCATAAGATAATGCCAAAGCCAATAGGCAAGCCCTGCCATTAAGCAAGATAAAGTCAGAAACAGAAAGGTACATAATCAAACCCTACTTTGTAGTGTATTCTTGCTAGACAGGCCTACACATCACTATGTTATGTGACAGTATAAATTGCAAGGTAAGATAACATAAGAGCATGTCAAAGGCAATAGTCAGCACTGCTGCTAAGCAAGACAAAAATCAAAACAGGCCTACATATCACTATATTAGGCTAAAATATGCTAAATACGCCTGAGATGGTGGTGGGCTACTGTCATAATCGAACCGATTATTTACAAAAATATATCGGTCACTACAGCATCCATTCCACCAGGGCGACGGCAGCCACTACTGTCTTGGGACGTGGAGTCCTCTTCATGACATCCGCCAGGCAGCCACGTGGGCTTCGTTGCACATGTTCACTAAACATTACTGCCTGGACAGCCAAGTCCGGAGAGACGGCTTCTTTGACCGCCCCATTCTTCAAGACTTCCTAGTGTGAACTTGGTTCACAGATCCACCTCCGGGGTTCATATTGCTGGTGTATCTATTCTAAGGTAAGGAATCCATAATAATAGTCTCTTTCAGAGGAACAAGTTACTTACCTTCGGTAACGATATATGTGTAAGAGACATATATTAGTTATGGATTCCTTACCACCCCACCCATCCTCCCCGTTCTGCGAACTGACTTCTAGAGTAAGGGACTATCTTTCAGGTCAGTGTCTTGTATGGCTCTTGGCTTCTGGTGTGGAATGTCGTGTAAAGAACTGACGTGAAAGCGCAGGTGCAGCATCTAAGTAGATACCACAACGTCATTCCGGCGATCACGATGCCAACGACGAATGTAGAGTCGACTGATGCCACCTACCGACAGACAAGGGTACTGCTGAAGAAAAATTCTGCGGATCCAGACTGATGCCTGGGGTAATTCTAAGGTAAGGAATCTATAACTAATATATGTCTCTTACAGATATATCGTTACTGAAGGTAAGTAACTTGTTCATTATGTCTCATATCAAGACCGACGTCTGAATTCCCCCAGCTTTGGCCAGCATCATGTATTTTGCTTTTTAAATAACTCAATGGTGTGGATTATTTAACACAAGGAATTTATGTGTTACACAATGTTAATTCAGTCCAAATTTTTATTGAAAACTTGGTTCCTTTTGGCTTATCCTATGCTAAATTGTAATGGTTTTAATTAACTACACAACAAAATTCGACTTATGAGCAACATTTTTTTGTTGATGAATTTGAGGTCATTGAGGTGTTGCTGAGGAAGTGTCCGGATAGAGATAATGAGGTCTGACAGGAAACTTTGGGATTTCCCATTGCTTGCTATCCAAAACTGGCAGAAAGCTCAGTGTTGGCTTCTGGTGATCTGTGGTTTATCTACACAATTGGGATCTCATAATGGAAACTTAAGAATGTTTCCTCAAATAGTACATAATGCAGATTGTTCTATTTTGAGTAAGTTTAAGTTTTTGAATAGATATTGTTATCGTTTTAAGACTAGACATTCTATTTGTAACTGTTAGCTTGTTAGGGGATGACTTGTTCTGATTATAAATAACATAATGCAAGAGTGTTTTACAAGTTCTTATGGCAATTCTTTACAGGGCCCAGAGAGTGGATTCATCTTTATCTTCTGTGGTTGCGTTCATTGGAAGGGAAGGTCACCAAAGCAATAAATTGATTGTGGTGCTACCCAATTGCTGACTCCCGGTAGAAAAATAGGGTCTGCTTTTATGGTTACCTCCGTTTTTTTTAATAGTCTAGCTAGGATCCAGCTGATCAGTACCCCAGCCACTGTGCTTCCTCTCTAAATTTATCATGATAAATACTTTGGTACCAAATGCAAGAATGCTAGATCAGGAAAAATCGCTACCTAGCTGACGGGCGCACTTAGCTTTAAAACTAAGACGTTTTTCATCCAATTTAAATACATTCTATTCAGTGTTCATGAATGAATATCACATTCGTATTCGTTTTCATTTCTTTAATCATTCATCATCCTTCTTAGAGATGCTTCATCTTACATCTTTGTGATTGAAACTGAAACCACTTAATCACCCAATGCATTTCGGGTCATGCACGACCCTTCTTCAGGGGTCTCCAGTAAAGTGAAATCCTCTGCGTTCCCGCATACAAATCACAACGGTTAGCCCCGTGTATGTCCAAATACTTTGGAACCTCCACAATTGGCTACTGATGTATCCATGTAAGTCCTCAGTATGTGGTACTAAGCTACCCAGGGCATAGGTACACCAGGGGTCTCCCTTGGAGTGAAGGAGTCACTCCCCTGCATCTGCGGGCGATGCAACAAAGCTCACCGGTCTGCAGCTCCTGACATCCCACGTACCTAGAAAGGCTCAGCAACACAGACGGTGGTTCTTCAACTCCCTAGAGGTCTGGCTTGTGCTCTCTGCAATTTTGAGGCCAGTATCTCTCGGCAGAACCGCTGCGAACGAACCCCTGTGCACTGCGTCAAGCTAAGGCTTGTTGGCTCTGCACTCCAGAGATCTTCAGGCTACAAGAAGATTCTGCCTCCAGTATCTTTTCCTGCCAAGATCTTCGTCCTCACTTCATCCTCTGCACCGTGGGCCGTAATCTTTGGTGAGTGGCTAGAGGTTCTCTTGTGACTCCTGTGCCTTTGGCCTATGGGTCCGCTTTATGGTCTTCTCTTGCTTCAGTGAGCTCCCCTTCTTGCTCGGATCTGCTCTGACTCTCCTGCACTTGTTGAGTCCCTTGGACCTTGCTGGTCTCTACGTTGCTCCTTCATCGTTTTCCACGTCTGTTGCTGCTACCAAGGATTGTTGGTGCTCCAGCTGGACACCAACCCCCTTGTTCTCGACTTGAGGCAGCTTGTGAACAGCTCCTGGTCATCCACAGCATTACCTGGTCCCCACAGCTGCAGCGACAACGTCACAGTCATCACTCCTTCATCTCCTGTCATCGGTGGTCATTGCTCTTCCATTCGTCCTGGTCACCTCCCAGTGGCATAGACTCTGTCCCCTCTGCTTGCAGGTTCTTCTCTTCAAAAATCCACCCTTGGATTCCACTGGAATCTTGCACAGTCTTTGCCACCGTCATCTTTTCTGAAGTTCTCCATTGTGGTCTACGGCGGTTTCCGATGTCACTTTGCACCTATGCACCCGACTTCCCTGGTGTAGGTATCCTGGTTCCTGGGGTATCCACAGGTGTGGTGACCTCCAACCTTCTGTCTTCCACAGGGTTTCTTCAGGGTCCACTGGAAAGGGTCCTTCTATAAAACTGAAACCGCGACTTTCATATTGACTTGTATTGAGTACCCTGCAGTGCTTCTACTCTGCACACAGCCTCTGTGGGGTTCCTTGGTACTTACCTTGGGTGGTTCCTAGTGTCCCCAGTTTTTCTGAGTATCCTGGTCCAAGTCCCAACTTCGGTCGCAGTTCGCATTCCGCTATCTTAGTATATGGGTTGGTCTTCCCCTGGAGATCCCTGAGTTTTGTGCTTACTTACCTGTTTTCAATTGAAGTATTGTGTGTATTTGTGTTGATGTCACGAGGTAGGAAATATACCAATGTGTTAGTGAGTGTTGTATACTAAATTGACATACTTTTATAAATACACTGTGTGGTTCTTTTTAATTCTAATCTACACTGTATGATTAGAACAGGTAAAACAAGCTGCTTAACACTGCTTCTGGATTAACCTCATTGCTGCTTCGCATGCACTACCTTTGTAGTGCTGTGCACGTCCGTTGGCTGTCGCGGCCCCGCCCGCTCAATAGAACGTTCCGCACTGGCACGGAACGTTCTAAGCAGTTAAGGGGTTAAGCCTAAAGGCTGCTCTCTACAGCTACCAATTAGAGAGCTTTCTATTGTTGTCCAAGACCCCTAAAATCGCCATAACGATTGTCTGGATTAGTACAACGTGCTTCACTTAAACAAGTGTGCACCATATACTAAGCCAGCCTCCTACACTCCCACACGGTACTTTCTTTTTTGCCAAGCAGTTGGTGCCACTTTTGTCCAAACATTCATCTTCAGGTAATATTTAGGCTGCTATGAAGTCTTCAATTTTAAAATATCCAGCCCCTTTTTTTGCCCTACAAGAGTCCAAGCACATTCACATCTAAACATGCCTCAAAGCAATTGAATAAAGTCCAGTTACTAACTGCCCTATGACCAAATTCTGTACTTATTGACTATACCTTTGAGGTCTTTAATCAATTATCCAATTTGCTGTAGCTTTAGCTAGAAAGTCAATTTGCCCATTAGTGTTGCAACATTGTAATTTCTACAGCAGAGTACAAATGCTGTTCAGGGACACCCAATTTAGAAGAACAGAAGGATTAATAATGACTATAATTAGGAGTGCACATTTTCTTTTTCCTAATACACGTTCCTTACCATAAAACCTTGATATGTAAAGAGAAAAAACTTCATAGCTTTAGTAGTTACAGGGTTGGCAGGTAGGTCCATACGCAAGGCTCCCCTAGGGGGCTGTCAAACATGGTCAAGCGCCAGTCGAGAAAGTTCTGTATTCTGCACTTCTTTTTCTTCAACTACCTATTCTATCAAGGATGTTTTCAGGTAACTACCACTCTTTCCCTCTGGCACCCTAGATGTGTTTGAGCATGCGTCCCGAAGGCTCAAGCGGTACTGCTACTGCATTGTACAGGTTCCCTCGTGCAATAACTTTCAATGGCGCCCTGCATCCTACCCCATGTTGAACACATGACTTACTCAACTGACAATAGCAGGTACTTGACTCTTCCATACCCAGTTAGTTCACTTTCTGAGGGTCCCTGCACCTTTCTTGATTTTAACCTGTTGCGGCTCCCATGGGTTCTTATCTCATTTTGTTCTTTGTTATCTTCCACTATTCTTGTGTTTTTGACCAAGCCAGAAGTGCACCATTTGTAACCGCATTAGCTTTAGGTGATTGGAGGTTCCTTCAGGTTTGGCTCCCTGTTGGCATCCTGGTAGCTGCAGGAAGCTAGTCACTGCATCATCTTTATAGACATTTGGTAAGATCTGGCCTCTAACTTTAGCATTATTATTTGTGGCTCTCTACCCTAAATGAATGCTTATTGATAATAATGTGTCTCCCTTTCATGTCGGGTTCCACCTGCTTGAATTAAATTCTTTCCTAATGGACCAATGGACCCGTAACCTGACGTCATTCCGCGGAGCTTATGTATTCTCTCTCATTTACCTCCTTTTCTTTCAAACCGTAGAACTCTGAAGAATTCTGAGGCCTGGGTGTTTGTGGATGGTTTTGATTCCACTGTTAGGGCAGAAAGTGGATTCTTGACTGAGTCAGGAGACTGGTTCCTGACACATGCCAGCACCAAATCATGTGGGTATTGGATTTGGGCAATGATCCTATGTAGGCTATTGTAGCTCAGGCCAGGAACACCCTAGGAAGCCACCTAGACTTGACCGTTTTGTTAAACCAAATCAATTAGGTTCTGGTTGTTTTTCTTAATTTTGGTCACCAGTCTGTAGCTTATCAGGTGCACAGTAACACCATCAACCTTGGGGGACTTAGTGGAACCTCGTCTGCTCATTTAGAGACCACCTGGAATCATTATCTCTTCCCTTATTTTGGTATTGTAAGCATCACTTTAGAAATAATCAGTGGATCCCTGGGTTTTTACAGGCCTATATATTGCTCAGTGCAAACTACACGTTTGGTCTCAGCCAGGCGTTTACTTCAGTTTAAGCCAAAGTTACCTTTACTTTGTCCTGTCTTACTAAGGATGTTTTAATATGGATCACTCCCATCATTCTTTTTTTTTATTTTTATTATTTTTATTTTCATTTTTAAACCACAGAACGTAACAAGCATGTCACATAAGATTGTCCACCATACCCTGCCCCCCCACCCACCACCCACCGTCTCCAGAGTTTAACAAAACAGATCACTTCGCCTGTATACAGTAACGTGCCATCTACTTCTGCAATCTATAACATCAACCGAATCCCTCCCCCGAGCACCAGGGCTACAAGCAGGACAATTCTCACCCTTTCAAAGCCCCCCCATCCAAACCATAATAACGTCTCCATTTCGCCCACACTCTATTAAACTTCTTCGGGCAACCTCTAGCTTTATATGTAACCCTTTCGGCTGCCATGTAGATGTCCATTCCCCTCTCCATTCTTCTAGTCTCGGGGGGTTTGGAGCTCCCCGGGCCACATCCCTCTTAGCCACCACTAGGGCCTGTGTTAGGAAAATTAAGTGGGGTCGGGTCAAATCCACTTAATTTGTTATCCCCAATAGAACCAATTTAGGCTCAATCGGTAGGGCCATTTCAAGTATTTCACCACGCTCCCCCATTATCTTGGCCCAGTAGTTCTGGATGACCCTGCATTCCCAGATAGTATGATAAAAGTTTCCCTCTGCATTTCCACACCGTAGACAATTAGGGTCGCTGGCTCGTCCCATCTGATGCAAGCGATATCTATCATAATAAGTTCTCTGGAGAATTTTAAAGTGGATGAGTTGAAGCCGGGATTTTATTGCCACTTCCCTAGGATGCATCAGGGCAGTCTCCCAGTCATGTGTCCATCTCCCCCAGATTTGATTCCCACGTACCTTTCAATTTCACCAGTCCGTCCAGCATATTATTAAGCAGGGTTTTGTAAGTCAAGGAAACTAGTTTAGCCGGGACCTGGTCCTGCAGTAGACGACCCTCTAGTGGAGCGTACTCCGGCAACGGGCCTGAAAGTGCCCCCTCCGCCTGCCAGGCGTGGCGAACCTGCGCATATTTCTGAAACTGTGTGTGGTGCAATCCATATTCCACCCACAGCACCTGGAAGGACTTCAGAGCACCCTGTTTCTGTAGGTCACCCAGAACTGAAATACCAATGTCGTCCCACCTTTTAAACCCTTTCAACTTATGTAGCTCTCGCAGCCACGTACAATGCAATATCGAGGTTTGTCTCGACGGTTTGTGGGTCCAACCAATCCTTCTTATCGCCCTTTCCCACAGCTCTACAGTCACCCGTGTCGCGGAGAGTAGTGTTTCTTTTCCCCTACCGCCATATATGTAGTGCAGACATGTGCGATGCTCCAGTTTTCCCCTCTCCAATCTATATGTGGGGTGATCTGCTGGGGCATGAAGCCAGTCGTTTATCGGCGCCAGATGTTCCGCCCAATAATATGCCTCTATGTTAGGTAGGGAAATCCCACCAACATATTGGTTCCTCTGTGGAGTCTCTAGGGCTATCCTAGGTTGTTTCCCCAACCAAAGCAATGCCCGAAGCTCCTCATTTATCTCTTTAAAAACCTGTCGGGGAAGGGGGAAATACCCATTCTGCAATGCATATAAAATCTGCTGCAGGGTAATCATCTTATACATTGCCGCCCGGCCTAGTATTGTGAGGGGGAGGGTCTTCCATCTGAGCGCGTCCTCAGCAAAGCATGCGAGGACTCGGATATTTTTCTTATACGAAATAGAGCGGTCCTTCGTCATATAGATTTCCAAGTATGTAAACCCCTCAGTCGTTACCCATAGCCCCGCGGGTAGGGCAGGCCCCATGCTCTCTCCCCTGGGGCTGTACAGGACCGACTCGTGCCAGTTTATAGTACAGCCTGAACGCGAACCATACCGGCCCAACAGAGTGAACAAATGCGGTACCGAGACCTCCGGATTAGTGATGTATAAGAGGATGTTATCCGCATATAGCGAGATTTTCTCTTCGTATTCATCACTTTGGTCATGTCTAAATCCCGTTATCCCTCTGTCTTTCCGTATTTCACACGCTACCACTTCTATGGTGAGGGCGAACAATAGCGGCGACAGAGGGCACCCCTAACGGGTCCCTCTCCTTATAGGGAAGTCCCTTGATAACACCCCATTAACCTTGACCCTCGCTCATGGGTCAGTATAGAGAGGGTTAACCCACTTCCGAAACTTCGGGCCGAATCCAAACTTTAGCAACACTCCATCTAAAAAGGGCCAGTGTACCGCGTCAAACGCCTTTTCCACGTCAAGGGATAGAAATACATGGGGCTCCCCATGATCACACACTTCCATCAGCCAGTTATGAGTCCTCCTCAAGTTGTGCCTAGTCGCCCTATCCGGCAGGAAGCCCGTCTGGTCCAGGTGTATCAGATCTGTTATCACCTTTCTGAATCTCAACGCCAGAATCGTCGCCAGGAGTTTTACCTCCACATTCAACAGTGATATTGGACGATTAGACACACACACCTCTGGCGGTTTGCCCTGCTTAAAGATAGGTATTATTGTGGCCATACTGTGATCTGGGGGTAGCGTTCCCTCCTGCATCGCTCCCTTGAACAAAGCCAGTATGTGAGTAGTAAGTAGGTCCGCCGTTTAAAAAATAAATTCTGTGGGGAACCCATTTCGACCTTGAGATTTCCCCGGGCGGAGTTTAGCTATGGCCTCCCTAACCTCGGCTACTGTAATCTCTTCCTCCAGGCTTTCTTGAGCCTCCACAGCTAAACTGGGGGTCTCAAAAATTATCCAAATACTGACCTATCTCGTCCGTCGAGCCTAGATCCCTAGCCTCATAGAACTTCTCGTAATAGGCTGTGAATGTCTGCGCTATCTGAGCATCCGTTCTCCTGGTTCGGCCCTTAGCATCCAACACCTGATCGACCCACCTCGCCTCTTGCTCCCTACGATTCAGCCATGCCAAAAGTTTCCCAGATTTGTCCCCCACATCGTACAATCTGTGCAAGGTCGCCTGCGCCTGCGATTTAGCCTCGTCAAGTGTCAGGGCCTTGAATTGCTGCTGAGCATCAAGCACTTGTCGTAGTGCTTGTGTCATACCATCCATTACATGTCGCTGCTCAAGCTCCAAAATGCGAGCTTTAAGGTCACATAGGTCACCCTGCACTCTCCTCTTTTCTTCTGCTAGCCTGTTCTGCACTTTATCTCGCATGACTGCCTTTAGAGCTTCCCATAACGTCACCCCAGATTGTCCGCCAGTTACACCTTCAGATCTGCCCTAACTCCCCGCAACAAGTCCTTATTCTGGAGATCCCATGCCACCAGTTGCCAGCTCCTACCCTTTGTCCGAAGTCTCTTCCCCACTGTCACCAACACCGGTGAGTGGTCCGAGATGCCTCATGCCAGGTATTCTGCCCGGCTAGTAACATCAAGTGCACGACGGGGCAGGAAGACATAATCCAACCTTGAATATACCTTATGGGCCCCAGAAAAATAAGAGTAAGTCCTAGCATCCGGATGGAGCCATCTCTAGGCATCCGTCAGCCCCACCGTAACAATAAACCTCGCCAGAGGGGACTGTACCAAGGGGTCCACCCGGTCCCCACACCTGTCCAGAGGGGGGTGTACAACATCATTAAAATCCCCTCCCACCACATGTAAAGTGTCTGGCGTGTTCAGAATTATGTCAGCTACCCCTGCAAGGCTTCTAGCCTGTAGCTTAGGAGGTGCGTACACTGACAGAATCGTAATCTTCTGGCGTCTCCATGTCCCTGTTACCCCAACGTATGTACCTTGCAGATCCGTCCATGTTTTTGCGACTGTTAAAGGAGGGGACTTCCTAACCAGAATGGCTACCCCTCTTGAGCCCATGTAAATGTGTTTCCTGGAGTAGGACTATGTCTGGGGCCGCCCTCTTAACAAAGGCCATAACCAATCCTTGTTTTATCTTAGTACCCAAGCCGTTCACATTCCACGTAAGGATTTTGACAGTTCCAGTGTCCTGCGTCTGTATCCCGAGGCTTCAGGGGACATCGAACTTGGTCAGGACATGCACCGGCAGGCCCCAGGTGTAGGGTGTACAGGTGTACTGAACAATTCCGTCTGCGACATGCTTAAAAAAGATAACAATAACCATGAACCCCCCATCCTACAACCCAGTGGTCCCCCCTCCCCTCCCCAACACCCCTTCAGATTCGCACCAAGAACTCCCCCCTCCCCACCCCTCCCTTCCAGACCCATCGCTATGCTAAAGACAGAGATATAGCTGTCCTTGTGAAGGAGGTCTGTCGCCCACCCCACCTCAGCCCCAACTAGTAACGAGCCCGCTCTACACCTCTAGAAGAGAATCATTAGAAGGCATAGTCACAAGCATGTAGATAAAGAAAAAACGAGAAAGAAAATCAGTCCAATACAATCAAGACAAACAATTAGAAGGGGGTGTCAACGTGCGTGCTCCTGGCCATAGAGTCCACATTTGGCTGACCGTTACTGTCTCATCTTCACGAATTGGAGTCACTCCCATCATTCTTGATCAAAAGCCCGGGTTACTAAATTATGTCACGTTTACGTATTGTCACATATTAGTCTCTACAATCATTTTGTTTTATTTCTTAATGAACCGATGGTTGCAGTCTCCTTCCAACATTGCATGAATGACATCTCGAACAACCTCTTTAATGCCTTTGTGGTGATTTACATGGAAAAACAATGTAATCGTCTGCTGCCACCTAGAGGAACGCCAGCATCATGCGAGAGAGTTCCTGCAATGGTTATGGTGCCATTCCTTGTATTGAAACGCTGAAAACATAAATCTACTGAAATAAAAAAAAAAAACACCAGCAGTGTTATTATTGGGGGTTCGTATTTCCAGTTCACAAATACATATGGCTACAAGCAAGATAACCACAGTGGAGGTACTGATGACCCCTCCCACTCTTAAAAAAGAACAACTTACTCCTGGATGTCTGAGTTTTACTGACAATGTATCAAGTTTTTCTCATCCCATCACACTGTTAAAAGGAAAAGGAGTTCCTTTCAGTTGGGGATAAGTCCTGGAACAAGCCCTTAACACCTTCTTAAAGAAACATTCACCACTGCACCAGCCTGAGAAATCCCAGAGTGCACTCTGCCAACATCATCGGAGTCATCCTCTCACAAAATCACCTGAGCATTCAAGCCTGGTGAAAACCGACATGGTTTATAATCACGAACAACTTGCCGCCCTTAAGGAGGCTTTTGACTACTGGGGGAACTATCTTGAAGGGTCTGATCACCTGATACTGGTGTGGACGGATTATATACATTTAGGGTACCTGAACTCCATGAAATGTATGAACCGAATACACGCACATTTGTTTCTTTTTTCGCTGTTTTATAGCGGATCACGTATTGCCATTGTAACTACCACGGAAAGCCAGTGCTGTGTCCTGCCATATAGAAATAGACAGTCCGATTACTCAGCCTCCCTGTGTTCTGATGTTACAGTCCATACGTCCCGAAGATGCCACGTCATTTCTTACAATTATAGGAAACTGGGAGGCCCCAGTCAAGTAGAGACACTTGATTCAAGCTGACACCAAAGCATAGGAAAAGGAAGAATTGGTTCCTGTTACGTGACGTTTGATTATATTTACTTGAAGCGACCACAGGAAACAGACTCTGCAGGTAAGCCATGATGGCCCAGATACCTAGTAACACATTACCTTTGATGGCCAAAAATGGATCAGGCTCTCAGAGACTGTGTCACAGATGTAACAGATGTGCTCAAGCCAAATCAGCACACAACATACTGGTGCGACCGCTCCACCCTTTGCATACCGAAACAAACCATGGTCTCTCTATTCAGTTGACCTGTCTACCTAAATGCAAGGACTATACCATTAACCTAGTAGTTGTGGACTACTTTATTATGGCAGCACATTTGATCTCACTGACTAAATTGCCCACTGTCCCAAACATGCTAGAATGTTTTTTAGACGTTATCCTCATATACAGTTTACCAGAAGTTAATTTCAGTGGTAGAGGAGGACGATGTCTGACCTACGTTTGGGAGGTTGGATGAAGGAATGAATGGATCCATTGGCTTTCAGCATCAGACTTTTCTCAGATAAAGTTCCTCCATAGGTCTCTAGGCTTTTCCTCTTTCTACTGCTCCTGTGGTTATCACACTCAAGCATGGTCAAGTTTTATAACGCCATCAGAGTCCAGTCTGTCCTATAGGTCTTGTATAAAACAAAAACCTATGCAACCCTAGATCTAGTCAGACCAAAGACTGAATGGAGACTCGCTGATAGACAAAGACTTGCTCTTCCGCGCTATATGGTCAATGATTTGGTATTTTTATACTCCGAAACCCTTTTGCTTCCGGGCTACTAGCCGATATTTGCCTTTCAGTTTGCAGTTCCTTTAAGATCCTCAGCTAATTAGTAGCCATGAGAGCTGTCAGGCGTTCCCTCCCCATTCATTGACTGATGCAATCTGTTGTACATGTCTCTAGGGTTAAAATCGCTCTGTCTAACCATAAGACCGCTCCAAATCTGTTATGATTGATGGGACACAAGAACTTAAGGTAGAGCTAGATTGGATTCACAAAAAGTAAGAGATCAGCTGCAGTACTTAGTGGCATGGGTGTGGTATGGTGTATCTGAACTATCATGGTTGCCTGTCTTTTTTATTCATGCTTCCTGATTGTCTGCGCTCTTTTCATCACAGGTTCCAACTAAACATGTTCCTTTAAAAGTCTATAGGTTGGGGAGTACTTTGGAGTAAGGTACAGTCAGGAATCACGAGGGTGGCAGCCATATTATCTATGCATGTAACTCACCTAAGGGACAACACAAATGGGTAGTTCCAATCTAGTGGCTCCATTGGCAGCTATGACAGATGACAACCTGGAGAATGCTGCAGCATTAGATGGCAAAAAAAAACCTGAGGACACAGCGGCAACAGCAGTAGCCACCTTAGAAGATGAGTGGCAGAATAGGTGGTGAAAGAATAAGAAGCGTCGAACTTAGGACTTCATCGCTTTGCAACAGCAACTGGCGGTCTCTTCTGCTCCTCGTTAGTTCATGTTCATAAGTATCACTTCACCTTTTTTGTTTTTTTGACATCTCCTGCAGGTTCGTACGGCCTTTGTTCCATGGTATATTCACTCTATATTTGTGCTTTTGGCCAAGATATCGTTGCTCAATTTGTAGCCTTGGTGGTCTTAGATAACGTGTTACCTGCATGTTTTGATCCATGGTGGCATCTTGGTTGCTGGGAGCTACTCACAGTGTCATCTTTACAGACATCCAGTAAGTTCTGGCATCGAAGTGTATGTTTTTTGCAGGTTGCTCTCTCACTTAAATAAATTGGTATTGACAAATGCTTGTCTCCCTTCCATCTCAGTTTTCCACCTGCTTGACTGAAATGCTTCCCACCAGTAACAGATCAGTGCCCCAAAGTCAATCAATCAATCAATCAGAACATTTGTAAAGTGCACCACTCACCCGTGAGGGTCTCAAGGTGCTGAGGGGGGGGGGGAGTAGTTCCATGGAGTCTCTGTTTTCTCTATCCCAATCCTCCTTCAAGGGTACTGCAGCTGACTGCTGCTCCTGGGAGCCCCCATCCCTCCTGGCCCCTAAGAGATGGACTCATTGGGCCAGGGTCTATGCAGGCTTTGGTTCCACTGTAAGGGGAGAGGTTTGATTGTTGCATGGGTCCAGAGAATGCCACCTGTAGTCTCAATGCTTGACACAGTCTATAACTATAATTGATCTTTCTGTCTTTCCCGAAAAGAAGTTCAGAAGCATCTTGGATGAGATTAGAAATACCAGTAGGATAACAAAGAGTTGTTACATTATTTCAGTCTCTCTGCAACTCAGTCACTGGTGCCTTTATTCTGAACTTTCCTGATTTATATAGTGATTCAGCAAATGCTGACATCTGACCATGGTTCCAACATTAGTTCCGCTGAAATACATAGCTGGAATGGGAGAGGATGTTGATTCTTGAGCAGTTCCCATGTCTGGTAGCAAACAGTAAACCTTTCGGGCCTGTCAGTGACACTTGTCCCACACTTTTCTTTGATCAATTCATTCAGAATTGGGATATTGGGAGGCCATGCCCTATACCTCTTTATCATCTGGCCCTATTCCAGATTGTATTAAAAGAGCAGTGGTGATGCAGTTTTAAAGAAGCCTCAAGCAGACCTAACATTCATGTAAAATCCAGGCTAATCTTAAATGTGTCCGAGCAGGTAAGCTCCTAACAAGACTAGATTAGATTGCTCTAGTGCCTTTTCTTTTGAAGCTAATAACCTGTATCGCAAGTACAGGTTTGTTTTTCAATTGTGTTAGAAACTTAGGGCCTGATTGCGATGATGGTGAGACCGCCACCGACAGCCTGTCTGTGGCGGTCCCTCCACCATCGTAACCATGTTTACCGCCTGCTACATTACCAAGGCCGACGGATGGTTGGCAGTCGGAAAGACCGACCGCCACGCATCAGACGTCATGGCATCCTTGAGCCTGCAGCTGCGTTGGAACGGGAAACCCAGTCCCTACAATGGTGATGGTGCCTGCCAGGTACCACAATAGGAATTATGATGTCTCTTTCCGCCAACCGTTTCATGGCTGCTTACCCGCCATGAAATGGCTGTCAGAAAGGGTCATTGGGGGGCTGTAGCAGGCCTTCTTTCTCCCCCTGGCCCACAGTTCTAGGTTTTAGGGGGCACCGCATGGTGCCTGTCACATAGTGCAGGGATATGCTGAAAGTCTATTTTCTGTACTGCGGCATGTGCTGCAGGCTACAGCATCCGCCGAACCCGCCGCAATACACTTTGCGACCGCCTTGTAGGCAGTCGCATTACAATATCATTGACAGGATCAAGTTGAGCGGTCTCATCTGCAATATAATGGCGGTAGGACGTAAGTCCGACCGCCATCATAATCAGGCCTAAAGTCCACAATCCTAGCTATATTGCATAACCTCAGGTTAGAGGACTTTGGCAATGGTTTTAGGGCTGTTATCGTACTGGACCTTTTAGCTGAGAGCGAGAGAGCAGCATCAAAAATAAATCCTCTCTTCTTTTGGATAAGGAACCCACATTCACCAATTGAGCTACCTATTTTACCTCCAAAGGTCCCCCAGAAGCCAGTTTGAGGCAATGATCATTCCAAAAGCATGCCCAATCCCAGCAATTTAAGTATTACAACCCCCCCCCCACCTCAGAGTATGAGATCTCCCTTTTTAGGTCTCGCCTGTCGATGCGCATGCGCATCGAGCTTGCGAGCCTATTGCGGCTTAAACAAGCTTTAACTAAGAAGCAAGGAATCGTGGCGATTCCTTGCAGTGCCCGTGACTTTTAAGCTCAATGCGCATGTGCATTGAGCTTAAAAGCGCGTGCACAGCCGCCCGCATTCCTCCGACACCTTTGAAGTGAAGCTTAGCTTCACTTCAAAGGCCCGGCTTCTTCACACCCACATGCCGCTCTGCCCCGCTCCGCCCCCTCCCCTGAGTCATCCTGCCTGCCCAGACTTCTCCTCCCCCCTAATTACATCCCGCTTTCACTTGTTTTTTGTTCGGACTCGACGTGCACAGCTACCCTCCCCCCGCCCCCTCCCGCCACGCAATGCCGAGAGCTTGTTTTCCTTCTCGCCCCTCATGCTCAACCTCGTTGTCCCTTTTTTCTCTCCATTCTTTCTCACACCTACCCTTTCTCCGCTTTTTTCCTTCTCACCATCGAATTCTTCTGAATATTTCGCTCCTCTTTTCTTTTTCCCTTCTCTCGGACTGTATTTTCTGCACTCAATCCCCTCCTTTCTTCCTCTCTTCTCTCTCTATTCCTCATTTTTTGTGCTCCCTTCTCCAGTCACTCGTCCTTTCACGGCGTCTCCCTTTATTTTACTTTTCTTGTTTTAATTCCGCCCTAAAACACGCAGATATCAGCGTAGGCCTGACAGGGAAATAAATCATAAGCATTTTTTGCCAGTGTATTATGCGCCTTTCTGCAGGCCCTTCCAAACCTAACGATGCCACTTATTAAAAGACTTGCGGTGACGCAGCACAGATGTTTCCTTCCACGAGATTTTAAGTAGCAGCACGTGAGTTCCTAAAACTGGCATACAGGGCATGTCCATTTAGTAAAATGTTCGTTAGCAGGTTGCATCGTTTGCTTTAACCATCAAAAGGTTCGTGTGAGGTTGCAGCCCGGTGTCCGTCATCCTCCCATCAGCGTCCCTGGGTGCATTCACGGCAGTTTTTGGTATTCTTTTACACGCTTTAACGAGCAGTGTTTTTCACCTTTTAAGCCCTCAGTGCTATGTGTGTGACTCTGCTCGGGTTCACCGTATGTGGAGCTGGCATCCCATGACACCTCGGGCCTGGAGTGATTTGCAGTGACGCCATTACTCAGCAGTTTACAGTTGGTTCTGGTCTGCTTTATCTGTATGGGGAGGGGAGACATCAAAGGTGTGCAGTGGCTCCCAGCCCCCGAGAGACTGGGCGGGGCAGCTACCTCTTATCTCTCCATCTTTTCACAGGGCACACTGTCTCTGATAGCATCCCGACCTCGGACCCTTTAAAGACGGTCACGTGGTTCGGCTGGACAAAGGGGCCTGAATGTATCTGCCGCCAGCAGCTTCACTTGCGCTCTGCATCAAAGGCTGTCGTCTTCTCTTTTCGAGAGCCTGCACTGTGCCTCATGATCTGCTAAATCTAGGCAGAATGGCTAGGTTGGAACCGGAATCTGGAAGGGGGCATGGCCGAATCAAGGGCTTGAGGCTTGCATCATACTTTCTATCACACTTGTTTAATTTCCGCAAGACTGTGTGTTCCGTAAACTCCCTTATTAGGTGACTGGATTAAAAACTGTCACGCAGTATTTATTAAATGAAGTCTGTTCACGAGCTGCGTGCGCACCAGAGCACAACTCACAAAGAGATGGAATGAAACAATGCAGAAGTTGTTCCAAAAAACAAAAGGGGAGTTAGCGGCTCAACTTTTCAGCTTCTTTCTAACCAGGCCCGCAGGCGCCGCAACACGGCGCTGAAACCTCCAGGGCACAACTAAATACATTTAGGGCAAGCACCCTTTTATCTATGTAGGTGTTTGTACATGAGGCATAGGCGAGTGAAGTGTTGGTAAGTAAGGCATTAGATCCCTTAGGCCCTTATCCTGGTCGTCAAGGTAATACTGGTTCAAGATCGAGCTCCCTTGTAATGTGCATTTACTGGGTGCACAGTGCGTCACCCTCACTCACCCTCAACCCCTCACCCTCACTCACCCTCAACCCCTCACCCTCACTCACCCTCAACCCCTCACCCTCACCCACCCTCAACCCTTCACCCTCAACCCACCACTCACCCTCACTCTCACTCACCCTCACTCACCCTCAACCCCTCAGCCTCACCCTCACTCACCCTCAACCCCTCACCCTCAACCCCTCACCCTCACTCACCCTCAACCCCTCACACTCACTCACCCTCACTCACCCTCAACCCCTCACCCTCACTCACCCTCACTCACTCACCCTCACTCACTCACCCTCACTCACTCACTCACCCTCACTCACCCTCACTCACCCTCACTCACCCTCACTCACCCTCACCCTCACTCACCATCAACCCCTCACCCTCACCCACCCTCACTCACCCTCAACCCCTCACCCTCACTCACCCTCACTCACCCTCAACCCCTCACCCTCACCCACCCTCACCCACCCTCACCCACCCTCACCCACCCTCACCCTCACTCACCCTCAACCCTTCACCCTCACTCACCCTCAACCCCTCACCCACCCTCAACCCCTCACCCTCACTCACCCTCAACACCTCACCCTCACTCACCCTCAACACCTCACCCTCACTCACCCTCAACCCCTCACCCTCACTCACCCTCAACCCCTCACCCACCCTCAACCCCTCACCCTCACTCACCCTCACCCTCACTCACCCTCAACCCCTCACCCTCAACCCCTCACCCTCAACCCCTCACCCTCAACCCCTCACCCTCACTCACCCTCACAACACATATTGTGTTACAATAGGTGTCACATTTGCGAAAGATAAAACTATCTAGAGATGTAGCATAACGACCAGAGCTGCCATATAAGTCACGTAAATACAAAACATGTTGCATTCCAAATGCTATAGGTGTCACATTCGCAAAAGTTATAACTATTGGCATTGTAAATGACAAAGCCATCAATTTAGCAATTTTAACAACGAAAAAATAAATAAATTATGTCATTTACAAGACCAATAACTACAACTTTTCTAATGCGAAACCTATTGCATTCCAACCCCACTCACCCACGCAACGCCACTCACACACGCAACGCCACTCACACACGCAACGCCACTCACACACGCAACGCCACTCACACACGCAACGCCACTCACACACGCAACGCCACTCACACACGCAACGCCACTCACACTCCACTCATCCACGCAACGCCACTCATCCACGCAACGCCACTCATCCACGCAACGCCACTCATCCATTTGCAAAACGAAAAAAGTTAAACTCTTCTATTGCGAGACCTATTGCATTTTCAATGCTTGTTTGTAATGGTTACAGTTCCCCTCTTAAAATCAAGTAATTCGTATGGTATTCATCTTTATAACTACATTGATGATAGCTTACTCAATTTTAAGCACATTTCCTAAACTAAAAACAAGCAATGGAGGTGCTTGTTCTGCACTCTCGCCACTGACAGCAATTTCAAATTAAATCTACAGAGAATGATATTTAAAAGCGGATGCCTCAGTCTGACTCCTGACAGATGGTCTTTTATATTGATGACATCCCCTCATCGGGTGTAATGGGTGAATCGTTTGAGGGTCCAGTTGGACGTAGCAATCTTCTTGCCCCTACTAATCGAAAACTTGTTGAAAAGTTTTCTTCACTTGAAAACTGTTCAGAGAACTCACATTTTTCCTACCAGAACTTAAGTCTATAAGAATCTTGCTATACCTAGATTATGTGAATATCATCTTTCGGGGTCATCAGGGTACGTGCTTTATTATTTCCAGATATTATAAAATCTATCTTCAACCATAAGGTCTTTAGACTGGCTGCCTGCTTGAGAGCACATTCTGTTTCAGAGCCTTTGTATGGTATATTAAATCACCATTGGTTCCCTGCATTTTTTAAGACAAATCTGCAGATGAATCACTTTACAGGAGTATTGAACTTAATAGATGTCTGCCAACAATTGTTCCAAGATTGAAGAGGTTGTACACTGTCAACTGTGCTTTCTCTGTGTAGCGTCCTAGACTATGGAAAACCCTGTCACAAAACTCTTGATAACTACGTTTAGCAGCTTCCATGATTTCGGACATGACTAGCACATGATACAAGTCACCTGGCAAGGTATGATGATACCGTAGCAGCAACAGTTTTCTTTGTTAAACGGTTAGTTTCTGGGGTGGTAATATGTTGGAAGGGGGGTTAAGGGTTCTGCTAACTATGACACTAAGCACAATGATGTAGTTTACTGTCCTACAAATAGATCATATCCATGTCGATTAATTGTTTGCAAACAGGGTACTACATTAGTAATAACATATGGTGGACAATGATCGCGGATGTAAACACCATGTCCTAAAAAAGGTACAAAAATGTATAATCGGTTATATGACTATACCTGAAACATCCGCAGTACTCAAAGTTTGTATTTTTATAAAAAACTACATTCAGCTGCTTGTCCCCCGCAATGGTGGAGGAGTGTCGCCCCACTGGCTCAATTTTTTTATTTTTTTATTATTGTTTTATTTTTCAGCTGCTGGCTGAGCCAATGTGTGGGGATGGGTGGCGACGGGCCACGGCAATGGGGTGGAGTGATGAGCACTGCTAACTGTGCATGTTGTTTGGTTGGCCATTTTAGGCCGGCCAAACAGACACGCGTAATTAGATTTCTCCAACCCAGCTGTATTGCAAAGCCAGATTGAGAAACAGGACAGACTCCCTGTGCCTGCGCGAGTGTTAAACAAGCCTTCTCAGGCCAATTCCTGTCCTGCTGTCATGCTGCAGTCTCTGAGGCTGTCCCAGGTGCTACTTGAACCAAGAAGCAGAGAAGCGCGGAAGCGTGAGGCAGCAGAAGCAGCACCAGAAAAGTTTATTTTTTATTTTTTATTATTCCACCCCTGCGCTCCCATCCGGCTGTGCTCCCAGTGTTTCCTCCACCTGCCCAACACTGTTTATATGCGTCGGTCACCACTGACTACATTTCTTGTAGAGACGCCTTAAAGAAACCTGTACTCCCAGTAAAATAACTTCTGCTAAATCCGAAGGCCAGCCTTGTGGTGAGTGTTGCACTTGATAAAACACCCACCAAAGCATAATAAAGAAAGGAGTGAAATGACAATGAAACACACAAAAAGTGATGGGTGGCTGTTTGCAAGAAGTCTAACCACTGCCAATCGCTCAGGGTAGCACTCCAACTCATCGTTCTTTAGCTCAGAATGCCACCTCAGTTTGGACTCTACTATATGCAAATCAGTCTTGACCCTGCACCTCATGGGCACACTCTAGCTCAAATTGCCTCCCTTACTTCTATTTCTGTCACATTTGGGGGTTGTTTTGTTCCCTTACATTAATTGCAGCATCATATTTTGGAATGGCCCTCCCATAGTATCCCTAGGGGGGCTTTGTTTACTGATCAGCTGCGAGGGAAACCTCTTTCAACAGCCGCTAGGGACTTGCAGTACGACAACACCCTGCTGCCTGCATCCTGCTAAGGACTATAAAAGCGCTGACGATGCCCCACTGCCCTGGGGGCTTTGTTTAAAGTTCAGCTGCAGGGGAGCTGCTTTTGACAGCCACTGGGAACTTGCTGTCCCACAACACCCTGTTGCCTGCATCCTGCTAAGCGCTATAAAAATGGAGGCGATGCCCCGCTACGTGGGTCGTGCCTGATAAAGCCTGGGGCAAGGGTTGGCCCGCCCTGTGCCCATTATTGACTGTAAGAGGCCGGGCTGTGTCTATTAAGCCCAGAACTCATTAGGGGAAGGAAGAGGAGTCTTGCATTATTGCAACAATGTCGTAATAGCTGCTAGGTATTTTATTTACTCTTGAAGTCAATCCCTCCTGAGCGTTTTTATATGGAGGTGCATATTTTATCTAACAATACATCCCTGAGCCATCGGATGAACATGCTTGAATTGTGGCTGGGGGATCCGGGGCATCCTAGGAGTGACTAGGAGTGAGTGGCACCCTCCACGAACTACTGTGATCTTTTTTGGAACGAGGGACATTTCGTCTATACTCTCAGGACAGTTTTTTAGCAGAAGCATGTAACTTGATTATAAATGTTATGGTTGCCTTTGAGGTATGTTCGACCTGGCTCCATTGGCGTGGGTCTCCCTTCCATTTTTTGCTGTTGCCGCATGTATTTTTGCTGGTGTTAGATGCTTTGGGCACTGTGCCACTGCTGTCCAGTGCCACAGTGCAAGTGCTCCCTATTGTAAATTGATGTATGTATTAGTGATTCCATGTTTGGCTATTTGGTTTACTTGTCAGACCCTAGTCTAGTGCACTGAGTGTGCCCAGGGCGTGTAAATCCAAATGCTGCTGGTGGGCCTGCAGCACTGGTTGTGCCACCCGAAGAAGCAGCCTTGTAAAATGTGTCTAAGGTCTGCCATTGCAGAGCCTGCGTGCAGTCTGGTACTGTCATACTGACTGGGCAAGTGCACCCACTTGCCAGACCATAAACGTTCCCTTTTCTTCATATCAGTCACCCCTATGGTATGCCCAAGGGCAGGGTGCATTGTAAGTATAAGGTAGGACAAGCCCTGGTGTGTGTGGCATGTCCTAATAGTGAATTACAGCCATTTTCGTTTTTCACTATTGCAAGGCTACCTGTTCTCCATAGACCAGAATTGGCTGTTAGATTATTACATGCTTATAATCCTAACAGACTCAGAAAACATGGTAGAAATTTGAGTTTAGTATGCCTGAACTCAGAATAATAAAATACATCTTTTAGGGAAGTTGATTGTATTATTCTGTGTTTGCAAATACCACTTTTAGAAAGTAGGTATTTGCTTGTCTAACCATTCAAACCTGCGTCTGCTAGGTTGTCTATACCTATGTCTGGTTTTGTGAGTGACAGGGCTGGGGAATTCCAAGAGACAGGTTGAGTCACCCAGTGGTGAATAGGGAGATCTGCACCTAGATGGGAGGGAGGAGTTGCACCTGAACCCTGAATAGGGCTGTGCCTGCCTTCCACAATGCTGGCTCCACCCCCTGGGGAGCGGCTGATGTCTCTGCCCTGCACACTGAAAGAAGAGAAGGAGTCCTGTGAACAAAGTGCTCCAGGACTGTACTTGCCTTCCACAATGCTGGATCCACCTCCTGTGGGGCGTCTGATGTGCCTGCCCTGCACTGTGAAAGGAAAGGAGAAGTCTGGTAAACAGAGTGCTTCAGAACTGGTTTGGACTGGGCAAAGGCCCCTCGCCCCTCAGAGAACAAATGATTTTGGGTGTAAATATTGGGACCCTGATCCCATTAAACTAGATCACTTTTGGACTACAAGAAGAAACCTTTACTGAGGAGAGGAACCTGAAAAAACTGAGGAGAGACTGTTCCCAAGCTGAAGTGCTGCTTGGGGGATTGGCCTGAAGTGGTTGCCTTACTGCCAAAGCAAGGAGAAAGGAACTTTGTGTACTTTGCTTTCAACTTGTGAAGGATCTCCAAGGGGTTGGAAAAGAGCTTGCCTCCTGCTGAAGTCTCAGGGACAACAGACTTCACCCCCCCAGCTCCCCAGAGTTCTTTTGGAAGTGCCTGCTGCTGTTTTGGGCCTTCTGAGGAACTGCGTGTCACAAGGAGCTGGAAGTGCTACTCAACGAGAAGAAGCGCGTCGCCGTCGCTGTGCCTGCCGGCGCAACTCCGAAGGAGGGTGTCGCCGCTGGAACTGTCGCACTGCACCGCATCGGAGAGAAGCGTGCTGTGACGAAGAGGAAGCGTGTCGCCGTTGCTGCCGCTGCTGTCGCAACTCCAAAGGAGGGTGTTACCACTGTAGTTGTCGCACTGCACCGCATTAGGAGAAGAATCACGCAACGAGGTCGGAGCGTGTCCCTGTCGCTGTGCTTGCCGTCGCAACTCCGAAGGAGGGTGTCGCCGCTGGAACTGTCGCACTGCACCGCATTGACCAAGAGCACCTCGCATCCCCGAGAAGCATGCCGCCTTCGGAGCTGCTGCCTTCGCATCTTGGATGTCGCTGCTGTAGTTGTCACATCGTGCGGAAGCTTCACGCATTGTGGGAGAAGTGTCGCCGCTGGAGCTGCTGCTGTCGCAATCGCGGAACAAAGGTGTCGCAGCTGCAGTCCACGCATTGAACCGAGGACTTCTCGCATCCCCGAGAAGCATGCCGCATCTGGAAGATCTTCAGGTCTTTATTTCTTTGTTTCTGGACTTTGCCGCATTTCCCATCGCTGCGACATTGCTTGTCGTGGAAGCGCAACGCAACCTAAGGTACATTGAAGCAGAGTGTCGCATCTAAAAACTGAACTGAACTAAGCTTAAAACTACCATCTTAAAGTAATCATAGTGTGTATTTTTGTCGTTTATGGTCTTGTGGTAACTCTATATAAAGTCTACTTATTTTTTTATATAAAACCTTGTGTGGTGTCCATCTGTAGTGTTGTCACTGGGTTACTGTATGTGGTCACAACTGCTTAACTTACAACGCCTCTGAAGTAAAGCCCTTCTGCTCGTGACAAGCTACCAAGAGGGTGAGCAGGGGTTATTTTGGGAGTGTAATCCCCTTATCCTAACTAGAGGAGAGGGTCTCTAATTGTCTCTAATTGTCACAAGTACCTACCTGTGCCAACTAGAGACCCCCAAATCTAACAAGGTATCATTGTTTTTTAAGTGAAATAACCAAGGTATTGTTACGCTTGGCCTGGTATTGGTTTACAAACCTCTTCTTTTTTCCGGTGTCCATATAGAGTTGGGGGGGTCCCAGTTGAAATATATCTGTTGGGCTTGTCTACTCCACTCAAAAATGGGAAAAAGAAAAGTTATAGATGGTCTCCCAATTAGCATGCCACCGACCAAGACCACTTCCATTGATAGAAAGCTACATACAGCTATTGGGGTCATAAGTACGGAGGTTGAGCTGACTGAAAGATGAAAGATTCGGAGATAGCGCCTACGCTGGGGACTGAACAGGGTTCAGATCCCACACCAATGCTGAAGTGTACATACTCACCCCCATACCCCACCATAGGCGTGGCAGAGGTTCAATCTTGGAGCACCATGGAATTTTGTATGAACATTGTTGGCCAAACCCCAGTGAGAGCAAAGAGAATTAACCGGCCATCCGGCTGTAAAAACCTAAGGGTACCATGTCCCACAGTTTCCATTCAATCCTGACAAAGGGAAAATCAACCCAATGGGCCTCTGTAGAGTCCATTGAAGCAGACCCATTTGTATTTTTTAAATCCTTTTTGGACAACTGCTTATCTAAGGTTGGGGAACTTCTAGTAACACCTTTAACTCAGATAGGTGCCCGCCTCATATCCAAAAAGAAGTAAGTGGTCATTTTGAGACAAGCGTATGCCCCCAAAAGAATTAATCTTAATATAGTTAGGGAACATAGAGTGGTGCCAGATTTAGGGAATAGTGAGCAGCAACTGGAGCAAATTCGAGGGCCACCTTCAGCTACATCATTGCCTGTGAATAGGAACTGAAGCAAATTCACTTCTGGAGTTCAGGAGCGGGTTGGATTGAACCTTAGTTTTTGTAATCCACCTTTGTATTTGAGCAGCTTGTGTACCGGTGGAATATCCCATCTGCCATCCCCAGATGATATGCCCCTGGGGGGATTATGAAGATGCTAGTAATAAATCTTCACCTGACGTTTTATCCTTATGTGGTTTTCCTAACAGGAGTTTCCCACTTACAGGAAGGCCAAAGTGAGTCTCATGAAGAGCTTTTTAATAAAACCTTGGATTGGCTTTCACGGTTCAGAAATTTCCCTCTGGCACATTCCAATAATTTTCTTCTTATCAGGAGAGTGGCCTGGATTGGGCCAAATAGGGCCGATTGTGCAGGTTGTTATATTAATATTATTTGCAGACTTGCTGTCCTAGCCCATAATGTCTTATTCGTAGGTGCCAGTACTTCATCTGTAAGATCTAATATAGTGCCACAATCTTTAGGTTACTTTTATCATCCCCACTCGCCCCCCCCCCCCCACACGCAGCAGCCCAAACCACCTCATCAAGTAACCAGGGAATAACTTTTTTTCTCTACCCCATACATTCGTTTTGATTGTCTGGCAGGGGTGGACTGAGCACCAGTAGAAAGACAGAAGGGAGTCCCTGGCCACAATTTCGAAGGATTGGTTACAGAGTATAGAACGATTCTAGTATGGTCTTTGTATCCTATACTTTATTTATTTATTTATTTATTTATTTATTTATTTATTTATAGTGTTTTGTATAGCGCGAACAAGACCCGTGGGTATCAGAGCGCTTAACATAAAAGATTACAGACTTGACACTTATCACATCAATTATAACAACAAACAGTTATGAGGTAGAAGCGGTGAGGTAAAAGGGTGACTAGATAAAAGGCATTGAGAGGTGCATTGGTCTCAAATTGTGTCATAGTCATATCTTCAAGCTCGTTGAGGTAGGGTTATATAACATTATCAATATCATTGGCTATCTAGTTAGCTACTAGGAATTGCATAGGTGTAGCTTGTCATAGTAGTCATAAACATAATAAAGTGAGGTAGAGGTTATATAGTTTGAGCTGTGAGATACAGTATATAGCTTGTCATAGTAGTCATAAACATAATAAAGTGAGGTAGAGGTTATATAGTTTGAGCTGTGAGATACAGTATATAGGCTCCCAAATATCTGAGGTAGCAGTTCAGTGTGTAGCCGAGGCTCGGACGGGAGTCTTTCATTTGTTTGATATTGAACTTCCAATTATTCATGATGAGTACCTCCTCTTTGGCGTAGATGTTCATATCAATAGTCTGTAGTTTCTCTACGTAGGGTATTTACTCATCAAGTGGCTTTTTAGTTCCCGTTTGAATGTTTTCGTATTTTGAATTTTCCTGATGTTTGGAGGGAGTGAATTCCAAATTCTGGGTGCAGCTCCGGAGAAGGCCCGATCGTAGGTCCTTTTCTTGCGGAAGAAGGCCGGTCGCAATAGCAGCTCTTTGGCACTTCTGCTTGGTCTATTGCCTCCCGAAAGTTTAATTTTCTTGGCTAGGTATCTAGGCATGTTGTAGTGAACCGCCTTGTGGGTTATACAGGCCATTCTCATTTGAATTCTGGCCTCGTACGGTAGCCAGTTTAGGGCTTTCAGGTGGGGCGATATATGATCGAATTTCTTCGTTCCCGTGATGAGTCTTGCCGCTGCGTTGAGGCAGGCTTTTAGTGGTGCTATGGATGTCTTGGGTAGGCCAGCTAATGTGGTACAACCATATTCAATCCTCGAGATAACTAGCGATTGGGTGGCCAGTTTTAGATCCGCCTCAGAGATAAAGGGTTTTAGTTTTCGTAAATAGTTCAAATGGAAGCGGGCGCTCTTAGCCATTGAGTTAATGTGGTCTTTCATGTCAAGGTTCTCATCTAACGTGATTCCCAGTGATTTAGCTGAATTAACTAGGGTCGGAGTGCAATTTAACGCAGTCACCAATTTCACCCATTCCTTTACTTCAGGTTGGCTCCTTGTTGGTGAGATTAGCAGGAATTCAGTTTTGTGGGCATTTAGTTTCAGATGATTAGTTGTTAACCATTGCAACGCTTTCTTTAGTGTGTCATTCATTCGTTCGATGTCATCACGGGAAGCGATCTTTATATATATTTGCGTGTCGTCAGCATACATGTGATAGGATATCCGTGATTTTTGAAGAATCTCCGTAAGGGGTTCTACATATAAGTTGAATAGATCTGGGGATAGAGTTGAGCCTTGTGGGACCCCGATTGTGTTAGGGCATGGGGAGGAGGTTGCTTGGTTGATCAGGAATAGTTGAGTCCTGTTCTGTAGGAATGATTTGAACCATTTCAGTACGTTTCCGGACAAACCCATCCTATCTTGAAGCCTAGTTATTAGTATTTCGTGATTTACAGTGTCAAAAGCTGATGACAGGTCTAGTAGGATCAGTAGGCATGTCTGATTTTGGTCAAGGGCTTGTAAGGCGTCATCAGCAATATGCAGGATCGCAGTTTCAGTACTATGTCCTGTTCTAAATCCTGATTGGCAGTCGTCTAGTAATGCGAACTTAGCGATGTGTTGACTCAGTTGGCCTTGTACGCATTTCTCAATAAGTTTGGCCAGTAAAGGTATGTTGGTCACTGGTCGATAGTTATTCGGGTCTGTTGCATCCGCTGTTGGTTTTTTAATGATGGGCACTACCTGCCCCGTTTTTAGGCAGTCAGGGAGGGTCCCTTGTGTAAGTGAGGCATTTATTATCTGGGTCCAGATCGGGACTAGAGTGTGGCTGATTTCTCTTACACACTTTGACGGTAGAGGGTCTTGATAGTGGTTGTTCGGTCTAAGTTCGGCTAGCTTTTTGGAAATCTTACCCTGGTCATATAGTTCAAATGTGTCCCAATTTGCTTTATTTTTTGTTTGAGGACCTTCTGTTGTCTCATTAGCCTCATTTTTAGGTGAAGGGAGGGTCACAAGGTTGGCTGCTGCACTTGTGAGCTCAACTTCTAGTAGTTTGGTTTTTTCAGAGAAAAATGAGGCGAATTCCTCGCAGCTTATGGGAGTTTTTGCGTTCTCTTGGGTCGTTTTGGTTAGTTTGTTTGACTGTTGTTTTAGGATCTCGAAAAGTTTTCGTGGTCTGTTTCTGGCATTATCCAGTTCAGCCCTTATAAATTCTTTTTTGGAGTTGATTATCTTTTTGTTATATTGTTTTCTGGTTTTTCTGAGGGCTTTCAACTCGGGGGAGGAGGGATGTTGTCTCCATTTCCTTTCGGCCATTCTTAGTTTTCGCCTGTCCTCGTTCAGTGCCTCATTAAACCAAGGATTTTTTGGCTTCTCTGAGACGTTTTTCAGTTTTTGAGGCATGGTGTCATTGACGATGTTACCGATCGAGGTTATGTAATGGTCAGTCAGCTCATTGACATTCTGCCTGTTATTAGGTGGCTTCAGGTCTTTCTCACATCTTTCAACCAATTGTTGGATATTGGCTTCCTTTGTCTCACGAATCAGTTTTTTGATCTTGCGAGGTTGCACTGTCTTACCCTTTTTTATTGTAGGTATCGTGAATGTTATGGCGTGATGGTCAGACCAATCGCATGGATCTATAGCAAGGATTGATGTCTCATTATTTCCTGAGATAATCCAGTCTAACGTCGCTCCTTGCGAGTGAGTGGGCTGGGTGCATGCTTGAGTAAGGTTTAGTTCATTGAGGAAGTCTTTCATCGTGTTAACCAGCTTGTCATTGTCGTCGTCCCAGTGTAGGTTAAAGTCACCTAGGAATATATTATTGGCATCCGGGTTTGAGTTGGCCGTTATGATCTCTATTAGTTCCTCTGTGAACTTTGCGTTATCCCCAGGTGGGTGGTAGAATGCATGCAGGTTGCAGCTTTGCTTATTTAGTGCTCTTATATTAAGACCAAGGTATTCACAGGACTCTATGGGGTCAGATTGGAATTGGCTGACCTCGATCTCCGAGCGGTGAATGCACGCTATACCTCCTCCCACTTTCTTTGGTCTGTCTGCCCTGACGATGTTATATTGTGGTGGAACTAGGAGATCAATGGTAGGAGATGATGATTCGTTGAGCCATGTTTCTGTGAGGATGGCCAGGTCGATATCATTGTTAATGATGAGTGCGGCTATGTCTGATGCATGTTTATTTGCCGAACGGCAGTTGAGTAGTAGGCAATTCAGGGTTTTCTGTGAGTTATCGACATTACTGTTTTCGGTTTCCGTTGTAGTTAACTGAATATGATGTAGGTTGTGGTGTATTGCTTTCCTGTCATTCTTTCTGGTCATTCTATTTGAGTCAATGGGTACTATTTTGATACTCTCCTCGCTTCCCTGGGCCGGATGTTCATAAGATTGAAGTAGCACCATGGTTTCTTCATTTGACAAGGGATAGGTCCTGTTAGGTCTGTTGGGTCGGAGTGCAAGATTCTGGATGTGTGAAACCTTCGTGTGCATACTTATCGTCATCTCCCAGATTTTTCCGATTGTCTGTGCGACTTTCCGCGAGTCTTGTGCCAGGTTTCCTACTAGTTTCTTGAGTTCCTCGATTTCTTTCTGGGTTCGGGGTGATTTCTTATGTGAGCTAGACTTGTCTGTTTGGGTTCTGCATTTTGCTCTTCTTCGTGAATGATTAGTTCTCGTATCCCCCGATCTTTCCATTGATTCCTTGGTTTGGTTGTTGTTCCTGACTCTATTATGAATGGCCTCATTGTTTCTTATATTGCAAGGTGTTACGGGTGCCTTTGTGGATAGGGATCTAGGAGATTCCAGTCTCGAATTCGGGGGACGTTGAGGAAAGTAGATATCTTCTGCTTTGTTTATTTCGTGGTTATCTTCATAGGGGGATTCGTTAGGTGTTGAGTTACCCTCTTCCGGCGAAGTGGCCTTGGTTGGTAGCGGCAACCGCTCTTCCATTGGGGCCATTTTCTCTTCTTTGTTTCCAAGGTTATTAGATGACGCGGTCATTTCACTCTCCTTCTCCGTTGTTGTCATCGCCGTTCCCGGTAAATCTTCGGCGTTAGAGATTTGATTGTTCTGGCAGTTGGTTTGATTAGCATCTCTAGTGCTAGAGTCGTTGTTGTCAGTTGTGGTAACTGGTGGGGTCCTGTTTTGCTGGTAATTTTGTCCCTCTATGCATTCTTTTAACGTTTGGAAAGCTGCCTCAAACTTCTCGAGTTCTTTGTTAGTTGCTTGTATCAGCACTATTCCCGTTTTGTACATAGTAATGAATAATTCTGAGCTACATCCTTTAGTTAGTGAAGTCGTTATTTTTGTGCCATGTGGTATGTTTTTTATGGTTTTTGTGAACAACCTATTTGTAATGATATTGCGCCATTTGGCCGTTTTGTCTGTGTAGAATATCAGGTCATTCATCATGACGCCTTTAACTCTATCGAAATATGGGTCGGAGAACAGGCTGTTCGGGTTTTTTCTCAAGGTGCTATGTTTGAATTTTTTGGCAGCATGTTTGGATAGAGTCGGAGGATATTCTATATTCTTTGCATTGGACCCCGTCGATCCTTGGTGTCTTTCATCCATTTCCGTGGTTTCTAAGTGTCCCCAGTACTGCTGTTTCGTGTTGGTAGGTATAATTATTTTGTAGATCCGTTTGCTTTTATACCATTGTAAACATGGAGGAAAAGAGGTTTGAGTGATTTCTATATTATTATTTCGTACTGGTAAGTTGCTCTGTAGTGGGAATCCTCTAATTACTCCTTTATAGTTATGTTACCTTATTCTAATCAATCCTTTGTGCTTGAGGTGCCATCAACAGTAAGATAATTAATTAATTGACTATCTCTCTTTGTGAGAGGAGTTTGTCTGAAGATTCTTTAGTTAATCCTTTGTAATTTCCTTGTCCTTTCTCTCTTTCCTCTAGGGATTGTGTAGTCCTTCTTCCGTTTTCCTTGTCCTTCTTTCTTTTCAGTCTCTTTCCCTTAAGCTTGTGTAGTCCCTTTTCGGTAGGACTGAACAGTCCTACATTGTGAGGCTAAGAATAGTAATATGGCGGGAGGGGCGGGAATCATGGTGGTTATCTATTTCCAGAACCATGCAAGACCAAAGCTACTGCCCGAATCATTGAATTTACATTAGCGGTGGGGCAGTGGTCAGATGTTCTTATGTGTAGGCAACCACTTGTAGAGCGTTCTGGCATTAGACAAGATATCTTAAACCATGGGGGGGCCCTAATGTTAATAATTTGAGCATCAGCACTGTCGGCAACATTGTGGTCCCCTGTACTGTTAAGAAATCCCAAACAAACTGATGTAGTAGGAGGGACTAAATCTGTAACTGCGGATGGCAGACCAAACTAATTTCTTGGAACGTAGCAGGTTTGGCTGCCACATTAGTACACCCAGATTGTCGCGAGTTTATAGACCAGTTCGATTTTTGTTTCTTCCAAGAGACCGGGTCTTTGCAATCCCAGCACTATGCTGGTTACGTGAATTTTTCTAAGGTTGATGTTACAGCAGGAAGGGTTTTGGTCTCCGGGGGCCTTACTACTTGGGTGAGGACAACAGTGAGGGGTGTGTTGAGAGAGGTCAAGGGGTACTCCCCAGGCTTATTGTGCGTACCTCTTGAGGATCCCCTGGGCAAAACCTATTTTTTTTATAATATGTACTGCAGACCTGATGGGAGCAATTAGGAATCGGTTGTTTTATAATATCTGAATACAAACCTATCCGCACAGTCACTCCATGTTAAGAAAATTGTGGGGGTGATTTTAATTGCCAATTTGAACCACTGAGTTTCGAAACCACGCCCCTGTCGTTTGATGAGGATGATCTTTGGTCAATCCCAGCCATTGAGATCCCACCAATTAGGAAAGGGAATCCGCCGTAAACCAAATTTAATGCACTTTCCTTAAATCAGGGGCTAAGAGCTTGTAATGATAGAATTAGGTCTGACAGGCATGGGGCCCATACTTCTAATCATCCTAATCCCACTAGTTTAATTGATTATATTCTGTGGACCTTAAGCTTTAGCCTTATTCGGAGGATATGCAAGTGATGTCGCTTCTGGATTGCAACCATAATGCCATGGCCCTTAAGCTTAATTTAAATCTGAAAGATGAGATTGCTTGCCTTGGAGAGCCATCTAATGGGAGACTGAAGATTACTAGCAAAAGGCGCAGGGTCAATTGGTGTAGTGTGGAGACTTTACAGGAGGCCATAAGCCAGGTCTTTGGTATGTTAACAGAAGTGTGATGAAAAATCTTCAAAATAAATAAGGGCTGTACAGCAAGTTTCCTGGATACACATTATATCACAATTGCTATTGGAATCGGATCAACCGTGTGAGCCTTGTTTGCTAGCCCACCTGCATTCCACAATGCAATTTTGTGGCCTCCAACCAGCCTGGGCAAAAGGTGCTAGGGGTTGGCGAGTCTTGCAAATCGACTCTCTGGCATATTTAGACCCCATTACTGTTTGGTGATGGTGGTTGAGCAAGGCATATTTGGATCCCACAGTTTCCATTCAGTCCTGACAAAGGGAAAATCAACCCAATGGGCCTCTGTAGAGTCCATTGAAGCAGACCCATTTGTATTTTTTAAATCCTTTTTGGACAACTGCTTATCTAAGGTTGGGGAACTTCTAGTAACACCTTTAACTCAGATAGGTGCCCGCCTCATATCCAAAAAGAAGTAAGTGGTCATTTTGAGACAAGCGTATGCCCCCAAAAGAATTAATCTTAATATAGTTAGGGAACATAGAGTGGTGCCAGATTTAGGGAATAGTGAGCAGGAACTGGAGCAAATTCGAGGGCCACCTTCAGCTACATCATTGCCTGTGAATAGGAACTGAAGCAAATTCACTTCTGGAGTTCAGGAGCGGGTTGGATTGAACCTTAGTTTTTGTAATCCGCCTTTGTATTTGAGCAGCTTGGGTACCGGTGGAATATCCCATCTGCTATCCCCAGATGATATGCCCCTGGGGGTATTATGTAGTTGCTAGTAATAAATCTTCACCTGACGTTTTATCCTTAGGTGGTTTTCCTAACAGGAGTTTCCCACTTACAGGAAGGCCAAATTGAGTCTCATGAAGAGCTTTTTAATAAAACCTTGGATTGGCTTTCACGGTTCAGAAATTCCCCTCTGGCACATTCCAATAATTTTCTTCTTATCAGGAGAGTGGCCTGGATTGGGCCAAATAGGGCAGATTGTGCAGGTTGTTATATTAATATTATTTGCAGAGTTGCTGTCCTAGCCCATAATGTCTTATTCGTAGGTGCCAGTACTTCATCTGTAAGATCTAATATAGTGCCACAATCTTTAGGTTACTTTTATCATCTCCACTGCCCCCCCCCCACACGCAGCAGCCCAAACCACCTCATCAAGTAACCAGGGAATATCCACTCCCTCCATGTAATGCTTTGTGGATGGAGATCAGAGGGGGAAAGACAACTTTTTTTCTCTACCCCTATACAATCGTTTTGATTGTCTGGCAGGGGTGGACTGAGCACCAGTAGAAAGACAGAAGGGAGTCCCTGGCCACAATTTAGAAGGATTGGTTACAGAGTATAGAACGATTCTAGTATTGTCTTTGTATCCTATACTGAATTTAATAGGACTGAACAGTCCTACATTGTGAGGCTAAGAATAGTAATCTGGCGGGAGGGGCGGGAATCATGGTGGTTATCTATTTCCAGAACCATGCAAGACCAAAGCTACTGCCCGAATCATTGAATTTACATTAGCGGTGGGGCAGTGGTCAGATGTTCTTATGTGTGGGCAACCACTTGTAGAGGGTTCTGGCATTAGACAAGATATCTTAAACCATGGGGGGCCCTAATGTTAATAATTTGAGCATCAGCACTGTCGGCAACATTGTGGTCCCCTGTACTGTTAAGAAATCCCAAATAACTGATGTAGTAGGAGGGACTAAATCTGTAACTGCAGATGGCAGACCAAACTAATTTCTTGGAACGTAGCAGGTTTGGCTGCCACATTAGTACACCCAGATTGTCGCGAGTTTATAGACCAGTTCGATTTTTGTTTCTTCCAAGTGACCGGGTCTTTGCAATCCCAGCACTATGCTGGTTACGTGAATTTTTCTAAGGTTGATGTTACAGCAGGAAGGGTTTTGGCCTCCGGGGGCCTTACTACTTGGGTGAGGACAACAGTGAGGGGTGTGTTGAGAGAGGTCAAGGGGGACTCCCCAGGCTTATTGTGCGTACCTCTTGAGAATCCCCAGGGCAAAACCTATTTTTTTTATAATATGTACTGCAGACCTGATGGGAGCAATTAGGAATCGGTTGTTTTATAATATCTGAATACAAACCTATCCGCACAGTCACTCCATGTTAAGAAAATTGTGGGGGTGATTTTAATTGCCAATTTGAACCACTGAGTTTCGAAACCACGCCCCTGTCGTTTGATGAGGATGATCTTTGGTCAATCCCAGCCATTGAGATCCCACCAATTAGGAAAGGGAATCCGCCGTAAACCAAATTTAATGCACTTTCCTTAAATCAGGGGCTAAGAGCTTGTAATGATAGAATTAGGTCTGACAGGCATGGGGCCCATACTTCTAATCATCCTAATTCCACTAGTTTAATTGATTATATTCTGTGGACCTTAAGCTTTAGCCTTATTCGGAGGATATGCAAGTGATGTCGCTTCTGGATTGCAACCATAACGCCATGGCCCTTAAGCTTAATTTAAATCTGAAAGATGAGATTGCTTGCCTTGGAGAGCCATCTAATGGGAGACTGAAGATTACTAGCAAAAGGCGCAGGGTCAATTGGTGTAGTGTGGAGACTTTACAGGAGGCCATAAGCCAGGTCTTTGGTATGTTAACAGAAGTGTGATGAAAAATCTTCAAAATAAATAAGGGCTGTACACCAAGTTTCCTGGATACACATTATATCACAATTGCTATTGGAATCGGATCAACCGTGTGAGCCTTGTTTGCTAGCCCACCTGCATTCCACAATGCAATTTTGTGGCCTCCAACCAGCCTGGGCAAAAGGTGCTAGGGGTTGGCGAGTCTTGCAAATCGACTCTCTGGCATATTTAGACCCCATTACTGTTTGGTGATGGTGGTTGAGCATGGCATATTTGGATCCCCTTAGTGTTTGGTGACAGTGATTGAACACTAAAATTATTATCAACACAATTGGTATAATTGATAGCCAGGTCAACATCTGCTTGCCTATCCCCATGATTTAAAATTTAATTCTGCCTATGTTGCCCTGTATCTTGCTCATCAATTTCCTGCAGGTCACTCAGTACTTGAAACCTATTAAAGACCACCAAGGGCTGACTTAATGACTTCTCCGAAATATGGTTAGTGGTTATGTTTCATGCTCACCTCATTTGAAATTGGGGATTGCCTATAAAAAAAAACAGGGGTTGCAGCGATATAACTGATTCCATTGGTAGTGGGGGTATTGCGTTCATTATAACCTCTCATGCCCAGCATGTGTTACTAAAATTGATTACAATACAGTCCCCTTTAAATAGTTTCCTCTCATGCCAACCCTACTCACTCTTCTTGTTAGCAAGATTTGTTGGGCACCACTTACTGGGAATTTACAATTTCCATGGAGCCAGTGTACCACTTTATTTTTTAGCGACTCGTGGGTTTCTATCTGATCTGCCCGCAAAGGTGGGATATTAGTTAAAACTGCCACATATGGGCATTCTTCTGGCGGTAAATTGTGATGGCAACGTGAGCACTCATATTGTTTCCATCAATATCCCTTGCAATATTTTGATTTGCAGACAGGGACACAGGAAGAGTAATATTGCTTTGTAATGAGTATGTATTCTTTGCGGTGGAGTGCAGCGACTTATGTCTTATCTGGGCCATTGAGACAGATAGGCATCCACCACCCCTAAAGTGTAACTCGGGCCCAGTACTGGCCTCCTATGTTCTCTCTATGGGGTCGATTACGATGTTATCCGGAAAGGCTAGGAACGGCATTCAATTCATCCGAATTCGATTTGGAACCCGCCTTTTTGGACCGAACCAGACATGTTTCCCAACGAGATATTACAATGGCTGGGAATTGTTTGAACTGTCCATCTCTGTTCTGAAAGGCATTGGGAGTAACCGAGTCGTTCGGGGCCAAATCGTAGCGGTCTATAAAAGAGCACTTTCAGCCAAGTGATTAGAGGTCCGATTCGGACAGCCTTTCCGAATCGGTTGTTCCAAAACAAATCAGTTGTTGGAATCTGACTTTGGGGGCCCATAGCAGGCCACCCTTCACCCGGGGCCCTCCGAATCAGGCCCATCGGGGTACCCATGGTTCCCCCCTACCCATGCATGCATAGCGTGGTAGGCACCATGGGGTGCCCGCCACAGGGTGCAAGGTTTTGCCCAACCACCCCTTTTGTCAATGGGAGCCTGTGTTCTCATTCGGAACACAGGCTCCCATTGAAGTCAATGGGAGTCCAACCGACTCGTATCTGGATGCATCAAAGTCGCTCAGTCGGACTCCCCAGATCCGAGTCGTTTGGAAAGCATTCCGGAACCGAATTGGTTGGAATGCTTTCCGAACGAGATCGTAATCGACCCCCAGGAATGATCTACTTACCTCTATATTAGGCCCCAGCACACTTGATTTTGTGATGCCTCGTGGAATTGTCAAGTGTGGTTCCCCGCAGACGTTACTTTGTACATTAAGATAATGGGTTTTCATTTTATCTACTTCGGTAACCAAGATTTTCTCTAATGGGCATTAGCAAATCCTCTATTTTAGATGTAATTGTGCCCAAAACTAATCAGCAGGGCGTCTCAACTGGTTAACTGCCTCAAAATGTGACGGAATTACAGACGGATGGGCATTTGACCTCTCCAATCATCATAGGGGCGTTCTTGCACTTCCTTTTCCTCTCAGGTGACGGGGGATGAGCAGATGAAGCACACTTCTCAGCGGAAGAAACTGGTGCCAGCTCTTGATTAAATGGAGTTATCGAGCCTTCCACATCACGAGGGCTACGAGATTCTCCTAACTGTGACTCGGAAGCTGTTATCACAGTGTCATTAGTCATAGATGACCCAGATATCCCAACCTCTTCTACCCCTGCTCCTAAAGATAGACAAAGTTCCGCAGTGTCTATTTCTTTAGAAACTACATTCACTGCCCGCCCTAAAAAAGTCATTTGTTGAGCGGGCAGTGCCTAAAGCTGGGGGGCATTGGTAGCTTTATGCTTACGCATACTAACTTCTATATATTATTGGGGCGAAATATACAAATAATGTAGCTATAACCGCAAAATTATCCACATTGCACATGAGTAATCAAATCAAGGAAAAGGCAATAACCATTAAACCATAAAACAGGCACCACAATGGTAGGTTTTATGCCGCTTTAAAACCTTCTCTAACTATAGCAATAGCTGCAAAATCAATCCTATACTTCCCCTAAGGGAAAAGTCTTCAACACAGTCTTCGTTGCTAACCCAGAGGAGCAAAGTCACGAAAAAGAAGAAAAGGTCTCCTCAAGGAAAAATAAAGAACAGTACCTTCTGCTTCCAGAATCCGCCAAACGTTAGAGGGGAGGCCCAGCCGGCCTCTTCCGGGCAATGACAGGCAAGGATGAGTTTGCCCTTGGCCCGGGTACAGCCTGGGCACGTCCCGTGCTGCAGGGGTCAAGGCAGCGCTTTATTTGCATTGGTGGTGCCTCCCCCTCTGGAGAATGAAACCCTGGAACAGTGAGCCCACCGGGGTAAGGCAGGGCAGCAGGCAGCAACAAGCGGTGAAGTGTTCCACGCCTTGGGGGTCTAGGCAGCGCTTTAAGCACATTGGTGGTACCTCCCCTCTCTGGAGATTAAAAACCTGAGTCAGCAAGTCCCACTAGGCAAGGCAGGGCAGCAGGATGCAACAAGCGGCAAAGTGTCCCAATACTAATTTGGGGAAGGTGTTGGACACTAAAGAGGTGACATTTACTGTTCCTACTCCAATCTATGCCAATTTAGGGAAGGTGTTGTCCACTAAAGGGTGAAATTTACTATTCAACCTCCATTCTAAACCAATTAGGGGAAGGTGTTGGACACTAAAGGGGGGACATTTACTATTTACACTACAGTCTAAAACATTTCATGCAAGTGCTATGCACTAAAAAGTGTATATACTTAATCAGTACTCCATACTCATGCATACATTTTAATCTATAAAAAAAATACAATAACCCAAACTAAAAAAACAATATATTTATAAATAAACATTAACATATAACAGAATATTTTTATCACTATTAATAATTATTGTTTTAATTAATAGTTGTTAATAATACTGAACTTAAAATTATAACGTAGACAAATTCAAACTCCAAAATAAAAATCTTTAAAAATTCACATTTTTTTAAATTAAATATTAAAAACATGTTCTTAAAAAATTAACATTCATAACTTTTGAAAACATATTCCCAACAAAAGTTCTTATTTTAATATTAAAAATAGTAAAAATTCGGGGGCATGTCCTGCAGCCAGGCAAGATGGCCGCAGACTAAAGGGACTCCAAGACTGAGACTTACTCCCCAATAATCCGTCTAATTATCCGTCCTTCAAATCATACCTAGAGTCACGAATTGCAAGTCGGAGGAGGAGCGGCGTAAAACAAGCTGGGGGCTCTATGTGCTCCATTGAGCGAGATATCGGCGATTGAAGATTGCGGCCTGCTTGTGTGGTAGAAGCCGGGGACTCGATTTAAAAGGCGGCAAGAGGGCAGAGCGGACTGTGTGGCAGATGTGAGGGAGGCGCCACCTCTCGAGACCGCGAATAAATTAGGTCTCCGATGAACGGAAAATAAAGGCTGCTGTGCCCGATTGCCGCAGTGGAAAGCGAGCGCTTCCAGGGGGCCTGCGCACTACGGACCAGATTGGGAGCAACGCTCGTCCGAGTGCCGAAGCCGGAGGTCGGCGCGTTGCTGTGACGAGCCCCGGGGCAATCTCCTGTACGTCACTGCAGGAGACCGCGCTGAGTGTCAGCCCGTTGTCCAGGCTGAACATAGAGGAAACGGACGCCCTTGGCCCAGGTAAGCCCAGGGCCCCACTGGTAAGAGCCGGGGACTCAATTCTGGGGGCCGGCCGACACAGCAAGAGACTGCGCGGTGCGAGATGGTTCCCAGATGAGAATGCTTGGAGAAATATATGCGGTGGCGGCGCTAACGGCCTGAAGTGGAGGAGGAGTGCGGCCCAGCGGTGTGGTGTAGGCAGTATAGGGCGAAGAGACCGGTTGAGTCTAACCCTGGAGGAAGCAGACCCTGCGGTGTGACAATCTGCGATACTGCTGGACAGCTTGCAGGGCCGTGGGCGACAACCCCTTGGTGAGGCCTTGAAGAGACACTGGCATAACTGACCTGGTGGTTCTGGAGCCCTAACAAGAGTAGCCTGGGTGTGTTACACGGGCGGAATTGATTGAAGGCGATACACCCGGGCACAGGGTGTAGTAATTCCCGACGAGAATAGTATCTTTGGCACACAGCACTGAACAGAAGCATGGCATAAGTGCCATATTATATCTAGATTTATGGGTAGAGTATACCAAACAGTTAGAAGAAAAGTATAGATGGCCCGTATCAGGTACATGGGATGCCGAGTGCATCATGCGAGTAGAAGAAGCATTATGGAAAAAGAAAGCCAGACAGTCACAGAAAGATGCCATCGAGTTATGGCGCAAAGAATCTCATAAAAGAACCGAAAAAGAAATCAGAAAGTCAGAATTAAGTAGAGAATCCTTAGAACGAGCCCAAGAAAGGGAACTAATCGAGATAGGTGAACGAGTTAAAACCGAACAGTCAGACAGACAGAGGAATGCCCTTATTAAGGGTATGTACCCTCTCCTTGCCGAGGGCTTGCCAAAAGCAACCCCGGAGGCATCCAGTAATCTCCCGCCACCATTAGTTCCGACCAAGCTACGTCACAAACCGACCGCAGCTGATATTTTTATTTCGTCCTATTTGGACGACACGGTTCCAGAATATGCAAATCCTGTTCCGCCAGTCCCTGTAAATAATGTAAATCTTGCTCCTCCAGTCACCGGAGTACCTGTTACGGTACCCCCGGTCCAGCCCACGTTACAATTTCCCACTCTGCCAGCACGAAGAGTATCAGTCGACGATTCCAGTATAGGGGCCGCAGGAGGAGGTCCTCCTGGTACCCCGCCACCACACCAACGAGTAACGTTGGTCGAGTTACATGAATGTGCGTTACAGCGTACGCCCAAATACAAGTCCGTTGCAGAAATCCGACGAGCCCTTACTGAATGCCGCTATGATCCAGTTGCAGGTGATGATAGTACAGTTATATATTCGATCCGTGTAAGACGGGTGACCGGGTATTTGGATACCCTACCGAATATGAAAGAAGATCTAGACAGAATATATCGTTTCATCCGTACAGGGGATGATCCAGAAAGTATTGGCGAAGCCATGTCTCAAAGGAAAGCTGAGATCCAGCTCATGTTATTAAAGTTTCTGATTAATTGTTTAATAAGAGAACAAGATTACCCGTCCAAAGATCCGAGTGAAATGAGAATCCTGACAAGGTGGAGTGATAATATAGCCGAGGGTAAGCACAGAACCATCAGTAGTATAGAGAGTATGTACAAGAAAATCCGTAAAGAAATAATAAAGTTACACGAACAACGTAAAGCAGCACAAGTAAGCGAGAAAGAAAATGACTCTTCTACTGAAGAGGTAGAGGACGAGAATCCCGCCAGAATAGCGTATGTAGGTAAATCTAGATTTCCAGACCGCCATTTACGCCTAGAACACAAGTCAGTTTTTCCCTCATCCAGCACCAGAACAAGGTTCTCTAGAACAAGTATTTCAAGCTACCGATCACATTCTGAAATCACGAATCGGTTACAGTGAGTTAAGTACTATGCATGAACAAGAACTAGCCCGATCAGCAGTCCGATGGATTACTGATTCTACCACTTTTCCAGACGAAATAGTGGCACAAATGTTTCTGAAACTGCCCCCAGCCGAGCAACGACTGGTGGGTATGTATATGATCCAGCACCTCATCACTCTGTATGAGGGTCAACATTCTGATCCAGGTCCGTTACACGATGTCCTGAACGAGTTACTCCAGTATAGATGGAAAGGTTTAGGTACCGATTTAATTAGTGTCATTCTAGAACAGCGTCACAAATATAGAACGTTTTTGAACCCGCATTTTGTTCATGTCTCACCTCCAGAAAGTAAACCGTTTTACATAGATAGACAGAATCCGTTACGAGAAGTACACCCAGTCAGGACAGCAGATGGTGAAATGCAACGAGTGTTTGTTTACACTCCGATTACAAAGATGGAACTCTTAGAGATGAAGAAATTAATTCCCTGTCATGACAAAGATCCAGCAGGGTTCCACCGAGAATTAAAAGACATGCTCCGTATGGGAGAATACACGTATCCAGATATAATTAAAATGTTAAAAGTCCTGTTGCCCGCAGGGGTATATGAGAAACTCAAGGAAAAAGAATGGGAGGTGGGAGAGAAAAAGATCGATTGGGCAGTTCTAGAAGCTGAAGATAAGATACGAGTACCAGGTACCGGTCTTGGAGAGAAATGTAAAGAATTACCAGAATTGTTAATACAAGTTTTGCCCAGATTATTAGCCACTAAAAAGGAAGACTGGGATGCAATCTCAGCCTGTAAACAGAAACAAGACGAAGACACTAGTGATTTTTATTCTAGATTTGAGAAATGCTTTAGTATTAACAGTGGCCTCAAGACAAGTAGCGAGTCATACCCTCATCTTTTTGTTACTAAATTAGTCGAGAATTCAAGTCCACAAGTTAAGAATCGAGTTTTGAAAGTCGAAAGTACATGGCAAGCTAGTACCCCGTCCCAGATGTTACAGATGCTTCAGTATCACCAGAATAGAATCAGAGAAGAGCAAGATCATGAGAGAAAACGTATGAAAGACACGAAAATGAAAGTACTAGTTGCACAATCTGTTCCTCAAGACAGTCAGAAGAGGGGTACGAATCAAGCCAGTCATCCTGCCGTTCCCGTTAAAGGGACCTGTAATTATTGTAAACAGCCAGGTCATTTTATAAACGAGTGTGCAGTTCTGAAACACAACATAGCTACCGGTAAGACTAAAGAAAGACCACGTCCGCCTAGACAAGAACAAGTTTCACAGACTTCTCAGCCACAGAATGCACAACAGACAGTTCCAGCGCCGCAGCCTATTGCTGCAACACAGCATGTTACACAGCAGATGTACCAGTATGCACAGTCCGAGTATCCAGAGTATCAGCCATATTCATGAAACAGCCTAGAGAGGGAGGTAGGCTTGCCTCTCATCGAGATTCCTGTAGATCAAGAAGGTCCCTATGTTCATAGTCAAGTACTAGGGAAAGACAGAAAGTTTCTGATTGATACAGGGGCAAGTAGGACGACCATTAGTCACGCCGAAGTTCCAGGGGCTCCGCTCTCAGGCTCTAGAAATGTTTCCCTTGGATTTTCAGGAAAGCCTATTGTAAACGAGATATCTAAGCCAGTTACTCTAGAAGTAGGTCCATTGTCCCGCACTACTGATCTGTTACTTACGAAGTCGTGTCCAGAAAATCTGTTAGGTATTAAAACACTGAAAGAATTAGGTGCAGTTATTTGCTGCTCCCCAGAAGGAATACGACTGTTCCTACGTGACTTCAAGGGTCACTATGTATTACGAGATTTTGATCCGAGATTGTCCAATGTTCCGCAGCATTTATGGGCGCAAGGTCCAACTGATGTAGGTTATATGCAAATCACACCCCATCGTGTGACTCTCAAGCCAGGTGTAGTGTTACCACGAATCAGACAGTACAGATTGCCACCTGAGGCTGTAGCAGCCTTATCCAAAATTATTGACGAGCTCATCGCTCAAGGAGTAGTTGTAGAAACTGACTCCAATGTATGTAATTCTCCGATCATTCCAGTCATGAAACGTACTGATCCAAATGCACCCCCAGTATATCGATTAGTGATTGACCTTCGAGAACTCAATAAATGTATTATTCCTCAGTACCCAGTTGTCCCAGATATCTCTTCCCTACTGACAGCCATTGATTCCGAAGCCTCATTTTTTACAGTCATAGACCTCAAGAACGCGTTTTTCAGTGTCCCCATTCATCCAGACAGCCAGTTTCTTTTCGGATTTTGTTTAAATGGAAGGAGCTACCAATTTACACGAGCTCCTCAAGGTTTCACGGAAAGTCCTAGTATTTACAGTCAAGCACTTAAGAGACAACTAGACAACATTCACATGCCAACTGACACTGCCCTGCTCCAGTATGTCGATGATCTACTGATCACAGCCCGTTCTGAACGTGCTTGCGAGCGAGCATCACTTACAGTCTTATATTTCTTAGCAGAGATGGGGCACAAGGTGTCCCCTTCGAAGCTTCAATTCTGTGTCCAGCAAGTGATCTATTTAGGCCACTTACTGTCCAAGAGGGGTAGGCAGTTGACACCAGACCGTATCCAGTTAATAGCGAGTCTTCCTCAGCCCAAGACCCAGAAGGAGGTACGTGCTTTTATCGGCCTTACTTCTTATTGCAGACAATGGATTCCTCAGTATGCATTCCTAGCCAAGCCACTGATACAGTTAACGACACAGGAGGCAGCCGTATCGACTGTCCTCCCTTGGACATCTGAACATACACTTAGTTTTAATGAGTTAAAGAAAGCCTTATGCCAAGCTCCAGTTCTAGCTACACCGAACTACAGTAAGCCTTTTACACTTTTCGTCACTGAACGTGAAGGTACAGCATTATCTGTTCTCACACAAGATCAAGCAGGACAATACAAGCCCTGTGCTTATTTTTCAAGCACACTAGATCCTGTAGCCCAGGCTCTGCCTGCGTGCCTCAAGTCAGTTGCAGCCACAGCACTAGCTATCAGACAAAGTGATTCCATAGTATTAGGACATTCCTTGACAGTACAAGTTCCACACTCTGTGGAAGTTCTTTTAAACCGAACACAGACTCAGCACTTGACAATTGCACGTTTAACAGGTTATGAACTGACACTGTTCCAGCCACACATAGAAATCAGACGCTGCAACGTTCTAAATCCTGCTACACTGTTACCGTCAGTTAATTCGAGTCCTGCCACACACGACTGTGTGGAAGTAGTTAACACTATGACTAAGCCAAGACAAGATCTGACAGATATTCCATTACCAGATCCCGACCTGACACTTTATGTGGATGGTTCATGTATGAGAACAAGTACAGGAGAACTAGTAGCCGCGTATGCAGTGACTACTGACACTGAAGTTATAGAAACACACCGTATTGACACCCTGTCTGCTCAAGCAGCAGAGCTAGTTGCTCTGACCCAAGCCTGCATACACGCCAAGAACCTGAAAGTTAATGTTTACACAGATTCACGCTACGCATTCGGAGTTGTACACGACTTTGGAGTGCTCTGGCAGGAGAGAGGTTTCATGACTTCTCATGGAACCAAGATTCAGCATGGTCTCCTTATTCAAGCTCTGTTAGATGCCATACACTTACCGACATCTATTGCCATCATGAAATGCAAAGCACATACGAAAGTTACTGACATTATTTCCCAAGGTAATGATCTAGCAGATCGCACAGCCAAGCTTACAGCACAGACTCCAGACATTCCAGTTAATCCGACACAGACACATACTCCAGATCCGACTGCCTGTATGACAGTTAAGGACCCCACTCAAGATGTCATAGATATCCAGTTACATGCTACTCCCGATGAAATCAAGAAATGGTCCGAACAAGGAGGGGTCCAGACAGATCAGGGATGGGTGACGAAGGGAAAAGCCACATGGTTTCTCCCCGACTCAATGGTTCAAGTCATTATCAATACCGCACATAGTCCAGCACATTTAGGAGAAAGAGCTATGTTAGATAGTATCCAGAACATTTGGTTCAACAAGCATTTACGAGCTGCAGCCAAGCAGAAAGTCCGTACCTGTATGATATGTTGCCAGTTTAATCCAGGTAAAAGTGTCCCGGTGGAACAAGGTGGATTCCAGCCCCCTGACCACCCTTTTGAAGTCCTCCAAATGGATTATATTCAGGTGGAGCGATGTCGAGGTTTCAAGTATGTCCTTGTAGTTGTATGCGCTTTGTCCAGATGGACAGAAGCATATCCGGTCCCAGATTACACAGCCGCGACCACTGCCAAGCAGTTGGTTCGTGAATTCTTCCCCCGCTACGGACTCCCTAGAGTCGTATATTCTGACAACGGCCAGCCATTCTCATCTGAACTCATGAAACATGTTTCCCTTTTGTTAGGGTACCAGTGGAAGTTCCATTGTGTACGCCATCCTGAAGCAGCCGGTCTCGTAGAGAGACATAACCAGACCCTGAAAATCCGCATTGCTAAAATATGTAAAGAGAAAGGTGTGGACTGGCTAGTAGCTCTGCCAGTCGCTTTGTTTTATATGCGCATGGTCGCACATTCCAGATCAGGTCTGTCCCCGTATGAGGTCGTATTCGGCCGCCCCCCTAATATGTGGGGTACACCTAGACCCCGAAGTATTACAGATGTTTCAAGTAATATGCTGACAGATTACCTAGCTTCCTTGATGTCTGCCCTACACTCTTGTCGTTCACAGGTTGCCGCCGCATTTCCAGACAATACCGAGGTGGCACCGCATGAAATCGTTCCCGGATGTTTGGTCCTTGTGAGGAACTTTGATCGTTCAAGTCCGCTGGAGCCCCGCTGGAAGGAGCCCAAGCAGGTCCTCCTGGCCACCCGTACTGCCGTCAAGCTGGAAGGCAGGAAGGGCTGGGTCCACCTGTCTCATGTGAAAAGATTTTACGGACTAAAGACTGTCTCCAAGAACATTTCCGAGGATTTCAAAGATTGCCAAAGTACTATTCTTAAGGACTGTCCCGCAAAAGACAATGATACAGATTCCCCCCTGTTAGAGAAAACTCCGCAGCAGGAGTACAAGCTAAAATTAAGGTCTAGTAAAATAAGTCAGCCAGTTTGATTGTCTAAGTCCTCCCCTAGGTGAAACGGTTAGACCGGTTTCTGACATGTATAAAATAGACCCCCACAGAGAGAGAGTTAGTGAGAACTCTAAAAGTTGTATTATTATTTTATGTTTTCTGCTATATCTCAGCCTTATGATTACCTGCACAGGTTATGCATTTTATTTGTATTTTCCAGTTTCTCATGTAAATAAGTCTTCTAATGTTACAGTAGAGCACACGTTTAGTGATCTGCCTCCTCATGAACTCTCATATCGTCTTGCTATGCGAAATAATTCCTTTATCCGCATGTTACATTATTCACACCAGACCAGCAATGCCACAAATTGTTGGGTGTGTGGTCGACTCCCCCCTTTCCAGTCACCGAAGGGAGTTCTGCCACTCTTTCCTTATCCATTTTCACATAACGGTTCGTGTGGAGCATGGTCCACGTTAACGTCATCCTCAACAGATATGTCTTTTCTTAACAGTACATGTTTTCCAGACAAGCAAGGTCTTCCCCACAGAACAGGGTTAGATCTAGAAAATGAAGTTTATAATTTAGGTAATTATTCTTCGAATTTCATGGTCCTGAATGTTCAGTCTGATACTACTCCAGACTTACCTGCTATGTCAGTACTACCAGTCAAAGGCGAATTATGTGTCAGAAAGAATGGTTCCGTACATGTAGGTCATAGTGATTGTACTACTATTGTCAAGTATAGTGACAGTAGGAAATCTATTTTCAAAGCTTCACGTCATTCTTATTTTGTTTGTGGTCAGACCGCATATGTTCGTCTGCCCCTCGATTGGGAGGGAACCTGTTACATTGCCTTCCTACTGCCACCAGTTTTTCTAGCCCCACCTGACTATCATAGGAATTCCCACCTAGTACATACTAGACACAAGAGAGACCTCCCGATTGTCGATTATACTGAAACTGCTCTAGAACAATATATAGATATCAATAAAGGTGTCTTCCCCTATTTAGGTACTGTCGTGAATAGTAAACTGATACGTAGATTAACGAGAACCCTTGAAGCAGTAGTGATTGAGACTACTTCTGCTCTAGGTAACTAAACCGAAGAGCAATCCTTTATGAGAATTGTCGTGCTCCAGAATCGTCTCGTCCTTGACGTCATACTGGCCGATAGGGGCGGGGCATGTAGAGTCATCGGATCTAGTTGCTGCATTTTCATTCCTGATAACGCACCGTCTGTTTATTCAGCTATTACCAGACTCCATAATATTGCCCATATGTTACACCAAGATCCAGGCACCTGGACATGGTCCGGTTGGTTCTGGAATATAATTTCCGCTTGGGGATGGAAAGTGTTGTCCTTTCTAGGTATTGCAGTAGCGATCATATTCAGTTGCTGCCTCTGTATACAATGTGGCCCTGCGATTTGTGGCATTTGTGCTACCTCTTGTATTCCTAGTCCCAAGTCCCGTTCTAAATCCCGTTCCAAGAAAATTCGAGACGAGCAAATGATACTGTATGAAATGATAGATGGTATCATGAATATTGATGTTTCCTGATGGAAACGTAGTGACAAGGAGGGAATGTGGAAAAGTAAATTTTGCCATGTTCTGTGTCCCTACGTGTCCCCCATCTTATGTTATGTGTGCATGATTAATATGCATATGTATTCCCCATGTTTGATTAAAGACGCAATTACAGTTGTGTCCATCCCTAGTATGCTAGTTTCCAGTTCTCGTGAAAGCTACGAGTATTAGGCCTATGTAAAGTTACGTTGCCACGTTTCTCAGTGTGCACGTTATTTCATTGAATAGTCCCCGTTTCTAGGCCTCAAAAGGGCCCGGACACCAGATTCAGCTCCTGTCTCCTGAGCCCTCGCTGAGGAGCGATACAGCCCCCACCTGTATCCTCGACCCTTCACTTACTTCCTGCCTCACAGTGCCCGGTTCAGCCTGGCTCTGCCTACGAGTCTGCCAAGAGTATGTTATGATTCTAGTTATCAGTTCAGCCCTCCTTCTCTGCATTCCTAAGCTACTGAATCGCATCAATAGTTTCCGTCATTGTCTAGCCTTTACGTCTCCATGTAGGAGAAATACTGTATTAATGGTCATTTAATATTCCTCAATACGCACTACATGTAGAATAATGCATGCTCCAGTCTTAGAGTCTGTTAGCCTCTCCCCTCCTGACTCTTAGTTTATATCAACATGTTCTCTAAACATTAGATACTAGATAGGGTTTAGGTACATGTCGCCCTGACTCTCCAGACTTCAGTCTTTACTCCTAGCGCAGAGTTCATAGCCCCAGCTTCTCCTAGTAACACGTCATTGTCAGTTTGCGCGCACCATTAGGTTAGAGGTCCCGGCTCCTTAGGTAGCCCCCTCCATGTTTCCGCCCCATTTATGACATATTCTGTTACGTTTACATCACATGTCTATGTATACGCCTCTTGTTACACCCACTTTCACCCTTATCTCTCGCGACTGCTATTGACCACACCCACTGCTCCGCCTATCGTATGTCTTGTAATGCAACTGTTTTAGTATATATGCTTGTGTACTGTTATTAAAGTTAGCGCGCTCATTCCCTGTCCCCCCTGCAGGGCCCTGCCATCCTGTTCCCGTGCAGGTTGTCCTGTTCCTGTCCTTTATGCTGTATTAAACCTGCAAACTCCTACTACCTCGAATCTTGACTCTTATTTATTGAGCTATCTGTTATTGCTATGTCCAGTCAAACCTAGATCCGGTATTATTTATTTATATACCACAGCCAATTTAGGGAAGGTGTTGTCCACTAAAGGGTGAAATTTACTATTCAACCTCCATTCTAAACCAATTAGGGGAAGGTGTTGGACACTAAAGGGGGGACATTTACTATTTACACTACAGTCTAAAACATTTCATGCAAGTGCTATGCACTAAAAAGTGTATATACTTAATCAGTACTCCATACTCATGCATACATTTTAATCTATAAAAAAAATACAATAACCCAAACTAAAAAAACAATATATTTATAAATAAACATTAACATATAACAGAATATTTTTATCACTATTAATAATTATTGTTTTAATTAATAGTTGTTAATAATACTGAACTTAAAATTATAACGTAGACAAATTCAAACTCCAAAATAAAAATCTTTAAAAATTCACATTTTTTTAAATTAAATATTAAAAACATGTTCTTAAAAAATTAACATTCATAACTTTTGAAAACATATTCCCAACAAAAGTTCTTATTTTAATATTAAAAATAGTAAAAATTCGGGGGCATGTCCTGCAGCCAGGCAAGATGGCCGCAGACTAAAGGGACTCCAAGACTGAGACTTACTCCCCAATAATCCGTCTAATTATCCGTCCTTCAAATCATACCTAGAGTCACGAATTGCAAGTCGGAGGAGGAGCGGCGTAAAACAAGCTGGGGGCTCTATGTGCTCCATTGAGCGAGATATCGGCGATTGAAGATTGCGGCCTGCTTGTGTGGTAGAAGCCGGGGACTCGATTTAAAAGGCGGCAAGAGGGCAGAGCGGACTGTGTGGCAGATGTGAGGGAGGCGCCACCTCTCGAGACCGCGAATAAATTAGGTCTCCGATGAACGGAAAATAAAGGCTGCTGTGCCCGATTGCCGCAGTGGAAAGCGAGCGCTTCCAGGGGGCCTGCGCACTACGGACCAGATTGGGAGCAACGCTCGTCCGAGTGCCGAAGCCGGAGGTCGGCGCGTTGCTGTGACGAGCCCCGGGGCAATCTCCTGTACGTCACTGCAGGAGACCGCGCTGAGTGTCAGCCCGTTGTCCAGGCTGAACATAGAGGAAACGGACGCCCTCGGCCCAGGTAAGCCCAGGGCCCCACTGGTAAGAGCCGGGGACTCAATTCTGGGGGCCGGCCGACACAGCAAGAGACTGCGCGGTGCGAGATGGTTCCCAGATGAGAATGCTTGGAGAAATATATGCGGTGGCGGCGCTAACGGCCTGAAGTGGAGGAGGAGTGCGGCCCAGCGGTGTGGTGTAGGCAGTATAGGGCGAAGAGACCGGTTGAGTCTAACCCTGGAGGAAGCAGACCCTGCGGTGTGACAATCTGCGATACTGCTGGACAGCTTGCAGGGCCGTGGGCGACAACCCCTTGGTGAGGCCTTGAAGAGACACTGGCATAACTGACCTGGTGGTTCTGGAGCCCTAACAAGAGTAGCCTGGGTGTGTTACACGGGCGGAATTGATTGAAGGCGATACACCCGGGCACAGGGTGTAGTAATTTCCGACGAGAATAGTATCTTTGGCACACAGCACTGAACTTGTAGAATTCAGCCAGGGAAACACGGCATGTGTGAGAAAAGCAGCATACAAGCCTGCATGCCTTCTCACGGATGAGGTGATGTAGGAGTAAAATTGCTGGAGGCGCCAGTGGGATAACCCCCTAGACAGTGCCGGTCTCTAACAGACTCCAGAAGATACACATCGCAGCGGCGGTGTCTCGAGGGTTGGGACCCCACGCAGGTGGCAACCAGTGGCCCAGCAGACGACTATAATCGCGGACACTGAACGGGTGAGCAGTGGGGTGACGCGGAGTGCGCGATGAGTGGAAGAGGATCCCGCACGACCCAGCAGGGGAAGTTAGACAAATTTGCCTTCAGTAAGAACTTCCCGCCTCTGCCTGAACCGAAAGGGCAGGTGACTAAAGGAGGGGAAGACGTGAGTGCGCCCAAAGTAATGCTGGAAGATATTATGGCAGCTCTCCATAACATGCAGACGACGGTGGGCTCCATCTCAACAGATGTAATGTTCCTACGGGCTGATTTTCAAAAAATGTCCGCCAGAGTCACGGAAGTGGAACAGCTGACAACATCACTCACTAAAGACACTACCATTCTGAGAAAGAAGGTAGCACATTTGGAGGCTGAAAATAAACGAATAGCAGCAAAACTGGACGATCAAGAAGGGCGCTCACGCCGGAATAACGTCCTAATTACGGGGATTCCCGAGAAGGAAGGGGGCTCCGCCATGGATCTATACATTGAAGACTTGATAAAAACGAGACTACAACCAAAAGGTCTTTCTAACTACTTTTCAGTAGAACGCGCTCATAGGGTGCCGGGTGGCAGAACGAAACCCGGTGCTCCCCCCAAGACCAGCGCTGGCCCGCATATTTAATTTCCGTGACAGAGACAGGGCCCGAGTGGCACCACCTATCCGAATCCAAAACTCTGTGATTTCCTTCTTTCCGGACTGTACGGCAGCGGTATCAGCACGCCGAAGGAGCTTTCTAGAGGTCAAAAAGGTGCTTAGGGCCACGGAGCTGCCTTATTCAATGCTCTTCTCGGCAAAGTTACGAGTGGTAGCGGGCGACAAAACATGGTTCTTTGAAACGCCAGAAGAGGCGCATGAATGGCTGGAAGGTTGGCGGCAAGTGGGGAAACCTGGCCGAGATCAGAAGGGACGCCGCCGTCTAGAGAGGGAGGACAATCCTGTGAACACTGAACAAGGAGAGGGCGAGTTTGATCAACTGCATAAGGAATACGGGGAATGAGACCCTGACCGGCTGCCTATCATCAAGCGCAAACTGCGCAGACTGCGGTGGACTCAGGCACTCCTCGACAAAACGACAGTGATGAGCCTATCGAAGGATGAGGACTCTAGGGCGTGGGGAAGGAATGGTCTTCCTTGGAATTCCCGCTTCCATATATGCAAGTAATGGTTAAGGGATTGGGTTTTAAGCACTCTGCGGGTGGCGGGCAGTTTTGGGTCCGCAGGGCAGGGAGGCAGGGAGGAGGGTGGGGGGGGAAGGATTGTTAGAAGTTTATTCACGAGAAGGTTATTACATGGATGGATGTACAGTCAGTTACGCAGTTGCAGCACAAACTGAAAAACGATTTCTCTTTATCCTGGGAAATCTTACTGGCCTTAATGGCCATATCGGGCGTGACAATAAACGGAATGGCACCGACTGAGATGCCTACAAGCCCTGATAACACTATACCTACCCTCTCCCTACTCACATGGAATGTACGGGGCCTAGGTGATAAGATTAAGTGACGCATAGTGCTTCAGTGCATTAAAAGGGGGGCCCGGCAGTGGTGTTGCTGCAGGAGACACATCTTACTGGCACATCAAGTAGGGCGATGGACAGGTGGGGATTCAAAATGGTGGTTCACTTGGAATTCACGTCGGGATCCAGGGGAGTGGGCATCCTGCTGAAAAAACAATTTCCATTGATTGTGCGGGATGTTAAGTCCGATACTATGGGGAGAGTTGCTGCCATAATTGTATAGTGGGAGGGTCAGCCCTTGAACATAGTGTCAGTTTACATTCCCCCAGCATTACACACAGTAGCCCTACCAGACCTTAGTGAATTCCTGCTCGGTCTTCCGGAGGGGGAGCTAATAATTGGAGGGGACTTTAATGCAACTCTGAATGACACTTCAGATAGATTCCCTGCTAGGGCTGGTGCATCGGGAGGGTAACGCCTGGGGAGTTTCTTGGATGCTATGGGCCTTATAGATATATGGAGGAGACAACACCCAACGGAACGCCAATTTCATATCACTCGGGAGTCCATAATAGCCTCACAAGGATAGATTATTTTTTGGGTTCAATGGGTAGCCTTATAAATGTGGAAACTATAGAAATCAAACCCCGAGGTATTTCGACCACTCCCCAATCTTACTTAAGTACACTCGCTACCAACAGCAGAGACGCCGTATTTACCCGATACGCCTAGGCTATTTACTAGTTACAAAAATCAGAAAGGCACCAATACTTCGAGGACAACGTGGGTTCGGTTACTTCACCGACCACCCTTTGGGAGGCGTTTAAGGCAGTGATCAGAGGTAGGGCCATTGCCGCCATTACAGCACATAAAAGGGAGGAACAGCACAAATTGCAGAATCTAGAGTCTGAAATGCATGCGGCGGAAGCTCTTCACACTGGGGAACCCACCCTTGAAACGTCCCACACCCTCAGACTAAAGCAACAACGATACTAAGATCACCGCACAATATTGACCAAACAGCGGATACAGGCAACGCAACACAAAATTGACGACATTGGGGAAAAGGCCGGAAAATTACTGGCGTGGCTAGACAGGAGAGAAAAAAGTGAGAGGTGGATTGCACAGTTACACACAGAGGGGGGAGATTACAACGACCCACGTACAATAGTGCACACATTAGCGCAACATTTTCAAGCCATCTATACGCCCGATTCGGAGATGTCCGTAGAGGAGGCGCTAACTTATGTGCAGGACCTCATCATGCCCAAACTAACTCCGGAAGCAGCAAAGGAATTGGAGGGTGGCCCAACGCGGACGAACTGCAAGCAGCCATAAATGCGCTACAGTCGGGCAAGGCAGTTAGTCCAAACGACATTCCGGTAGAGTTTTATAAGAAAACGATGGAAACCACGGCGCCTCACCTATTAAACATGTTCACTGATAGTTTGGAGGTGGGTGAACTCCCGCCAGACCAGCGCACGGCCACAACAGTGGCTATTTTGAAACCCGGAAAACCGGCGGATAAGTGTACCTCATACGACCCATCTCTCTGATAAACGCAGAGGCTAAGATCCTCGCAAAATTGTTAGCTGACCGGCTCATGGCGCATTTATCAACACTAATACATCCGGACCAATTGGGCTTCATGCCTGGTAGGAGCACGGCCCTTAATCTAAGGAGACTGCATGGGGTACTTGCTCGTGCAGTCTATCTGGAGGAACCAGCAGTGGTGCTCTCGTTGGATGCACTCATAGCATTCGATATGGTCAAATGTCCCTTTCTTTTTGCAGTACTAACACACCTGGGGTTTGGACCAACATTTTGCTCTTGGATTCGGCTTCTATACACCAAGCCAAGGGCACACGTCGTTGCCAATGGTCATATCTCAGATGATTTTTCTTTAGCGAGGGGCACACGTCAGGCTGCCCGCTGTCACCGCTGCTTTTTGCACTGATGTTGGAGCCTCTGGCGGCGTGGATACGATGGGAACCGACGATACGAGGGCTCTGCTGGACGAAGGATTCGGAGGACCGAGTGTCCCTCTACACCGGTGATATCCTGTTATACCTAACCGCGCCGAGACGTTCCATACTGACCCTCCTGGATGTGTGTAGGGTTTATGGGACAGCTTCCGGTTATACTATTAACTGGTCCAAGCCAATACTCTATGTGCTGCACGGCCCTCCACCACGTCTTCCTGATAGCTGCCAGCTGAAGATAGCGGGAAGTACGTTTAAATACTTAGGTATCGCTGTGACCGCTGACTCTGGAGAATTTTTTAACAAAAATCTGCTACCACCGCTGGAACATCTTAAAAGGGACGTGCGCTACTGGGAAACATTGCCAATAACATTGCTAGGGAAAGCTGCGCTATTCAAAATGATGGCGCTGCCTCGTTTCTTGTATGTGTTGGAGAACACACCATACCAGGTAATGCCAGCTTATTTCAAAGCTATCTCGGCACAAGTTTCCAACCTCTTATGGGGAAATAGGCCACCACGTATCGCACAGGCTAAGTTGGTGCGAGGATGGTATGATGGGAGAATAGCGCTCCCTGATATTCAACTCTATTACTGGGCAGCGCAGCTAAAAGTGATTAACCAATGGTTGCACGCCCCGCAGTCGGACCCGGCATTTAAGGCAGATAGAACCCAGCTTGGCACAAGGGGTATGCTTGCTCCCCTTTACGATGAGAAAATGGCGTTGGCAATGCATGGCCCACTGCGCCATACTCTGCGGTTATGGCATGCCGCTCAGGCCAAATTAGGATGGAGGGGGGTGGTGACACAATTCACCCCACTATGAGACACGAAAAAATTAGGCAGACTCCGTACCAGTAAAGGTTTCGACCAGTGGGATGATATAGGAATATCAACAGTTGGGGATTTATGGCAGGGAGGTGAAATAGTGTCATTTGAGCGGCTGCAACACCTTTACGAATTGGCGCCCTCTGAATTGTTTAGGTACACGCAAATTAGTCATGCCCTGATGACAGCGCTGCCACCCGGATCCGAAGTTCCAGAGGCATCCCCTATGGAGGATAGATTATTAACTGATCATATGCAGAAGAAAGCCACCTCTTTTACTTACCGAAAGTTAGTGAATAACCTGCCCGACCCAACGGGACCCCTGAGAGTTAAATGGTCAAATGACGTAGGAGATATGGACGATTCAGAATGGCAAGAAGCGCTGGCATCACCAAGGGAGGTGGGCATACCCTCACGCCTTAGGCTTGTGCAGCTCAAAATATTACACCGCTCGTACTACACCAGACTTGTTCTGCACAAAATAGGTAGAATAGAACACCCCTCTGTCTCTCTGGTTGTGGAGAAGAAGGAACCTTTTTTCACACTATATGGGAATGTCCTAAAATAGCAGTCTATTGGACACAAGTAATGCGTACGATGTCACAATCAGAGGCAGTATCACTCAGACCAGAACCACGAAGGTGCCTGATAAATATATGGGAGCCAAATGACCTCACACGTTTTGGGCAGTGTTGGGTTACCCTAGGAATTATGATAGCTAAGCGGAATATAGCACAAACATGGGGTGGGATGGAAGTGTCGTCTCTTGCAGCATGGGGCAGAGACATGGATGAGGCCATGTTAATCGAAAGGGCGGTGTTGAGTAGTAGGAGATGCCCCAAAAAATGGACTAAGATCTGGGGGGCATGGAACGAATACTGGGGGGGGTATTGGTGATTCTCCGTCGGATGAAGAGAATGACGACTCAGACTCAGATGGAGGATGAGGAGCCGAGGGTGGCAGGACGGGGCCTGATTTTAATTGGTGGCAACTGTCAAAACTGTGCATTTATAATAACTGCTGATTTATTTATTACTGCAGTGTGTTGCTATGATGGTTGTTTATATAAACAACTGACTCAATTTGTTGAAACGGTGAAAATGAATAAAAATGTTTAAAAAAAAAAGTAAACATCCATAATGACATTTTAATTTTTGTGAATGAATAAATGCATAACATATAAATGTACAACAAAATATACATCCATACATAATCATTAATACATGTTTATTCTATTGTAAAAATTTACTTAGACAGCGTTTCAAAAACGTTTGAAAAAATTTAAATATAGAAATTACAAATATTTCAGACAATGTATTTTCACTGACATAATTTTCAACATTAAAAGAAATCCTTAAAAATATTCAATTTTTTTTTAATTGATGTAAAAAATATTAAATATAACATTTTTTTACAAAAAAATACAAATGTTACATTAAATTTATTATAGATTTTTTATAAATGTTACCAATTTTTAATAATTTGAGTTTTTATTTTAATATTTAGATTTTTTAAATTAACTGTAATCAATATTTACTTTTGAAATAAATGGAAACTATCATGTAGAAACAATATTTTTTTTTGTTTTAAAATGTTATTGAAAAAACAAAACACCAAACAAAAGCAGTCAGCATCCAGTAATTAAGCAATACAATACAGAATCAAATAAATCAGACACATACAGAAAGAAATCACTTTAAAGATCATTACATCTTCTCGATCCAGCCTTATATGTAGAAACATTATTAATATAACAAAATAAATGTAAAAATAGTACAATATTAATTTGCATACCATTAAAAAATAAACATGAAATTTAAATTAAAGTATTACCTTTTTAAAAATCCCCTCACCCTTATCTCTTTAAAGGCCAACATCCAGCTACTAAAAATACATATATAATATATATATATATATATATATATATATATATATATATATATATATATATATTGCAAAGTCACAATTCCGGTATTCGGCCAGTACCTGCTCGCGAGTGGGTCGTCGTTAGGTTCCCGGCGGCCCAATTATCTGAAACAGATCTCCCATGCAAAGGAAACGTGCGACGACACTCAAGGAGTTGCTGTGCTTCAAAGAGTATTTTATTCGGCAGCAAAACAAACAACGCGTTTCACCTAACGGCTTGGTCACGTATATATATATTTTTTACCCTTGCCAGGAACCCTGTCAAGGGTAAGTGCTGCATGCACGAGTACCCGGCGCATTAAGCATTAATGTAAAACCTCTGTCCCGCCTTAAAAGTCGTCCGTGGCAGACCCCCACTAACTTTTGTTGTGCCCCGCCCAATAATATCTGCAATAACAGCGCGAAGAGAGTGTGATATTCCCTGCTTTGCGAAGATGTTGCTAACAGCTGAAAGAGAAAAAGAGGCTGCCGATATTTTCAAGAGCACAAACACAGTTGTAATAAGAACGGAGGGTGCGACAACATCACAGGCACCTGCAAACAATTTGCAAATACTTTTCCAGCAACTTGAAAGAACACAAGAACGTGAAGTTCGTAAGTGGTGGGAGGCTACATCGCTTCAACGCTATGTGGAGTGTAGCAGGGTCCCAAGGGGGTTGAGAATCTTTACAATACCCTCTAATGAAAATCCTGACCCGCAACTCTTGAAAGACTGGGCGGCGTACATCGCAGATATGAGTAAAGGGATGTTACTAATGCTAATTAAGTACGCCTGCAGCGATAGGGATAAAGCCCTTGCCGAAATACAGAGACAGGAGGATTTGATCAGTAAGGAGAAAGATACCAAAATGGCTGAGGATTTACGTGACATAATGATAAAGAGATTAAAGGATTTTAAGAGTGGCATAAAAAAACGTAAACAAACTAAATTCCAGAGGGACGAACAGGATTACCTGACAGGCAGAATACTAACCTTTGCGAAGAAGTTCGACGCAACAAGGAAGAGGCTTGCTCAGGGGACCCTAGTCATAACAGAAACTGTAACTTCTGAATCAGAAGCATCTGTGTCGGAAAACGAATCTTCAAGAAGCGAGAAAGGTAAAAAGAAAGGACCAGCTGCCACGACTGCGGTCCCTTTTTTAGACGAATACCAGGTCTTAAAAGAGACACAACAGCGCCCCCAAACCCAAACGCCACAGAAACCCCAACAAAAAAGAGGAAAACAAGGTGGGGTAGGAGGGACAGGAGCAAATGCACAAGTGGCGCAACCGATGGTAACTCGCAGCCGGGGCAGGAGAGGAAGATGGTAAAGGATGAACAAACCATAGTGAACCTCTCTGAGACAAAACTATCTGCCCATGAAGAAAATGTCTTGAAAAGAGGACTAACTTTTTGCCCTACTGCAAAATTTGATCCGGTACAAACGTGAATAGACATTTTTAAGTTCGTGAGTAAGTTAAAATTGCAAAAAATACTCGCCTTGAAAACCCAACCTGGAACAGACAGGCCTCCTGAATCAATCGGTGTCAAGACCTCTCTGGCTGCTGTTCAAATGGGCGAGCCAAAACCCCGGAAAAACCCTCTGAGGATATCGCCATTTAAATAACAACGTGGGAAACGACGTCATGTGGTGTCTGTCATTTTCTTCAAACTGTGTTTGTCCTGTTTAGGCGCTTATGGGCGGAAAATGGAGGACGCCTTGCGCCACGGCAAAACTGAAGGTTACCGCTCTAGTGTTTAGAGCCTCGCGGTTGACAGCTGAATGAGGCGCGCGATAAGATTATCAACTGCGCACTTCAACTGTGACCTGACCGCGAGTGACAGCGTGTTCCTGAGTTCTACATGACGAAGTACTTTTGGCCTAATTCTCTGCAAGTATCTTATCGCATGCGCAACGAGGGATACCAGTATGAAATTCTAGCCCTGTAATTGTGACTGTGAACCGTTAATTCATTTATGCACTTCGTGAACTATTAGAAGAGCGACCAGAGTATTTTAAGGAGGACTTCATAACGCAACCCACAGTGAGAGCTGAGGTGTTCTTTTCGAGCTCAAGGAAAAAAGCCTTTCCAGTTAAAATGTTCTTTTCATAGTACAGAATATTCAAAAAGACTTTAGGTTTTGGTCTTTAGTTACACATAGTGAGGGTTCCAGCAATTCCCTAGTGCTGAGTATTGAATAAACTAGGATAGTTTGAACTCCTTTACAGTTGAAGAAATTCTCCGAGACTTCAGAATCTGTAGGACCTAAGTTTTTATTTCCAATTGACCTTGTTTAAAACCTTGCCTAAAAAACTGTTGTAGGAAATGTACTAATATGTATAATGTGTCATGTATTTGCAGTACCACAGATTCTTGAATGCTAAAAACTTCTTACTGAGAGAGCAGCAATAGCCTATGGTTTCAGGGTAAGACATAATTGCAAACGTTAGTAGTCTTATTTCAAAGATTGGTAGTTTGGTGTTGTACATGTGTTTTTTCCTGCAGGGCACAAACTTACAAGCCCAACGGAACCAGCAGAAGTACTGCATCAACCACGAAGAGGCTGTCTCTCTCTTTTGTCTTCCACTTCCCCTTTCCCCCCTGCTTCAAGGGTTGCCTCGACATATATATTGTTGGGCGGCTACTGAGGTGGTGGGGCGTTGGGACCAGCATCGGCTCCTGTGGATTCTTGGCAGCTTGACAGATTGAAGTGCCGTTTATCCACCTGAGTCGATATGGCTGAGGGGTTGGATCTAAAGTCTTTAGCGGGGATCTTAGAGGGGTTACAGAATCAGCTATCACAATCTGCTGAGGAGAACAGAGCCCTTAGAGATGAAATCAAACGTTCCCAACAAGAAACTCATCAGGTGAAACTACAGATGGAAAGGTTTATGGCTGAGACTACCCCCCCAGCCCAGATTAAGTTCTATTAACAGTTCAGCGGCAGAAGCAGCTACCCAGGTGATACACTCTGTGGCTTCGGTAGTTCCCCTGGCCAATCCTGAGAGGTTCGGTGGGGATCCTAATAAGGCCCACATTTTTCTTACCCAGTGCTCCTTACATTTCCTGTGCAGGTCAGTGGTGTTTAAAGAGGATCAAGTTAAGGTCGCCTTCATGCTGTCGTATTTGAGTGGTGATGCCGCAGCCTGGTCCATGCCTTTGATCACTCGAAATGACCCAGCTTTATACGACTTCGAGCTGTTTAAAAAAGAATTCCTAAGAATCTTTGACAGAAGAACAGCCAATCAAGCTACAGACAATGAACTTTTGGATATCAAACAAGGAAACCGCGATTTAATAGCTTACATAGCTCAATTTAACAGGTTGATTGTAGAGACAGACTGGCCGAATGAGAAGCGCACAGCTATTTTTTATCGAGGCCTCAAGGATGAATTGAAAGACGCTCTTGTGCAGATCCCTAAGAGACCACAAGAGATTTCAGAATTAATTGATTTAGTTCTTCAGATTGACCATCGTCTGTATGAAAGACGTTCCGAGAAGAGAAAAGATTTTAAATCTTTCATTCCGCGTCTGGATCGTATAAAAACTGAAGGTAACAAAACAGATGTTAATGGAGGCGAAGAACCCATGCAAATAGGATCAATAAGAGGGCCACTGTCCAAAGAGGAGAAAGAGAAGCGGCGAAATAATCATTTATGTCTCTATTGTGGGGCTTCAGGTCATTTCGTGAAAGAGTGTCCTAAAAAGCCAAAAATCAATCAAGGGTTAAAAGACAAATCCCACCAGTAGAGGGAGTTGCCCTGGTGGGATGTTGCAATGAGTCAACTCGAGAGTCTCAGCAATTGATCAACACCTTACAGCCGTCGGCCCCCCATCTTACCGTCTCTTTCACAGTACAGTTTGGTTTGCACGAGATTAAAGGAGTCTCTGTCATGATTGATTCAGGGGCCACGGGAAATTTTTGCGATTTGAGTTATGCCAAGGAAATGGCCATCAACTCAATTAAGAAGAAGCACCCAGAAGTAGTAAAATCAGTCAATGGTACCAATATTACCTCTGGCCCCATAGTAGAAGAAACTGAAACATTGGAGCTAAATGGATTGCAGGGTCATCGGGAGTTTATAAGATTCAACCTTATTGATGCCCCGCAATTTCAATTAATTTTGGGATTACCGTGGTTGTCTGAGCACAACCCTACTATAGATTGGGAGCGTAGAACAGTGAAGATGGATTCAGAACATTGTCGTTTGAACTGCTTCTCCAGAGTCAAACCTAAGGTTGATGAATTCCCCGCTTCTACGCTTGCACTGCTCAACACAAACATTTGTGTAGTCGAAACCCAATCAATTCCTAAAGAGTATCATGATCTCGTTGAAGTTTTTGATAAAAAGAATGCAGAAAGATTACCTCCCCATAGAGAGTACGACTGCAAAATTGAACTTGAACCGGGAGCGATATTACCATGCAGTCGTATATACGCATTAACCGAAAAAGAGAACCTATATCTAAAAGAATACTTGGATGAATATTTAAAAATTGGCTTCATCAGGCCATCCCAATCACCGGTGTCATCGCCTTTGTTTTTCCAACCAAAAAAGGATGGAACTCTTCGAACTTGTATCGACTACAGAGCCCTGAATCAAGTTACTGTGAAGAACAGATACCCACTACCACTCATTTCTCAACTCCTGGACCAAGTAAAAGGGGCTAAGATCTATACCAAACTCGATCTGCGGGCGCATATCACCTGGTAAGAGTCGCCGAGGGTGACGAATGAAAGACAGCATTCCGGACCAAGTATGGGCTGTACGAATATCAGGTGATGCCTTATGGGTTGAGCAATGCTTTTCAGCACTTGGTTAATGATGTACTACGAGAATTCCTGGATCGAGTGGCAGTACTATATATTGATGACATCCTGATCTTTTCAAATTGCATTGAGGAACATGTTATACATGTGAGAGCCGTATTGCAAAGATTGCTAGAGAATCATTTGTTTGTAAAACTTGAAAAATGCTCGTTTCATACGGAACGAGTGGAATTTCTGTGATTTATCCTGTCCGCTGATGGAGTGGAGATGGATGATTCAAAAGTTCAAGCCATTCAAGATTGGGCTTCGCCTAAAAGCGTAAAAGAGATACAAAGCTTCATCGGGTTCGCTAATTTTTACTGAAGATTCATACCCAACTTCTCAGATAAGGTTTCGCCTATAACTCAACTGCTAAAAAAGGCGAAGAAATTTGAATGGTCCAGTGAGGCCGAGATGGCGTTTCAGACTTTAAAAAAGGCTTTTGTGACCGCCCCTGTCTTGATGCATCCCGATCCTGAACAAGCATTTTATGTGCAAACAGATGCTTCAGATTTTGCCACAGGTGGAATATTATCACAGAGGGACAAACAAACTGGGCAACTTCATCCAGTGGCCTATCGTTCAAGGAAATTATCTGAGCCTGAATGTAATTACTCAATAGCAGACAAGGAATTGTTGGCGGTCAAAGAGGCGTTTCAAGATTGGCATCACATTGCGTGACAGTGTTCACCGACCACAGAAATCTACAATTCCTGAAATCCGCAAAAACACTCACCCCACGACAACTAAGGTGGTCTTTGTATTTCTCCAAATTTGATTTTGTGATTACATTTAAACCAGGTGCTAAAAATGGTAAGGCTGATGCTCTGTCAAGAATGAACCCATCTGAAGAAACTAAACCTCCACTTCCAGAACCCATCATTCCCTTTAGTAAAATAATAGGAGCAATTCATTTACAGGAATTTACTGATGACATTCTAAAAAATCACTCCGAGGAATTGAAAAATTGGGCAGATTCAGATGAAAAGAAAACCGTCAATGGTGGGCTACCGTTCTACGAAGATAAACTGTACCTGCCTACTAAAGAAATGCAAGAAAAGGCCATGAGAAGTTGTCATGACGATCGTCTAGCTGGGCATCGAGGAGTTAAGAAAACCTTAGAGTTGATCAAGAGGCATTTTTGGTGGCCAGGCATGGCGGCTCAGATAGGACAGTATGTATCGACCTGTGAACTGTGCATTAAAGGGAAACCTAGTCGCAGAGCCCCTCAGGGATTGTTACAACCTATGCCCAATGCGCCACATCCCTGGCACACGGTGACATTAGACCTGATTGTCGATCTTCCAGCCAGTTTGGGTAATACTGTCCTTTTAGTGTTAATTGACTCATTTTCTAAAATGGGGCACTTCATTCCCCTGAAATCCGTGCCCACTGCCCCTCAGTTAGTGCAGATTTTTAATCAACACATAGTACGTATTCATGGAATTCCTAAGGTCATTATATCCGATAGAGGGTCACAATTCATATCCAAATTTTGGAAAAAATTCATGCACGATCTAGGAGTGGACACCCGATATTCTACCAGTTTCCATCCTGAAACAGATGGTCAAACCGAAAGAGTCAACCAGGAATTAGAACAATATCTTAGACTCTATTTGTTGGAACAGGAGGGCAACTGGTCAGAATTATTGTGGACAGCAGAATTTGCTTACAATAATGCGGTGCATGATTCTATGGGTTACTCACCATTCTATCTCAATTCAGGTAGACACCCAAATCTAGTTGTGGGTAAATCAGATGAGACAGTACCAGAAATTACTAAAGTCCTGACAGAATTGAGAGTATCTTACGATAAAGCTCAAAAGAATTTGATTAAGGCAAAAGAGTCATATAAAAGACAGGCTGATAAGAAAAGAAGAATTGGGCCTAGTTTTGCAGTGGGTGATCAAGTATGGTTGTCTACTAAACATTTAAGGTTAAAAGGGAACAGGAAATTCCAGCCTAGATTCATAGGTCCCTTCAAGGTATCAAAAATCATAAATCCTGTGGTAGTGAAACTATTGCTTCCTAAAACTTTAAAGGTCCACTCCACTTTTCACATATCACTCCTAAAAAAGAATCCCGAAAAGGCAAGGCTCAAGGAAACTCCTTCACCCATAGAGTCAGGTGAAGAATTTGAAGTCAGTAGGATTTTGGACTCAAAGGTAGTTAAAAAGAAACTATATTATTTGGTGGAATGGAAGGGTTTTGGACCTGAGGAAAGATCTTGGGAACCATCCACAAATGTTCATGCCTCGAGACTGATCAAGGACTTTCACAAGGCTTATCCAAAGAAACCCAAATTGGAGGGACCCATTTTGGAGGGAGGTACTGTCAAGACCTCTCTGGCTGCTGTTCAAATGGGCGAGCCAAAACCCCGGAAAAACCCTCTGAGGAAATCGCCATTTAAATATCAACGTTGGAAACGACGTCATGTGGTGTCTGTCATTTTCTTCAAACTGTGTTTGTCCTGTTTAGGCGCTTATGGGCGGAAAATGGAGGACGCCTTGCGCCACTGCAAAACTGAAGGTTACCGCTCTAGTGGTTAGAGCCTCGCGGTTGACAGCTGAATGAGGCGCGCGATTAGATTATCAACTGCGCACTTCAACTGTGACCTGACCGCGAGTGACAGCGTGTTCCTGAGTTCTACATGACGAAGTACTTTTGGCCTAATTCTCTGCAAGTATCTTATCGCATGCGCAACGAGGGATACCAGTAAGAAATTCTAGCCCTGTAATTGTGACTGTGAACCGTTAATTCATTTATGCACTTCGTGAACTATTAGAAGAGCGACCAGAGTATTTTAAGGAGGACTTCATAACGCAACCCACAGTGAGAGCTGAGGTGTTCTTTTCGAACTCAAGGAAAAAAGCCTTTCCAGTTAAAATTTTCTTTTCATAGTACAGAATATTCAAAAAGACTTTAGGTTTTGGTCTTTAGTTACACATAGTGAGAGTTCCAGCAATTCCCTAGTGCTGAGTATTGAATAAACTAGGATAGTTTGAACTCCTTTACAGTTGAAGAAATTCTCCGAGACTTCAGAATCTGTAACAGGTATCAGGACCTACGTTTTTATTTCCAATTCACCTTGTTTAAAACCTTGCCTAAAAAACTGTTGTAGGGAATGTACTAATATGTATAATGTGCCATGTATTTGCAGTACCACAGATTCGTGAATGCTAAAAACTTCTTCCTGAGAGAGCAGCAATAGCCTATGGTTTCAGGGTAAGACATAATTGCAAACGTTAGTAGTCTTATTTCAAAGATTGGTAGTTTGGTGTTGTACATGTGTTTTTTCCTGCAGGGCACAAACTTACAAGCCCAACGGAACCAGCAGAAGTACTGCATCAACCACGAAGAGGCTGTCTCTCTCTTATGTCTTCCACTTCCCCTTTCCCCCCTGCTTCAAGGGTTGCCTCGACATATATATATTGTTGGGCGGCTACTGAGGTGGTGGGGCGTTGGGACCAGCATCGGCTCCTGTGGATTCTTGGCAGCTTGACAATCGGGGCCACTGGCAACACTCTCAGGGACAATGACTTACCACTCCTCATGACCACCCACGACTTGGCAGGAACAGGGGACATACCTGGTTCAATAGAGGTACTACAGAAAGAGGAGATTGTACAAGTCAGAGATCCCAGTAATCTGAAACGTAAATCCAGATTTCTACCACATGCCACACATGACGCAATAGACGTCTTCAATGATGCTATCCTCCAGGACCTGAAAAAAATGACCAATAAAAATCTGGAATTAAATAAAAAGAACTTGAACATCTCTCGGCTGGAATAGGAAGCAGTCAAATCACTAAAGGAGGACACGTCAATCGAAATCAAACCCTCGGATAAGGGGGGGAATATTGTGATCTTCAGTAAGACTAAATACAAGCAAGAAGCTCTGCGACAACTTCAGGACAAGAACTGTTATACCATCATCAACAGGAAAGACTTTGTGAAGTGCACAACTGACTATCATACTTTATTGGAGGGGTGGAGGGATGAGGGAATGCTCAATAAAAGTGAATACGAGTACCTACAGTGTGAGCACCCAATAATTCCCACATTTTACCACCTCCCTAAGGTGCACAAGGACATAAAAAATTCTCCGGGGAGACCCATTGTCTCCTCAATAGGAAGTCTTCTGGAGAACACATCTAGGTTCATAGATACCTACCTAGCCCCTTTTGTGAGAGATCTGCCTTCCTATGTCAGGGACACCCAAGATTTTATAAGACTGATTGACGGTATTGAGTGGGAGTCAGACATGCTTCTGATCACCCTTGACGTCGCCAATCTGTACACCTGTATTGACCATCAGGAGGGTGTTTCTGCAGTAAAATGGTTCCTTGGTACGAAAGATATCAGATACCATCGACACAACTGTATGCTTTTGCAAATGGCGGAGTTTTGCCTCAACAATAACATCTTTTTATTTGCAGATAACATGTACAGACAGATCAGGGGGACCGCCATGGGCACGTGCTTCGCCCCCAGCTACGCGAACTTGTTCGTGGACTGGTGGGAGAAGCACGTGGCCTGGGGGAAGGACCAACGAAAATGGCTGGACCAAATCATGTTCTGGGCAAGAAATATAGATGACTTGTTTGTCGTCTGGCGAGGGGACAGATCCTCGGCTGAGGAATATGTTGCGGCACTAAATGACAATCATCTCAATTTGAGATTCACCAGTACTATCAGTGACACATCTGTATATTATCTTGACCTAGAGGTCTTCGTGATAGGAAGCTCCTTACAAACGAAACTGTATCGAAAACCCACAGCGGGCAATAACGTATTGCATGCGGAAAGCCACCATCCCAGGAGTATGATAAGAAACATCCCCTTTGGGGAATTACTCCGCCTAAAGAGGAACTGTTTAGATCCTAAAGATTTCTCACAGGCCCGGGATGAAGCTGTGCGTAGGTTTCAAGAAAGAGGTTACTCAAGGGCATTACTAGAGAGTGCAGTAAGTAGAGCTGACCTCCTGGAAAGAAAAGATCTGATGAAAACAAAAGACAAGGAGTTAGAAACGGAGGGAATAACCAGAATGATAACCACTTACAATATGAGATCGAGTGAGTTGGTAGAAATATTTAACAGGAACTGGCATATTCTAAAAACAGATTCGGTAATGAAGAATATGCTACCCCCCCAGACCTTCTGTAACTTATAGACGGTGCAAATCTTTAAGTGACCATCTGACCAACAGTCATTTTGAAGACTCCCCAAAATCTTCCAAAAAAAAATCTATATGTGGCTTCTATCCTTGCATGCACTGTAAGGCGTGCAAGTATAGTAAGAAACGGACCAACTATGAAGGAAGACATAATGATCCACGCCCGTAAGAATGATCACAAAATTACTAAATTGCAACTCAGAATATGTGATCTACTGCCTGGAATGCCCGTGCTCCAAGAGATACATCGGAAGTACAATCAACCCAGCTAAAAAACGTATCCTGGAGCACATGCGTGCCATAACTAACAGGGACAAAAGTTACCCCGTGGCACGCCACTTTGAAACCCACCACAACAGCAATAGGGACCAATTGTCATTCTTCCTCATTGACCAACTGGATAGGAAGGAACGTGGGGGTGACAAAGTGAGATCTCTGAGGGCATTGGAATCCAGGTACATTGTTGACCTCCAAAGTAGGCAACCGAGAGGTTTAAATAATGACGAGGAACTATGGATACATCTGGAATGAGTCCAACAGAAAGGGTGAGAAGGATGTAAGTTTTGGTCAGCAAAAACAACTTGTGCCACGAGAGACCTCCAAGAATGTAAAACAAAGGAAATTAAAGGGGAAAGGGGGAGAACGTGGAGATGTACACTTTCGGGTTGCTATTGTTCTATATTTTTCTCTAACAACATGCAGATTATGAATTGTTCAGCTATATGGAAGTTTTTGCCCATACAGGGCGTAATTGCAAAACAGGGACTTGTGTGAAAAATACTAATGCCCATACAGGGCAAGACTACATAGTCGCATATTCATATGCAAACAACTAGGGACAAAGGAATTGGGATAAAATTGAACATTGACGAATGCAACGTTCAATGTCCTATTTCCAAGAGCATTGCTCCAATATACAAACATGAAATAATGTGCATGAAATACCTTCACTGCTCTCAGTCTTATTTAGTTTGGGACAGAGAGGACAATTTTGGAAAGTACGCACATGTATATAGTAAAGGGGAAGGACATGACTATTATACAAATGTATTTTTCCTTCCCGTTGTCCCTTTTAGGTAGAATTGTACATATGCGATGAAATGAAATGCTGAAGTATCATTTTGGACACTTTAATGTTTTTAATTGCACGAGCACTTTATACACAGCATTTCCCCGCCATGTAAAGCTCTTATCAATACTGTTTAGTGCAATGTTGCACATTGTAAGATGGCCGCTGATCAGACAAGATTCAGTCCTCTTTCTATGTTGAGGAGGAGGTGGGGATATAATGGCGTCTTTCACTGTAATCTGGTTGACACTGACGAAGCCCAAGTGGTGAAACGCGTTTGTCAAGGGGCAGGGGGTCTGCCAATAAAATTTTCATCTGGATGAGAGACTTTCGAGTGCCGTCTTTTTTCGTAAAAAACAACGATTTGTGGCGACCATATATATATATATATGAGGTATGTAAAGCTCCAGATGTCCGCAAGCGCTGCAGTCAACCGCACAAACGAACAGGAACCAGCGAGACCTAAGTTCAGGTGCAAAGTTATTTTATTATTTTCAAACCCAGCACCAGTCCGCCACGACGCGTTTCGGCTAGAGATAGCCTTGTTCACATGACATCGTCACGAGGGCTGGCCACCCATTTAAAGTGCAAAGTCGCCATCACATGTTATAGAAATGGAAAAGTTACTATAGTATCATAACGTAACTCCCACACAGTTGAAATTGCAGCTTAAATGCTATTGGTATGCACAATATATCACATATAAAAACAATGTCAATATGCTTCTGTACACTTGTCTGTAAAATACATACTCAAACCCCAAGTTAATAAACCACTATAAAGTCAGAAATTTCAAAAATTTCATATGTAAACATTAAATAACAAAAGTTAATCAGTATTTACTAAAAACCTCCAAATGACATATAAAAGTTAAAACTATAAATATTTACACTTAAAACCCTGTCCTAATGATGTAAATGACTCCTGGGTTTATATGAAATTAACCACACTGACAACTAAGTCAATGTATAGGGTATACTGTACAGATAATAAATGTGCAAAATTGCAAGATTTGTGCAAAGTATTTCTATATATCCAGATGGCAAGAAAGTGCTACCATATAAAGTGCAAAAATGTGAATAAATTCATTAAATGTGAATTAAAATTGATTATATTACAGTTCAGAAGGCGTCCAGGGTACATGATAAAACTCAATGTCCAATATAGCTACAGATAGGCATTGTAACTCAAGGTGTACATCTCTCAATGGACAGACAGTATTATAGATAGGTGTGGCAGTCCTCCCCAGTATTCAGGCCCTGTGGTGCCTTGGTATCCAGGAGAATAATGTAGCGCGTCTCTAATTTGCGCAACAGGGACTCTCTGTCTCCTCCTCTCCTCTGGGGAGGAACACAGTCTATCACATAATACGACAAGAGGGAAGCATCTTTCCCATGGCACTTATCAAAGTGCCTGGCCACTGGGTATGAGGGGTCAACGTTGCATATGGCTCGCAGATGCTGCAGAATGCGCTTGTGGACCTGAGGTCTCGTACTGCCCACATATCTTAGCCCACAAGGGCACTCTAAAACATAAACTGCGAATTCTGTCTTACAGTTGAGCTTGTGTCTAATCTTAATAGGGAATGGCGACAGTGGCGTTTTTACTTCTGTTTTGCTGATGCCATTTTTACAAGCCTTACAACTCGAACACCTCAAAAAACCCTTGCTCTCATTCAGCCAAGTTCCCGTTACCACATCAGGGCTACTGGATACCAAGCTGTCTTTCATAGACCTCGCTTTACGGTAGGCTATACTGGGAAATTTAGGAATAACTGGACCCAGAATAGGATCTTCAGACAATAATGACCAGTTATCCTTAATGATTTTGTAGATGCTATTATGTTGGTTGCTATAACCCATAATCATCCTTATCACCTCTTGTGAACCCTTGACCCGTGGTTTCAAATTAATCACTCCTGAGCCCAGGAGTGATGTTCTGTCCATTCTGTTTGCCTTGAGAATTGCCACATCTATAGCTTCAGATTTATAGCCTCTAAGAAGAAAACGAGATTTACAATGAAGTTGTGCCAGCCGGCACTCTTCCTCACTGCTGCAGATCCTCCTGACACGGAGCATCTCCCCATAGGGTATGCTCCGTATCAGGTGTGCAGGATGGTGGCTTCCGGCATGCAGCAGTGTGTTGCCCGCAGTAGGCTTGCGGTGCAATCTAGTATGGAGACTGCCTGCCTGGACGTAAATCTCCACATCAAGGAACACAATAGAGGTGGCACTGATGCTGCTGGTGAACTGAATGTTAAGATTATTGTGATTCAATTTATCAATAAAATCAATCACCTCCGTCTCAGTACCCTCCCATACAAAGAACAGATCATCAATATATCTTGACCACAGTTTTACTTTAGAATTCATAGTGGCTGAATGTTCTTGCCAGAGGACCTGCTCCTCCCAGTACCCCATGTGTAAACAGGCGTAACTGGGAGAGAAGCAGGCCCCCATGGCCACTCCCCTGGTCTGAAGAAAAAGCTGTTTGGCAAACATAAACACATTGTTCTCTAAGCAGATTGCAATCATGTCTATCAACATTTTTGAATGCTCCTGGAAACAGTTTAGTCTTTTCCCAAGAAAATGTTGCACTGCTCTCATACCATCCTGATGGAATATACTGGTATATAAAGAAGTGACATCCATAGATACCAGTATATAGTTCGTATTCCATCTGAAGTCTACCAGTTTCCTTAATAAGTCACTAGTATCCAAAATTAAGGATGGCAGATTTCTCACAAAATCTTGTAAGAAGAAGTCAATGTATTTACTCATGTTCTCTAACAGGCTGTTGCAAGCAGAAATTATGGGCCTGCCTGGTGGTTGTTGGTAACACTTATGAACCTTCGGGATGAAGTAGATGACTGGTGTGACCGGAAAGTCATTCCTCAAAAATTTGAGTTCATCCATAGTGAGCAGGCCCTTACTCCTCCAAGCTGTAAGTGTGGAGTATATTGCATTCCTCGCCTGGAGAGCATCTTGTGAGGTGATACGTTTATAACAGTCCCTGTCATTGAGTTGTTTCAGGGCTTCTTCTAGGTACATCTTACGTGGCCATAAGACCACGTTGCCCCCTTTGTCTGATTGTCGTACCACCACATGTTTGTTTGCACTCAGTTTTTTGATTAATTGATGGTATTCACTGTCCCTGTAATTGAAGCGTTTAGTTCTGTGGGCATTCTTGATCTGTAATTCCTTCAGTTGTACCGTCACTTTGTCATGAAACAAATCCACATTATCCTTTATCATAAGTGGACAAAATTTGGACTTCGGTTTGAAGGGTGATATGCATGAGGCAGTGACAGGTTCACCCCCGAGTATCGTTAAATTATTGTGTTCTAGAGGAGATTCCTCCTCTTGAAGCTCGAAGAGTTTTTGTGTAAGAGCTGATCCAGTGGTGGTCGCAACGTTAGTCGCCTCGAGAACACTCGGGCTGCTGTCTACAGGTTGAGTATTGCTAGTTACATCGCTGTCCAGTGTTTTGTGTGAATTATGATATTTTCTCAATTTTAATTTACGCACAAATTTGAACATGTCGATCTTTGTAGTTGTATAGTCAAAATCACCCCTAGGACTGTACGTTAATCCTAACGCCAGGATGCTTGTTTCTTTAGGGGTTAGATCGATATCAGTCAGATTGATGACAGAATGTCCATTATCATCAACTTGTGTACTAGCATTCAATCCTGTGATGGTACCGGCTGTGCCTTGTTGCGCTGCCATCTGGTACGCTGTCTCCTTGGAGTTCCCCTTGCGCTTGCGGCGTTTGTTGCTTTTGCGCCTCTCTGAGCGTTTCCTGTTCGCTTGTTGCCTACGGGTAGCTGATTTGCTGAGCGCAAGGTTAGTTTGCGATCCTGCTGGACCAACTCCAACTCCTGCCCTGGGGTGAATTTTCGAAACCCCGACCGTTGTTGTCGCCTTGCTTCTGTATCCGACTCACTCTCGGGTTGTGAGCTATCCCCCGAAAATGAGGAAAGTTCTACCTGTTGTGACGGTACTGTGGTTTCAGTTGAGCTTGCAGCAGCAGCAGCAATGGATAAAGTTTTACTCTGTTTAATGCTGTCATATTTCTTTGCAAAAGTAAAGATTTGGCCATTTTCATAGTCAAGTCTGTCACGTATAAACTTGAAAGCTTTCCTCTTTTTGATAATGCCTTCCTCACGCGCTAATCGTGCATTCATTTCCGTTCTATATTTATCAAGTTCCGGAGTGGGAGGCAATTTGACTATTTCAGCTTCAATCAAGTTAATTTCCTCTAAGAGCTTCAGTCTGTCGCTCTCAGCAAACTGTACTAGTATGGCCATTAAGCGTTTGGAATTCTCTAAGTTGCAAAGTGCCCAAGCCGATAGCATGAGTGGGTCGGGCTGTTCGTAGGAGGGTGCTAGCATAATGCGCAGACCGCGCGGTACTCGCCCCACATCCAAATAGCCAGTTAAAGAGGTAAACTCCCACCACTTTGATAATTCTCTCTTGCTGCATTTTTCCAAGCGCTTAAAAAGTTCTTTTGCTTCATTTCTTGTGCTACTAACTGTCACCACAGTGGAAATAGTATTGGACCCGGATCCCCCAGCCGGGGAATCCGTAAACATGCCCCTGGACGCCTCCACACGCCCCCTTAACGTGTCCGCCGACATGGTGCGTAGTAATGGGTAAAGTACGAAATTTGCACAAAGCAGTCGATGCTCCTACCAGGTATTATGCCTCCGAGCCGATCCTGCTACTCCACACAGGGTATCTCGCGGTGAGTCCGCACAGCGTTCCAGGTACACACACGGGGAGTCCAAAGGTTCCAGATCAGCCACCGCCGACCTGAAGACTCGAACTCCTTCCGGTTATCCTCTGACCCGCCTACAGTCAATTCCGCTTTCCCTGGGGCGTTGACGGCGTCTCCTACACGGAGCTTTTGGTTTAAAGTCCCGAAGAACGTTGCTTCTTGCCGCCGTTGCCCAAAACGTGGAGGGGTCTCGCAAAATCCGGGGAAGCAGTCCCGGATGCCAAAATACGAGGTATGTAAAGCTCCAGATGTCCGCAAGCGCTGCAGTCAACCGCACAAACAAACAGGAACCAGCGAGACCCAAGTTCAGGTGCAAAGTTATTTTATTATTTTCAAACCCAGCACCAGTCCGCCACGACGCGTTTTGGCTAGAGATAGCCTTGTTCACATGACATCGTCACGAGGGCTGGCCACCCATTTAAAGTGCAAAGTCGCCATCACATGTTATAGAAATGGAAAAGTTACTATAGTATCATAACGTAACTCCCACACAGTTGAAATTGCAGCTTAAATGCTATTGGTATGCACAATATATCACATACAAAAACAATGTCAATATGCTTCTGTACACTTGTCTGTAAAATACATACTCAAACCCCAAGTTAATAAACCACTATAAAGTCACAAATTTCAAAAATTTCATATGTAAACATTAAATAACAAAAGTTAATCAGTATTTACTAAAAACCTCCAAATGACATATAAAAGTTAAAACTATAAATATTTACACTTAAAACCCTGTCCTAATGATGTAAATGACTCCTGGGTTTATATGAAATTAACCACACTGACAACTAAGTCAATGTATAGGGTATACTGTACAGATAATAAATGTGCAAAATTGCAAGATTTGTGCAAAGTATGTCTATATATCCAGATGGCAAGAAAGTGCTACCATATAAAGTGCAAAAATGTGAATAAATTCATTAAATGTGAATTAAAATTGATTATATTACAGTTCAGAAGGCGTCCAGGGTACATGATAAAACTCAATGTCCAATATAGCTACAGATAGGCATTGTAACTCAAGGTGTACATCTCTCAATGGACAGACAGTATTATAGATAGGTGTGTCAGTCCTCCCCAGTATTCAGGCCCTGTGGTGCCTTGGTATCCAGGAGAATAATGTAGCGCGTCTCTAATTTGCGCAACAGGGACTCTCTGTCTCCTCCTCTCCTCTGGGGAGGAACACAGTCTATCACATAATACGACAAGAGGGAAGCATCTTTCCCATGGCACTTATCAAAGTGCCTGGCCACTGGGTATGAGGGGTCAACGTTGCATATGGCTCGCAGATGCTGCAGAATGCGCTTGTGGACCTGAGGTCTCGTACTGCCCACATATCTTAGCCCACAAGGGCACTCTAAAACATAAACTGCGAATTCTGTCTTACAGTTGAGCTTGTGTCTAATGTTAATAGGGAATGGCGACAGTGGCGTTTTTACTTCTGTTTTGCTGACGCCATTTTTACAAGCCTTACAACTCGAACACCTCAAAAAACCCTTGCTCTCATTCAGCCAAGTTCCCGTTACCACCTCAGGGCTACTGGATACCAAGCTGTCTTTCATAGACCTCGCTTTACGGTAGGCTATACTGGGAAATTTAGGAATAACTGGACCCAGAATAGGATCTTCAGACAATAATGACCAGTTATCCTTAATGATTTTGTAGATGCTATTATGTTGGTTGCTATAACCCATAATCATCCTTATCACCTCTTGTGAACCCTTGACCCGTGGTTTCAAATTAATCACTCCTGAGCCCAGGAGTGATGTTCTGTCCATTCTGTTTGCCTTGAGAATTGCCACATCTATAGCTTCAGATTTATAGCCTCTAAGAAGAAAACGAGATTTACAATGAAGTTGTGCCAGCCGGCACTCTTCCTCACTGCTGCAGATCCTCCTGACACGGAGCATCTCCCCATATATATATATGTACATTATTTTTATACATTAATACAACTGAAAATACAAAAGAAATGTCATAATAAATTATCTTACTAAATACTCAAATAAAGATGTATTAAACATATAAAATCACAGACACTGCAATAAAATACATACAAAATAACACAAATGATATTGTATACAGCTGTATTTTCTAATTCAATATTTTTTACAACAATATCAAAAACAATGCTTAAAACTATATTCTTTCCTTTGATATTCCGGACGATTATATTTTTTACATCCCAATATTCTTGGCATGATATTTTTGTATCACAATATTTTTTATTTAAATTTTTGGCCAAACAACCCCTGTGAATGGGTGAATGAGCATTTTGTGATGCAACCTATCAGAACCTATCAAGCACACAAAAGGTAATGAGAGGAATACTTGCATTAAGTTTAAATATTAGCAGATGCTCATTGTAGCATGCCAGCTCATCGTTCTTTTGCCCAACTTGCCACTTCAGTTTAGACTCAGACATATGCAAATCAGTATTGACCCTACACTAATAGGAACAGTCCAGGCCGAACTGCCAGGTAGGTCCTCCTTGAACGGAAGCACAAGCATCACAAACTGTGTATTTTTTAACTTGCCACTACATTCTCTTGTGTTTCTTGGTTGGTTTCATCATGAGGGCTAAATGATAATAGCTTGTTTTTTTCATAACTGTCAAATCAAGATTTTTGTTCCTGCCTTAAATGACAGATGTTATTACAGTGACAGACCAGGGAAAGATCAGGACTGGACTGTTGTTGCCTCATTGACACTGAGTCATCTGTTCATCATAGGAGCAGAACAGTGGAAATTCGGGGGGGGGATGTTCTGGTATGTTGCAAATAAGGATCTTGTGTCACAGAAAACCAACATAGTACAGACGTTTTTGCATGTGGGATTAGATTTTATGTTGCTTCTCAGTTGGGAGCAAATACCTTTACAGGTTTAGACTAGCTTTCAGGACTACATGTCTCTCGACACAAAACAAAGTGACAATGCCAATAGGTCTGTCTTGTTTACCTTTTTTACTATAAAAAGTATGTTATTAATTTAATGAAAGAAAATAGTATGATGACATAGCACGTCATAGGTAGAGGCACCTTCCTCTAAAAAGCAGCACTGACAAAGACGAAAGTTATCATTTAAGATACCAAAGTAGTCCCACCATCGTACCCAGATCCTCTTATGCTTGTGGTGACAACCCCTGGCTTTGTATATAGATTCCTCAACACAAGCACACACTCTCACATGCAAACAGACTGAAGCACAAGGAACAAGCATTTTCGCTTTGTTAAATGCTTGTTTTTCTAGATGCGTCTGGTAATTAGCTAATAATGAGCAGGCCTGTGCAAATAGGATTATTGTTGAACCTTCCACATTTGTTTTGTGTATGTCATTGTTTTGTATTTTTTATATTTTGCTTTACTTACAGCTATAGTTGCCATCATTTGACCACTTTTCTTGGCTTTAGCCGGTGTAAAGATCAGTACAAATATGGACATTTATATATTTGCTTCGCACCCACTGATAAATTGTTTAGCACCACTAAATTAAAAGGATTGAATTATGAACATAATTATATGGCACCAAAAAAACATACGTTTGCCTTGTGATCTTTCTTACTGTGTAGTACTTAAGCAACCTGGATGAGACCCCTGCTTACCTTGGAGGTAGAGACAACTACTGGAGAAAATTATCCCTAAAAAACTTGTCCAGGACAACAATAATGTATGACATTGTAGATTATGCACAATCCGGCAAATTATCAAAGCGTCTTCAGGAGGAACTAACATTTCTACTTCTCAAGCCGCAAAATGAAGAGGCTCAGTATAAGCAGTTGGCTGCTGTCACCCGTGTCAGGTAAGAGTGACTACAGCATAAACATTATTTCTAGAGAAAAGTGTAGTTCAATTTTAAAACGTAATGACCCAATAAAAAAACAAAGTCCACTCCCGGTCAAACAATCTGCTTGATGATTTCAGAAATGTTATATATCATATGGTATTTTGTTCTGCCACTACAGAATTCTCGTACTTCTGCGGCGTTTCTTACACAGTGATAGTAATCGTTACATCACTGTGGAGTAATGTTAGATGCCAGTCTGGAATACATCAGGTATTATTTTGCATACATTTGTGTGGAATTGCTCAATGCAATGTATTCACGTGTATTATTTTTTTACTTTGCTTGGAAACTGATTCTTACATCCATTATATTAAAAAAGTCAATGCACACATAACTTTGTATATTTAGTATTTCTATATTTATTATATATAATGTTGAATCTGTAAATGCTTGATATTGGTTTTTCAAAATGTTTGTCTTTTATTTGTGTTTAAATAATGTTTGTGCATTGTTCATAATAATGTGCAAGTGTCTGTGTGAACTTACATGAAAATCTGTACATCCAGTATAGCACAGGTATACAATATCAGTGGCCATCATTTTACTATAAACAGCACTAGCCCCTAAAAACACACTAAGAATATCAAAAAAGGCACTTTATGTAGCTCAACTCACACACATCCAACACAGCACAGATATGTCATCTGTCTGCGTTTTTTACAGATGAATGGTAATCAGTCTTTAAAATGGAAAAACAGAAGTGCAGGTACCTTACATCAGCGTCCCTTCTTGTGAATGATTCATATCTCTCACAACCACCGGACGACTTGTGATACAAACAATACTCCTATCCTGAGACGTGCCTAAGACTGCCCCTCAACTTAATCGGAAGGGTGGCTCTCTATAAAATAGTGGTACTGTCCCACAACCTCTTTGTACTCCAGAACTATTTTTTCATGATTGCCTTCACATTCTTTAATGAGCTTTAGGCACTGATGTCACACTCTCCTACATCAAATACCCTTTACCCGTCTATATGAGTGGCCTAAGTGTTCTGTTCTCTGGCAGTACTACTGAGCAGCACAGATTGCCCAATTGGAGATTGGTTGTTTGGGGAGAGGCATCACTTTTGGTGGCGTCTAGTGTTGGCCATCCTTCAGATACTAGGGTCACTAGACCTGCTGCATGGGGAACCCCCACACTCACTTCAGAAGACTCCCCAGTGTTGTGCTGGTGGGCTTCCTTACTCATATTAAAAGGCTGGACAGACTTATTGACAAGACACCCCTGAGGGTGGGGAACTGGCTGAAACAAGTAGCACAACTGCTGGGCGTCTGTCAATACGATTACATTGACATCTTTCCTTTTGGAGGATGGATGAGACCATCACCATATCCTATTCTTCAAACAACTGGGGGAACGTTCCAGTTGCATAAATCCCAATTCCTTAAATATCTACGACTTTGCCACTCTCCAGACACCAACCTACCCCTCCTCGAAGCTCAGTCCGAATATAAATTGTTACAAAAAAAGTAATCATGGAACCAATAGACTGAAAGTGAATATTGAGCTCTTGCTGAACACCCTGTACCGAAAAGGTGTACAATAGACCTGGGAGAGTAATATTGGGGAGATGGAGGATGATGAGTGGCAGAAGGCCAAGATGGTGGTCAGAGTGTTGACCATTCCATCCAACTTATTCTTTACTCAATTTGACTGTTTCCATAGGATTTACTGTAGCCACAGTAGATTCTGGAGAATGGGTAGGGCATGAAATTCAAAGTGCACATGATGCGGTGCCCCAGATGGTTCCCTTTATCGTATGATTTGGACACGGTCCCCAGTGCAAATTAGCAATAGATTCACAAATCTCAGCAAACATTTTACATACCACTACAGTTATGGATCCCAATGTATAATTGTTGGGGATAATGGAGGTTTGGGTAGATTCTAGTTCACAGAGAACCTTAGATGTAGTTGGTTTCTTGGTAGTGAAGAGTGCATTGCAAAGAACAGGAGGAATGCAGAACCTCTGACCCTGCAAGAGTGGCCTAGATAAATAGATTACTGGGCCAAGGCGGAGAAGGTGGTCTATAAATAGAGGGGCTGTAAACGTAAACACAAGAGGGTTTGGGGTCCTTGGGCTTCAGGACAAACGAGCATCTAAGAATGAACTGACATTACATATTTTTATCTTTGTGTAACCCGGATAAAAGTTGCTGCTCAAAGATAATCCCTGCTGTGTTAGGTGCCACAGTTTATGGTTGTTCTGCTATGTTTTGCTGCTCTTCCTATTTTGAAAACAATAAAAAAAGATGTGTAAAAAAACATAGAAAGTTGAAACAGAACTTGCCCTGTGAATATTGTCCCTCTTGCCTTATTAGGTAGTCTGCCTGTTTCTGTCTTTCAAGAGTGTTATGGCCAATATTGTTCTACTCTCTTGATGTGCCAAAACAAATACCTTCTGCTCCCTTATGCCACTCTCAGTTTTTTAGATTGCTGCAAACCTGCCTTCACTCACCCGCCTGGAAGCCCTTCTTTGCATCATTAAGCTTCCCCCCCCCCCACCTCTTAAACAGAGTAAATCTTCTTTTCTCTTTTAACACAGCTCTGGCACCAACTCTTTGATTTTGTCTCTCCCTTCCACATTGAGGAGGGGCTCTTACATGATGACCTTAGAGAACCACTGGACCGGAAAAGATTGTAGTTTATACATTTCCTCAATGCCTGACAGAAGTTGATGAGTTCTTGAAAATCTCAAGTAAGGAAACAAAAAGATTTATTGTTTTTGAAGAGGCCTTGCATTAGGTGTGTCAAATACACCTTGTGATTCATATTTTCAAACCCTGTGCACTAGCATTTTATATGTTGAATCCATATTGGCTATCATCTAGACCCTTACCTTTTTTCCCCTCCACTATTTATTTTTAATCAAAAAAAACAAAATAACATGTTCACCACTCAAATTAATTTCATATTTCCCTATACTAACTCCCCCCTCCTTTTACTCACCCCATAAACTCCCCATAAAACCCAAAATAAAATTCCAGACCCTTCTCACTTTTACGCCTCCACTATTCTCTTTTAATCCAAGTAACAGACTAACATGTCAACTACTAACATGAATTGCCCGTTTCCCTATACTAATTACCACTAATCCTGTTTTGGTTCCTGAGTAGTGTGCTACTCATCGAAAAGCGCTTCAACACCTCATCAGGGGTAGCAAGTTCTATATAAATGCAAACCTTTTCCCTCTTCTATCCCTCCACTATCCTTCTCAATCCAAGTAACTGACTAACATATCCACCACTCAAACTACTTTCATATTTTACTATACTAAAAGTAACTGTCAACACACCAACTATTTAACATCCACATCACATAATTTTGTCCCCAGTTATCAAACTCAGAAGTATTCAATAGCACAGCTGTAGTACAGTTCTGCTGTAGTATGGTCAAGCCAACTTGCATCTCTCACTTACCCACATAGGTTCCCCCCTTGTGGTGCTTCTCACCTGCATGGAGATATCTCTGTCCTTTTGTCTTGTCATGTCTTTCCTGGCAGGCCATAAGGAAACCATACTGGTAAGAGGGTCAGTACAGGATTACCATTATACAGGAGCATCTCTTTTGTAATAGCTACGTCTAGGACAAACATCTGTGTATATGCAGCAATTTAGTTTATTCTAGTAATAGACTAAGAATCACAGAATTTAAGGATCACCCCCAACAGGAATGCGGATTCAATACAAGCACTATACATTTTTCTGTGCCAAAACTCATTCCTTGGATGGTGTTGCATAGTGATTATCTTTGTTTTGCAATAACCAAGCATGCTTGTTGATCTGATTACAGACAGTGTTTCATGAATCTGGTTGAAGGGTATTAGGCTTTGAAGTAGAGTTGACTAGTTGCTTATTGTTGAATTATTTTCTGGCAAATCCTGTTTGTTAAAACTTGCTTACTCTTCTTCCCAGTGCTTTATATTAAATAGCCCTCCTCCCCATGTGCACTTTTAGAATTGAACGTTGTAGTGATTTGAATATGAAAACCAAAACAGTTGGTACAGCGAATAGTGCTCAGGAGTTGATCTCACATCCTTTCATTATATATGAATGTTCTGCGTAGCAAGAAAGTGAAAACGGGTCTTCGCCCGGGACAGGGCACGGACACGGCCCTTATAGTGGTGGCAGAGGAGGCAAGGTGCATCTTAGATTCAGGGGGATCCGCAGTTGTGATCCCCCTGGATCTGAGTGCAGCGTTCGATACGGTGGACCATGTAATATTGGCCCACCGTCTCGCCAGATTGGGCATAACAGGATTAGCCCTGAGATGGCTTGAATCTTTTTTGAACAAGCGATCGTTTAAGATCTGGGAAAATCGTGTGCTGTCCAAATCAACCCCCCTCCAGTGTGGAGTGCCGCAGGGCTCGTCTTTGAGCCCTACCTTGTTTAATGTCTATATGGCCCCACTGGAGGAGGTGGTGGCCCCCTTTGGGATTAAATCAGTAACATAGGCAGACGACACCCAATTAGTCGTCTCATTAACCCAACAAGATGGATGTCTGGACAATCTCTCAGCCTGCCTTACCGGAATATTCTCCTGGATGACAGGCTCGCGGCTCAAGCTCAACGGAGCAAAAACGGAGATCATGCTCCTGGGCAACCAATTTACATCTCTCCCAAAAGCTTCCTGGCCTTCCTGTATGGGTGAGTTGCCCTCACCAAAAGAAAAAATCAAAAGCCTGGGGGTGTGGTTTGAGCCCGACCTAACATTCAGGACGCATGCTCAGAAAATCGCAGGCGTCTGCTTCGGCCTCCTTCGGGCAGTGAGGAAAGTCCTCCCCCTCCTGCCTTTTCAGTCCAGGAAACTACTGATCCAGGGATTAATTCTATCCAGACTGGACTATAGTAACGCCCTATTCGTAGCGGCGCCAGAAGCCACCATTAACATCTTGCAACGGGTACAGAACGCAGCAGCCAGGATGCTGTCTGGGGCTCCAAGAAGATCTTCGGCAAAACCAGCGCTAAGAGCTCTCCACTGGCTGCAGTCCGTGAAACAATTGTCTTTAAATCATTATGTATCACCCACAAGGCGCTCCAGGACAAAGGCCCCCCGGCGCTTAAGAGCCTGATTTGCCCCTATAAATCCTCCCGGGCTCTCCGGTCGGATGTGGAAAACCTAGCCATAGTCCCTAGAGTAAGGAAGACTCGCACAGGGGGACGTCGTTTCACGCTAAATGCGGCAAAAAACTGGAACATTCTTCCTAGGCACATTCGGACCGAACTCTGCTACCCTAAATTCCGGAAGTCTCTTAAAACTTTTCTGTTTCCCAAGTTCCTCTGAGAACGGTTTCTCGCTGAGTTTGTTTTCTGTTCTCTGTTGGGTTAGCGCTGGGACGCTCTAGGGCAGCCATGCGCTTTACAAATCAAATTTCATTTAATTTCATTTCATTTCAAAACAGCACAATAATCAACAATTGGAAAAGGGCCCCTACCCAATAAATCCTTGTTACCTACCCTTAATTCTGATCTGCTAGTAAAGCCATTCATTCTGCTATTTCATTCACAACAATATGCTCACCCTTCAAACCCTCTGAGAACTCCCTAGGCTGATGGTAGTTTGGGGCTCTGTAAATGTTTGCGCAGTGGGTTTCCTTGAAAGCTTATTTATTTCCAAGTGAAAGTATCCAGCACATAATGTATTTTCTCACATACAAGTAACAGTTCCCTTGAAATAGTCTTATGGTTTTTTCTACTCTTTAAGGTTTTTTCTACTTGCAAATCTTTTTGAGTCTCTTAAACACAAAAGCCTTCTCTTTAGACTGAAGATGTTTTCAAGATCTGTTGACTTCACAGTCCTTGTGGATTACATTACATCTTTTTTGGCCATCCATTTGTCAGTATGGAGCTTTCTGATGGATACTTCTAATTTCAAATTCCTAACCTTGTGAATACCCCCAGGCTCCAGACTGCATCTGAAAACGTTTCTCAGCAATTCCCTTGTGTTCCAATAGGTGGCATCATGCAGTTCTGTGTGGGGTTGATCCCACCCTGGAAATGATGTTGGGGCCATAATATAACGTCCACCTCCGAGCAATGACAAAAGCATTCTTTTTTTCTGTGCCTTCTGATGTGGATCCGGAGTTTGCTCCCTCGATTTCTGTCGTGTGACAGAAAATCTTTCCAAACATTTTTTCCACAGTGCAAGGGACATGCCTCCCCCTAAAACAATAGGTTTTAAACCCTGCAAGGATTGCCACAAACAGATATCAGTGATCGAGCCTCATGAGGTCTGTCTCAAGTGTCTGGGTTCCTTCCATAACTCGAAGTTGTGCAGTGAATGCGCTCGACTGAATCGGAAGGCAATCTGGGACCAGGAGGCCAAACTATATCTCGAGCACTACAGGAATGGTCGGAAGGTCCATTCCAGGTCAAAGTCAAGGACCTGAACGTGTTCTCGGTATCGAAGTTTTTCCCAAGACATCCATTCCAAATCCTCGGGTCAGTCCAAGAAGAAAAACACACAAGAAGACAAAACATAGCTCTCCTTCTTCCTGACATTCTTGCCAGGAGAAGTCGACTGGACTGTGCCTCTCAACTCCGTTCTGGGGTGGACGCCCGCTCAGAGTCCTTACACAGTGGCAAACACCCTGTCAATTCCACGTGTGTCGATGCTTGCAGTGGTACAGCTGACACCGGAGGGAGAGTCCATAGTCATTTTGGACTTAAAAGTGGATCTGCCGCGACCTCAATTGGAGTTGCACCCCCCTTGACCTCTTCCACAAGCTCATTCTGACTCTGGCACATTATCGATACCACACCGATGTTCAGACTGAGAGCCACACAGTCTAATGAGCACTTACAGACGCCTTATTTGGCAGCTGGGCTTAGTTATGATTTTGCCCTCTTGTCAACAGACAGCAATCGGGCTTTCCTGCTCCACCTCCCAACAGCGGAGAGTCTAGTGGTTCTAACCTTCACAAGTAGACTTAATCTAAATGCATTTACAATGACCCTGCTTGACAGAGAATCAAAATGCATGGATGCATTGTGAAAGTAAATGTTCTCCTCTGCCAGTCATGCCCTTAGGTCCGTAAGTTTGAGTTACCTCCTGGGATGTTACTAACACGTAATGTGAGACATGGTAAGTGATATCTTGTCAGCAGTCCCGGATGACCTTTGGGTCAACCTCCAACAGATAATTCAGGATGGCCAAGACACAGCATAGTATGTGATATGATCAGGCCTGGACACTACCTACTGTCTGGGCAGGGCAGTTAGTTCCAGCGTGGTGCTTCGGCACCAAGCATGACTACTATTTACGGGCTTCTCCAGTGATGTCCAGGCATCACTGATGGACTTGCCATTTGACATCATCCATCTCTCTGGAAACAAGGCAGACTCTGTACTAGAGCACTTCAAACAAACCAAAGACAATAGTCCACTCTCTAGACCTCGCACCGACGATATGCCAGTTTCCCCAAAAAATTCGCCCTTTTTGAGGCTTTGAGAGAGGCCTCCTGCAGTGGCAGCACCAGATTCAGCAGCAACAGACCTCCCAAGCCTCTCTAGGTGGAGGCCATGAATCCGGACAACAGCGTCCAGGCGCCCAGGAGCAATGAACTAACCAACCTCCCTCCCACCCCTTCACTTCAAATTTTAATTTGTCTTCAGCGGTGCACTGTTACCCATTTAGAGACCAGATACTTGATTATTGCCGCAGGTGGCAAAGCATCACATCTAACAGATTGGTGCTTCAAATTATCTATTACGCTTATGCCCTACCCTTCCTGTCCACCCCCCAAATATACCACCTACACCACAACAGCCTCTGTAGGACCACTTGTCCATTCTGCAGAAGGAAGTCCAGGCTCTCATGGACTGGGTAGCTGTAGAAAGGGGGCTGGCATCAGAGGTTGGGACTGACTGCTACTCATGTTACTTCCTGGTGCCAAAGAAGGATGGATGACTTCATCGTATTTTAGACCTTCACCTTCTGAAAATCTTCCCCAAGAAGGACAAGTTTAAGATGTTCACTCTGGCTATTCTGGCCCAAGGTCTGTCTACCCTAGATCCAAGAGACTGGATGGCGGCATTGGACTTGCAGGACGACTACTTTGACATCCCTGTCCTTCAGTCCCCCCATGCATTACATGAACTTTCAGGTAGGCCACACGAACTTTCAGTTCTCTGTGCTCCCCTTCAGCCTCATCAGGTTCCCTCAGGTGTTCACAAAAGTGATGATAGTTGTCCATCTTCTGAGGTTTGGAATACCAGACTTCCCATACCCTGGTGACTGTTTGCTGAAGGCGGCTTTGCCGCAAAATGTCTTGAAGCACCTGCAGACAATGGCCCCCCTATTGACATCTCTGGAATTCTCCATCAGTATGCTGAGGTCACACCTGACTTCTTCACAGAAGCTCCCCTTCATTGGATAGCTAGAAAACAACTACGGGTGGGCTCTAATCAGCAAGGCTGAGACAATTTACCAAGAAACAAAAAAAGGGGATGCCAGTGCTGATATGAGTAATTTAAACAAACAATGTACTAACCAGAACAAAAAATTCAAGAACTGGAATTGCTATTTAATAGCTTTTTATTTCAATATTTTTTAGAAAGATCAATTTCTGTTTTTTCAAATAATCAAAAAAACCTATTCACAAAGAAAGGACAAGTACAATTAGAAAAAACTAAATATTTGTCTTCAAACATTCGCTATTACACCCATATCACAGGCATTCAACAAACTTTCACACCATTCAGAAAAAGGACTATAGAAGCATACATTGTAATCTTAAAAAATATATACATTTGCAATTTCTACTTTACAAAAGAACATAAAGCCACATACTGCGAACAAAATGTTATAAGAGTAAACAAAATGATTTTTTCAAATGTACATTCATCTCAAGTTGTTTTTTAAACTTTAAAGGATTCTTCGTAATGTACAGACGGGATGGAAAAATTAATTAGATGACCAAGCCGTTTTCGCAGGTATGTTGTGGCAAAGAGCCTACGCGTTTCGAATCCCAATTGTTTTCTAAGGATTCTCTTCAGGGCCTCGAGTAGTATCAATAAGTGAAATACGCCAAGATGGTAGAAAGAGGTCGTGAATAGGACGCGGGGAAATCGTTTCTCTGTCGGCTGTTGTATTATTTGCAATATTCGAGTTCAGGACCGGGACGTCGTGGTCGCTACGGTCAAGGCGCTGCTATCTAAAGTCGGATTCCAGCCGCTACTGGCGGTCGGGCGGAAAACAAGCCCGCCGGTGTTCTTGTTCCGTTTATGTCACGGCGTGTTGAATCAAACGCCGGACTTATGCCATCCTTTAAATTCCGTAGTATAAATAGATTATCAGCTTGGAGACTCAGTTTAGACTGTCAGTGGCGCAGTGGCGATCATTAGATGACAAGTAAGAAGAAGTCAATCCGCTCGCGTTTCTGTTAGCACTACCTCTGGGTACATGCGTAAAGCTTTGCGCATGTCCCCAGAGGTAGTGCTAACAGAAACGCGAGCGGATTGACTTCTTCTTACTTGTCATCTAATGATCGCCACTGCGCCACTGACAGTCTAAACTGAGTCTCCAAGCTGATAATCTATTTATACTACGGAATTTAAAGGATGGCATAAGTCCGGCGTTTGATTCAACACGCCGTGACATAAACGGAACAAGAACACCGGCGGGCTTGTTTTCCGCCCGACCGCCAGTAGCGGCTGGAATCCGACTTTAGATAGCAGCGCCTTGACCGTAGCGACCACGACGTCCCGGTCCTGAACTCGAATATTCCAAATAATACAACAGCCGACAGAGAAACGATTTCCCCGCGTCCTATTCACGACCCCTTTCTACCATCTTGGCGTATTTCACTTATTGATACTACTCGAGGCCCTGAAGAGAATCCTTAGAAAACAATTGGGATTCGAAACGCGTAGGCTCTTTGCCACAACATACCTGCGAAAACGGCTTGGTCATCTAATTAATTTTTCCATCCCGTCTGTACATTACGAAGAATCCTTTAAAGTTTAAAAAACAACTTGAGATGAATGTACATTTGAAAAAATCATTTTGTTTACTCTTATAACATTTTGTTCGCAGTATGTGGCTTTATGTTCTTTTGTAAAGTAGAAATTGCAAATGTATATATTTTTTAAGATTACAATGTATGCTTCTATAGTCCTTTTTCTGAATGGTGTGAAAGTTTGTTGAATGCCTGTGATATGGGTGTAATAGCGAATGTTTGAAGACAAATATTTAGTTTTTTCTAATTGTACTTGTCCTTTCTTTGTGAATAGGTTTTTTTGATTATTTGAAAAAACAGAAATTGATCTTTCTAAAAAATATTGAAATAAAAAGCTATTAAATAGCAATTCCAGTTCTTGAATTTTTTGTTCTGGTTAGTACATTGTTTGTTTAAATTACTCATATCAGCACTGGCATCCCCTTCATTGGAGCCATCCTGGATACTGTGCTATTTTGAACGTTCCCTCCTCCTCAACAAGTCCTGGACATTTGGACATTGATCCTGGTACTTCAATCTTTGACCTGAATCACAGTGAGAGACTTTGTGGCCTCTTGGCCCCTGTCTCCTGCTAGTGACCACATCAGGTGGCGCATACAGGCTCAGTGGTCGGATCTGAAGTCTCAGGGGATCAGCACCAAGGAAATCTCTCAGATTTCAGCCGGGTTTCGAAAGAGACTGCAAAGACCTGCAGTGGTGGCTACTGGACCACAACTGCCTCAGTGGCAGACCCATCCCCTTACCTAACCCAGACCTAATAGTTGAACCAGAGGGATTGTTACTGGGTTGTGGAGGTCATCAGGAAGAGGTGGCGATCAGAGGTCTCTTGTCTCTGGCGGAAACCCGCCTCCACATCATTTTATTGTAGTGGCAGGCAATTCGCTTGTCGCTAAAGGTGTTCCTCCCATCCATCAAAGGGGAACGGGTGCAGGTTTTCAAGTACAACACCACCGCCACTTGGTACTGCAGCAAGCATGGCAGAGTAGGCTTGTGGTCCTGTGCCAAGAGGATCTGCACCTTTGGGACGGCTGAGTCAGCAGGCCATCTCCCTGATAGTACAACACCTGACTGTATTCTTGAAAGCCAGTGCGGACAAACTCAGTCTGCATCATCCTAGTGGCTCTAGATTGGGTTGGGAGAGTGTGAGACCCTGAACTTCTGGCCATGAGCATGTGCTCATCAATTGGGCTCTCTCTTCAAGAGGGCCTCCTGTCACAACAGCAGGGCAGGGCCCTACACCCAAACCTGCTCAACTTACCCTCTTGAAGATTAAGCAGCGACAATTGACAGCCTTTGTTGCCCCTTCTGAAGCAGCGAATGTCATTTTGGCAACCAGATGTCCCTCCACTAAAACCATCTCTACGGGACCCTGGGCGAAGTTTGTTGGTTGGTGTTTTCAGCATATCCAACCCTTACAAGCCCTGTTGTCTAATGTTCTTCTTTTCTTCCTATCACTAGCAAAGCAAGGCCATTGTGGGGCAACTGTTAATCTGTCCGTATCAGCCTTTTTACGATTGCCTCTTCAGCCATATGTGTTTAAATAATCTGTTGTGGTACTTTTTTCTAGAAGGGCAGACCCACATGTTCCGCCATAACCCTTTGTGATGCCCCAGTGGGATCTTAATCTGGTTCTAATATTCCTGAAAGTGCATCCAGCGCTTATGAACTTAAAAAAGCGTTAGCCCTGGCTGTATCATAGCGCTTTTAAAAATTAGTTTTAGCCACACTACAAGGCATATGTACTGCTATACATCAATGATACAAAACATTGCCAAAGCCAATAGCTCTCACAGGCAAAACCTATTAGCTTTGCCAATGCTTCTTGCCAGTGTGTTAAGGCATTTTGAGTTAAAAAGGATTAGTTAAATCAGATCTCTGGTAGGTATTTATAGGAATAAAACCTGCACCATTCAAGGGCTAGGGCAAGCTGGATCAAAACTACAGTACATGACTATCTGGGAACCTTTTGCCAGTACTGGAGCTGTCTCTATGGACTCCCCAGAATGCTTGTCATCAGCCCAGCCACCTTTCCCACGTCAATGTGTGACTAGCTGCTCCAGTTCAGGATTTTTCTTTGCATTCTGGAACTTGAAGTCTTGTTAATTCTGTTATAGAGCCAGGACTACAAGTTCCTGTATTCAAAGAAAAAAACATAACTGCAGCAGCTCATCACACATGGGCCTTGGAAACTAGGAAACTATCTGTCATTGTTTGACATGGGAGGAATGGGTAGTTCAGGGTAGAAGGGGCTTAATAAGACTGTTCATTCTCAACCTAGTTATATTATTTCAGGGAACTTTAATGCCAAAACTAACATTAACACTGACGCTTTGGGGATAGAGCGGTTAGACGGTAGCATGGCCGATCGTGATCATAGAGGTAAGGAACTTGGCTCATATACAGCAGCAGCGGACCTCATTAATAGAGTACAATTGTTTGAAGGGGGCAGACCTGTTATGCCTTCTTTCAGAGGAAATGGCCATGCCTCGACTATAGACTATATGTTTTCCACACGCAGTCTCTCTTCCTTTTTCTCCCACAGTATGGTTTTAGAAATGTATTGGAATGATCGCAATGCTTTAGGTGGTGTAGAGCACTTCCGGGTGAGTAGAGTAATGAAGACGAACAGGTTGTTATTGTCTATGAAATCCTCTCATGATGGCCACGAGCTTTGTTGGCACTTGAGGGGCCCAGGGGCCTTTCTTTGTTCTCTTTTGTGAAAGCATTTAGAGATCTTCTTCAATTGTTTGTCTGACAAGAGCGGTGAAGTTATGCTAGTTCCCTTTGGAGACCTATGTGTTTTTATCAAGGAAATTCTGATGAAGCCAGCCGGGAATACCCAGGAGCACCCAAGATGGCTTGATTAGATATTGTTCCCTAGCTTTGACTGCTACACCAAGAGTTCCATCAGTGGTTAGTGAAGAACACATGAGCTATAAACACACCCTAAAATGCAGGAGGGATGAACTGTCTTAAGAAATTGGGTAAGGCTGTAGGATGCTGCAACCAAAAAGAATAGTAAAATGTTTTGGGGCACAGTGAAAAGGTTCAGGCAAAGGGCCACCCCAACTAACACTTTGTGTTATAATATTTCCAGATATGAATGGGTTATCCATTATAAAACCATTTACCGGCCAAAGGAGATGGGGCACTTATTAAAGTTACTACTGAATACATTAGATTTCTACCTGAAACTGTGTTACTTTAACAGAAGTGGTGAAGGCAACCAGGCAAAGCCCAGGCAGGAAAGCTCATTGGCCAGATGGTGAACCCATGGATCTTATTAAATGCAATATCGTCCTATGCTCACTAACATGTTTAACAACTCACTGTGTGCTAACATTCCCCGCTCGACCGTACCACTGCAAAATGCTATCGGCCCATATCCTTGATAGATAGTTCAGTCAAGATTATTAGCAGAGTGTTTGTTCCTGCTTAAAACAATGAAAGAATTAACATATGATTTTGAGCCTGTGTCAATACAGGTTCCGTCCAAGGCTGGATAGTGTGGAACAGTGCTTGAACTTGCATTTTATTATTGGCAAGTCCACCATCGCAAATAGCTTTCCACCGTACCTGGCCTTTGTGGACTTCTCAACAGCCTTCGATATTGTTAACCATACGAAGCTTTAGTTGCTGTTGTTAGGTTTGGGTGTTGATGAGGCTCTGGTGAACTTCCTTTATATTCTGCATGAACACCTAGCTGCCCAAGTTTGCTTCGGTCCTTCAGGAGATTTGTCAGAGACTAGGGGTGCCTGGGTGTTTGTGTCAAGATTGCATTGTTGCTCCCTTAGTATTTATTATTTATATTAGTGACTTGAATTATTCTTTAGTCAGCACCACATGTGATGTCCTGAAGATCAGAAATTCAGCTATTCCTGAGTTACTTTACGCAGATGATATGGTGCTCATGGCTTGCACCACAAGAGCACCGTGTAGACTGGTGGAGTCTTTTGTGACCTTTATGAGCAAATTGAACTTAGGCATTCAGTTTGGTAAGTCCCATGTTATGGCATGTGGCCCAAGAAAAAATGATATTCCGTAGTTATAAGTTGGTAATCATTCCTTGAACAGAGTCAACAGTTTCCACTATCCTGCAGTAACATTTCACTCCTCTGGTTCCTGGCAGTCACAGATAAGCAATTCCTGCCTGAAGATAATTAATCTGCAGGGGCGATCTCCCTCAGTCTGCACGTAGGACTACACTTTCCCCATTGCTTACTATTTGAAAGCCTCAGTGTGTTCCGGCAGGTTGATATGGAGCAGGGGTTTGGGGGTATTCTGCAACAGAAAAAGATGATGGACGGAATGTTGAACATTGTCAAACATTCACCCCAGTCACAGATATGGGTTTAATACATCGTTATTTTGCTCACCACGCCACCCCAGTTCAGACATAGCCATATGCAAATCAGTCTTGACCCTGTGCCTCATGGGAACAGTCCAGACCGAACTGCCAGGCCATGTCGTCCCTGGACAGGAATCAAGCATCCTAGAACCGATTTCGGGCTTTCAGCCCTCATCAGCCAGGATAACTTGACTCCAGAGGCGTAGTGAGCACAGGACCCACGTCTGGGCATATCCTTCCCACTTAGGGTGAAAATGCAACACAAAAAGATGATGGACGGAATGTTGAACATTGTCAAACATTCACCCCCAGTCACAGATCTGGGTTTAATCCATCGTTATTTTGCTCACCACGCCACCCCAGTTCAGACATAACCATATGCAAATCAGTCTTGACCCTGTGCCTCATGGGAACAGTCCAGACCGAACTGCCAGGTCATGTCTTACCTGGACAGGAATCAAGCATCCTAGGACCGGTTTTGGGCTTTCAGTCCTCATCAGCCATTTCTACCTGGAGAACACATTTGAGAGTTGTGATAAGATGTGTAAGCATGCTGAATGAATGACGTTGGATGTGACATCAGTCGTCAGTCGTCAGTTGTGAGCAGTACCAGGAAGCTACGGAACACAACCTACGAGGGAAGCTAGAACCTCCTGTGGTCCGCCGGAGCCGTCTTTGAAGCCGTTTTGAGCCGGGAGCAAGAAGGGGTGCTTTGTGTGCTCTGTGCTCTGCTCGGTGCATCGCTCCGAACCACTCCCGAGTCTCAGTGCGGTCTCCCTCGCGTCCGCAGGCAAATGCGGTAAACATGGGAAAGGCCCTCGGTAGAAGCAGGGGCCGCGGGAGCATTCAGCATTTCAACATTAGGCATTCCGGCATTCCAGGAGCCGCGGGACCACTCAGGAGCCCGGGAACATCCCGGTAAAGGCGGGAATTGCAGCGAGGAGCATTCTGGTAGGAGCCTTCGGGTGACCAGGCACCAAGCAGAGGCAACAGTAGCAGCCAGGGTCAACCCAGGGGCGGCAGGAGCCGCAGGAGCCGCTGGGGCCAGTCCGGAGCCTGAACGGCAGAGGGATCAACAGAGGGACCATCTGGCAGAGCAATTAACAGTGACCTGGGGGGAATAGAAGGCAGCAGACAGTAAACCCAAGACCCCTGACCCTAGCAGTGGTGAGCAATCGGTCTCAGGTGTTGTGGGGGAATTATATGGGCCAAAAGGAGGAACGGCCACACAGTAAAGTAGACTTTGGTGCCGTAGGGGGGGTACTCACTCAAGAAGGGGACCAGGAGTTGGAACAGGACCTGGAGCAATTCTACCGCACTGCTGCATAAGCACTGCTGATTTGATTTTCATTTACAGGATGGGGGTGCCCTTACACCCTCCCGCATGACCCCTACTGATCTCCACTGCTAGACCCCGACGGCTGGTGCTCCCGGTACCTGCAGTGCCCGGGTGTTTGACACTTGAATATCACGCCGCCATTAAATCGCGCTGTGCTGCCTGTGATTGGTGTCGGGCGGTTCAGCAACATTGTCATATTGGTGTTAGAGCAGTCGTTGGCGGCCATACAAAATCTTGTGACTGGGTCTGCAGGGAAAAAAGTGCACACAGGCTGGGGAGGTGGAGAAAGATATAGTACGGGTTGGTCACGGGTGTTGGAGTGAACGAAGTAAGCGGTCCATCGGTACCAGTTAGCTGCCTTTCTTTTCGTCTGGTGCACACCAGGCTGAATTAGAGGTGAGCAGGAATAAGCCAGGTGCTAACTGCCTGTAAGGTGACCAGATTACCCTTACTAACAAAACAATTGAAAAATTGGGTGAACTTGTTATTGAGTACTTTATAATAACGACAGATAACGGTGGCGGAGTGCGACTACGAGGAAAATATTTAGTCATAAAGGTGACCATAAAGCGGAAGTATGCGTTCTGGTAAGGAGAGGACATCAGGACCAACAACAAAACGTACAAAGAAAATACAACAATCTAGGGTGTCAAAAAAGGTTAAATCAAATACCGTAGGGCTGAATCAGACTCTAATCTCTCCAATAGCACGGATGTTTGAGAAATCAGGTAAAATACCAGATAGATTTCACTTTATGAAGGACCCAACTGGAGTTTTGATGACAATGCGAAGAGATGTGGAAAATAATAAATTACAGACCCCCATCAAACCTACAAGCAGTGAAATAATCAATAAGCAGTCACACAAAATAGCATACAAAACGGAATGTGTAACTCGCAAAGTAAGATAATCGAACAAAAGAACAATGAATTCCAAATTACAGACCAAGATATATTGAACGGAACTAAATCTACTGGGACAACACATCAAGAAAAATCAAAAGAAATGTATATATCCGATTCAACAAGTGTGCCAGATGTAGTGATTAAGGACATAAATTGCTTTATAAATAAATCAGATTCTAACTCCTTTGAAGACAACCAACCATATCAGGAAGGCAGGATGGAACAAAATCATTTATTGATTCCTATAGAAGTAAATGTAGAAATCAAGAAAAGTTTTTTTTTAGCTCCTGAGGAAATATTGGATATACAATTGAGCTGCCATAGTGCTAAACCTGAGAGCGTCATCCAAAAAGATAATGACCATCACAAAATAAAACAAGACAATCAAATTGGGGAAGAAGAGGTAGGAAATAAAGAAATTAATGATTCTGACGCAAAAATAAATGATATCCTCAAGGCGGAGCACGCAAACTCCTCGGATAATAAATATCATAATGGCAAGACACCACTAAACAACCAAATGGGAATAAAACGTAAAGATACGGGGATAAGTTGGGATATTTTCTATCAAACTTCGACTCTCACACTTGAAGCATTACAATATCAATCCAATAAAATGGATATTCAAATTGATCTTCTAAAAATGATGGCAGAACACTGTTGCGGGGATTGATAATAAACTTGCTCAGCTTAATGGTTTGATAGTTAGTGCTCAGAAAGACAATGAAAAAATGATCACGGAATGCATCTACTTACCCATTTTTTGACAAACTAGCAACAATACCAGAGGTTTTGACTAGCATAATAGAAGATACTAAAAGGGATATTCAAAAGAAAAATGAGAACGTCTATGAAAAAGTCAATATGAAAAATATTAATACTATGGATAAGATTGAGAATGAAAATCTGACTGGGACGGAAATACTTGAGGGCCCAGAACTAACATCAATAATAAAGCCACAGACTAAACTCAATGTACAAGACGCAAAAATACAACTACCAGATCCACAATTATTGGACCAAATGAGGGATCAATCTAGTAGTAATGAAACAAAAGAAGAACAGAAATGTAAGGATCAGGACATTGATGGCTTCACCATGATGTCAAAACGCCAAAGGAAAACATTACGTAAAGCAAGGAAAAACGTAAACACCAAACACTGTTTTGCAATACAATCGGACGAGGAGCAGACAACAACTATAGATGTGACTGGATATGATATAGGAAAAAATATACTAAGAGGGGAAAATAAGCTTTCATCACTAACTCAGAATGGCAGAAACAAGTATTTTCCTATATTCGAGCAAAAACCAGCAAGTGAAAATATACCAGTAAAACGTGCTACAATAAATCAAATAGGGAAACCACCGAGGGAGGAAAGTAGAAGATTAGAAGAGCAGGTGGTCACTAGGACCGTAGTTAGCCCACCTCAAGCGAGAACGAGCAACCAAAAGGAGATGAAGAAGAAGATAGTGTCCCCATTATCTTGAGTTCTCAAATAAGGAAGGATAGGAGCCCTACTAAAACAACGCTAACAACTATTTTTCATCAAAATGAATATGCTGAGGAAAAAACAGTAATACATTCTAAACCAAATGCGAGTGTGGAAGTTAAAATGACTACAAAATTGCCAGATTGGGATCATCTGTTTATCGAAAACAGGGAAGGGGTAAAAAGAATTACTTATAAATCAAAGCAAGCCAAGGAAATTGATGCTTCTAATCACCACCTACCAAATGATAAAGTACAACTTATCTTTACACCAGAATTTGAGTCCAGAGGTAGGCACGATATACTAAATCGAGGGAATATACTCAGATTATGTAAGTCAATTCCACCCTTATCTAACATTGTAAGTGAGGATATCATCTCTATTGAATTTATGACAGGAAAACAAAGTCTCCAGGCTCCCACACTATTAACATTAAAATCTTCGACAATAGCCAATAGCCGAACAGATTCTGAGCGAGCAAATGACATTTAAAGCCTGGGGCATATTAATAACTAAACAAGTCCCAGAGGGTTATCCGACTCCGCTTATTATTGATGAAAATCCCTTACATCATGCAAAAATAGACAGACAGATAGTTCCGGTACTAAAAAATGCACGCGGTAGATCCCCTGAGAAAACAGAAGTGACAACACCGCAAAGGACATTAGAAAAACATTCAGAAATAAATGAAAAATGGATCACCATGGCATTACATAGTAATAGGAAACAATGAGCGGATAGATCTAAGTTCCCGTCTGTTAATACAAAAGAGACGGGACAAGTGAGAATGTGTTCGTGGAACATAAATGGATTGGGAACTAAGATTCATAACACACAAATAGATTCTATATTGAGCCCATGTCAGATTATTCTTTTACAGGAAACTTGGGAAACCAAACCATTTATGTTACACGGATACGCAGGTCACTTTGAATATGCGAATAAAACGGAGAGGTGTGGCTCACTGGTTAGAGGCGGCAGACCCGGAAGCAGAGAACGGCCCGGGACCAGGGTTCAATTCCTGACGCGGCAGGGTCGTGGACCAGGGTCAGCGGACTCGATAATTCTCGCCTCGGTGCCTACTCTAACCAGGGATCACACTCGGCAACTCTGGGCATTAGCTTGCCTCATCTCTACAACGGCCCCCCACATTCGCCGGGGATGCCTGGTTTCACCTTGAAGATACCCAGTAGGGACCATCTCACAGTGATAGCCAGGACGGGTTCCCCAGCGGTCTACAGCGCCACGACGCCTCAGGGCAGCAGTGCGCTTTACAAGACACATACATTTACATTTACATTTACATTTACATATAAAACTCACAAATCCGGCCGTCCAAGCGGGGCCTGGCAACATTTATTTCCAGTGACCTACAGGTTGAGCATGAGCAACTGGACTCAAGTAGCACAAACATCCTAATAGCTAAACTGAAATATAAAACAATTAACCAAAAATCCAAAATCTTATATGTGATCAATGTATATATCCAGCCAATACATACTAGTAGGGAATCAACTTGTGCAACTCTTAAAATTTTTTTAATGGAACAAATGTTGGAAGATCCTATAGCAGACTATGTGATCACTGGGGACTTCAATCTAAACCTAATGTCACCTTTTATAAGAGACGATATAACACAATCACAAGACCATCAATGGTCAATCCCCCAGCAGGAGCTAGGAAAAGAGATCAATTCCATCAGTAATAAAATGGGTACACAACTTGTTAAAGACATGGAAGCGATTGGTCTTCGTATTCTTAATGGCCGATTTAAAGCAGATATGCCACCAGCATATACTTATTTTACGCACAATGCAAAGTCGAGGATTGATTATATAATGACTTCACTAAATATTTTTCAGATCAACATCTCATATCAGTTAGAGAAAGCGACTGAGAGCGATCACTGTCAGAAGATAATAACAATTATTAGTAGAAGTAAAACAAACCTAGCGTATCAAACTCTCCAGGGGTGCATTGGAACTATAAATTATAAAAAATTGTTTTGGACTGTCGGAAACAAAGAAACGATGAACGAACAAGTGGAGAGACTTTTAGAGATTTGCTTCAATGATAGAACATTGGAAACAGCGATAGAACAATGGGAACATTTTACCAAGAAGCTGGTTAAACTCCAACCCCAATCTCAAATGCAATTGAATAAAAGGCATCATAAAGAGGAGCATAAGGAAAAGGAAACGTATATAAACCTCCCATATACAATAACAAAATTAAAAAGAGCTCGAAACAAGATCAGAAGGCAAATTAAGAAATCCGGCGCAAATGATGAAACATTGGGCAAACTGAAATTACTAAATCAAAATTTGAAGAAATTAATATGGAATGAGAAAAACCAAGAAAAACAGGTATTATGGGCAAAAGTATTCCTCGCAAGCAAACAAAAAAATGCAAGAGAGTTCTGGAAAATCATCAACCGAGTTGTTAGACCAAACAAACAGGTGGTTTCATCTTCACTAACAGAGCAAGAATGGGTCACATTTCTGAGAAAACATCTAAACCAGAATAGTACAGTAATGAGGAAAATTGAAATGCAATCCATAGTCAGTTACGATAGCGATACTGAAATACCTAGTTATGACAGTGATACGGAAATACCTATTTTAATAACAAATGAGCAACTAATAAAATTAATCAAAAAACAGAAAGATGGTGCACCAGGACCGAATGGTATACCGTTTACACTCTATAAAGAAAATCCAGATTTATGGGCATTATATTTAGAAAAGCTATTTAACGAAACTATACAAAAAGGAGTTATTCCTGAGTCTTGGCGAGGGTCTTTAATCACGCCAATTTTTAAAAAAGGAAACTGGGCACTCGCGGAAAATTATAGGCTCATTACACTACAAGGCACAGACGCCAAGCTGTTTGCCAGGATTTTGCTTACCAATCTTAATGAATGGGCAATAGAAAATAAGATATTGCCATTGAATCAAACTGGCTTTATCAAAGGCTTGGGGACAACGACAAATATTTTGGCATTATCACTTCTTATGGATAAGTCAATCAGAGCTAAACATCCCCTGTATCTATGTTTTGTAGATTTTAAATCTGCCTTTGACTGTGTCCAAATAAATTTATTATGGAAAAAGCTCCATGAAAAAAATATTCCAGTGGTCCTATTGAAACTGATTTGTCTCTTGTACAGTAAAACCTGGGTTAGGGTGAGGATCGGGGATGGACAAATGTTATCAAAGGAAATCCCAGCAACCGAAGGCCTAAAACAAGGTTGTGTATTGGCCCCACTCCTCTTTAATTTGTTCCTGGCAGATCTAACTGGGAACTTGGATGAATTAAATGCTCACCCTCCGAAATTAGCTGATAAGCATATCACTAATCTGTTGTATGCAGACGATGCCATCCTTTTAAGCCACACTAAAGTTGGATTACCACGTCTAATCAATCGAACATTAATGTACGCAAAGGAAAATGTTATGGTGATAAATGAAACAAAAACCAAGATCATGGTAGTACCCAAGAATAAAAACGTAAGACATAAAAGCAAATGGTACATGAAGAACACCCAACGGGAACAAGTTGAAGTATATGAGTATTTGGGTGTACTTTTTGATGAGAAGGGTAACTACCAGCAACAAAAAAGGGATATGCAACGGAAGACAAACGCATTGACTGCAGCGTTTAGAATCTTACAGAAGTCACTTAGCAACCTCACATATGGGCCGCTTCAGAAGTTATAGGGGCAAGACTGCTACCAACCATCACCTATGGCAGTGAAGCATTAATGGGAAAGGATACCGAAATAATAATAAGGCCCTATCAAAAACATATAAAGCACTATTTCATCTGCCACCGAATGCCCCGTCTGCACAAATTAGACTTGAGTTTGGATTAACCAACCAATACCATGCGAGACAGGGACATTTTATTAAAACCTGGAATCGGATAAAAAATGACCATGATAACCAGATATCACAGCTATTATGGAAATAAATAAATAATAACGTAAAGTCAACTGCATGGAACTATCTTAAGGAAGCGATAGATGAGTTTGCGGTTATTACAATCTGGGAAAATACGATAACCAGTGCATCGTTCAAAAAAATAATCAATAGAACTGCAAACCAACTGTCCCTTGTAAATGACAAAGATAACCTGACAAAAAGAAAACATGCTTGGACAATAATAAATGGTTACAAAAAAAAGGAAATACAACAATACTTGGAAACACCCTGGTCAGAAAAAAATAAACAAGTTCTTCTTAAACCGAGATTTGGAATTTTGCCGGGACTTTGTCATCTTCCCCCGTAGAAAAACATTGAAAGTGGTAGAGACTCTGTAATAAGGGTGAGGATAATATTGTCCTCCTTTTATGTATTTGTCCTGAACTCCAAAATAAAAGAAGATCCTTACTCAAATTACCGCTTAATGCACGTGGAATAAGGACATGTAGGCAGGCCTTGACACGCTGTCTCCATTCGAATGATATAAGCTTGAACGCTACCTTTGTAAGGTTCCTACTAATAGCGAAAAGAAAACTAGGAGAGTAAACTTTTAAAATGTAATTTTTTATGAAATCAAATTAATTTTATGGTGTAACGGTTTTTATCAATTGGTTTTAATTACTTAAGCAAATTTTATGAATTTGTAATATTGTAAGATTTTAAATAATCAAACAATAAAGATTACTTACTTACTCCCTCATCAGCCAGGATAGCTTGACTCCAGTGGCGTAGTGAGCACGGGGCTCACGTCTGGGCATACCCTTCCCACTTAGGGTGAAAATGCAACACAAAAAGATGATGGACGGAATGTTGAACATTGTCAAACATTCAACCCCAGTCACAGATCTGGGTTTAATCCATCGTTATTTTGCTCACCACACCACCCGGTTCAGACATAGCCATATACAAATCAGTCTTGACCCTGTGCCTCATGGGAACAGTCCAGACCGAACTGCCAGGCCATGTCTTCCCTGGACAGGAATCAAGCATCCTAGGACCGGTTTCGGGCTTTCAGCCCTCATCAGCCAGGATAGCTTGACTGCATTGGCGTAGTGAGCACGGGACCCGCGTCTGGGCATACCCTTCCCACTTAGGGTGAAAATGCAACACAAAAAGATGATGGACGTAATGTTGAACATTGGGGGTATTCTAACATTCTCTGCCCTTCAGACAGAGGAAAACCTCATACATAGGTTGCTCATTTACCTAACCAGTTCTGATTTTGTCATCCATTCAGAACTAAGCCTATAGTATTTATTGGAACAAGTGAAGGTGGCCCCTTTCTTGCCCCTTTCTTGCTGTGGGTAATGATTTGGGCCAAAACGGAGACAAGCCTGAACAGGGACATAATATGGGACTCCCTCACTCTTGAGCAGGGCTTAAAGATCCCCTGGATACGCAACAGACTTGAATCACATGGAACAAATATGGTGGACCTTGGGACTAATGGTTGCTAAACGTAATATTATGAGATTGTGGGGGTCAGAGCAGCCGACCCAGTTGGGGAACTGGAAACGTGATATGTATTGGTGTATGATGGCTGAGAGGGTGGTATGTGAAGCACAGGGTTGCCCCTGAAAGTGAACGAAAATGTGGGGGATATGGAATACTTACAGGGGTGAAATTTGAAACGCTTTTGCTTCAACTGGTCTGGTGGGGTGTAGGAAAGTACCCCTTTTGACATGGTTATCACCCCCTTTTTGCCTGGTACCTGGTGCAATTTTGACTGAGAGTGTGCTGGGTTCCTGCTAACCAGGTCCCCAGCACACGTGTTTTTGCCCTGAACGGTACGATTGTTCCACAATTGGAAAGCCCTTTGGGATCCCTTATAAGACCCTAGTAAGTGGTACACCCAGTACCTAAGGCATTGGACCCAAAGAGGGTCCCTAAGGGCTACAGCAGGAATTGTGCCCCCCTAAGGGACTCCTCACCAAGCTCATGCAAAGTGCCATTGCAGCCTGCATGTCTTGGGGCAGAGAAAACTGAAGAGTCGACATGGTACACATCCCTTTGTGGCATACCTGTCAGCACTACATTTGGTATAGGTAAGTCATCCCTACAGCAGTCCTTTAATCCCGAAGTCAGAGTGTACTAAACCCATGTGGGGGCATATCTGCAAGAGTGGATACGTCCTGGTGGTATCTAAGTTGTGATGGGAAGCCTTCGGGCAGCCATGCTCCTTATAAATCCATAAACATAAGTGCACCCTTAGATATTACCAGTGCTCAGGGAAGCATAACAAGTACATGGGCTGGACACTTGTCAATACGAGTTCCCCAGCTACATGATGGCTTCACTGTACCCCAAGGTGTTTGGTAACCAACACCTTGTCTTAATAAACGCACACTGATGCCAGTGCTGTATTTATTAATAAATGCACACACAGGGCACCTTAGAGGTGCCCCCTGAAAACCTACAGACTACTAGTGTGTTGACTGGTCTCGACCAGCCGGCCACCAAAGAAAGGTTTCTGACCTCCTGAGGTGAGAGCCTTCACTGTCGTAGGACAGGAACAAAGCCCGCTCTGGAAGGAGGTGTTCACACATCCTCTAAGCAGGATGGACATTTCAGGGCGGAAGCTTCAAAGGCCCTGCTGCATTTGTAATGTGACTCTGGGAATTTCCAGATAGTGAAGGTGCCCACCCCACTGTCCTGACCTCTACTTAATGGCAACAAGACGAGTAGGAAAATTAGTTGAATTAAGAGATGTGCCCACGTTCAGCCAGCACCACCCCTAGGGTGGGCCAGCGGATGTGGACCCAACTTTTCAGATTCCTCCAGGTTGTTTTGGCAGGAATTAGCCTTCTAAGGTCAGGTTTATGCCCACTTCCCAAAGGAAGTAGTCATTTAGAGGGTGTAGATGGTCCATTAACTACTATCTGCCACTTCCCATAACACCCCTAAATTGAGTGTTTAAGTGGCACCCCTGAACCCAAGAAGCTCAAATTATACTGATCAACAGAAGAAGGACAAATAAGAGTCACTGCCTGGCGAGAACTGAAGCAGAACTTTGGACTTGGCAAGAAACCCTGCCATCCTCAGCCCTCTTTTGACAATCGCAACAGAGTGACATGTCCTGCAACCTGAAGCACTACCAAAGCCTTGGGTAGTCTGCCAGTTCTCCAGCAAACACTGAAAGTCTTCCTTGGAGTAGAGGAACTACTCCCCTGCAGTCCGCAGGCACTGACAAGTGGAGTCCGGTCCACCGCCTAGCAGCTCCCCGGCCTGACCGGCACCGCATATGACCAGGAGAAGGAACTCTTGCTCTTGAAGATCAGATCGGTCCCTACTGAGTGTAAAGACACCACAACCAACCGAAGCCGTGCCATATTAACCCCCAGGGTACCGGACACCCTGCACGAAACAATGACCACGAATGTCCAGTCCTTTCTCCCAGTGCACCAGGACCAGGCAGCCTTCGAGGGACATCAGCATCACTGAGAACCACTTCGAGAGTGACCCAGCTGCCTTGATTTCTCCTATTCTACCTGTTTAATCCTGACCGCAAGGTGCATCTTTGCATACCAACCCAGCCGACCAAACCACTCTGCTCCCGCGCACTCCAGGCTCAGGTCATGACAAACCAACTGTGCACCCGTGCTCCTAAATCCCTTGCAACCTGAGCTCCAATTTGGTAGTCCTCCACTTGCCCACAGGACCCCTGTGAAGCCCATTTTTTGCTGACTCCCCTTCTCCGTAGCGCTCCAGCTATCAGCCTCACCAGCACCCTGCTCCCAGTAGAACCTGGGTGGTTCCCGACAAACTGTTGGTATTACTTTGAACCTTGGCCCACTACAGTTCCGATTCTAAAAGGTGGACCCCTGAAACCGACAACCTATTTTATCTACATCGTTGACTTTTCCTACCATAGGATTGCATTGTGCGTAAAAGCGCACAGGTTTAAACGCTTTACTTACCTGTGCATATTTTTTTATCTAAAACTGTACTTAACTTGAAAGAAAGTTCTTTAGCTAGAAATATATTTATATATATTAAAAAAGTGATATTTTTCTAAATTGGTCTTGGATTTATTCTTTGAGTGTGTCTCATGTATTGCCTCTTTGAGTACAACAAATGCAATTACCCCGATAAGCCTAACTGCTCCCCCACACTACCACAAATGAGAGCGTTAGTATTATCTACTTTACCTTCTGTAAACCGATTGGGGACTCACTTGACTCTCTGCACAGGGTACTTCTTTTTAGTACACTATATAGAGAGTCAGCTTCCTACATTCGTGGGTCAGTGATGGGGTCTACGCCTTTTCATTTGCTGATACCACTTTGTCACTAAGTGACTACATGTGTAAATCCAAAAATTACGTTTAGTTAAAAGTGATTTTTGCAATTTGTCGAGTTTTCTAAATTTCTCAAATTAACTGTTAGGGCCTTGATTAATGCCCTGAAGTTTAAAACTGTTCATGATTTAGAAATTAACTATAGTTAGGACTAAGAAACTTGTGTTAGGATTTTTTCTAGCTCTAAAAAAGTCCCAACATTGGTACAATAATGGATAACGCAGAGGTTGTGGTTAAGGAGCTCAACCTTACCCACTACCTGCAGCTTACCTTTAAGCAGCTAAGGGCTCTCTGCAAAGGATACAAAATAAAAAACAAGATCAAACCCTACTACTATAATGTTTCAGAAGCTGTTGGAAGCATATGGGCTGGCCCATCCTACGGATGAGGCCACCGATCCTCAGAACCAGGACGGAATGAGTGAGGCAGGTGACCCGAATATGCCTTGAAGGAAAGGACACTATACCTCTACCTCAAAAATGACCCAAAGTGCCAAGAGCCCCTGTCTCTAGTGAGAATGGTCGCTCGAGGTACCGTGAAGATCTTTCATAGGTGAAGATCATGTTGGCAAGATTGGCTCAAAAAATAACCCTGGAAGACAGAATACTGGCCATAGAAAGGGAAACAGCAGATTTGTAGTTAGGACCCATAAATGGTGCCAGCAATATTATTCCTAAGGACAGAGAGGAAACCTTTGACCATAAATCCCCAAAGGTATTGTTCCAAAGTATACAGAAGGTAATGACATCACAAAATATCTTACAGCGTTCAATAGAACTTGTAGTGCAATGAAGGTCAACCAGAAGTATTCGGGCTCTCTCTCCTTTGGGAACCGTTCTCTGGTAAGTGCAGGGATAGACTCCTTACACTGATAGGAACACAAGCATAGTTCTATGACCACGTGAATGGTACCCTGATTTAGGGCTTTGAACTCACCACTGAAGAATATAGAATCAAGTTCATGGAGACTCAAAAAACCCAGAATCCGTCCTGGGTGAATTCTTTTGACTTTTCAGTAAAAAGACACTCAGTGGCTGGTTGAAAGGTAACAATGTGCATGACTATGATGGGCTGTATAGTTTGATTATGAAAGAACACCAATTAAGTCATTGTTATCAAGAAATGTTGCACCAGTACTTGGTAGACCGAGGTATAATTTCTCCCCAGAAATTGGGAAAGAAGGCAAACCACTGGGGCCAACACTGGTGGAGGTGACCAAATAAAGGGGTTACTAAGCCTCCCCCGGGGAGAGAGGATGAACATCCTAAGGATAAAAGTAAAGAGTCTTCTAAAGACTCCCAACGACCAGGTAAGGATGGTGGGCCCCAAAACTCTTAACAACCAAAATCTGGATCCAAAGGTAAGAACTGGGATCCTAAAAAGGCATGGTGTCACAACTGTCAGAAGACTGGACATCGAACTGGAGACTCTGCTTGTCCCCATAAACCCCCCTACTACTACTCCAGGTAACACTGGAATAGCAAGTCTCAAGGTGGGATCCCTAGTATGCTCTGAGCAAATCAGAGTGCACAGAAAAGCTATACTAGTCTCTGAGGGTTTGGTGGACCTTGCAACCTTAGCTGTTTGTGCTACTAATATGTAGAAATACAAACAGCAGCCCTTGAGGGGATTACAGGTGCGAGTGTCGCTATGGTGACAGAAAATCGGGTTACCACAGGACCGTACCTGACTGGGCAGACTGATCTATTCACCAATGCCGACAATGTTACTAAGGTCCACCCCATAGCAATGATGACCTTAGATGGGGGAGGGGTTACTGGCCTGAAATAGGAGTGGGCTCTTCTTCAATGCCAGTTGAATGTCTTCTAGGGAATGATTTGGAGTACTCAGCTTAGGCTGAGGTTGAGCTTAAGTCCCACGCAGCCATGCTAGGAATACCTGAATGGGTATTTGTATGAACCCGAGCACTGCACAAGGCCCAGGGTGAAAAAGAGGTTATGGAGCCTGAAATGATGGGTCAACCCTCCAAGAGCAAGGTAAGAACAATGGGCATCCACCTTCTGAACAGCCACAAGCTCAGGTCCCCTCTCCTCAGGGAGAAGACGTGTCAGCTCACGCGGTTACTGAGCCCCAGGAACTTGGGCCTTACACAGCAGAGCTCCTAGGGTCCGGGGAACACTCTAGGGAAGAGCTGTGCAAAGGGCAGAGGACCTGTCCTACTCTTGAAAGCCTGAGAAAGCAAGCTGCTGCACATGAACAGTGAGATGTCAGTTGCTCTCACAGGACCTATTGGGAGTAAGGGCTCCTGTACACTGAGGCCAGAGACTCCAAACCTGGTGCCACCAGGCGAGTAGTAGTGCCTCATCAGTTCAGAGTTTCTTCTCACATTGGCACATGACCTCCCCCTAGCTGGGTATCTTGGTCAGACCAAAACTTATAGAAGGCTTGTCAGCCATTTCTACTGGCTAAACATATCACAGAAGGTGAAGTACTTTTGTAACTCCCGTGCCACCTGCCAAGCCAGTGGTAAGACAGGTGGCTACCCATTGGCCCCTTAATTCCACTTCCAGTGGTTGGGGTATCCTTTGGCATTGTCTGTCCCTTTGACCCTCCAACTGCATCAGGAAACAGGTTAATGCTGGTAGTAGTGGATCATGCTACTAGGTATTATGAGGCAATTCCCCTTAGGACTACCACTGATCCTGCAGTGACTGAGGCCCTCATTGGTATCTTTACCAGGGTGAGTTTTCCTAAAGAGGTGGTGTTAGATAGAGGTGCAAACTTCATGTATGGTTAACTGAAACACATGAGGAGTGAGTGTGGAGAGACTTACAAGTTTACTACCCCATATCACCCACAAACTAATGGCCTGGTTGAGAGATTCAACAAGACCATTAAAGTCATGATCATGGGACTCCCTGAAAAACTCAGAAGGAGATGGGATGTCCTTTTCCTATGCCTGTTTTTTGCTTCCAGAGAAGTGCCACAGAAGGGAGTAGGTTTTTCCTCCTTTTAACTTCTGTTTGGCCATCCTGCGAGGAGACCACTTTATCTGTTAAAGGAAGGTAGGGAGAGATCTCTCCATGAGCCTAAACAAGGTATTGTGGACTGTGTACTAGGCCTACGTTCCAGGATGGCAGAGTACATGGAAACGGCATGCAAAACCCTTGAGACCAGCCAAGAGCTTCAAAAACTCTGCTATGACCAAAAGGCTATATCACAAAAAGGAGAGAGGTTCAGGGCATTTTGGGCTCATGCCAACACTAATTCACACAATATACCACAACATGGCATGATACTCTTGGATTTCGCTCTGAGCCCAGTCGGCTCCTTTGTGAAATAAGTGAGAGGACCTAAAGAGTTACCTGTTTTTCGCTACCTCCTATAATTCCGGTTTCCAGGCAATTCCAGGAATTGGACGAGGATGGCTCACTCACCTAATGTGACAATGCTCATTATTTGCCACCTTGTCCCACCCTGGTAAGATGGTACTACCAGGGCGGACTCGACCTCAGGGTTGGGGGGTGGATTAACCTGAGGGAGTTCTTAGAAATTTCTTATCTGTCCTGGATAATGCTCTGATCCAGTTTTCTGATGAAAAACAAAACCTAGAATAAACCACAAAGGTATCCTTTAATAAGGTGGTATTTTAGGTTTATTAAAAGTTACCAAAGGGTAAAAAGCAGGAAGCATATATCGCTATATGTGTCCCTGCATGGAAATACATTCCATTCCACCATGTTTCTGCCTATTGTAAGCTTATGGGTCTAAGGCATTCATCAGGGCTTAGTCTATGTGTCCCTACACTATAAACAGTTTGTGCAGAGTACCCATAGATAAGATAAACTGAGAGGACTTACCTCTCAGTAGAAAACTATTGCTAGAAGTAATCTGGGAAAAAGAAAGAAGTTAGCAGAAATACAACATATATATATATTAAATGAGGGAGAAGAGTTACTATGTTCATTGTACTCTGTTGTTCATTCTGGGGAAAACAGTATTATTGATTATGTACCCAGAGCTTATTGTATTAAAAAAAACCTTAGCAATGGTAGGCAATGCTCAAAGTTGTAAAGGAGTGATTATAAAACATTCATTGACACAACATGCATATGTGACACACAAGACCTGTGAGAAAGCAACCCATTTTTTACCTAGGTCTATTATGCTAACTACTGCATGGTCTGTTCGGGACGGGCCTCTCTTGTTGTCGCACTCTGATCGTTAGGATGACATAAAACATTATGGTTTTTACTTATTTTTCAAAAATTAAAGGCAAGCAACCAAACCTAGAAAATTATTATTTAATTTATTATGACAGTGGTTCCCAAACTTTTTTGACCTGTGGCTCCCTTGACCTAATCGGCAGTTGGCCGTGGCTCCCCACCATTTTTCTTACCGGTGGGCGAGATGTAAGCCCGACCTCGGGAGTACTTCCTGTTGTTTTCCTTAAAGTAATTGGGACGCAATGAAGGTATTATAATCATATTTGTAACAAAATAAGAAGATAACAGTGATTTAATAAAAACTTGTTAAGTGAGAAACGATACAAGACTTTTTTTAACCACACAACAATAGTTTAAAAAATTCTGTATAATAAAATATCTTTTTTAATGAACAGGAAAAACAACGGAGTCCGAATTTACCTTACAAATCCTAGTGAGATGAGTGTTCTTGTTTTTCCTTACATAGCTCCTGAAATCTTGGAGTTATTTTTGAGATCGCAACACGCATTTCTTTTTCCAGGTTTATTTTTGCCCTATATTTGGACTTTATTACTGCAACTGCTGAGAAACCAGCTTCACAAAGGTATGAAGTAGCAAATGGGATCAAAACATGCAGGGCTCTCTTGCTTATCATTGGGTATTCATCTCCAGCTTGGCACCAGAACTCAAACAGTGACTGAGACTGGAACCTTACTTTCAATGCTGAGTCACTTGCAACATCACTAAGCTGTTCTGCTTCCTCATTGTTGAAATGCTGAGGTATCTCGGCATTGAAAGGGTCGCTCACCCATTTTATTGGCTCCACTTCATCCTCTGGAAAATATTTGTCAAGGTTAAAACGCAGTTGAGACAAATACAGAACAAAAACAGTCTGCAGTTCCTCCTTTAACACCATCTTATTCTCCTGCAGAAACTGGTCCAATGAAGGAAAACATTTATATTCACCCATGCTTACACTGCTTTTCCAAAGGATCACTTTCTTGTTAAAGCCTGAAACTTTGTCTGACAGTTGCAAGATGTTAGTGTTATTGCCTTGCAATGACTTGTTCAGTGCATTCAGTTTTTCAAATAGATCAGAAAGAAAACTCATTTGTATTAGAAACTCTGCATCAATAAATTTGTCAGCAAAACAATGTTCATCATCATGTAAATATGAGTATATTTCATTCCTCAGCTCATGCACTCTTAAGCAGGGAATTACGAAGAGACAGCCACCGAGAACTGCTGTAGAACAAGAGGCATGAGTTTTCGGCACCCATGTCCTCACACAGTTTAGCAAAAAATCGTGCTTTCATTGGTCTTGTTTTAATATGATTTACCACTTTGATTACTATTTTCAAAATACCATGCAGTTCTTCACTGAGATTTCCTGCTGCCAGTGCTTCTCGGTGTATTACACAGTGTGTCCAAGCAGCATTGGGCGCTTTAGATCGTATGCGAGCTTGAAGTTCTTGGTAGCATCCAGACATTGAACGACTCCCATATGTACAAACTCCAACACATCTCTCCCAGTCAATTTGATTCTGTTGCAAAAAATCATCCACAACTGCATACAAGTCTTGACCTGTAGTGCCACCTTTGATTTCTTTACAGAACAACAACTCCTCAACAATTTGTTTTTCGTGTAGAAACCGGACATAGCAAATAAGATGGGTGTCTTTGTGGTTGTCTGTTGCCTCATCCAACTGGACTGCAAAGTCTTTACCTCTAAGATTACAGATGAGCTGATCATTAATATCTTCAGCCATATCATTTATCCTCCGGCTGTAAGTATTATTAGAAAGAGGCACTTTCAGCAGCTGTTTACACCCATCTTCGCCGAGCATGATTGTTACCATACCAACTGCAGCAGGCAAAATCAGCTCTTCTGCAATTGTGTGTTTTTTTTAAACTCTGTGCAACTAGATAGGCCACTGTATATGACGACAGGAGCGCGTTACTATTAATTTTTATTTTTTTTGAGAAAGTGGACTTTTGTAGTTTGGCTTCTGCAACTTTTCTTACAAATAATTCCCTTGGCTTTCCGACCACATTTGGGTGAAGACTTTCAAGATGCCGCTTAAGTTTACTTGGAAGCATGGATTCCAGAGCCAAAACTTTTAAACAGATTGCACATTGAGGATGGTCCTCATTATTAACCTGAACACACGTGAAACCATAATCCAGATACCTGTCATCGTACTTTCTGTACTTGGCCTTTCGTTTCCCGTCCTCTTTGTCAGAAGAACCTGCAACTTCACTTTGCGCAGATGAACTTGAACTTGGCATTAGAAATCTCTTCATTGTCAATCAGACAGATGGAAATCAGTTCCACACGTCTGAATTATTCAGATGGAGGAGAGAAGAATTTACAAAAATATATAAGAAAGGTCTTTCTATCTGTAAAGTTCCTGGTCTTCTTTTCTTTTCCTTTGGTCAAGTATTTCCAGGTTTCTTCCGGGTCTCATCCAATCTCCACGGTATAATAAGTCTGAAGTACAAAACATCCAGGTAAAACAAGTATAAGAAGAACAAAAGTTATCCTCTTTCTTTTTTTTTTTTATATTTCTTTTTATTAAAATAAGGCATCAAAGAAATACATTAGTGCATAGTACAGAAGAGGGTCGTTCACAAATGCAATCTATGGTACAGAAAATACTAGCGAGGGGGGGGAGCATGGAGCAAAGATGTCAGGCAGATTCACATGTAAGGGTCATGGGGAAAGAGGAGTTTCAAAGTTGACAGTTGCAGGTGGTACACAAATATTCCCTCTGTACTGATTCCAAGGATCCCAAACACTATTCCACTTTCGAAGGCGACCCCTCGCCAGGTAAATAGATTTTTCACGGAACATACACCAATCCATACGTTCTTTCCATCCGTCTATCATAGGCGGCCTTGCAGCTCCCCACTGCTGTGCAATGTTCCGTTTATCTATCATGGCCCCAAGAGTGACCCATCGAGTTTGTGCAGCGTTTATGTCTGCAGGCTCCCAAATATTCAATAGACATCCCCTAGCTTCCGGCAAAAGAGTCACACCCGTCACTTCCTGCATAACATTATGTACCATGCTCCAGTAATCAATCATATATCGACATTCCCACAGGATATGAAAAAACTTTCCCAACTGACCACATCCACGCTTACACAAGCCATCTTCCGTGAACCCCATTATAATCAGACGTGGACCAGTGACATAAACCCTGTGCAATATTTTCAACTGAACGAGCCTCAATCTCGCCGGAATTGCAACTTCCTTAGGGGAAGAAACTGCGGATTGCCAATCTTCATCGTCAATTTCAATACCTTCCTGCGTCCACTTCTTCCTTAATTCTGTTAATAGATCAGCTCTGTGATTTATCAATTTTTTATAAATAAGAGAAATGGTGCTGTCCGGCAGATGCCCATCCAGTATTCGGTCTTCTAATGGGGACGACTCTGGTATCTCCTCCCCCACAGGGAATACCGACCTCAATGCATGCCGCACTTGCACATAGCGAAAATATTCCGTCCCACTCAGCTCATATTCAGTCTGTAATTCAGCAAACGACTTAACCCTTCCCTTTGCCCAAACATCGCCCACAGTAGTAATCCCTATCAAGTCCCATCTGTCAAAACCCTTCGTATTCCATAACCTGCCCAGCCTATCCGATCCAAATAAAGGGGTAACTAGAGTCAAACGGTTTTTCCATCCCAATGAACAGGTAACATCGTGCCATATACGTACAGCTACTCTAGTCGGTCCCGTTACATTTTTCTCTATAGATCTAGTATACAGCGCTCTGCTATAATTACCACCAGGGAGCAGCCACTTGTCCATTTGCAAAACCCGGATCCGCATTGGCCCCGTAAGTACCATGATTTATAGCTCCCAACTGAGATGCCCAGTAGTATCTTTTAATATCAGGGAGGGCAATTCCTCCGTCGTACCATGGGAGCGTCAACTTAGACTACGCTGCAATCCCTCCACTTCTCGAAAGTAACTAGCTGGTACTACATCCAAAGTGTTCTGTAGGGCATAGAGGAAACGGGGCAGAGACATCATTTTAAACAGGGCCGCTCGTCAAGTTTCTTCCAGCCAGCCACGTCGCTTTTCAGCCGAGCCAGTGGAGGAAGAAGGTTCTTATCATAGCGAATGTGGGATCCAATGAAATATAAATCCCGAGATACTTGATACCATCCCTAGCGTTCTGAATAGGACAGTTACGAGGCAGGACGGGGACATCGCCACACAATACGTAAAGATAGGACTTTGTCCAGTTTATTTTCAATCCCGAATTCCTACCATAAGAGGCCAAAACATCGCAGACAACGTTAAGGGATTTCCTGGGAGAAGTCAGATAAAGTAAAATGTCGTCGGCATATAAAGAGATCCAATCTTCAAACTGTGGGGACCAACGAATACCCTTGATCGAGGGCTCCCAACGGATCCAAGCCGCAAGAGGCTCAAGAGCCAGCGAGAACAGAAGGGGCGAGAGTGGACACCCCTGTCTAGTGCCCCGCCCAAGACAAAATGGCGCCGAGACACGATTGTTCACAACAACCTGGGCAAGAGGCTCGGTATATAATAGCTACACCCAGCTAACAAACTCAGGACCAAAACCAAATTTAGCCAACACAGCCCACAGATATGGCCATTCCACCGTATCGAAGGCCATCACCGCATCCAGTGACGCTAGTATGGCCGGTTCTCGCAAGGTATGCGCACTAGCTAGAACTCCGTACAATCGCCTTAGGTTCAAAGCCGTATTCCTATGTGGAATAAATCCAGATTGATCGGGATGTACCAGTTCACTAATAACCTTGATCAACCTATTGGACAACACTATAGCCAATATCTTGGGTTCCGAATTCAGTAGCAAAATCGGCCTGTACGAAGCACAATTGGATCTCGTCTTCCCCTCCTTGGGTATCACTACTATCGAAGCCACTCTCTGGTCTCGGGGCAGGACCCCACGTTCTCGAGCTTCCAAAAACATGTCTCAAATAGGAGGCAATCTGGTCCGGTCTAAGCTTGTACAACTCGATTGGAAGACCATTGGGACCCATTGCTTTCCCAGAATTCAAAGAGCGCACCGCCAAGGCAATCTCATCCGCCGTAAGCTTACTATCCATGAGGTCGCGAGTGTCCTCAGTCAAACATGGAAGCTGAATATCCCTCAGTAATAGGCACGAGTCTTCCTCCGGTCTATCTGAGACGGAGGTGTAAACATTACGAAACTAATCCGCAAAACTATCTACTATCCCTTGTGGGTCATTTATACGATTCCCCTCCGTAGTCTCAATCTCAGGAACTACCCGGTCTGCTATATCCCTCCTGTCCAACCAAGCAATCAGTTTACCGGCCTTGTCCCCCACATCATATAAATGCCCTTGCTGCTCTCGGCTCAGGGCCTTCGCACTATCAGTGACCAGCGTCTTGTACTCAAGCTGCTTAAGTTGCAAAACGTGCAGTCTAGCACGGATAACCTCCTGCTCAATTTCCATTTCAATATTCGCTATGTCCCATTCAACTCTCACCACATCTTCCTCTTTCTGTTTTTTAACTCCCGAAATCAGGGACAAGGCTTGACCTCTAATCACTGCCTTAAAGGCCTCCCACAACGAGACCGACGAGGAAACCGAACCATCGTTTTCTTGAAAATAGTGTTCCAAAGCTTTTAACAGTTCCTTGTGAATTTTAGGATTACGCAAATACCAGGGATTATTTGGGGTGATCCTACCACTAGAACCCAAGGTCATTTCAAATCTGATCCAGAGCGGCGAGTAATCCGAAATACCTCTAGCCAGATGCTTTACTTCAGTAATATACGACGCCTGGGCCGCCAGAACTAGATTGTAATCGATGCGAGAGAGACTACCATGAGCACCAGAGTGGAAGGTATACTGTCGCTGATCAGGATAGTTGGTTCCCAAACTGTGCGCCGCGGCACCCCGGTGCGTCGTTATGAGGTGCCAGGGGCGCCGCGCACAGTCTAGGGTGACCAACTGTCCGTAAATTTCAGGGACCATCTGTATGCCTTTTGTCTGTCATTTTGGCCATCACAGGGAGCAGTGCTGCTCCCCTGTGAGAAACCTCACCCCCGCTGATGGAGCTGCCTCACACTCATCCTAGAGCACAAGAGCAGCCCCACCCACCCATTATCATTCTGTGTGGGGCTGATTGCCACACACAGAATGACAATGGGGCAGTCTGGGGTGTTAAAGCATGTGGCGGTCTCCTCCTGCCTCAGTGTACAGAAGGGCATTCTGTTAGATAAAAAGTAAAACGTCCAAGCTGCAACGTTAGAGAACACTTCATTTAAAGAAGCCTGTAAAACAAGTTAAAAATAACGGGTTATCATTCTTTTTTTGTCTCTTCATTTTAGAACTGAAGTATTTTCAATATTATATTCAACAAAGCCAAGGTCGCTGCTTTTTTATTTTAAGGAACTAGCAACCATTGACAAAGCCAATAGTCCTGGCTTGTTGTTGGTGTAATGATACTTGCTGTATTATATATCTGGATGCAATGACAGAAATAACATAATACCAGTCGGGCGCAACACTATGCTAAGAGCAGATTTTTAGCCTAGGTGTTTTAAACTACGCTCTTAATTACATCCAACACCCCCTTTGAAGAGACCCCCCAGTTTTTTTACACCACTTAAAGCCCCGGAAACAACACAATGTCACCTCACATCCTGGCACTGTTCATCCTGTGCGACTCATGACTTCTACGTTTTCAGTCTGCCTATGTGCAGGGGCATAGTGACCTCTCCACCACCCCACCCCTCGCTGTAGTTCGTTCTTGATAGGCCTATTCTGTCTGCGACTCTGCAGACAAAGGCTCAGCTCATAATGTGAAAAGGTGGGTGAGTAAATAAGTGAAGGAATGTCTAAATGGATTACTGAAAGGATGAATGGATGAATGAAAGGCGGGAATTGATAGATAATGAAAGAAAGGATGGATGGATGAGTGAATGAGTGGAAGTATGGAGAAGATAGTGAGAGAAAAGGTAAATAGATGAATGTATGGGTGGAAGGGTGGATGGATAGGTAAAAGGGTAAAAGGGTGGATGGGTGTGTGAAAGGATGGATGGATGAGTGAAAGGGCAGCTGATGGGCGAGTAAATTGGTGGATGGGTGTGTGAAAAGATGGATGGATGAATGAAAGGGTAGATGATGGGCAAGTGAATGGGTGGATGGATGAATTGATAAGTGACATGGAGGGTGGATGTAAGGATTGATGAGTGAGTGAAAGGGGGTAGATGGACAAAAGGATGGATAGATGAGTGAAGTGAAAGATAAGATTAATAATTCAAGCATTCCAACCATTAGAATACCTTCATTGCGTCCCAATTACTTTAAGGAAGACAACAGGAAATACATACCCCCAACCCACCCACCCGTAAAAAAAATGGTGGGGAGCCACGGCCAACTGCCGATTAGGTCAAGGGAGCCACAGGTCAAAAAAGTTTGGGAACCACTGACATATATACTAGTTAACAGCATCTCCTTGCAATCCAAGGCCATGCGTTCAATTACTGAATCCTCCACAATCCACGTGGTACTTCCTGTTTTTTCACCCAGTTGTGCATATATCCAACCTAGTTTTCTGGTCCGGAGGAAGGGGGAGGCAAAGTGTACTGCAAGAGTGCATCCGTTCTGAGGCAAGGTTCACATTACAATGAGAAGGTGGAGGGCGAAGGCAGACGGCAGGGAGTAGAAAGATAGGAAAGAAGGGCCGAGAGACACATCCACCCTCCCACAGCCGTACAGCACATTACAACCATGAGAGCCCCACCTTCTGTGTAGCATACATCCAGCATCTTATGTTGGCCTCTTGTTATTCTTGGCCTGTAAACCTGCATCATAAGGTTCCAGTTTGCCATCCGTGCCAACTTTTTTTCACTGTTAGCTCCTACAACCATGACTATACTCTCTGATTCTCCACTTAATCAGTTGCCTCTCTCATCCCTCCAACCTCGGGGATTTGCCTTCTATTCCATGGCTATAGTCCATTTGGCTGGTATGAAAGCCAGGTCAGTAAATCTAGCTTCCACGTTATATGTTCTTATTCCTAGAAAGCAAACATGATAGCAGTACCTCCTTGTTCCTGGCTATCTCCCGCCCCATCCCTCTCTCCACTTCACCAAACAACCTCTTCTAAAAACTCTTATAGACTCATATAGCTCCAGAATCTATGCATTACATCAGCCTCATTAGCCATACATCTAGTACAACTCTGACACTGTAAGGGACATTTGATGCAGAATTTATAATGTCAGATAAGTGTGATGTTAGAGGTTTACCTGCAGGAGTTCAAGCCTCAACACCTTAATAAATGCCATTACATTGGTCCACTCTGCTTCCATAACTTCCCTCCCAATGTGAGGCCTAGCGGACAGGAAGGTGACGGGATTTGGGAAGGAGGGAATGTCCCGTTGTGCGCTTACTATATTATTATTATACTTATCACATTTGCATAGCTGCATATATTATTTAATTTTTGCCTTTCTCCCACCTTCTCCTATGCTGATCATTATTTCCAGTAATTTGTGCGCCTTCAGAGCTTCTCCAAACCCGGACACAATTTCCTTCCTACACACAGCATTGGAATCAATGTAAGTGAGTGCCCCAGTTCCATTGGGTATGTATGTACTCTTTATGTGGCATACATGTGTAGCCTATCCCCATCATAAAGATTTTCTAGGGTTCCTATTCCTGCCACTTGACACAGTGCTCTATCTGCTGCTGTTGTTACTTCAGAATATGCTCCAGAATGGTAGTCCTAGGGCACCTTAGTATGTGATTATTGCAGCATTCTATGCCAGATTAATTCATTCATCAATTTCAACTCCTCTTTTGCCTGCCTTTGCACTACACCAACACTACTGTCCAGTCCTGTCCCAGATGGGGAGGATAGAAGGAAACATAATGGTTTTTAAACTTCACTCACTTTTTACCGGCCCCCACTTAGTTTAGAAGTGCATCCCTGTCATCAGGTGAATGCCCGCCCTCCACCAAAAAGAGTTTCTAGAGGGTGAGGACTGCCGGTGATGAAGCATGACACCTGGTAGTGTGTGAGGCTAGTCCTTCACTTTTCGTGAGGTGTCCACACTCACAACTTATTCTTAGAGCACCTTTGGTCAATGTACAGGGAGCGGCCCTATTTGTGTTGAACATATTAGGTTGGAGGCTGGCCTGCTCCTAGCGCCCTGCGCCTCTAGTTCCCTCCCCCAGTACTTCCATGGGGTTAGTGTGGTTTCAAGATACAACCTTTAGCATTGTTAATTCTTTTTTTTTTTTTGAAAATCTGTTTTTATTGCGAAAACATAAAATATGCACAATTCACAATGGCAGCCAGATCTTATACATGAGTGGAACAATAACATGCAGATACTAGAACAATACACAGCCTAATATAGCCCACATCCCGGAGGCTGGGCGGCGCAGGAGCGAAGCATGCAATGAGGATAAGAAAGGCACATTTGTGCACCAAGGATACCATACTTATCAATACATTCGCTGATTTTTACTTTCTGAGTTCGTACTGCAAATAACAGTTCAACAACAACCAAGACCCCCCTCCCCAGAAACAAACACAAAGGCATCAGTAGTACAGATTCTAAGGAAGTAAGTCACAAGTGTGGGGACCAGCTAAGGCATGGACCTAATGAAACAGACTGGACCTATGGGGATCTCTGCTGTGTACAAGCAAACATTAGACGGAAACCCGGCGTGGGTACAGTGGGCTCCTACACCTGATCGAATCCCCTCATCACTGATCCCTCCCCAGCTCAATCGGACTCCGGATCCGTGGGAGTAAACAGTTCAGCGCTGGTGGCATCCGACTCATCCTCCGTTAGCCCCTCCATGCACAGCACCCTCCAGGCAATCAGATCATCCTGCAGTTTCTCATCTCTGCGAGAGCGCTGCATGTGCGTCTCCTCAGCCAGGGCCCATTCTTTCGCATCTCTCAACCAAAGGGAAAGGTCGGGCGCCCTTTGGCCCATCCACGTGATGGCCACTCGTCTCCTTGCTAGGACTAATAAAAGTTGCAAGAACTTGTAGGACAGCTTTTTCTTCCTGGGCTTGGGTATCAGCGCCAGGAGACAATGGAGCGGATCTAAAAGGAGGTTGATATGCGTGGCCCGGGCAATGTGGGGTACCACTTTCCTCCAAAAGTCCTGAACAGGGGGGCAGACCCATGCTAAATGCAGAAAGCCCGCTCTCTGCGCTCCACACCTTGGGCAAGTGTGAGGTCTATCCGCTGAGATACGATGCAAGGAGACAGGGGTCATATAGGTTCGGTGGAGAAAGTTAAAGTGTATAAGTTTGAAACGCGCATTACAGGAGACCTTGTGAGTTAAGAGCCCTATGCGCTTCCGCTGGTCCGGTTCCAGCGACACCCCTAGGTCCATCTCCCAAGCCGCCCAAGCCGGCGCCGTAGGGGGGGGTTGAATCACGGCGCATTGCCGAGTAGAGAAGGGAGATCAAACGTTTGCCTCGCCCACAGGACAAGATGATGTCAAGAGTATGCGTAACTGGAGGGGCCTCCGGGAACTGGGGCCATGTAATCTTGGCTACATCCTGGAGGCTCCGATAATGGAGGTACTGCCCCCTCCCCAACTCAAAGGACTCCCTGGCTCGTTCAAGGGATAGGAAAGAGTCGTCTGGGTAGAGATCCGCCAATGTCTCACAACCTCCAGAGCGCCACTCCCGGTAGGACATAGTTTCTTCCAACCGGAGCACCGGGGCCAAAATCCAGAGCGGAAGTTCCCTATGAAACGGTGCTCGCCTCAACACCCTTTCAACCACCTGCTGCCAGATTTCGGCTGTGTGGCGCACCACATACGGTAAAGTGTCCTCCGCGCCGCGGCCCTGCATCAGGGCTTCTCTCAGAACCCTTTCATTAGCCGTACCGGCCAGCAGTGCTAGTTCCCAGTTTTGTTCCTCCGCAAACCACCTCGCCGCTGGGAGGAGTTGCGCCGCAAAATAATATAGGTCGAATTTGGAGGCCTCAAGGCCTCCTTCCTCCCAGGAGCGCACTACCGTGCGTAAAGCTACCCTGCTGCGCCCACCCGCCCAGGGAAGTGAGGAGCGAGTCCAAAGTGCGAAACACTCGGGGAGGCAGTGGACATAGGGTGTTTTGCAAGACATATAGGATTCTAGAGAGCATCACCATTTTGGCAACCGCCAACCGTCCCATGAGAGAGAGGGGAAGCGTGTTCCAAAAGGCGATAGACTTGCGGAGGGCTATAAGCACCCTGTCAACATTGTGGGTCAGCAGGGCTACATCGGACGCGGCCACCTGGATGCCAAGATAGCGGAACGCCTCTCGTTCACAACGGAGGCCCTGGTAAGGTCTATCCACGTTTGGGTCCGGGACGCAGCCCGTCAGCGGGAAAACTAGGGATTTGTTAAGATTAATACGCAACCCAGAGGCTGCACCAAAGCGGTCCAGTACCCGCATCAAGGCGGGAAGGGCCTCAGAGGGGGAGGTAAGATAAAAGAGTGCATCATCTGCGTATAGGGATATCACATTAGTAGTGTCACCCACGGCTATCTCCCAGTTCTGCAGTGCATCACAGGCGGAGACGGCAAGGGGCTCAATCGCAAGTGCGAAGAGGAGGGGGGATAGAGGACAGCCCTGTCGGGTACCCCTCCCCAACAACCACTCCTCCGAACGGGCCGATCCCAGCTGCACCCTGGCCCGGGGCGCTCCGTAGAGTACCCGGATCCAGGCGCGAAATTCGGGCCTGAATCCTGTCTTCTGGAGCACCTGCATCAGGTATCCCCAGTGCACCGTGTCAAAGGCTTTAGCTAGGTCGATGGATACCAAGACATGAGGGCCCTCCCGACCCCTTACCTCATGTAGAATATGGTTCAGACGGCGCAAGTTCATCGCTGTGTTACGACCCGGGATAAAACCGCACTGGTCGGGATGTATCAGCCGAGTCATAAGTGGGGCGTGGCGAGTGGCCAGCAACTTGGTAAGGATTTTTGCGTCCGTGTTAATCAAGGAGATATGGCGATACGCAGCGGGGTTAGCACTATCTCCGCCCGGCTTTAAGATCATGCACACTTCTCCCTGATTCATAGTGGGCGGAAGGGCGCCCTTTCGCAAAGCCTCATTATAGACTGGCAACAGGAGGGGGGCTAGGACGTGGCCGAAGGAGTGATAAAACTCCGCTGGATAACCGTCCCACCAGGGGCCTTGGCACGAGGGAGGGCGGCCATTGCCGCAGTTATCTCACTCAGTGTCAATTTCGCGTCTAGTTCTTTGGCCGTCTCATCCGGCAAGGCCTGGAGGTCCAGTCCCTCAAGATACGACTGATAAGTATCTTCCGAAACCGACGGGTCCGCCGCGTATACCGACTGCAGGTGAGTTCGGAGGACCTCGAGGATATCGGATTCAGAGTGGACCATAGCACCAGACGGGTCGCGCAAGGCAACTATCCTTTCAGGCGCGAACTCACGGCGAAGTATCCAGGCCAGCAGGCGGCCAGATTTATCGCCCTCACGGTGGAGACGTTGCCGGTACTGGCCTAGAGTAAATTTGTCAAGCCGGGAGAGGATGTCATGGATCGAGACCAAAGCGTTCTCTTCAGCCTGTAGATCCAGGGCGTCCGGGTCGGGACTGGACTGGGCGCACCGAAGCTCCGCTTCCGCATCCTGCAACTCAGATAGCAGTTGTTTCCTGACCCCATAGGTGAGGCCCATACACGCTCCACTCACCACAGCTTTCAATGCGTCCCACTTGGCAGAATAGGGCAGCTCATCACCTCCCCAATTGAGGGCCACATAGTCCAACAATGAGGTCTCTACATGATCCTTACCCACTGGATCCTGGAGGAGGTCCGCGGGCATTCTCCATGTGCGGGGGCGTGTAACCCGATCAGGCCACTGCGCCACACACGTCACAGGAGCATGGTCCGACAAATACCGGGCCTGATGGGTAACCGTCAAGGTAAGGGATGGGGTGAGGTTAGCCGCCAGCACGCGGTCCAGCCTGCTATGGGTACCATGTGTCGGGGTGTAGCATGTATAGAGCTTCTGCGCAGGATGACAAGCTCTCCACACGTCGTGCGCTCCAAGATTGTGCATGACTTCCCGCAACCGCGTCGTCATGCGGGGCTTAGTGCCCGACCGGGGCGGACTGCGGTCCAACTCGGGGTTCAATATACAATTAAAGTCCCCAAACCAGAGGAGGGGTGAGTCCAAACAAGGGGCCACCAGATCCTGGATCCGAGAGAAAAAAGCCGGGTCATCGGTGTTCGGGGCATAGGAGTTAAGCAACAGGAGTTTCTTGTCATCCAATCTAAGTCTCACCAATAGGTATCTACCCTCCACATCTGCATCTACATACTGAACAGTGCAAGGGATCCCCGGTGCCACCCAGATGAGGACCCCTCTAGCATATGTAGAGAAGGAGGAGTGGAAAATCTGGCCCCTCCATTTCTTGGACAGGCGCTGCGCACCGTCGTCGTCTAAGTGGGTCTCCTGCAGACAAGCTACCGAGACCCCATGCCGCCTCAGAAAGGTGAGCACTCTATGTCTCTTGGTGCAAGTACCCAACCCACGCACATTCCACGTTAAAAATGTAAATCCCATGGCCAGTTATCACGCCCATCCGGGGCACAGTAGAAACACAACATGACCAGCTCCCACACGGTCCCCACAACAGCCATATGAAAAGGAGGAGCACCACGAGGGAACCCTCCACAACTCTGATGCAATATACACATGATGCCAGCAGCAACTTCTACGTAAAACTCAATCCACCCCCCAGCAACCCCAACATCCGAAACAGTTGCAAAAACAGACTCCCACCCCCCACCCACGAGCGAAAGGACAGCAACAACAAGAAACGCCTCCCCGCCCTTCCCCTGCCAGTGCCAGGACGTACACAGCCACCCCATACAATCCACTCAACACACACTCACACACACCAAACCAACCCCACCCACCCTCCCTCCCAGCTCCTCGAAGGACCCAGGGACCCTAGGAAAGTGCCTGGGCATGTCTACCCGCTCCTGTGTGCATTCCGGGCAAGACGTTATTCAAGGCATATATCGGCCCCGCCCTCCCCTCCGCCCCATATGCCAGAAGGGTGCATAACCACCACCACAGTCCACGTGTCCAAAACCCACAGTAACAGCAAGGCATGATGAAGGCTTACCAGGGCGGCAATATAACGTCTCACTGACGGTGGAGATCTACACAAAGAAGAACATGTACCTCAAGTCCATAGGTTATTCCAGACTTGACGCAGGGAGGGCCGACTCCGGGACCACTGGGGCCGTAGGGTCCGCAGCCAGCGGGGTTACCTGTAGGGTATCTGGAACCAAGACCTCCCCAGGAGGAGAACTCTCGGGGGATCCCGGCTCCCCTCTCCGCGGCGACACCTCCATTCGAATAGCTCCATCTGCTCCCACTGTAGGGCGGTCCGAGGAGAACCACGGGACCCAGAACGGCACCGGCCCCTTCCTCGGCGGCGCCTCTGTGGACTAGTCCCCCAAGTCTCCTGGGGGCCACCTCGCTCCCCCGGGGGCAGATCATCTCCTCTGATCTCAATCCACTCCCACACTTCTGCAGGCGTTTCGAAGAAGTGCGCCCGGCCCTGGGAGAGCACCTTGAGTTTAGCTGGATACAACAGCATATACTGGAGTTTCATATCACAGAGTTTTTGTTTGACTCCCAGATAGGATTTCCGTTGTTCCTGTACTAGCTGGGTGTAGTCTGGGTAAATTGACACGCGGCTGTTCTCGATCATGAGAGATTCCGCCTCTCTCGCAGCTCTCAAAATACAGTCACGATCTTTGTAGTTTAGGATCTTCGCGATGAGGGCTCTGGGGACCTCGCCTGGGCTCGGAGGCGGCACAAGGGCTCTATGCGCACGTTCCACGACAAAGACGCTGGACAGTCCGGTCAGGCACAAATGGGTGCGGATCCAGTTTTCTAGGAAGCGTTCAGGGTTACCCGCCTCCAATCTCTCCGGCACACCCAGGACCCTTATGTTACTCCGACGGGCCCTCCCCTCCGCGTCCTCAGCACGCCTCTTCAATGCTCGAGTAGTCGATGTAAGTTGCGCAACTGTCTTCTGCAAGGATGCCACCTCACCCTGTAGTTGTGTAATATTGCCCTCCGCATTAGAGACCTTGTCCGCGACTTTGTGGAGGTCGGCCCGGAGTAGGTTCACATCAATAGAAACATTTTCTATTTGCCGCTCCAGGGCAGAGTGAGAACCCTGGATAGCTTTCAAAAGTTCTGCTCTGGATGGTTTCGCAGGGCTCTCGCCGCCATCTTCAGGACCTGTTTGGCGCGTGATCCTCTGCGGCTGCATGCGTGGGGTAGTGTATTGGACAATAGTGTTGGGTTGGGAGCCCTTCGAGGACCGATCCTTGCGTTGCGCCATACCCTCAGATGTCTGTCGTGCTGCACTAGTCCTTCGGATCACCGACCCAGGAAGATGAGTTCGAGGACGTCCGGAGCACGGTCAGACAGTCAAGAGGCCGCCGTCTGACTCAATTCGAACAGGTCACGGGCTATGTCCCACGCAAGGCAGGCAACCCCACAACGTGCCAACAATGGTATTAGCAGGCTCCCAACCTCCGGGTCGCGTCAAGGACTCAGCCGTGATCAGGGCCCCACGCCCGTGCAAGGAACAATCAAGGGCCGGCTGGACAGGTCATCCACGCACCTCCTCGGGGTCCCTCCACCTCCTGTCGTCAACAGCACGGACTCCAGGCCCCAGGGGCACCCTCCAAGGCAGGCACCAACCCGCAGGACAAGCCGCAGTTAGGAGCTCCCTCCTTCCACGCGGCCACAGCGCCACTCAGGAGCCGCCAGGGCAACCAATACAAAATGGCGGGCGAGCGCGAAACGAGCTCCAGCGCACCGCCACTCTACAGGCACCTCTCCCCACGTCCCGAGGCAGGGACCGGAGCACCAGCAATGGGGAGCGGGAGTGTGTCTAGCTGGTTCCCGCGTGGAGGGGGGAGGCGAAGCCTCAGGCCGCGCCAGCGCCGATCCGGGGTCTCAGGAGAGGCAGACCACTAAAGAATTAAGGGAATCAGGGGCCAGTGCAGAACACTCACGGAGTCCACGATGTCACCAAGGGCCCCCAGAATCACAGGCCGCCGTCCGTCGGCACTCGGCTGGAGTAGCGCGTGGCCGGGGCCGGCACAGCAGGAGCTCCGCACTGGTCGGGCGGCTTCACACTTCACCGGCAGGCAGACAGGACCTCAGGGGAGCGGCACCCGCCAATCGCCGCCTTCAGAAGCACCCCAGTGGTGCAGGGTGGGTTGCCAATGTCCGCCGGGGGCCCCCCCCGCCAGGGGTCGCCGCACTGCCGCGCCCGGCGGGCCGCTCAAGGGAAGGCTTCACGGACCAGGCCCAGACCGCGGTGTCGGGTAGTTAGAGGCGGCGTCGCGCTCGCCGACGGAGCAACCACCTCCGCTCACAGCCGCCCTCTGCGTCACTCCGTCAGCCCGGGGGCGCCCGGTGAATCGGGGAATGCTCCGGTCCCAAATTTAGAAGCTTCAGCAGCCCAGGCAGGATATTTATTCAGGATTCTGTGGGTCCTCGGGACGGAGCTGGTAGAGATCACGTCCTGTCGGCCATGTTGCCTGGCCACGCCCTCCAGCATTGTTAATTCTTATTCCTAATACTCTTCCAAGCTCTTCTAACAAATCAAGCTTAAGATTGAGGCCCCTTTCCATGTCCTGTAATAACTTTAAAACGTTATATGCATATGGTGATAGTACATAAACATCACTCCCTATTCAGATCCCCCTATCTACATTTACTCTCTGAAGTGTACCTTCAGGAGGCACTATCGCAAACAAAAAGTAGCAGTATCTCCTGTGATCCTCGAAGCTATGTGATCAGGGCCTGCTTTGTGAATCCTGTACCTCACCATATCAGATTGATTCTTCCTTGTGATGGCTCCCTGATTCTTCTCTCCACAGACGAATATTTGTCCCATCATATATTAACCATCCTTTTAGGCATCCCGCCTGGACAGCTTAGTGGCTTAGTGTCTCATCATCTCCACCATGTTTTCTCAGAGGTTGTGATTTTTCCTGCTGGACTCTTTTTACCTAATCAGGCTTCTTTACCTGTGACTGTGGGCGATTTTTGGAGCCCAGTTCAGATCCCCCAGATGGGTGTTGCCCCCTCCCTACATTTGCATGGCGTCCTGAAGAAGGTGTGACACTTGTACCTGGGTCTGGCACCGAAACGTGGGTCGGCGCATTTTCTCTACACGACTGGTGCAACTTTCTCACAAGATCGGATCCATTTTATTTTTCTGGGGGAAAAAAGTTCACAAAAAAATTTAAATGATACAATAACGGCTATTACTGATATTTCTACAGTACTGTATAAGGAAACAGTTGTTATACAGAGTCTTTTTTGTTACATGTCTGATTATTCACGGGTCTATGTGCTGGGTTTATGTGGAGTTGGCCAGTCTTGTCTTTTGTCTTGTTTATGTGTTTGATTGGTTATTGAATGAGTGTTGCTTATGATTAGAAATCATAACTATGTGGGGCTGTCATGTATAATATTTATGGTTCACTCATCTGTTCGGGAAGTATTTTGGTAATTTTCTTATGAATACTTGTCCTGTGTATCTAATTGTATTGACCATTGATAATCAATGTATGTATATTTTGCTAATATTGCGTATTATTTACTTGCACACAAAATTAAGGATGTATTTTCGAATAAAATGAAAAAGTATTTATCATCCAATTTTCTATTTTTGCCATGTTGTCTGCACACTGTGTCTGCTCTGTTGTGAGGAGGTCACTTATTCCCCTCTTCTCTATATCTAGACGTTGTCGCTGTATTTAAGAAATAGGTTGCAGGCAGTGGGTTTATTTGTTTGATTATGATCGATTCCCCTGTACCCCTGCCTAGGGATCAGTTCAGGGTCCCCCTTCTGTGTGATTCTAATTGATACTATTCGAGCCATTTAACCCTCTATTATCCTATGGGTCCTGAAAAGTTCGTGCAATTTCATTAAGAGAGTAGTGTGGCTTGTCATATCTTTGGACGATGAGTGTCATTATAAAGTTTTCTCTCTGATTCTCATCACTTTTGCTGTTACGGTGTGGAAAGTATAATTGATCTCTGAAAAATAATGTACGATTTTTTTTGTAAACAAATTTTATTCATTTCCTACAAGAGCAGTAGCACCAACACTTTAAGGATACAGTGCATCTAAAGTTACATTCATATACATTACAAATGGGGGTGGGGTCGCACACTACTCACACACCAGCGGGATCGCCCCTAAGGACTGTGGTAAGCGTAGTTCGTGTTCCGCGATGCATCTTCTTTCGATTCTCTGCTATCTTCGCTATCTTCGCCATCCCTGGACACGTGTTTCGAGCAGTGTGCGACCTCATTCGGAATTACTATTTATACAGGCTCCCTTGAGCGGGTGGGAGTGACGACCTCGAGATTACGCACCTGCGCGCCACTAAAAGGTATCTGGACCTATGAATATTTTCGGCAGCCCACGCAGCAACCCCGTGCACACGCCTAATCCCTGCTGACGAGCGGTAATAACCGCGAAACACGTGTCCAGGGATGGCAAGCACACCAAGTGAATACCCTCAAGACTCAAGACTCGGGTAGAAGCGCACCCGCTGATACCTACTACATCGACCATCATGCTCCGGGGTCACACGCTGATGGGACAAGCAGTGTGCGACCTCATTCGGAATTACATTCATATACATCTTGACCAGATATTGTATCACGATCGTTCCCATTTCTTCCTCGCTAATGCCCACTTCTCCCCCTTTGTTCATCTGTCCTATCAGTACCATCATTGCCCTATTGTACTTGCAGTCCCTGGAAGAACCTGCTCAGGAGCCTCAGAAGAGAGTACGGGGCCACAACGCTAAAGGTTGCAGCCTTTTACTGCTGCTGGCGCCCGGCCGGGACTACTATGACTCGCCAGACAGGGTTCTGAGTACACCTTTCAACACCTGACTGTAAGGATAGCCAGGGTGAGAATTCCAGGGCTCCTCATGAAAGTAGTGTTTCAGTACAGATTGAGAACTCAAACAGTCAAGCAACAGACACCACAAGTACTTACCAGGCCAGTGTTTTTCTTGTAAAAAGAGAACTAATTTAATCCCACTCCAAAACGTAACACTGCACATAGAATATGTCACTGAGCTACCTAGTTCTAAAACGAGTACTAATGAGTTCTAAAATCACAAAAATATTGGGGCATGTTAGAAAGGGGGGTCTCTAGTTGGCAAGGGTAGAAACCTTTGTCCAAATAGGGATCCTTGCTTCTATTCAGGGTAAGGGGGATACACTTCTAAAATAACCCCTGCTCACCCCCTTGGTAGCTTGGCACAAGCAGACAGGCTTATCTCAGACGCAGTGTGTGAAGCATTTGTGAACACATACAGTAATACAGTGAAAATACTACAAAGGACCACCATTCCAGCTTAGAGAAATTAGTAAAACTTTATCTAAACGAAACAAGACTAAAAATGACAAAAAATCACTTTACAATACTGAAAAAATGGTTAATTTGCAAGATAACGTTCAAATTGCAGAACAAGCTAAAAAAAAAGTTCTTCAGAGTCGGTAGCTCTGTCTGGGGCTACCGCTATGCTGAAAACAATAGAGTCGAAATTCCAGCTGACTGCGTTGGTGCGGGGTCAGCTAAAGCAAAGACAGACTCAAAAACAGTACCTTTACTCGCTTCGGCCGGCACAATGGTACGAGCCGGTCTGGGGCAACCATCTCGGTTGCCAGGTGAGATGGAAACATTGCTGCGTGCGGTGTCCTCACGGCTCGGTGTAGGCAGCGGCTCGTTGATGGAGTCGGTGGGACCAAGGCTTGCATTGCAGGGTGAGATGGTGCTCAATGCGGTGCTGGCAGTTCATGATGCGGCAACAAAGCAGGTTGATGTGTGAGTCGGGCAGCGACGGAGTCAGTGACATCTGTGCAGCGTGTAGCGAAGCGGTGTGGAGTGCAGTGCCCTCAGGACGCAGTACAAGCAGCAGCTCATTGACGGAGTTGGTGAGACCAGGAATGCGTTGCGAAGCAAGGCTGTGCTCTCTGCGTTGCATTCAGGACACGGAATCCTGCGATGAACTAGGTGGCAGAGTCGGTTGCCCTTTTCTCCTGTGGCGACTGGAACCAGTGGAACCAAAGACAATGCCCAGAAGGATGGTGAGTGTGAGAAGTTGGCCTGGTAAATGCTGTCCACTAATTAAAGTGGCACCCTATACCAGTACAAACAACCCTTATTGATGATTAGGTTAAAGACAACCTTTATAGAAAGCTATCCTAGTGGTAGCTGTGGAGAGCAGCCTTCATGCTAAGTCTCGAAGGAATGTAAAGCAGCTTGTTATACCGGGTCAGAAACCCCTGAATAACCCATTGAAAGGAGAACCACACAAGAGATATATAAAATATATGTATTTATTAATAAACACTCTCTACTAACCTCTATACGAGAATAGAGCACAAGGCACATAATACTTAATCAATAGAACAAAAGTAAATAGCACAATACACAGCGGGCTCCAGGGGGAGACCGAACCATATACTAAAAAAATTGTATCACAACAATGACTTGACTAGACACAGTGCCTAGAGCACGTAGAATCGCTGGGACCCAAAGGAACCACCCAAAGGAGTGACACAGGGAGCCCACGGAGGACGGGTGCAGTGTGTGAACACAGATGCGAGTTCAGTACAACTCTATGGGAAAGTCACGGATGGAAAATTACAGTTTAAGGACACTTCGGAGAGGACTTCAAGCAAACCCTTTGGAACATAGAAGGTTCTAAGGCCAGCACCCTTGTGAGAACTGGATTACCCTTGTTACCTATCCCAGGGGAGCTGAGTACATAGGGGTCCAGTGGTGTCGGAAACCTTCGTCGTTTTCAATGGTGTGACTCAAAGAAGTGCTGCTGCCGGTAAGATGAAAAGTGTCCAATGGAATCCAAGCCTGGATCCGAGGTGAGAAGAACCTGAAAGCAGAGGGGACAGAGTCTGGGTCCCTTCAGGGTGACCAGGGGCCCGGTAGACGAATACCCACCGATGTCGGGTGCTTCAGGTGAGAAGATTGGATGCTTGTCTCTGCAGCCACGGGGACCAGGAGACGTCAATGATGACCAAAGTTCGGAGGTGAGCTTTCCCATGAGGATGACGAGTGCTGAGGGGTCAGTGTCTGGATCGAACACCAACAAGCCTTGGTAAATGCAACCCACGCAGGCAGAGGAAACAGGTTACGGTGAGGATCAGCAAGGTCCTGGAGACTCTCCAAGCTATGGGGAGTCAGGGCATGTCTGGAGCAACCAGGGAAGCCCAAGCGAAATCAAAGTTACCTTCACAGGGACCCCAGGCCAACAGACCAGGGATTGCAAAGGGACCTCGGGCTGAATCACGAAATACCAGCCCACAGAACACTCATGGAGTGTAAGCCGTAAATCTTCAGTGGGAATACTGCTCGGGGTCAGAGAATTACTTGAAAAATATTCAGGGGTAAGATGGCCACTGACCAGCCGTAGGGAGTAGCTGCACCTTCCCCTCTCTCCCTGAGAAATATGAAGACACTGTAGAATGCTGTGGTTTTTTGGCTGGCTACGCCGTCTGGTGAATAGAGTGTCTGCTACAGCAGTTTGGCAGACCCCGCAACGGTGTGTCTCTCTTATAGAAGCAGCGGTGAAAACTCACTATTTGGTCACTACAATGGCTCTGAGAGGACCGAAGCAGAAAGACCCGAAAGATGCTTCGATCCCCAGTGGATTACCTGCGCCTGACATAGCACCTACTTCCACGGGGCGCATACTGGCAAAGACAAGAAAACAGACCGCTATGAATGCGGGAGCCCCAGACGACTCACGAGATGGAAAAAGTGGTAACAAACAGAAGGACACTGATACGGCTGCCATGAGAGGCAGCAGGAGTAAGTTAAAAGGAAGTAATATCCCCAAGGAGACTATTCTCCGACAGCCTACCTTGATGGAGTCGTTCTCTGCAGCACCAGTATGTACCGAAAACCCCAGCGGCGGATATCCAGCTTGCGAGGATCGGCCTGAGCAACAGCCTGGGAATGTAGGGGGAAAAGACGCATTGAGCACAGCGTATACCAATGGCCGGATAAAGGATCAACCCCCTCACGCATCAGGAGGCATTGTGGATCCGGCACAATGGATGGCGGAGAACGGCAAAGGAGATGAGCATAGGAGACCGGCTCGGACGGAGGCTCACCTGGGGGCGCAGACGGAATTGGAAGAAGTGAATGCAGCCCTGAATGCTTCACAAATAATCCAAACAACAACAAGAGAGGAAGGGTTCGAGTAGACACTCCTATACCCCGTAACTGATTTTTTTAAACAACTAAGGAGTGGCTTAGAAAATACTGATGTAACCGAGCTAATTTCTAGTTTCATAGAAATTACAACACCCCCCATAAACAAAAAGTGCTTATTGAAAAGAAAAGGGTTTTCTTTTATAAAAGGACCCTCACTCACCACTAGTTGGTGACATGCTTCATCATTGGGTCCCCGCTGGGGTGGCCGAATGCCTCCGCAGCGTGCTACAACGCCTGTATTACAGCGGAGCTGGATGTGTTGAGTGCAACACTGCTCTAAATGAATTGTGATTTTAACTGTGAGTGCAAGTTAAAAAATACAAGGTTGAGCCCAAAAAAAGACTTTAATGTAGGCTAACCCGTATTATTAAAAACAGTGAAAGTGGACCAGCAAGGTTCTAATTTAGGAAAACCTGTGTCCATTGGTCAGTGGTCAACATGTTTCTGCTGTTCTATATGCGTATTCGCTCAGCATTCGTCAAGACCTAAAAGTGATAAGTAAGGCCACCGGTGGTGTGTGCTCGCTAAGGCGCACCCTCCCGTGAGGCTCTCTATGTGAAAAATTAGAACAATTCTATGTTAACTCACGGTTCTTATCCGTGGCACCTCACTGAGTTTCACAGGAGCGAAAAAACGTAATTTTCCAATGGACACAGGTTTTCCTAAATTAGAACCTTGCTGGTCCACTTTCACTGTTTTTAATAATACGGGTTGGCCTACATTAAAGTCTTTTTTTGGGCTCAACCTTGTATTTTTTAACTTGCACTCACAGTTAAAATCACAATTCATTTAGAGCACTGTTGCACTCAACACATCCAGCTCCGCTGTAATACAGGCGTTGTAGCACGCTGGGGAGGCATTCGGCCACCCCAGCGGGGACCCAATGATGAAGCATGTCACCAACTAGTGGTGAGTGAGGGTCCTTTTATAAAAGAAAACCCTTTTCTTTTCAATAAGCACTTTTTGTTTATGAGGGTGTTGTAATTGCTTCACAAATAACACAGATCCCGGCTTCATTAAAGGTAAATGACGGAGGGCCCCCGGCAACAGAGATAACTTTGCCAGCAAATACATGCCCCTAGTGAGAGTTTGGTGGCTAAAAATGGTGTATCCAGTATGGGGCCCCCGGTAAAAAACAGTGAAACACTGAGAGATTACTTGGCAGCATCAGAGGTCACTTAGGGAAAATGTGATGGTTTGCGGAATGTTGAGGATATGAACACTGTGCTCTCTTTTGATGCCCTAACACAGGGACCTCCCCTTACCGGGTCTCGAATAACCCCACCACCATCTTGTGTTCTGGTTGGGCCCACTGTCCTGAAACAAAGAGCCCTCCCTCCTAATCCAGGCCCAGGCTCCCCCAGTGACGATTGCTTCTTCTCCCTAAATGATGACACAGGTACATCGAGTGGGGAGAGTGGGGAGAGCTATACAGGGGACTCAGAGTTAGAGTCAGAACTGTCTGCGGTAGAAAGCACTTCGGTTCAAAGGGCTCCAGTCAGCCAGAGGGCAAAGCACCGGAAAAACATATCACGCTCAAAACAAAAGGTGCCTGTGAGTCCATCGCATCTAGAAGTGTCAAAGAAACTAAATTGGGATTATGCATCTACCTCTCACTTATACCACGAGGATGGGGTTACAGATGGGCAGCAACAACATCATTCTTCAACCCCCCAGACCCCTACCATGTATTTTCTGTATGCCACCCTAAAACAGATTCAAGGTGAGGCTAGGTCAGAGAGTAAAAGGGCCAAACAGGCAAATAAGAAAATCCAAGGCTCATTAAACAAAATGAATAAACTGTATGCAGAGATGGCAGGGAGAGTTACGGAGGTGGAAGAGAGGACAGGGAAGCTGGAGGACGATGTTTCTAGATGGCAAGAATTCAAGGAAGCTCAGGAGAAAGTAGCGGAGGACGTCCAATGGAAGCTAGAAGATTTGAAAACCGTCAAAGGCGGAATAACATCAGATTGCTGGGTGTGGCATTTAAAGGGGGCCTTTCCCGAACTTTCAGCATGGAACTGGGAGCCCATCGGTTCCCCTTAAATCAGAGGAAAGGATACGTAGCGTCTCAAGCTGACAGGCCCAGGGCACTACTGATCTATGTTGGGAACTACCTCCTCAGGCAAGAAGTCATGGACAAAGCAAGGCCCGAGGCTCGGCGCTCATTCAACGGAATAAAATGTTTAGCGTGGCCTGACTTCTGCACCACGGTGGAAAGGAGATGGAGCTTAAGACAGTTGATATCTCCCTTTCAAAAGTTGGGGTGCGAGGTCTACTTATTATTTCCAGCTCGCCTCAAAGTCTTAGTGGACGGTCAAGTCAGGATGTTCTTCTCAGAGACTAAAGCCCAAGCATTTATGTTAGAGTTAAAAGGTAGAAGGGATCAGAGGAGCGCCAATGCTGCATTAAGATAGCTGATATGGGTGAATTTCTAGATTAACAAATGTAGTAAACCATTTATTAGTAGAGCACTTATACAGCACAGGTGATTACTTTAGGGGGACTGCAATACCCTATGGGCTCATAGCTGTCACACATAGGTCAGGATTGACATATTTACCTGTAAGGGGGGAGGGAGTCTGAGGGTGGGGGTTGGGGGGGAGTGGGGTGGGGTACGGGCACAGGGCACACTACACTTCTGCACTGTTTTGAAGATGGATTTGCCTTACATAGGATTAAGCAATATGAGCTGAGGACTGATTTACATGGGATCTGGGCGATATTAAAGGAATTTTTTTGGTACAGCTTAACTGGGTAGAACAACGACCAGATGTACCCTAATGAGTATACTAATAATAACGCTAAACGTATGTGGGTTAAACGATCATCTTAGGAGACAACGAATAGCTGTGATGCTCAGAAACACACGGGCAGACTTCGTCTGTCTCCAGGAGACTCATATTGAGGGAACTAAGGGGTTTCTATTGGAACAGCTGGGGTTTCATTTGCTCGCTTATTCAAGACAAGGGACTAAAACCAGAGGAGTGGCTATCTTGTCTAGACTCAATAACGTGGTGGTAAGGATGAAACTTGAAGATCAGTGTGAAGAACCAGGCCTTTAAGGGCCTAGCGGCGCAGGGCACGCTTAAATCTCCGAGTTCACCTGCTTCGTTGTACAGAGACACGGGACACTCTGTTAAGCGTAGACAACAGGATTTATTAGCTGCAGCTATGCACAGTGATCCTAGAAGTAAACCAATGGTATGTTCTCAGGAGACTGTCCCTTTACTCCGGGGCTCAAAGTATTTTATATTCTTTTACACCTGTATAAGAACACTCCCAATGCGCAAAATTTGAACCAATGAAAATATATGTTTTTTGGGAAAAACAAGACGTCACATGATTAAATTATCCACCCCCTAGGTCATGTTTTGACTAACTCACAGGTGATTCAATAATGGTGTCCCTGAATTAATCAACAGTGGTAGACATGTTTGTGTATTGTGAAAGAGGTCAATTTGCAAGGCAGGATATGACGAGATGAAGGACAATGAAAACCAACAGATGGTTTGAAACAACGATTAGTGAGTCGAGACAATAATACTGAAGGCTAACAGGCAGTTTGGGTAAGGATTAGTGAGTCGGACTGGTTCCTGGAATCGACTTCACCTCAAGAATAGAGGGGTTATTTGATACGTGCAGTATGAAGGGCAAGAGTTTTCTGTTCGTCAGGCTGCCTGAGTGAGGGCAACACAAAATGGCGGTGAAACGCAAAATGGAGTCTGAACCGATTTTTGGGATTTAGAACTGGCTACATGGGCTCCACGGGTTATTTTAGCTGGAGATTTCAATATCAACGGTGAGGGGGGGCTTGGTATTGATTCTATTGGGAGGTAACAGGGCCGAAAGAAGAGAGTTTTCTAGGCAATATTGAGCCTTGAAAAGAACAATGTGTTAGTGGATGTCTGGGCAAAATTAAAATCTAAGGACCCCGGTTTACTTACTATTCTGCTCCCCATAAGCTTTGTGTTAGATTCGATTATTTTTTTATATCTAGCTCTTTAGTATCAAAGTCACAGATTGAAAGGCTACCCCGGATTGTTTCTGACCACAACCCTTTAATTTTAACATTAGCCGTATCAGCAAATGTCAGGCAGAACCAGGTATGGACTTTTGAGAGGGGATTGTTAAGGGACACTGAGTATATCAAACATATGAAAAGCTGGATTACAGGTTTCTGGGAGGTCAATAGCGGGAGCACGGCTGTGGGAAATGCCTGGGATGCCTTTAAGGCAGGGGTCCGTGCTTCGACTGTGCATTGCCGCAGCGTGGCTTGACCGATCCCCACCCATCCTGCACCAATGGCTGGCTAAGTTGCTAAATGCCTATAACGTTGAAAAGGGGATTTATGCAAAGAAAGGTAAAAGGGGAAGAATGTTGGGCCTTAAAATATGGAAGCCCGTTAATAAATGGAAGGAAAGTCAAGCTTTTGGTGTTTAGATAATCTTATACCCCCTGACTGCCATATGCTTCACTTTTTTTACTTATTGGGTTTGATTGATTTACTTTTTTGGATACATTTAGGTTGACCTACGTATAAATTATGAGTTTATACGTAGATTCAGTACAGAATCAAATGTTACAAATGCTTTCTAAACTCATGCTCATGTCTGAATTTGTCACTATGCATATTGGTTTGCAGATGTATTTGCTTTATTCTTTATTCCTTTTTTTAAGGATTGTTTGTGCCCTGTAAGAATAAAAGGGGAAAAATACCTTAATAAAAAATATTTAAAAAAAAAAAAAGCCCATAGCACAGTGCACAGGGGCTCGGGTTGCACGGTCCCCACGAGGGATACTGGTCTCAGGATTGCTGAGAGAGCAGATCGACGTCAGAGGCGCTTGGGAACCAACCTCCTGTGTTGCAGAAATCTTTGGAGTCCTCAGGAAATGCAAAGCGGTCAGATGCATTAGGGTGCCTGCTTCAGCAGGGGAGTAACTTCTTTTCTCCAAGAGAGATTCTTCTGTCATCCAGCTTAGTGTATTTCGTCGAAGTACTTGATTTCTGCTTGCAGAGTTTAGTCCAGGTACAATCTAAAGTCCTGTAGTCAGGGTTCCTACTTTATACCCAAGGAAGGGGTTGGACAAACTCTGGGGACCTTCCTAGGGGAGGGACAGGACAGAGGGGTGGTTACACCCATGTCCTTTGTCCAGTTTTGCACCAGAGCCGGAGCAAATGGCATGAGTGAGGGGCTCTGCTCATGCAAGGGCACCCTCTCACTCAAAACCCAGCACCCTGCCTTCAGGATTGATAAGGCCTGCCATAGGGGTGACTGATAGGTTTATATGTGTAGTGATTTAGAATAGATATAGGTCACCTTTTAGAAATGGGATTTCTGGTTGGCTGAGCCTTGCGCCAAAGCCAAGCAGAAACCACCATTCTAAGTCAGGGCAAGGAAGTCACCCGCCAAGATAACCCCTGCTCACCCTCTTGGTAGCTTGGCACGAGCAGTCAGGCTTATCTCAGAGGCGATGTGTAAAGCATTTGCGCACGCACCCACCAGCAACAACATCCCCGGCCCCCCACAAAAGGAACTCCACACAAGGTTATATCAAACATAGCCTTTATATTATACCAAACACATTAGATAAGGAACACACACTTTACAATGTGCCATAGTGGAGCCACTCAGGCTCGGTAGGTAATGGGGCCAAGAGGTCTGGAAAGAACATGGGCCCTTAAAGGAAGTACTGTAAAACGCTGGAGCGGCCCGCTGCCATCTGGGGCCGCTCGAAAGAAGGGCACCACTCCGGTGCCTGGGCAACACATGTGGCCTTTCCCCCGCCCCAGCCGTCTCAACTTACCGGCTCTCGGCGGGGGAAGGCTTTCTCTTTGTCGGGCGGTGGTAGCGCGAGGCGGGGCTCTCTCTCCTCATGGGAGCCCCGCCTGCAGAAGGCGCCCGCTTCGCCTGGTCTTGGCCCGGTACTCCATCTCAGGACCGGGACTTCGTGTGTGGAGCCTTCGTGGCTCCTGAGGCAACTCTCCCTTCCTTCGGCCGGGCACCGGCCAATCCCTGCACAGTGGCGGGCGGGACTTCCTCCGGTAACCCAGAAGTCCCGCCTACAGCCAGGCGCGATGCCGCCTGACTTCCGGTTTCGCCCGCGGCTGCGGCGGTGATTTCGGGGGCAGTAGGGAGGGGTGGGCACCCTCGGGGTAAACACAAAAGGTGGAAACGGGGTGGGCACCCGTTAGATAACCAAATAAACGGGGTGGCACCCATCAATAAAAACCATCACAACATCGGAGTGACGCAGGGTGGGCACCTGCAATTGGGGCAAATTCGGGGGAATCCCTTCACCGGGGATTCCCTCAGGGAAAAGGGCAGCTCAGCGCTGCCAGGCTAAACTAAAGTGCTCCCAGGGGCGCTAGGGGCACCACAAACACACAAAGGCCCCAGGAATGGCCCCTTTAGAAAACAGGGACCCAGCAACAAGGTCCTCCAAGGTGCAAAGGGCAGGAGGGTCCAAAAGAAGTCCTCCAGGGCATCAAGGCAAGGCAGAAAAATCCCAGAAGGAGAAGGCATCCAGGGGCTGGGCAGGGCCCAGGGAGGCAAACCTTCCCCTGGGCCCCAGCAGCAGCACGCCCCTGGTAGATTCTAGTGAGGAAAACAAGAACATTTTACAAGAGGTCACAGCCTCTTTTTATACACCAAAATCCCTTTGTCTAAAGGTGCAGGGTGGGGGTAAAACCAGGCGCAGCTGGTTTGGGAGCACTCTTGATGGGCTCAGCCCCTCTTACTATTCACTGGCCATGCTAGGATCATTAGACGCACCACAGGGGGCGGAGCCAGCATTGTGTGGGGAAAGCCCAGCCCTATTCAGGTCCCAGGTGCACTCCTCCCAGCCATCAGCATGCTAATCTCAACACTCACCACCGGGGCAGACCCAGCCTGACTCCTGGAGCCAGGCTCACCAGCCAGCTCCAGCCAATCACACGCCAGACACAAATTACACAACCATGCCAACTTCTAGAAGTGGCACTTCCACACTAGACACAATCACTCCGCATACATCATTGCGCAGCATTTAATCACACGAGTCCGCACATACAAAACTCGCACCTGCACTCCCCACGCATCAGGAACTACCAGGGACACACACATTCCCCATGCATTCCTATGGGAGGGCAGGCAAATCTCACACACGCACTCAGAGCGCACGCACTTTACACTGTGCCACAGTGCTAAAGTGCGCCAAGACCAGAAATCATTATAATTATTTCAGAGTTCAAATGCAAACAGTTCAGGGGTGAACCTGCCAGAAGGGCCAATTCCAACATCACCTATATCTAAGTAAGGGGTGCATGCACCACCTTACACAGGGTGCTGTAGCAGACCTGTGGTGTCAGTTTGAATGGTCTCTCAGGGGTGGCATAATACATGCTGTAGCCCCTGGGAGGCTTCTGGGGTACCTATGCCCTGGGTACATGGTGTAGCATATACTAGGGACTGATAAGGGTACCCCAGTTTCCAATCTGGAGTGTACCTAAAGTACATGCAATCAATTTAGAGGAGAAAGCAGCTTGACTGGGGTCCTTGATAGCAGGATCCCTGTCAGTGTAAGTCGAAAAGAGTGATACATCAGCAAAAAAAGTGGGGGTAACTATAAGAAGCAGATTCTACTCTCTTACAGTGAGGTCTTTGCTATTCCTGCTCTTGAATAGGGGGTAAGCTCCACGTCAAGCCCTTGGAGATACTTATCAAGCAGGATGCACACACAGTTCCTCTCCTTGGTAGAAACAGTCACTGCAGGCCATCCCCAGACAGCACATAGCAAAGGGGCAGTACTCCTTCTCCAGCTCTTCTCCTTGGCAGAGGTTCCTCTTGAAGCCCAAAAGAGATCTAAAGTTCTGGGGTCTGGGCCGCAATATTTATACAGAAAACTCCTTTGGTCTCTGGTGGCAGAGAAGCCCTGTGCTCAGTCAAAACCAGTTCTGTCCTCTCTGGTGCAGCTTCCTGGCAGGAAGCGGAGACAGCATTGTTTACAGCAGACCAAGCCCCTTTAGGTGAAAGAAAATCTCCTCCCCCTACTCTTAATGCAGCCCAGGTCTATTCAGCCCACCCTGACTCATCCAGACTCTCTGGAGCCACTACACATCCCCAGCCCCTGTCACTACATATCCAGATAGTCAATACACATCCTGGCAGAGGCACACATGATGGCTAAGCAGGAAAATACCTAATTTCTAAAAGTAGTATTTTCAAACACAGAATGTAAAAATCACCCTCACTAAAAGATGCATTTTAACATTCTGAGTTCAGGCATAAGATGTTATAAGCGACTCCCCATTTTATCCTATGGGAACAGGTAGCCTTGCAATAGTGGAAAACTACATTGGCAGTATTTCAATATTAGGACATAGAACACACATCAAGGCATGTCCCACCTTTCACATACATTGCACCCTGCCCACAGGGGTACCTTGGGCCTACCTTAGGGGTGACACATGTGTCAGAAAAGGGAAGGTTAGGGCCTGGCAAGTGGGTGCACTTGCCAAGTCGTCTTGGCAGTACCAGACTGCACACAGGCTCTGCAATGGCAAATGCAATTGGGAAGAGGATGTGGTCTGACGGCTAGATTGCCGACTTTGGGGCTGGAAACCAAGGTTTAAGCCTTGGTTGCGTCCACATCCTGTGATTCTGGGCAAATCACTTATCCTCCCCGTGCCTACCCAAAAAAATTAATATGTCCTTGTGTAACATAACCGGTGCTCATGTAAAGCGCTCCAATACCTTTGCTCGAGTTTGCGCTATATAAATCTGCACCAAAAAAAATGATAGGCCTGAGTTACATTTACAGGGTGCTTATGTGGGTGGCGTAATTTGTACTGCAGGCCCACTAGCAGCATTTGATTTACAGGCCCTGGGCACATACAGTGCGCAGTACTAGGGACTGACTAGTAAATCAAATATGCCAATCATGGAATCACCAATTTATAACAACATTTGACAAAGGGAGCACTTGCACTTTAGCACTGCCCAAAGCATCGCGACTAGCAAAACGAAGTCTGACACACAGCAAAATAACAGGAGGCAAAGGCAAAAATACAGGGGAAACCCACGCCAATGCTGCCAGACCTAACAGGGAATAAATCTGGCACAGTAGCAAGCTTGCTGTAATATGGTGAAAGCAGCTTTCCTAGTACGGTGGCCTGTCGGCCCTTCTACATACACTCACTATTGAGGCTCTTTAAATAACCCACTGGGGCTTTAACAGAAGGAGGATACACAGTAAATGTTCATGCTCACGTGGCACCAATTACCTGGTGGATCGAAAACTTGGGACACATAACTAAGCAGTGGCTGGTAACGGGAGCAGGTGCAAGTTGTCTTGCCTGCAGCTCTTATTACTACCAGTTTGTGACCTCAACCCATCTGACTCTCAGAATTGATCCTTGAATACAGGGGCTCCAGGTGGGAATAGCACAAGTCCAGCGTCCAGCCCACGATCATTTGCTGACAGAAGTCCTCCGACCAGGCGATTTTGTGCCTTTGATTGTAGGACTCGGTGTTGTGGCAGAGCCAGCGCCAGTTCTACGCCTGCTGGCAGATGACAGCCAGGTCGCAGTTGCATGGCCAGGCACGTACCGGGTCCGTTACATTTGTATTTTGTTGTTGTTTCTCTGCTTCTTTCCTATCCTTCCTGAGTGTATTGTACACAGTAGTAACCAACCATGAAAACCCTTGTTTTTGTCAAAGTCTCACAAATGTCTACAATATATTGTTATGTTTGTTTAATAACTGAGGTAATAAATGTAATAATATTAATAACACTAACAAGTGTGACCACACACTAAGTTATATATTATATATTTGTTTGTTTGTACTGATTCTACTTAGTTGGCTTGTTGTGGAAGCCAATAGAGTGCCCTTGAGGCCTTCTCTAGACTCTGGCCAGCACCAGTTACAGTGCTGAGTTCAGTCCGCTTCTTCTGGGCTGCCCCACACTCTGTTACCAGTACCCTGTATTCTCTTCCTCGGACAGTGTCCACCTGCATGGTCTGGCGCTCCTTCCCTTGTACCAGTTTGATCATCGCTAACTTGATTAAGGTCTTGTGTACTTATTATTTCTCCTTCTGTGAAGACAGCCAGCATTCTTAGGAGCATAATACTGAACCTATCTTGCCCCTGAGTGAGGGCACAAACCGTGACTGTTGTTACTGCGGAGACTCCTGTTTCCAATTGAGCATGGGGTATGTTCCCTCCTTATCAGAGAGGGCTGTGACAGCCACAAGGTGAACGTTCCTGGTATTAGGCTATCCACCAGCATTTTTATCAGTTGTCGCATATGAGTCAGGAAGGTACTAAATTTCATCTCGAAGCTGCCTTACTTAGCGCAACATACGTGTTTTCGAAGGACTACCACATCCATGTTCGAGTCTACCAGGAGGGCCGATACCTCACTGTGTTCACCAAGGGCAGGGAGAAGCGCAATCCTTTAACATTGAGAGATAGACATTTGATGCAAAAAGAAGCAAGGATTTTTCTCATGTGGAAGTTAGTTTTCGACAAGAAAAAAAATGAATAAATGAATAAAATAAACGAGTAACTGCACATTCAAATCTAAGTCAGTGACTCCAGATGATTTGCCAAACAATGCTGACAATCCACACGCATAGGATTAGGGCTGAAATCGGTATGCCACATGAAAGTACAAAGCCGTACTTTTTCCTAGTAGTGTACACCTATGAAAATCTGTGAAAATAGACCAACCATAGACACATGCCTGTGCTAGCTTAGATTAACTATTTTGCTGCGAAGGATCGTAAGAGACAAGGCAGGGAAGGCTCCTTCGATCTGTCCTTTTACCTGGTTAAAATACTCTTTCACCAAGTCAAATTCACACAAACCTGAGGGAACTTTTTAAGACCTTTAAGTATTTCATCAATAATTGTATAATACATCTAGGTCCTCATGAGAGCTTATTCTAAACCTTCCATTTCATTAAGAAATATGTATTTGCTGAGCCATTTCCTGGTGAGGTTTTGTCAAGGTCTCACTTACATATTTATGAAGTCCCTGTTCTCGTGTCCTTTACGCCTTGTGGTTATGGAAGGAATCATGTTTAAATAGGAAGGGGACACTAGTATTTCCATAACCACTTATTTAAGTGAATCAGCGCTGAGCGAGCCACTGTTGATGTGAAATGAAAACATGACAGTAAATGCAATACATTGGTAACCCCTCGAAGATTTATATTTGTGTGCAGCTTGCTGAGTACAGTAAGCTGCACACAAATAAAATGTAACTGACCCTAAGAACTGCTTTAAAAATGAAAAGGAAAAACCCAACAACTGACCCTAACAAAATCGATCTACAAGTATAACATGAACATTGGAATAGGAAGTATTTCAGACTGCGTGTAAAACAAAAGAAATTATGACATGAAACACGAGCAATCCGGGAGTTGATTCCACAGAGTTGTTTGTGACATTTGCAATCGTTCACATCCTCAAGACTTGGGATCCGGTGAAGAGTGAAGTGTTGTAACCAACTACCCAAGCTGGATCTAGTCCCACTCTGTCCTCTTGCGCCCGCATGCCATCTGTCATGGTTAGCGGTCTTGTGTTCCGGCCAGTAAGCCGGATACTGTGTGCACGTCATCCGCAGGCCAGGCGTGGCTTCCGGGGTGTAATAGAAGGGGAAATCCTGCACGTGGGTTATCTCCAGAGACCGTTACACTGAGTATGTCTCCCTTATTATTTCTTCCCATATCCCCATAGTGCTTGTGGCTAGGCCTGATGTGTACAGCCTACTAATGAGACGCAACACTGGCGATGGGTTATATGTCGTTACAACGAATTCAGTTGCAACGCATGCCTTTACCACGCATGCGTTACAACGGAATTCGTTTACTACGCATAACCTTTACCACTAATATTCCTTTACCACGCATAGATTAACAACGTTTTTCGTTGTTAATTTATGCATGGTGAGGGCATATTCTTGTTAAAGGTTACACCTGTCCTCTTTCACGCCCCCAGCCTCTACTCCTTTTAATTACCCCTGCCATTAACCATTATTTAAAAAAAAATATATATCATTTTCCCTTACCTTTTTAACTCGTCTCCTGTCCATCTTCTTTGTTACGTCTTTCTTCTTGGTTACGTCGGCCGTACGTCCTAAAGAGGAAGCGGAAGTTTAATTCCGTTTCCTCTTTTACGACAGTGATTGCTTGATGTTCGTCACTTCAGGTTAGTTCTTTTTTTTGGGGGGGGAAACTCCCCCCAAACCCCCCTTTTTTATCCCTCGTTTTTTTCGTTTTTGGGGGGAGACCCCCCAATCTCCCCTTTTTTTCATTTACCACACATTCCTTTACTACGTATTTCGTAGTAAAGATATGCGTGGTAAATCCTCTCGTTGTTACCACGCATGTGTTGTAATGCATGCGTGGTAAAGGTGTTCGTGGAAACGGGCGCGTTGTAGTGGCCGTTTCCCCTGGCGATGAGGAGGGCCGTGACCCTCGCTTCGCTCTACTGCCTCTGCCCGTGATCCCCGACCCGTGCGCTCAACGGCTGCCGCGCTGTTGGGCGGAGGCCTGCCGCATCACCTGCTGTGCTGGAGGAGCGGTGTCCGGGACAGCAATTCAGGGTGAGTGCTGCTCCACAGAAGCGCCCCTGGGAACCGGGCTACAGCGCGGAGATGCCCGATGATGCCCTGCGCTTCGTATATTTTTAACTTTCACACGACCGCTTAATCCATCTTCTCCCCAAGTGGGGAGAAGATGGATGCCGGACTGAAGCAGTCTTAAAACCGCTCACAATCAGCAACCTTGTGCGGCGGCTGCCGCTTCCCTGCGCGTGCAGCCGAGCCGATCTTCCTCCGACCATTAAGCGGTCGTGTGAAAGTTAAAAATATACGAACATTGGATACACACAAAAACCGATCCGGCATCCGCCCCCGCCCATAGTGCTCACTAATGAGAGAACAGCCAACGGGGAATGGCGCATGAATTTCTAATTGCCACCCTGTGAATAAGTGACAGCGACCCCCCCAGTCCGTGTCCTGAGGAGAACCCGTAGAATCAAATTGGGTTCGAAACGCGTTGACTTTCCATCCAAGATACAAAACAGACGGGGCTGTATAGGAATTAAATAATACACTAGTAATTACTTAGTCCATCATGTGTCATTCCTATTACTAGCACCCCATTATGAATTACAATATGTATCTTGTGTTGGTGTTGACAAGTAGGCGAATGTAACTATCAATTTGTCCACTTGTTTATCATTATTCAGGACTGGTGCCTCAAAATTAATTCTTCTGAGGCATTGCACAGTTGTCTATGTGATTTTATGTGACAATTCCTTTGTGTAAAAATTCTTCGTTTGTCATGTTTATTTCATTGTATTGAATGTATGTATGTATTTGTTAAAAAGTTTTGTTGTTGTTTTTTGATGACATAAGAAAAATACTTTTTCAAAAAATTGCTTTATAAAATATGAATTGATTCAACGTAATGGTTGTCCAACCTAGTAATTTACTTGACTAGGCGATGCATTATCTGTAAATGTAACCTGCTTGGCCACTTGTTTTTGTTTACTCAATAGTAGCGGTCCAGGCCGGTTAGTGATAGGACCCAAGCCTTTTTTGTTTACCACGGGGGTGGAGCAGCTCAGCGCGATGGTGGTCCCTTCCTGGAGGAGGGTAAACACGTGCCCAGGCCCAGTGCGATCTCCCGAGGTGAAGAAGGGTGCCGCTGAAGTGTGCACACTGCGCTTGGGGTGCGAGATGATGCCAGCCATACCTACAACCTAGACAGAGAGAGAAAATAAAAGGGAAAAAACAAGAAGAAAGAAAAAAACACCACAAAGGGAGAGAAAAGGAAGGAGACACCAAGCAGACCATTAAGCAAGGACAAGAGAATATCCGACCAGACAAGTAGAAAAAAAAAAGAAAAGATAACTAGAAAAGGAATACACGAACCCCAGCGGGGGAAGCCAGACACAGTAAGCCACAGAGAGACAGGGACAGAAGGAATAAGGATAGACACCACACACCAGAAGCATGGCTGATGAGAACCAGGAATCAGGCCCAACAAAGAACTCCAGTACAGCACTCACTTACCGGGGTGCCCCACCCTTCAGTGAAATGGAAGACCCAGCGACAGCATCCCAAAGTGGAAGATTTGGATAGAACATCTGAATAACTATTTCGTAGCCACAAATAAGGGGGTTTGAAAAGGTCGTTACTTCTCCACTTTGCCGGAGATGAAATATTCTAGTTATTGAAACATTTGCCAAATACAGGCATCGCCACAGACTATGAAGCTGCGGTTGCGGCATTAGATGCGCATTTCGACCCCCAACGTAATCCCGATTCCAAACGCCAACGGGAAGGGAAGTCGATTGACGCGTTCTACGCTTGTCTGCTCGAACATGCCAGCACATGCACGGAGGATGATCAGCCAAAGGAAATAAGGGCCCAGATCATCCAAGGGTACCAAGACAAGATGCTAAGAGGCCTCATCTTGCGCCTACCAAATATCGCCCTGGAAGACATCCTCATATTAGCAAGAACCCATGATCAATACCCGGCAAGAGCAAACGAGATGGACCAGGGCCTCATGAAGGTTCAGGGAAAACCAGAGACCATCAAAGCTGAGTGTGCTGACGCTCTCCGAGCAAGGACATGGAGTGATACTCCCAAGAAGACAAAGCCAGAAACGTCCAAGACGCGGTGTGGGTACTGTGGGCATGAGCCACATGCAGCAAAAGACTGCCCCGCACAAGAAAAAACCTGCAAGCATTGCGAGATTCCCAACCACTTTGCAGCAGTGTGCAGAAGACGGAATCAAGGCCGAGACATCCAAGGACAAAGGCCACTCTCACGAACAGTGTGACAGCTGTCCATAGCAGACTCTGCGCAGAAAGAGGAATCACAAAGAACCAGCCGACGGTACCAAGGGCTAGAGAACTCATCCACGGAAGAAGATGAAGTGGAATCATACCTAATCTCGTTCACCCAAGAACTCAAGCGGCGCAGAAGGCCGCAACCCACATGTGTAGTCAGGATCACAGGATCGGAGGTGAGAGCGATCATTGATATGGGGCGTCCGTAAATGTGATGGGTTCCCAGCAATTCCGGCGCCTCCAACCTCGACCGCCGATCACCACATCCCGGACCAAGATATTTGCTTATGGGAGCCAAACCCCTCTGCCACTGAGAGGAAAGATATCCATCCCGGTCAGGTCAGAAAACCAAGAAGTCATCACCATCATCCATGTCTTAGACCGTGAAGCGGACACCCTAATCAGCAGTCACACAGCAGAAGATATTGGTTTAGTATCATTTGCCAGGAGTGTCCAGGTGCATCAAGTTGACGAGGTACTGGCCCAGTTCCCGGAACTCCTCCAACGACTCGGACACATCAAGTGCGACCCTATCAAAATACACATTGACAAGACCATCACCCCTGTGGCACTACGTCATCAGCAAGTCCCTTTTCACCTGAGGCCCCTGGTAGAAAAAGAACTTGAAAAGCTTTTTTTTAAAAAAAACCTTTTATTTATAACTTTTTGAGATATAGAGAATCACAGTTATTTTCACAATGCATTATGTGTAACATAGATAACATTAGGTCATAATATCATGTCCATTTTGATTTCTTACAACAGTTGCAGGTGTCATCGCTTATCCATCTCGGTTATATATATCATCAGCAGTGCACTCTATACAAGACAGTAATGCAGTACATGGTGACCGGAATAAGCAGGTAGTTACAACACATGACATTCCATATCATAAGATGTCCATCTTAACAGTCCATTATGTATAAAAAAAACAGTACAATTGGTTATGCAACCCAGCCATGGGCCCGTCCGGCAGTAGCAGTGTCTTTTCCAGGAGCCTATAACAAGAAGGTTACTCCGAACCCTCCTCAGCATCCAACACATGAACAATCCCCTGTGATGATGTCTCTGATCCTCTATCTGCACTTCGTAAAAGATAAGCTTGCAGTGGCCCCCATATATCTCTGGGTCTAGAGGCCAGTGGTTGGGTGTCTGCATGAATAGCATTCTGCTCTTGACAATATAGAACATCTCTTAACCATGCCTTAAACTTCGGAGCCCTCCCCCTATCCCAGCGACAGGCCAGTCTTCGTTTAGCTAGCAGCAAAGTAGTATCTAAAAACTTCCTAAAGTGTTTAGGTAGCTGTGCAGTGTATCCCAGCAGCATAACCATTGGGTCCCTCTCCAGTGTGGTTTCCAGCATGTTCTCGAGGGCCACATGTACTTGCGACCAGTACTCCCATATCCCGGGGCACTCCCACGCTAAGTGCAAGAATCCCGCTCCAGCGCTTCTACACCTGTCGCAGCGATCATTGTCTGATAACTGAAATCTATATTTTTTGGCAGGGGTGTACTATAGCCGTTGTAAAAACTTGTAGTGGGTAATTTTGAATCTACAACTAGCTGAGATATGCTCTGTGACCCTACAACAATATAGCCATTGATCATCTGATATTTCTCTTCCCATATCCTCGCTCCAGTGTATACGAGCCGAACTTTCAATCCCTGACTGATGTGCCCTGATACTGCAGTATATACACCAGACACCAGATGCTTCCCGTCTGTGGAGCTTAGCATAAGTTGCAGTGGAGTCAGCGTGTCCGGTTCTCGAGGGAAGTCAGGCAGGACTCCCCTCAACCCCTGCCGCACATATAAAAAAACGTCCAGTGGTGTGGGACGCGTGTCCCTAAAGAATAGGTCCATGGACCGAAACTATCCCACCGTGAACAGATCGCCCCATGTGGTAACATTAAGCCTTCTGCACAGCGCCTGAAACCCCTTTTCCTGCAATAAAACCAATTTTGGGTGATAGGTGAGAGGGAGCCGCGGAGAATACAAAAGTGGAACCTGTAGGACTTTCGCCATGCGCCGCTAAGCATCAACCGTACACGTTACCGTTGTGGGCAGTGTCTCTAGCACTCCGGCAGGTCCATGTATAAGACCAGTTAGGGGAAGGGGGTGTGCCAGCCAGTCATCAGTTGCTGTCTGGGTCAAAAACGGCACAGGCACCATCCAATGATATGCAAAATGAGCTTGTGCGCTAATATAATAAATCTCTGGAACATCAAACCCACCCTTATCATATGGTTGTGTAATGACCGACCATTTCAATCGTGGCTGCTTACCACCCCACAGTAGTCGAATACATTCCGTCCGCAGGGTTTTGAAAAAAACGGTATCGGGGTAATAGGGAATATTAAGAAATAAATATAAAAATTGGGGGAAAATTACCATTTTTATGAGCGAGGCCCTACCTCCCATTGATAATGGCAGTGAAATCCATCGCGTGACATTGGCTGTCAATTTCGTTATCGCTGTGCCATAATTTAGTCTAAGCGTTTCCTCCCTGTCTCTAGAGACCTGTATCCCCAGGTACCGAAGGTCAGCATGACACCATTCGAGAGGAAAATCCAATGGGAAGTCAGGGACCGTGGGCGTGAGCGGGAAGAGTTGCGATTTGCCCCAATTTATGTGGACACCTGAAAGCCTGCCAAACACCAGGAATTCTCGCAGCAGGGGATTTATGTTCTGCTGTGGGTCTCTAATATAAAGCGTGACGTCGTCAGCATATAACGATATTAGAATTTGACGCTGAAAGCAGTGAAACGCTCTGTCTTTATGAAGTTGTCGCAATCTACATGCCAACGGCTCAATCGCTATAGCGAAAAGTAGCTGGGAGAGCGGGCATCCCTGCCGAGTACCCCGCGATATGGAAAGCGATGGGGACATATGACGTTGATTAGTACCCTGGCAGTAGGCTGGTGGTACAACAGTTGCACCCATAAAATAAACATCTTAGGGAACCCCATTCTCTGTAGGACTGCAAGCAAGTAGCTCCATTCAACAGAGTCGAATGCCTTCGAGGCATCAAGAAACACCGCCGCTACCGGGAATTCCGGCGCCACTGTCTGTATTAAAGAGAACAACGTGTGCAAATTAAGCCAGATTGATCCGGGAGTATGATCTTAGTCATCCGAAGAGACAACCGAGTCGCCAACACTTCAGCTAATATTTTTGTGTCACTGTTAATAAGTGACAGCGGGCGGAAGGAATCACAGGCCGTGGGGGGTTTACCAGGTTTCAATAGAGACGTAATGGCCACCTCACGCATCGACGGAGGGAGTACCCCTATCTCAAGGGACTCCTCGAACACCTCCTGCAACACCGTCACCATAACATCGAAATAGCATTTGTAGAACTCAGCAGGCAAGCCATCAAGGCCAGGTGCCTTTCCACTCTTCAGTGACATAATAGCCTCCCTTATCTCGTCTATCTCTAGTGGGGCGCTAAGGAACTCCCTGTGTACATTACTGAGCCAGCAAAGTGCAATATCCCCCATAAAATCATCAAGATCTATCTCGCCAACATTCTGTGTGGTGTACAAGTCAGCATAATGTGATGTAAAAATGTCCAATATCCCTGTGATGTCCCGACATTTCCCTCCATCCGGTCTGTCAATCTCCAACACTGGTGTTAAATCGTGGACATCGTGTAATTTCCGATAAAGCTTTCCCCGGCCGCTCCCCCTCCCCGTATCTTCGCGCCACCCAGTAGCGTCCCCGAAATGTTACTTCCCTGGCAGCCTCCTCCTCATATTCAGAAAGTTTGGCCCTGAAGTCTTTTTGTGCTTGTCCTGAGTCCCCTCGCACCATTAAGTCCTCCAACCTCCGCAGATCGTGCTCTAAGGTCCGCAGCATACGCTGTATGTCTTTCAATACTCTTTAAGCTTTTAGACAGACAGTATCCTTGTATCGTAACTTTAAAAGCCTCCCAGATTACCTCTACACTGTCCACTGATCCCTTTTTGTGTGAGAAAAAATCTGTAATCTCCTCCCCAAGCTCAGCCTTAAAAACCGTGTCTAGCAAAGCAGTCGGTTGCAAGCGCCATGCCGGCCTAGGCCTATCAAATCCAGGTATATGAAGTGTGACCTTAACAGGGCAGTGGTCCTAGTAGGTCCTAGCCAAATGTATAGCCGCGCAGAGGCCTGTACTCAACCCCCTAGAGATCAGACAATAGTCTAGTCGTGCCCAGGTGCCAGTATGTGATGTAAAGTGGGTTCCTTCCTTTCGTATAGGGTGCAATCATCTCCAGCTATCCACTAGGCCCCCTTCCTCCACTATACCCACCAACATGTCGCGAGATTTATTATGATAATGTACTACACCATCCGCCCTATCCTGGGCAGGTATCATTGCAACATTAAAATCACCCCCCCAGATAATGTCCATAGACCCTATATCCAATATTTTATCCCACATGGTCGTAAAGAATTCTGGTGTGACCACATTAGGGGCATAGCAATTTGCAATAGTCACGGAATCCCTACCCATTCTCCCCCACACAATAACAAATCTCCCCAGGGGATCAGCTATTACGCCAGCAAGCGCAAAGGGGACATTTTTTTAAATCAAGATAGCAGCACCTCTGGGGAATGAGGAAAAGGAAGAGAATGCGCGGACACATGCCCATCTGCTGGCGAAGGTATTATGGGATTGTGGGTGTATATGTGTCTCTTGTAGCACTGCCACCTGTACCTGCTGTTTATCCAGGTAAGCCAATATCTGTCTGCATTTCCTCGCATCGTTTAATCCTCTAATATTCCAGGACATCACCGTCAATGCCGATTCACCCCCCCGTCCCTGCCATACCGTCTCACACATTAATGCTGATAACCCTGCATTATAATGGACAACATTACGCCTTTCTGCAACTTGTCGTATGGTAGAATTACACAATGCACATAAATGTCATATACGCAACGTTCTTCCCCCCTGCCACCTCCTCCACCCACTGAAGCATCCCAATTATGCCAGTGACAATCCATACCACCCCCCTCCCCCTCAACAACCCAAAAAAACAATACAATAGGGGTATTCCCATTGGGGGATTCCCACCAGGTGACTCATGGGTACCTCGCGCCTATATAGGAGACCTACTGCCCTGTTCAGTCCCCCCGTAGGCAGCAAGGGTGTCCGGTTCATCTCAGCCTTTGTGTGACGCCCATCTGTATCAGATCCAATCAGCATCCTACTATTATCATACAGTCAGAACAGGAACAGGAAAGAAACAAAGAACCACGTTGATCCGCATGCATTGACAGTCTGCAGCTCATTTCCATGAAATCACAGGCTAACACAAATGTGGAATGTAGCATCAGGCTCAGAGAGGGTCATTCCACGTTAGATAATTGCGCCTCCAGCATATCATCTCATTCAGGAGTTGCAGCCTTTCGGCTCTTGAGTTTCTTCAGGAATTCCTCCACAGGTTGCGGCGACGTATAGATAGTTTGCTTTCCCTGATATGTAACCCAAAGGCGTTCTGGATACAACAGGGCATAGTCCACCTGCGCCTGCCTCAACTTCTGCTTCGCATTGTTAAACTTTCGTCTCTACTCTTGCACCCGTGTCGTGAAGTCAGGGAAAATAATAAAGGAGATGCCATCGAAGTTGAGCTATTTCTTCTCTCTCGCCACCCTCAGTACCGCATCCCTATCCCTGTAATTAAGGAGTCGCGCTATGATGGGTCTGGGCGCGCTCCCAGGCTCTCGATTCTAGGGATCTATGGGCCCTCTCTACGATAAACTGCGAAGAAAGCATGCCCGTATCGGTAACCGCAGCCAACATTTTTTCAACATAGACCTCTAGGCGTCCCGTATTGGTACTCTTGGGCACGCCTAAAATTCGTATATTATTACGGCGGCTACGGGCTTCAATGTCATCATTCTTCGCGTCTATGATCCTCATTAGTTTGTCCATGTGGGTCACAGCAGTTTTCAATTGTTCCGTGACATCCTCCGCGTCCGATATCCTGTGTTCCGCTTCTTTCAGGCGCGTATCGTGGCCCTCCAACTTTCGCGCAATGGAATCCATTCGGGTAGTGAGTGTGTCCATCTTGTCTCCTATCGGTGCGAAGCCTTGACGCATTTCCGCGAGTATTGTGTGCATATCACTGCTAGTCCCAGTACTCTGTTCGGCAGACGCCTCCTTCGCGCCATTCCCCTCCTCCGCAGCCTGCTGTCTCGTGCTTTTCTTGGCCTCAAACGTGAGACGCGGTTGTTGTGAGTCCAATCTGCCCATGATGTAGCGGCAGAACCAAGGAGGGTGTCACCCTATCACGCTATAAAGACCACACTTCAAGGCGCAGCACAAGTACTAGTTTTTAGCTCCAGCTGCAGCAGCACCTCTACTGTGTTAATGAAAGTCCCAGCAGGTTTCAGATGACAGAGGCCAGTATCACATTAGACTACCATCAGAGTCCCCAGCACCCTAAGCTTTCAGTGCAATCCTGATTTCACAATGCGCAACAGTAGCACACTTTATAATAGGACTCCGGTATCAGTTCTCCGCCTTCAGGCATAATGAGCAACAATTCCCAAACAACTCACGCCTGAAGCTGCTATTCCGCGCGCCTGAGAGGTCCAGTTGCTTTTCTCTACAGGCACCTAGGGGCACTGTATGTCCCTCACCTTCTGGCAATACAGCTGCATATGCAGGCGCTGTTGTCCTAAATGCGTGAGGGCCCCTGGTGACCTACAGTACAGTTCCACTCCGCACCCGACAGTTGCATCGCCAGCCAGCTCACACTCGCTCCCAGTATAATGTCAGCGCACACCTCAGAAGTCAGGTCACAGCTCTCCCTTGCTGTAGTGTCGCTAACAGCATCCCGCAGCCACAGTTCTTGGCCGCCAATATGTCCAGAAGGTATCCTGTCACCAAATGGCCCGCGACAGCACCCTCCACTCCGTTATTATTGCCGCTCCGTCACAGCAGCCGCCATGTTGCCCAAACCCGACAGCACTCACCCGGCACAGCTCTGCCACTGCAGCGATATCAGATCCTGGATGGGGGGGGGGGGCGGTTACCGACCCCTCAACCCCCGCGTCCGCTCTTCGTTTACGTCCCGCCTCACCTGTCCTCTCTCATTGGCAGCCGCAGAAAGTGGCTTCAGGCGTACGCACCCGTGTGGCCCACACACCTTGTGGCGTCTACGGTGCTTGCGTAGATCTTTCCCCCCGGTCTCGTCTCCACGTCGCTGAAGTGACCACCCCGCTCCACAGCTCACTTTGTGCAGAGATCTGCCGCCGCATCTCAAAGGGCAAGAGATTTAGCGTCGCTAGAACTTCTATCACCTCGCACACTGAAGTAGGCTTAGTTACAGCTCCAGAGGTAGACGAACACCCAGGATAATAGCAGGATTAATCACCGGACGGCGGGAGCGTCACAAACTCTCGGCCATTCCGCTCGTGCGCCACGTAGCGCCCGAAAACTTGAAAAGCTTGAAAAGCAAGGGGTGATCGAAAAAGTCTCAGGACCGACACCATGGGTATCCCCCATGGTCATAGCGGAGAAGCCCAAACAGCCAGGAGCCATACGTCTCTGCATCAATATGAGGCTACCCAACTGGGCAATCAAGAGGGAGCGCCACATAACGCCAACCATGGATGATATAATTGCGGATGTCAATGGCTCAAGATGGTTTTCAAAAATAGACCTGAACGCTGGGTATCACCAACTGCGCTTGGCGGAAGAAAGCCGCTACATTACAACTTTCAGTACCCCTCTGGGGTTGCGTCGTTACAAATTACTGAACTTTGGGATATCCTCAGCCGCAGAGGTGTTCCATAACACTATCCTGGAGATGCTATCTGGTTTGCCCGGGGTGATAAACGTCAGCGACGACATCCTGATCCACTCTGCCACTGCTGCTGACCATCACAGACATCTGAGGAGCACCCTGCGCCGCCTTAGTGAACATAAGAAAAACACAAAAATGCCTAACCACCAATATTTTAACACAAAATTCAATAGGTCAAAAAAACAACTTGTCTAATTTGACCAGGTATTTTTATTCGTACCAACTATTTGTATCTATTTTTAAATTTTTATGGAAACATTTTTTCAGCAAATAAGGAAACTGTACATCCACATATTTACACTATTATACAATGTAATTTACAAACAAATAATGACAATACAAAAAACTTTAAATGAAATGAATACTAACATCCTACATAAAACACAAGACTGTTAAACAAGACCGTACATCATATAATCATGTGTCTTGAGATTTAACACTTCAATGAATTCAAAACTAAAGGAGTTTAGTCAATAAATGACAACTATTTGGACCAGCAATTGCTGGTTTGGTGCTTTAAATAACCAAAAGTCCTCCTAGTTAAATGCCGACGCGTTTCGATTCCAGGACAAAGTCCCTGGGATCTCTTCAGGGCGTTGTCATTGTATCTATGGAAGATGCAAAGAAAACAATAAAGTTTTATTCACAACGTTCCAGACTCGTCTCTATTCTAGTGAAACTCAGTTAATGTACTTTAAATGAAGACCTACCAGATAGTTTCAAAAGAGTTGGGAGCTGCGGGATTCACTCTTGTAATTGTAAAAGCCTTAACTCGTGGAAGTGCAACCATTTAAATCCTCCTTGCCCGTTTGATGGTCCCTCCACTTTACATGCAAAACGCCATTCTGTTTAAGAGAAATGGCTGGTATCAATTCCATGCATTTGCTACTGTGTTATGCCTTCTTTCAAAACTGATCTCTAACATACCTTATTAGGCCGCTGCTTACTGGGTTTTGCTGATGAAATTCATAAGCTTCTTAGATATGAACTTCCGGATATTATGCTGCGAAATTATGGCTGTAAAAATGGATAATACTTTTATTGGTTTCTATTTCCAAACACTGGAGTTTTGACCTATCTTGTGTAACCCCGGACGTCGCGTACCTTAAGTGTAGCGCGATGTCCTGTCCGTGCAGATCCCAAAGCGGTAGTAGCGTTTCTGTTGAGATAGCAGGAACGGTTGGCACGCGATGTTTATTAAATGGCCCAAAGGTCTACATTATTATTCGATACAATTTTGTTTGATGCAATTTTGTTCGATGAAAGCGTGCCTACCTCTCCCTCCGCTGCTACTGCTCCCCTCACGATCGCATCAAGATGGCGACCGTGTGTGTTTTGGCTTGTTAAACATATAGACTCAAGCTGTTGCATTGTGGGGAATGTAGTCTATTGTTGAATCTACACGTGAAGGCATATTGCGGGGCATGTAATCTATTATTAATAATGCGCTAATAGCCAAGATTTATCGTTTGTGGAGCATTAGAGCAGAAAAGCATTCCCGGCTCCATTATCATATAAATCAAGGAAGGCGAGGCTGGAGCAATATTGGTGAATAATTAAAATTGCGAGGCACATGGACAAATGTTCTCAATGTCTGGGCCGGCACACCTTGTGGCCAGATTCAATATACATAAGGCACGGCGAAATTCATTTACAAGTTCGACCAAAGGGACATGCAAAGCAATAATCACCAAAGCATTATCTAAGGAGGATTAAGCAAGCATTGTCCTTCATTTATTTAGGACGGCCGGTGCTTGTCAGCGGTTTCTGAAGGCAACAAGCTCACTACAGTATGCAATGGGCAAGGTGTACCAGGAAGGAATAATTCAAAGGTTGTAAAGGCAGTCAAGTCACTTCATGGACACCCTATTACCAAAGAGAAAAAAACGTTAGCGGGCCCCGCGTAGGGTCTATAGTCTCGCTATCTCAGAGAGGCTATTCAGCCCTGTTTGTGTGCTATTGAATTTAAGGATCAAATATGCTTCTTTCTGTAAAAGCACTTTTTCAACATTTACTGCGTGGTTAGATAATTTCAAGGTGAACAGAATTGACCACTTAAGGTCATTTTCATCATGATTTTTCGCCACATAGTGTTCCACCATTGGTGCAGTCAAGACTCTATTTTTAATCCTTGATCTATGCTGGCTGATACACAAATTGACCTGTTGGCATGTTTTCCCAATGTATATCATTCCACATGGGCATTGTATCACATAGATAACGTTCTTGGTCTTACAATTCGAGAATTCAAGATGTTTCCATTTGTTCCCTGCATGACAAAACTTGCTGCCTTCCATGGTGCTGGAACAGGCCACGCAGTTCCCACATTTGTGGTGGCCTGGAACTGGTTTCAGATTCCACTGTGCCAGCAAATCATTTTTCTTTTTAGGTAACGAAACATCGGCTCTCATAATCTGCTGCCCTAGATTCTGGTTCTTTTTGTAGGCAAACATAGGGTAAGGAAAGGGGCATTCTAGATTTTCAAGCAAGTGCCAGTTCTTCAAGACAGCTTGCCTAAGTTTGTGCGTGTCAGGCCCAAACATGGTGACACATACTAGTCTTTCCAATTCTGGCTTCTTTCTCACTTGAAGCAGACAATCGCGAGGAGTGAAACGAGCTCTTTTGAACGAGTGTTTCAATAACTTTTTAGGGTACCCTCTTTGTTTCATTTCATTACAGAAATTGTAGGCATGTGTCTCATAATCATTCACATTCGAACAATTTCTCCTTATGCGTAATAGTTGCCCGTAGGGAAGATTTGTTTTCAAGTTCCTGGGGTGGGCACTTTTATGGTGCAAGATGGTATTCCTGTCGGTAGTTTTCTTGTACAGGGATGATTTCAGCTCTCCTGAGACGCATGTTATTTGAACATCCAGGAAAGTCATACGGGTTTTGTTATGTTCAATGGAGAATTTAATATCTCCATGCCTCGGGTTGAGCCATTCGTGGAACGCCAATAGATGAGCCTGGCTCCCCTGCCACAGGAGCCAAACATCGTCTATATACCGATACCACTGAATGATATGATGTGTGAATGGATTGTTGCTCTCCACAAATCTCTCTTCATATTGTGCCATAAAGAGCACTGCCATCTCAGGGGCATAAGGACACCCTATGGCAGTGCCCTTCACCTGCATGAAGTAGTCACCATGGAAGCTGAAATAGTTCTTCTTGAGTGCAATCTCTGCCAGTCTCAAGATGAATGCGGTATGCACTCTGTGTGGCCTTTCTCTTTTGTCAAGATATAGTTCCATCACCTCCAACGAATCCTCTTGCGGGATCTGCGTGTAGAGGGAGGTAACATCCATCGTGACCATTATCTGTAAATCTGGATTGAACTGTGTTCCCTCAACCTTCAACAGAAAATCTGTTGTGTCTCTTAAATAAGATTTAACTTCAGACAAAAAAGGTTTCAAAAAGAAATCAACATATTGAGAAATGGGCTCCAAACATGAGTCACACCCCGAAACTATCGGGCGTCCCAGCGGGTCATGAAGGTTCTTATGAATCTTCGGCAGGAGGTACAAAACAGGGGTTCTGGGGCATTTCTCAGAAAGATAGTCATATTCTTTAGCACCCAGAAACCCCTCCTCTCTGCCTTGTTGTAATGTCTCAGAGATAAGCCCTTGAATGCCTCTGACCTCCTCAGCTAGATGTCTGTACCAAGTTTCATTGTGGACCTGTTTGGCCCCTTCTGCTAGATATTTCTCACGGGACCAGACGACTACGGCACCGCCTTGATCGGCTTGTTTAATTACTATGGAGGTATCTTCCTTGAGTGCCTTTATTGCTGCACGTTGTTTTTGGCCCATGTTTTGTTGCACATAACTCTTGCCTTTCTCAAGTTTGCTAATAGCTGACAGGAGCACTTGCTCAAAAGCAAAGATTTCCTTGGGAATATTATAACTTGGGACAAATTTGGATTTATTTCTGAGTCCAGTGACTTCTGTATTTATTGTGGCTGGTTGGTTGGCGAAAAAAGCTTTGAGCCTTATTTTTCGACAAAATTCAATGGCTTCTAGTTTCAGCCTAGTAAAGTCAGTTTTTTTACAAGGGACGAATTTGAGCCCCAGATTTAACACAGCTACCTCATCACTGGACAAAGTCTTGGCAGATAAATTAACCACAGTACTAGGACCGCCTACGATTTGTAGAAGCGGTTCCTTGTCCGCATTTCCCACGACGCTTTGTAACGGACTTTTGGTTGTTGTCCCTGGTCTAAAAAAGCAACCTGCATCTTTTGGTTGTTTCTATTGTCTGACCCAGATGAGTCAGATGATGAAGTGTCCGAAAAGGTTGTAAACCTGTTCCTCGAGGGGCCTTGGTAGGTTGATAGTGCTCTACGAGAATCTTGTTGAGTGTAGTAATCTTCCTTCAAAAAAGGATAGACCTGTTCAATCTTGAATGATTTTATGTCCCTATCATATTTGGAACTTTTGTCATTGATGGTGTTGTCCTTAAAAACTCTGATCTCTTTATTTATTTTGTCCAGAAGTGCCTTGGCGTCCGTAACACCCTGGCTGTTTTTAATTACTTCCGTCAGCTCCTTAATTTCCTGTTCTTCCTTACGGCACAGTCTCTGTGCAGTTTCAATAGTGTGGACCATAAGGTCTCGGCTGCACTTGGTGTTAATAAAGCTGAAGCCTTTTTTATACTCTATATCTTCAATAAAGATTACAAGAACATTTTTCACCTGTAGACCCCAAGGGATGGTGCCTCCCTTTAGGTGTTTCAGGAGAAAATGCCCATGTAACTCTGTTCTCACATGTTTTTTCTGTAGCCGTATCAATTGATCTGATTCATTTTGCTGCTTAGCGGTAGTACCGAGTGTCACATTGGCGAACGGAGAAGAGTCGATCAAATTTTGAATGTGATTTTCACTGAATGACAGTGTGTCCTTTTCTGCCATAATGCAGAGAGACACCGTGTCTCTCTAAGAAGCACTCAATTTTACTTGTTAGAAACAAATGTCGTGCCCTACAACCTCTCGGGGATAGCAATCCGCCCTAAACTTTGAAAACCTAAGGAGTTAGGCCCATAAGGACAAGTGGTTAGGCTGGACCCTATTCAAATAAGAAAAACACAAAAATGCCTAACCACCAATATTTTTACACAAAATTCAATAGGTCAAAAAAACAACGTCTAATTTGACCAGGTATTTTTATTCGTACCAACTATTTGTATCTATTTTTAAATTTTTATGGAAACATTTTTTCAGCAAATAAGAACACTGTACATCCACATATTTACACTATTATACAATGTAATTTACAAACAAATAATGACAATACAAAAATCTTTAAATTAAATGAATACTAACATCCTACATAAAACACAAGACTGTTAAACAAGACCATACATTTACATTTACATAATCATGTGTCTTGAGATTTAACACTTCAATGAATTCAAAACTAAAGGAGTTTAGTCAATAAATGACCACTCATTGGACCAGCAATTGCTGGTTTGGTGCTTTAAATAACCAAAAGTCCTCCTTGTTAAATGCCGATGCGTTTCGATTCCAGGACAAAGTCCCTGGGATCTTTTCAGGGCGTTGTCATTGTATCTATGGAAGTTGCAAAGAAAACAATAAAGTTTTATTCACAACGTTCCAGACTCGTCTCTATTCTAGTGAAACTCAGTTAATGTACGTTAAATGAAGACCTACCAGATAGTTTCAAAAGAGTTGGGAGCTGCGGGATTCACTCTTCTAATCGTTAAAGCCTTAACTCGTGGAAGTGCAACCATTTAAATCCTCCTTGCCCGTTTGATGGTCCCTCCACTTTACATGCAAAACGCCATTCTGTTTAAGAGAAATGTCTGGTATCAATTCAATGCATTTGCTACTGTGTTGCTTATGCCTTCTTTCAAAACTGATCTCTAACATACCTTATTAGGCCGCTGCTTACAGGGTTTTGCTGATGAAATTCATAAGCTTCTTAGATATGAACTTCCGGATATTATGCTGCGAAATTATGGCTGTAAAAATGGATAATACTTTTATTGGTTTCTATTTCCAAACACTGGAGTTTTGACCTATCTTGTGTAACCCCGGGCGTCGCGTACCTTAAGTGTAGCGCGATGTCCTGTCCATGCAGATCCCAAAGCGATAGTAACGTTTCTGTTGAGATAACAGGAACGGTTAGTACGCGATGTTTATTAAATGGCCCAAAGGTCTACATTATTATTCGATGCAATTTTGTTCGATACAATTTTGTTCGATGAAAGCGCGCCTACCTCTCCCTCCGCTGCTGCTGCTCCCCTCTCGATCGCATCAAGATGGCGACCGTGTGTGTTTTGGCTTGTTAAACATATAGACTCAAGCCGTTGCAATATGGGGAATGGAGTCTATTGTTGAATCTACACGTGAAGGCATATTGCGGGGCATGTAATCTATTATTAATAATGCGCTAATAAGCAAGATTTATCGTTTGTGGAGCATTAGAGCAGAAAAGCATTCCCGGCTCCATTATCATATAAATCAAGGAAGGCGAGGCTGGAGCAATATTGGTGAATAATTAAAATTGCGAGGCACATGGACAAATGTTCTCAATGTCTGGGCCGGCACACCTTGTGGCCAAATTCAATATACATAAGGCACGGCGAAATTCATTTACAAGTTCGACCAAAGGGACATGCAAAGCAATAATAACCAAAGCATTATCTAAGGAGGATTAAGCAAGCATTGTCCTTCATTTATTTAGGACGGCCGGTGCTTGTCAGCGGTTTCTGAAGGCAACAAGCTCTCTACAGTATGCAATGGGCAAGGTGTACCAGGAAGGAATAATTCAAAGATGGTAAAGGTAGTCAAGGCACTTCATGGACACCCTATTACCAAAGAGAAAAGAACTTTAGCGGGCCCCGCTTAGGGTCTATAGTCTCGCTATCTCAGAGAGGCTATTCAGACCTGTTTGTGTGCTATTGAATTTAAGGATCAAATATGCTTCTTTCTGTAAAAGCACTTTTTCAACATTTACTGCGTGGTTAGATAATTTCAAGGTGAACAGAATTGACCACTTAAGGTCATTTTCATCATGATTTTTCGCCACATAGTTTTCCACCATTGGTGCTATCAAGACTCTATTTTTAATCCTTGATCTATGCTGGCTGATACGCAAATTGACCTGTTGGCATGTTTTCCCAATGTATATCATTCCACATGGGCATTGTATCACATAGATAACGTTCTTGGTCTTACAATTCGAGAATTCAAGATTTTTCCATTTGGTCCCTGCATGACAAAACTCGCTGCCTTCCATGGTGCTGGAACAGGCCACGCAGTTCCCACATTTGTGGTGGCCTGTAACTGGTTTCAGATTCCACTGTGCCAGCAAATCATTTTTCTTTTTAGGTAACGAGACATCGGCTCTCATAATCTGCTGCCCTAGATTCTGGTTCTTTTTGTAGGCAAACATAGGGCGAGGGAAGGGGCATTCTAGATTTTCAAGCAAGTGCCAGTTCTTCAAGACAGCTTGCCTGAGTTTGTGCGTGTCAGGCCCAAACATGGTGACACATACTAGTCTTTCCAATTCTGGCTTCTTTCTCACTTGAAGCAGACAATCGCGAGGAGTGAAACGAGCTCTTTTGAACGAGTGTTTCAATAACTTTTTAGGGTACCCTCTTTGTTTAATTTCATTACAGAAATTGTAGGCATGTGTCTCATAATCATTCACTTTCGAACAATTTCTCCTTCTGCGTAATAGTTGCCCGTAGGGAAGATTTGTTTTCAAGTTCCTGGGGTGGGCACTTTATGGTGCAAGATGGTATTCCTGTCGGTAGTTTTCTTGTACAGGGATGATTTCAGCTCTCCTGAGACGCATGTTATTTGAACATCCAGGAAAGTCATTCGGGTGTTGTTATGTTCAATGGAGAATTTAATATCTCTATGCCTCGTGTTGAGCCATTCGTGGAACGCCAATAGATGAGCCTGGCTCCCCTGCCACAGGAGCCAAACATCGTCTATATACCGATACCACTGAATGATATGATGTCTGAATGGATTATTGCTCTCCACAAATCTCTCTTCATATTGTGCCATAAAGAGCACTGCCATCTCAGGGGCATAAGGACACCCTATGTCAGTGCCCTTCACCTGCATGAAGTAGTCACCATTGAAGCTGAAATAGTTCTTCTTGAGTGCAATCTCTGCCAGTCTCAAGATGAATGCGGTAGGCACTCTGTGTGGCCTTTCTCTTTTGTCAAGATATAGTTCCATCACCTCCAACGATTCCTCTTGTGGGATCTGTGTGTAGAGGGAGGTAACGTCCATCGTGACCATTATCTCTAAATCTGGATTGAACTGTGTTCCCTCAACCTTCAACAGAAAATCTGTTGTGTCTCTTAAATAAGATTTAACTTCAGACAAAAAAGGTTTAAAAAAGAAATCAACATATTGAGAAATGGGCTCCAAACAGGAGTCACACGCCGAAACTATCGGGCGTCCCGGCGGGTCATGAAGGTTCTTATGAATCTTCGGCAGGAGGTACAAAACAGGGGTTCTGGGGCATTTCTTAGAAAGATAGTCATATTCTTTAGCACCCAGAAACCCCTCCTCTCTGCCTTGTTGTAATGTCTCAGAGATAAGCCCTTGAATGCCTCTGACCGGGTCCTCAGCTAGATGTCTGTACCAAGTTTCATTGTGGACCTGTTTGGCCCCTTCTGCTAGATATTTCTTACTGGGCCAGACGACTACGGCACCGCTTTTATCGGCTTGTTTAATCACTATGGAGGTATCTTCCTTGAGTGCCTTTATTGCTGCACGTTGTTTTGGCCCATGTTTTGTTGCACATAACTCTTGCCTTTCTCAAGTTTGCTAATAGCTGACAGGAGCACTTAGTCAAAAGCAAAAATTTCCTTGGGAATATTATAACTTGGGGGACAAATTTGGATTTATTTCTGAGTCCAGTGACTTCTGTATTTATTGTGGCCGGTTGGTTGGCGAAAAAAGCTTTGAGCCTTATTTATCGACAAAATTCGATGGCTTCTAGTTTCAGCCTAGTAAAGTCCGTTTTTTTACAAGGCACGAATTTGAGCCCCAGATTTAACACAGCTACATCATCACTGGACAAAGTCTTGGCAGATAAATTAACCACAGTACTAGGACCGCCTACGATTTGTAAAAGCGGTTCCTCGTCCGCATTTCCAACGGCGCTATGTAACGGACTTTTGGTTGTTGTCCCTGGTCTAAAAAAGCAACCTGCATTTTTTGGTTGTTTCTATTGTCTGACCCAGATGAGTCAGATGATGAAGTGTCCGAAAAGGTTGTAAACCTGTTCCTCGAGGGGCCTTGGTAGGTTGATAGTGCTCTACGAGAATCTTGTTGAGTGTAGTAATCTTCCTTCAAAAAAGGATAGACCTGTTCAATCTTGAATGCTTTTACGTCCCTATCATATTTTGTGAGAAGTTGGCCTGATGTATGATGTCTCCAATTCTGGGGGCACCTTATATCAGTCCAAACAATCCCTTATGGTGGTGGTTGTAAGTCAACCTTAAAAGACAAGCTATCCTAGTGGTAGCATGGACTAAGCAGCCTAAAGGCTTAACTCAAGAGGACATGTGAAGCCAGCTGTTTTACCATATGCAATCCTGTCATATCAAATGAAAGGACACCACACAAGTTATATATTATAAAAATATATGTATTTATTCTCAGAATAATCCCCAATACTCTTTATGAGTAAAGAAGCACAAGCGTTTAAACAAAAGCACAATATAACATATGAAAGTTGCACAATTATGGAATAAGGCCGGTGGCCACTCAAACTATATATCAAAAAAGTGGTATAAGTATCACTATTCGATCAGTGGTAAGGCCTAGGGCCGTGGGAATCGCTGGGACTACACTGGACTAACAGCAGTTAGGACGGGAGTAGCCCGCGGGATTCGGGTGCAGCGCTAAAAGCACGCGCATGCACCAATGCAAAGTCAATGGTGCGTAAAAGTTATCGAGTTACAGTTTTAAGAGTCTTCCGACTGGACTAGAAAGACAAAACTTTAGACTTAGACACTAGAGGTGTAAACCACTACAGGAGCACCGGCGTTCAAGAGTTACCTCACCCACAGGAAGCGGGTGCACAGGTGCAAAGATGTGTCGGGTTTCGTCACGAAGATCTAGGGTGCCTGGAGATGAAGATGTTGCAGGCGTCCAGAAGAGAAGTGTCCGGTGTGATCCAAGGGTGGATCGAAGATGTAGAGTACCTGAAAGCAGAGGGGACAGAGTCTGGGTCACTAGCCAGTGACCAGGAAGGAACCAGGCGCTGTCGGCCGCAATCAGGTGCTTGTCGCGAAGCTTGTCTCCGCTGCCACGTGGACTCTGGGGCACCGAGGATGTCCAGGAGTGGATCACGAGCTGTCCCACGAAGGCTCTCGCTGTCGGCGGTGTCGGCTTCCGGATCGGAGGTAACAAGCCTTGGCAAGGACAACCCACGCAGGATTCGAAGATCGCTTCTTACTCGGACCAGCAAGGTCAAAGCGGGTGCTCCTTTTCAGGGGAGCGAGGGCCAGTCTGGAGCAACCAGACTAGCAGAGCAAATTCAACGGGCAAGCGACCGGAGCAACGCGTCGAGCAGGAAAATTCAAAAGGGCCCCACGCAGCACTCGGTGAGTGTGGAGGGGTGAGCTTCGGTGCAAAAGCTGAAATGAAATGAAATGAAATGAAATGAAATGAAAAAGGTACTTCTAAAGCGCACTGTGGCCAAGCGGCTTCCTGGCGCTGGGGATCAACTCAATGTCTAACCAGAGGGCACGGAAAAGAGGGGTTTATTCTGGGAAAGCCTGGAGAAAGAAGAAAGTTTTAAGGGCTTTACGAAAATGAGAGAAGATAGGAATAGAGCGGATAGAGAGAGGGAGAGTGTTCCAAATCTGAGGAGCCCGCACAGAAAAGCGTGTGCCACCTGTGCGGGATTTGCGGAAGCGGGGGACGTGAAGAAGAGAAAGGGATGAGGACCGAAGAGTGCGGGTGGGAACGTGAGAGGAAATCAGAGAGTTAATGAAGTGAGGAGCAGAACGGGCATGCGCCCGAAAGGCCAAGCAGGCGAGTTTAAACTGGGACCTGAAATGAACGGGGAGCCAGTGGAGGGTTTTAAGGGCAGGGGTGATGTGGGAAAACTTAGGAAGACGAAGAACCAGCCGGGCCGCCTGGTTCTGGAAGGCCTGGAGACGGCGAGTCTCGTAGGCTGGAATGCCGACATACAGGCCATTGCCATAATCCAGGCGGGAAGTGATAAGGGCAGTGATGATGAGTTTGAGGGCATCAACAGAAAAAAACCGGGAGATTTTGCGGATGAGACGGAGGGAAAGAAAACAAGAGGATACAACAGAGCTGATGTGCGCGTGCATGGAAAGATCATTGCTGATCTTGATGCCCAAAGTCCGGACGGCAGAAACAGGAGAAGGAGGGGGACCAAAAGAAAGGGGCCAATGGACTGAAGACCAGGGATTAGAAGGGCCACCAGTGAGAACAAGCTCAGTCTTGTCAGGGTTGAGCTTCAAATGATTGAAGCTCATCCACTGAGAAATAAAGACAAGGGTAGAGCTAAGCTTAGAAAGGGAGTGAGGGGGGGAAGAGAGGTCAAAGACGAGCTGGAGGTCGTCCGCGTAATTGTACACCGAGACCCCCAGCTCAAGAAGCGAGGAAATAAGAGGGCGGATGTAGAGATTAAAAAGAAGAGGAGACAAAGAAGAGCCTTGAGGTACACCACAAGTGACGGGAAGGGGGGACGCCGAAAAGTGAGAGAGATGGACAGCCTGCGACCGTCCCTGAAGGAAGGAGGTGATCCAGGAGAGGGCAAAGCCCTGTATGCCCGCTGCGCTGACACGGTCAAGAAGGATGGCATGATCGACCGTGTCAAACGCAGCGGACAGATCCAACAGGACTAAAGCCTGGGGAAGATTACTCTCGGCCTTGCCCTTCAATTCATCCAGGACCGCAAGGACCACGCACTCGGTTGAGTGGCCTGGTCGAAAGCCAGCCTGGTGAGAGGCCAGGATGTTATTCTCCTCTATGTAGGAAGAGAGACAAGATGTCACATGGCTCTCAAGAATTTTCCCTAGGTAGGGAAGAAGAGAGATCGGCCTGAAGTTCGATGGAAGGGAAGGGTCCAGGCCGGCTTTCTTCAGGATAGGAAGCACGATGGCGGACTTAAAAGAAGAGGGGACAGAGCCCAAAGCCAAGCAGGAGTTAAGAAAGGTAAGAGGGGGGGTGGGACAGCTAGTGTAGAGGGTTCTAAGAATACGGGCAGGAGCACAGTCCGCCGGCGAGCCAGACTTGACCTTAACCAGAAGGTCAAGAAAGAGCTCTGGTGTAATAGGCTTAAAGTGGTCCAAAACAGAAGGGGAAGGAGGGGAGTGATCCGGCACGTCAGGATAGGGCACGGTCGGAATGTTGGCCTTAATGTTGATAATTTTATTGATAAAAAAGTCATTCAAGGAATGACAAAGAGATTGAGAGGGGGCAGGAGAGAGACCTGCACGGTCAGATGTGGCAAGGCTGCGGACCAGTGTGAAAATCTCGCGAGATTTATTTGCCGAAAGGGCGACGCGGTCCGAAAAATATTTCGACTTGGCGGCTAGGATGGCTGACTTGTATTTTAGAAGAAGAGCCTTATAGTTCAAACGAAGAGTGGGACAGTAGTCACGACGCCAGCGACGTTCAGACCGCCTGAGCTCTAATTTCAGGGATCTGAGGTCGCTGGAGAACCACTTATGGGCGTCGTGAAGGCGGGCCGCTCTGATCTTTTTAAGAGGGGCGGCCTGGTCGCAAGCCGAAGAAAGCCAAGTGCGGATAACATCCGCCTGATTTTCCACAGAAAGGTCGGTCAGGGTAGGGGCCGATAGAGACAGGGAAGAAGAGAGATCATTAAGATCAACCTTATTCCAGCTCCGAGCCCAGATGTTTTTGGGCGGAGGAGCTTTCTCAGGTTGAGCCAAGGGGATGGAGAAAGAGATCAAAGAATGGTCAGACCAAACACAAGGGCAGATCGAAGAGACTGTGGGGTTACACCGTAAGGACCAAATCTGGTCGAGAATGTGTCCATGGGTGTGGGTAGGAGTCGAGATGTGCGATAAAAAATTAAGGCAACGAAGAGTGGCAGAGAAATCCTTGGAGGAAGAATCCTCCCGCGGGTCACCCGGCCAAAAATTAAAGTCCCCAAGCAGAATTAGTGATGAGTTATTTACGGCCAGGGTGGCCAGGAGATCCTGGAGAGAAGATACAAAGGAGGGCATGTTGTGAGGAGGGCGATAAAGAAGGATCACCGTAAGGGGTACCGGAAGATTTAGGGAGCGGGCCACCAGAAGCTCAACGCCAGAGATACAGGGGTGTGAAAGAAGTTGGAACTGCAGGGTGCAGCGAGCTATCATCGCCACGCCGCCCCCAGCTCTGCCATCAAGGCGGTCAGCGCGGAGGGCATAGTGAGAGGCGGGGAGAATAGCAAGAAGGTCTGGGAGTGAATGAGAGGAAAACCAAGTTTCAGTGAGAAAAAGAAAATCCGGAGGGTCGGTGTCCAACAAATTAAAGAGAGCGACTTGGTTTTTGACAGCAGAACGCGTGTTGAGGAGAATAGCAGAGGCAACGGGGGAACCGGGGGAGACTCGAGCAGGGAAGGGCATAGGAGGAGGCACAGAAGGGATTAAAGAAGGGGATGAGGACGGGGTCGAACCAGAGGGAGGGGAGACATAGATGCCGTGGGAAGATAAGTGTAAGGCTACAGAGGGGGTAAGGGAGATAGAGGCAGGGATAGAGGAGAGTTGTGCCGAAGAATATACCAGAGAACGGACAGGGTCTGTGGCCCCTGGTCCCGGCCCGTCGCGGACGGGCGCAGACGGGCTTGCCTTAGGCGCGCCTTCGGCGCGCAAACGGCGCGCCCGCTGCGCCCGTCCGCTGCGCGAACGGTAGAAGCACATGATTTATAGTGCAGCCAAAGGGCGTGGCCAGAGAGTGGGCGTGGCCGGGGGAGCGTCCGCTGGAGGCGGCAGGAAATTGAGTGCGGGGCCGCAGCAGCGTCCAAATCGGCTGCGCGGGACAGGGGGTCGAGGACAGGGCCCCCTGAGACAAGGTAAGGGAAAAAAGTTTAAAAAGCGCAAAAAGCGCGAGCAAGTGAGGGTGGTGGGGTTAAAAACAAAGGCAAGCTAAGTGCTCCCGCGGTAGGCAGGGAGAGATCCAATCGACTGCGAGCTTGTAGTCAGCTCCTATGTAGCTACAAGAGTGGGCGTGGCCAGAGAGTGGGCGTGGCCGGGGGAGCGTCCGCTGGAGGCGGCAGGAAATTGAGTGCGGGGCCGGGGCTGGACCTTCTCAAACTCCAATGCACAGCTTCGAGGGAGCCTCGGGAGCTGCAGGTCAGCGCTTCGTAGTTTTTCCAAGATGGCCGGCCCCACGCTTCAGGTCGCCTCCACGGGTCTCAGCTTTGCATAGACTGTGGATCGGGCTGTTGAAAGGCAGGAACGCTGGGTCTTGTTGATCTCTGTCGCTCGAGTTCCGGCGGGAACTGCAACAAAGCAAACGTTGAGGTGCTGGATGGTGCCTGTTTGCACAGGGTGGTCACTCCTTGACCACAAGGGAGATTCTTCAGTCTTCTACGTCGAGTAGGATGTCGAAGGGTCCAGAGTTTCGTTTCATAAGTTTCAGTCAGGATAATCTGATGTGCATCTGCACAGCTCCTACCTTTATTCCAAATCAAGGGGCTGGATTACCTGCTAGGTCCCTCCTATGGGTGGGACCCAGGAAGGGGGTGGTTACACCCCTTTTCCTTTGTCCAGTTGTGCACCAGGACTGGGGCTGGAGTGCCCCAGAACCGGTTTGACTGGAATTTGCTTGGGACACCTTGTGTGCCCCAGGCAGTGTCTAGTTTCTTTCAACCCACCCTGCTCCAATCCACCATCTCCTGTCTGGGGAGGTGTAGCACCTCCCTGTGACAGGAAACCCTTTGTCCAGTCCTCCCCTGCCAAGTTTCGGTCAGCAGCAGGAGGTCAGACTTGTGTCGGGGCAGCAGCATCCATTTTGTGATGCTGAGGCTCTGGTTAGGATTGACCGCGTTTTAAGTAAAGTAACATGTCTTCTCCCTCTAGAAGGGTGGAATGCTACCCCCGTCGCCAGAACTGGCGAGGAGGTAGTATTCCAAAGTGTATGACACCAAACACAACATGTTTAGATAAGGCCAAACCAAAGTTAGCATTAACCGCGAGGATTATAATGCACTTAAGAGTATATGGTATGGCAGTATCACTGGAACAGCAGTACGGAAATGGTTCCGACCTCTGCAGACAGGCTCAGCTCATGCTAGAGCACCATCTCACATAAAACCAAGCACTCTGCCTCCAGGATTGTTAAGGCCTGCCATAGGAGTGACTTATAGGTATATATGTGTCCAGATATAGGTTTAGATATAGGTATACTATATCTAAGCAAGGGGTGATTACACCACCTTGCCCCAGCTGAGTGATCAGCCAGTTGTGTCGATTTAAGTACCAGCCAGGGGTGGCAAAAGATATGCTGCAGCCCCTGGTAGGCCTTGGATGCACCTATGCCCTGGGCACCTATAGTGCACTGTACAGGGGCTGATAAGGGATCCAATACCAAATTGGTGATGTACCTAGGGTACATGAGGTCAATGTAAAGAGAGAGCAGATAGCCTGGGACCCTGATTAGCAGGATCCCAGGCCAATTAAGTCGAAAACCAGCTAAACACTAGGCAAAAAATCTGGGGTAACCATAGTCAGGTATCCACCCTCCTACATAACCCCCCCCCCCCCAAACGAAAGGAGATAAGGCTATCCTTGACCAGGTAAGCCTATATTACCTGAGTGGCCATATAAGGAGGAACCTGCACTGGCATGGTTACCCCCTGTGTCATGGTCCACCAAGTAATCCCTCACCCTATGGGTATCAGAGGGTCTCCACCATGGGGAATTACTACCTGTGGTGTGTTTTGGCAAAGTATAAGGCTGGTGTTGAGATGGAGTACTGAAGTGAGGCTCCACTAATGTAGGGCTCAGCTTCCTCCAATCATCTTCCACCATGTGTGCCTTTCTTTCTTTGACTGAGTTGCACTGTGCTCTCAGGGTCAACCTCTGGCTGCCTACAGCTGGAGGCTGGGTCCCTTTGGTTGGCTTACTGGAGGGACAGGTCAGGTGTCGGGCCCTTAGGTCCCAGGTTTGGCTGTGCCCAACAGTTTCCATCTGGGGGAGGTCCCTAACTAGTGGTAAGGGGGATCCCTCAGGAGTTTTTAACTTTTTCACCTTGCTAGGGCTGCTAGCTTTGCTGCCCCTAATCTGCTGATGGGGTGCTTTATTTGACAGGGGGCCCTTTGGGGCTTCCTGACCTCCTTGACCTCTGTAGCCCTGGGCTGACTGAGGCAGGGTAGAGAGGGGCAGGTTACCTGCTCCAGACTGGGTCCCAGCTTGGAAGGGTCCACTGACACTAGGCTAGGCCTGACTACCTCTGGGGCAGTTTCTTCACAAGGGGTAAGATCAGTTCCCTGAGGAGGCTGATCCTTTCCTAATGTCTGGTGGGAGGGAGATTTCTCTTCCTCCTCAATGCTCTCTGTTTGTGTGGAGTGATCCATAGTTTCAGGCTTCACAACACATGAATCAGTTTGAGTTTGGGCTGTGGCCATCACAGCCCCACCAACCTTTTCAGGAAGGGACTCAGTTTGGGTATGGGCTGTTACCATAACAGCTCTGCTAACCTTTCCAGGAAGGGATTCTGCTGAAGATGGGGCTGAGTTTTGCACAGCCCTACCAACCTTTTCAGGAAGGACATCTTGGATTGGGGCTGTGGCCATCACAGCCCCACTAACCTTTCCATGGAGATTTACCATTTTAGAATGGGTTTCTTGTTCCACCTCAGCCCAGGCTGAGATTTCTAAATAATTCCCAAGTAGACAATCTACAGGCAATTTCGGGACACTGCCACTCTCTTTGGGCCAGTGACACCTCCCCAGCTGAGATTTACCACTGCCATGGGATGATTTGTCTGCACTCCATCAATGTTTGTCACCTGGTATGTGGCACCAGGTAAAAGTTGCCTTGAGGGGACTAGATTCTCAGTCACCATAGTGATACTAGCCCCTGTGTCTCTATAGGCCTCCACTTTTTGACCATTGATGTGGGGCTCCTGCCTGTACTTGCTCTAAGTGTTTGGGCAAGCAGTGAAGTTGGCAAACCCCATGCCATTTTCACAGACAAGAGTAGCTATTGTAGGGGACCTGGTTAGGCCAGAATCCACCTGTGTTCCAAAAGTAAACCCAGCCAAATTCTTGGGGGTGTTCCCACCACCTGGGGGATTACTACTAGTAGTAACAGATGGTGTTGGAGTGTTACTTGGAGGAATATTTTCTTTATTGTTATTTTGTTATTTCTTGGACAACTGCTATCAGTCTTCCAGTGGCCAGGCTGCTTACAGACATGGCAATAAGGTTTCTTTGGGACAGAGGAAGTGTTTTGGGACCCACCCCCATCCTTGGAGTTTTGGGGCTCTGTGGGAGACTTGTCTTTAGATTTATCCCCACCCTTCTCTTGAGCCTTGTAAGTATCCTTCTTTTGGTCATTACCCTGATTCTTAGGCCTAATCCTGGTTCTGACCCATTTGTCTGCCCTCTTACCCAATTCTTGTGGAGAGGTCAGATCTGAGTCCACCAGGTGCTGGTGCAAAAGCTGGTTCTGACAATTACTTAGGATCTGCTCCCTCATAATCAAATTATACAATCCTGTATAGTCATGTACTTTGCTGCCATGTAGCCAACCTTCCAGAGCCTTAGTAGCACAATCTACAAAATCAGTCCAGTCCTGAGTCTGAGCTTTTTGGGTGTCTCTGAACAACAACCTGTATTGTTCAGTGGTTAAGCCAAACCCATCAATAAGAGCACTCTTCAGGACTGTGTAGTTTGTAGCATCCTCAGATCTAACTGTGAGGAGCTTATCTCTCCCTTTCTCAGAACAGGAGAGCCACAAGATTGCTGCCCACTGATCTTGGGGGACCTGCTGTACCATGCAGGCCCTCTCTAGAGCAGTTATCCATTTGTGGATATCATCCCCTTCTCTGTAGGGGGGCACAATCTTACTCAGGTTTCTATGGTCATAGGACCTGTCTTTATCCTTAGGGATAATGCTGCCACCAGTGGATGTCTCCCCACACAATTTCTATTCTCTTGCAAAAGCAAGCTTAGCTTGGGCCAGGGCTACTTCCTCCCTCTCTATTTGGAGTCAAACAGCTCTCATCCTGGCCTTATGCTCTTTTCTCTGGGGGGAAGTCATTCCCCTCTGAGATTCTCTTGAGGCACTAGAAATGTGAGAATCCCTGGAAGGAGATCTCTCTCTTCTATTGCCTGGGAGAATTCTGCCATTGGGTCTGGGAAAGTTATTCCCTTCTCCATTCCCATGTAGGACCAAATTGACTTGGCTAAGCCTCCCAACTGGTACCTGGTTTTCCCTCTGATCCTGATCTGACTCTTCACCTTCTGATTCAGGGTCCACCTCCTCATCTTCTACCACTGGGGTGGTGTTCTCAGTATCTGGGGGATTCACTCCTTCTCCTGACCCTGAGGGAACTTCTCTAGCTTTCTCGAGATCATCCTTCTCCAGGATGGCTATCAGGATGGGAATGGTAGGGTTGTGACCCTTTTTCAGCCTCCTTGCAGTGCACAAGACACTCAAGTCCTTATGGCTGAGTTTGTCATAGCTGGAGGTTGCCTGTGGAGGGTCAACCACCACAGGTAGAGAGCTAAGAGCTTCACCTGTGCCAGACATGACTCTAGTAAGGTGTAAGTGATGCACTTACCTACACTAAGTGTTTTCCTACTGTACCTTGCTAGTGAGTTGTAGTCAGGGTGTGCTAAGCCCTTTTATCTACAACTACTAAGTTCAGTAGAACTTAAATATGCTAAGCTTTGTTTATATGTACCTATGGTACTTAATGTGATCTTTCAATTTGATAAAAGATTGCAATGGTAAAACAACAGCAAGCTCAAATCCGCACCGCTGCTTACCAATGTGAGAAGTTGGCCTGATGTATGATGTCTACAATTCTGGGGGCACCTTATATCAGTCCAAACAATCCCTTATGGTGGTGGTTGTAAGTCAACCTTAAAAGCTAGTGGTAGCATGGACTAAGCAGCCTAAAGGCTTAACTCAAGAGGACATGTGAAGCCAGCTGTTTTACCATATGCAATCCTGTAATATCAAATGAAAGGACACCACACAAGGTATATATTATAAAAATATATGTATTTATTCTCAGAATAATCCCCAATACTCTTTATGAGTAAAGAAGCACAAGCTTTTAAACAAAAGCACAATATAACAGATGAAAGTTGCACAATTATGGATAGGGCCGGTGGCCACTCAAACCATATATCAAAAAAGTGGTATAAGTATCACTATTCGATCAGTGGTAAGGCCTAGGGCCTTGGGAATCGCTGGGACTACACTGAACTACCAGCAGTTAGGACGGGAGTAGCCCACGGGATTCGGGTGCAGCGCTAAAAGCACACGCATGCACCAATGCAAAGTCAATGGTGCGTAAAAGTTATTGAGTTACAGTTTGAAGAGTCTTCCAACTGGACTAGAAGGACAAAACTTTAGACTTAGACACTAGAGGTGTAAACCACTACAGGAGCACCGGCGTTCAAGAGTTACCTCACCCACAGGAAGCGGGTGCACAGGTGCAAAGATGTGTCGGGTTTCGTCACGAAGATCTAGGGTGCCTGGAGATGAAGATGCTGCAGGCGTCCAGAAGAGAAGTGTCCGGTGTGATCCAAGGGTGGATCGAAGATGTAGAGTACCTGAAAGCAGAGGGGACAGAGTCTGGGTCACTAGCCAGTGACCAGGAAGGAACCAGGAAGGAACCAGGCGATGTCGGGCGATATCAGGTGCTTGTCGCGAAGCTTGTCTCCGCTGCCACGTGGACTCTGGGGCACCGAGGATGTCCAAGAGTGGATCACGAGCTGTCCCACTGTGGTAAATAAATAAATAATACCTCTATTTTTGACTAGATATAACAATAACAGATAGCTCAATAAATAAGAGTCAAGATTCGAGGTAGTAGGAGTATGCAGGTTTAATACAGCATAAGGACAGGAACAGGACAACCTGCACGGGCAAGATCTGGGATGGCTAGCCAACAGGGGGCCCCGACAGCTGTCGGGCAGGATCTGGAATGAGCGCGCTGGCTTTTAACAACAGTACACAAGTATATATACTAAAACAATTGCATTACAGTACATACAATAGGCGGAACAGTGGGTGGGGCCTGTAACAGTCGCGAAAGATATGGGTGAAAGTAGGTGTAACAGGAGGCGTGTACATAGACATGTGATGTAAACGTAACAGAATATGTCATGAACGGGGCGGAAACATGGAGGGGGCTACCTAAGGAGCCGGGACCTCTAACCTAGTGGTGCGCGCAAACTGACAATGACGTGTGACTAGGGAGAAGCTGGGGGCTATGACTTCTGCGCTAGAAGAAGAGACTGAAGTCTGGAGAGTCAGAGCGACATGTACCTAAACACTATCTAGTATCTGATGTTTAGAGAACATGTTGATAGAATCCAAAAGTTATCAGGGCAAAGGCTAACAGACACTAAGACTGGTGCATGCATTATTCTACATGTAGTGCGTGTTGAGGAATAGTAAATGACCATTAATTCAGTATTTCTCTTACATGGAGACGTAAAGGCTAGACGGTGACGGAAACTATTGATGCGATTCAGTAACTCAGGAATGCAGAGAAGGAGAGCTGGACTGATAACTGGAATCATAACATACTCTTGGCAGACTAAGAGGCAGAGCCAGGACGAGCCGGGCACTGTGAGGCAGGAAGTAAGTGAAGGGTCAGGGATACAGGTGGGGGCTGTATCGCTCCTCAGCGAGGGTTCAGGAGACAGGAGCTGAATCTGAGTCCGGGCCCTTTTGAGGCCTAGAAACAGGGACTTTGCAATGAAATAACGTGCACACTGAGAAACGTGGCAACGTAGCTTTACATAGGCCTGATATTCGTTGTATTCACGAAAACTATGAACTGGCATACTAGAGTTGGACACAACTGTAATTGCGTCTTTAATCGATCATAAGGGAACACATATGCATATTATTCATGCACATATAACATAGGATGGGGAACACGTAGGGACACAGAACATGGCAAAATTTACTTTTCCACATTCCCTCCTTGTCACTACGTTTCCATCAAGAAACATCAATATTCATGATACCATCTATCATTTCATACAGTATCATTTGCTCGTCTCGAATTTTCTTGGAACGGGATCTAGGACGGGACTTGGGACTAGGAATACAAGAGGTAGCACAAATGCCGCAAATCGCAGGGCCACATTGTATACAGAGGCAGCAACTGAATATGATCGCTACTGCAATACCTAGAAATGACAATACTTTCCATCCCCAGGCAGAAATTATACTCCAAAACCAACCGGACCATGTCCAGGTGCCTGGATTCTGGTGTAACTGATGGGCAATTTTATGAAGTCTGGTTATAGCTGAATAAACAGACGGCGCGTTATTAGGAATGAAAATGCAGCAACTAGATCCGATGACTCTACATGCTCCTCCTCTATCGGCCAGTATGACGTCAAGAACGAGACGATTTTGGAGCACGACAAATCTCATAGCAGATTGCTCTTCGGTTAAGTTACCTAGAGCAGAGGCAGTCTCATTAACTACTGCTTCAAGGGTTCTGGTTAATCTACGTATTAACTTACTATTCTGGATAGGTCCTATAAAGAAAAAGAATCCTCTATTGAAATCTGTATACTGTTCTAGAGCAGTTTCAGTTTGATCGACAATCGGGGACTCGATCTCCCTTCTATGTCTAATGTGTACTAGATGTGTGTTTCTATGATAATCAGATGGGGCTAGGAAAACTGGTGGCAGTAGGAAGGCAATGTAACAGGTTCCATCCCAATCGAGGGGCAGACGAACATATGCGGTCTGACCACAAACAAAATAAGAATGACGTGAAGCTTTGAAAATAGATTTCCCACTGTCACTATACTCGACAATAGTAGTACAATCACTATGTCCTACATGTACGGAACCATTATTTCTGACACATAATTCGCCTTTGACTGGTAATACTGAAATAGCAGGTAAGTCTGGAGTAGGATCAGACTGAACATTCAAGACCATAAAATTCGAAGAATAATTACCTAAATTATAAACTTCATTTTCTAGATCTAACCCTGTTCTGTGGGGAAGACCTTGCTTGTCTGGAAAACATGTACTATTCAGAAAGGACATATCTGTTAAAGATGACGTTAATGTGGACCATGCTCCACATGAACCATTATGTGAAAATGGATAAGGAAACAGTGGCAGAACTCCCTTCGGTGTCTGAAAAGGGGGGAGTCGACCACACACCCAACAATTAGTGGCATTGCTGGTCTGGTGTGAATAATGTAACATACGGATAAATGTATTGTTTCGCATAGCAAGACGATAAGATAGTTCATGAGGAGGCAGATCACTAAACGTGTGCTCTACTGTAGCATTAGAAGACTTATTTACATGAGAGATTGGAAAACATAAATGAAATGCATAACTCGTGCAGGTAACCATCAAGCTGAAAAACAATATAAAACTTAGAAAAACGATACATCGGATTGAGTTTTGACTAACTTTCTCACTATGGGGGTCTATTTCATACATGTCAGAAACCTGTCTAACCGTTTCACCTAGGGGAGGACTTAGACAATTAAACTGGCTGACTTATTTTACTAGACCGTAACTTCTTTTTATACTCCTGCTGCGGAGTTTCTTCTAACAGGGAGGGCTTGGTATCAATGTCATTTGCGTGACAGTCCTTGAGAATAGTATTTTGGCAGTCTTTAGGTAAAATGCAATCCTTGGCAAAAGATTTAGGTTTTAGTCCATGAAATTCCTTGACGTGAGACAGATGGACCCACCCCTTACGGCCCTCCAACTTCACGGCCGTACGGGTGGTCAGAAGGACTTGCTTCGGTTCCTTCCAGCGAGGCTCCAGCGGATTTGAACTATCAAAATTGCGGACGAGGACCAAGCTTCCTGGAACGATTTCATGCGGTTTCACCTCGGTATTGTCTGGGAATGCGGCGGCAACCTGTGAACGACAAGAGTGGAGGGCAGACATCAAGGAAGCTAGGTAATCTGTCAGCATATTACTGGAAACATCTGTAATACTTCGGGGTCTAGGTGTACCCCACATATTTGGGGGGCGGCCGAATACGACCTCATACGGGGACAGACCTGATCTGGAATGTGCGACCATGCGCATATAAAATAGGGCGACTGGCAGAGCTACTAGCCAGTCCACACCTTTCTCTCGACAGATTTTAGCAATACGTATTTTCAAGGTTTGATTATGTCTCTCTACGAGACCGGCTGCTTCTGGATGGCGTACACAATGGAACTTCCACTGGTACCCTAACAAAAGGGAAACGTGCTTCATAAGTTCGGATGAGAATGGCTGGCCGTTATCAGAATATACGACCCTAGGGAGTCCATAGCGGGGGAAGAATTCACGAACCAACTGCTTGGCAGTGGTCGCGGCTGTATAATCTGGGACTGGATATGCCTCTGTCCACCTGGACAAAGCGCATACAACTACAAGGACATACTTGAAACCTCGACATCGCTCCATCTGAATGTAATCCATCTGGAGGACTTCAAAAGGGTGGTCAGGGGGCTGGAATCCACCTTGTTCCACCGGGACACTTTTACCTGGATTAAACTGACAACATATCATACAGGTACGGACTTTCTGCTTGGCTGCAGCTCGTAAATGCTTGTTAAACCAAATGTTCTGGATACTGTCTAACATGGCTTTTTCTCCTAAGTGTGCAGGACTATGTGCGGTATTGATAATGACTTGAACCATTGAGTCGGGGAGAAACCATGTGGCTTTTCCCTTCGTCAACCATCCCTGATCTGTCTGGACCCCTCCTTGTTCGGACCATTTCTTAATTTCCTCGGGAGTAGCATGTAACTGGATATCTATGACATCTTGAGTAGGGTCCTTAACTGTCATACAAGTAGTCTGTTCGAGAGTGGATGTCGGTGTCTTGTTAACTGGTATGTCTGGTGTCTGTGCTGTAAGCTTGGCTGTTCGATCTGCTAGATCATTACCTTGGGAAATAATGTCAGTGACTTTCGTATGTGCTTTGCACTTCATGATAGCGATAGATGTCGGTAAATGTATTGCATCTAACAGAGCCTGAATAAGGAGACCATGCTGAATCTTGGTTCCATGAGAAGTCATGAAACCTCTCTCCTGCCAGAGCACTCCAAAGTCGTGTACGACTCCAAATGCGTAGCGTGAATCTGTGTAAATATTAACTTTCAGGTTCTTGGCATGTATGCAGGCTTGAGTCAGAGCAACTAGCTCTGCGGCTTGAGCAGACAGAGTGTCAATACGGTGTGTCTCAATAACTTTAGTGTCAGTAGTCACTGCATACGCGGCTACTAGTTCTCCTGTACTTGTTCTCATACATGAACCATCCACATAAAGTGTCAGGTCAGGATCTGGTAATGGAATATCTGTCAGGTCTTGTCTTGGCTTGGTCATGGTGTTAACTACTTCCACACAGTCATGTGTGGCAGGACTGGAAGTAACTGACGGTAACAGTGTAGCAGGATTTAGAACATTGCAGCGTCGGATTTCTATGTGAGGCTGGAACAGTGTCAATTCATAACCTGTTAAACGTGCAATTGTCAAGTGTTGAGTCTGTGTTCGGTTTAGAAGAACTTCCACGGAGTGTGGAACTTGTACTGTCAAGGAGTGTCCTAATACTATGGAGTCACTTTGTCTGATAGCTAGTGCCGTGGCTGCAACTGACTTGAGGCACGCAGGCAGAGCCTGGGCTACAGGATCTAATGTGCTCGAAAAAATAAGCACAGGGCTTGTATTGTCCTGCTTGATCTTGTGTAAGAACAGATAATGCTGTACCATCACGTTCTGTGACAAAAAGTGTAAAAGACTTACTGTAGTTCGGTGTAGCTAGAACAGGTGCTTGGCATAAAGCTTTCTTTAGCTCATTAAAACTAAGTGTATGTTCAGATGTCCAAGGGAGGACAGTCGATACGGCTGCCTCCTGTGTCGTTAACTGTATCAGTGGCTTGGCTAGAAATGCATACTGAGGAATCCATTGTCTGCAATAAGAAGTGAGGCCAATAAAAGCACGTACCTCCTTCTGGGTCTTGGGCTGAGGAAGACTCGCTATTAACTGGATACGATCGGGTGTCAACTGCCTACCCCACTTGGACAGTAAGTGGCCTAAGTAGATCACTTGCTGGACACAGAATTGAAGCTTCGAAGGGGACACCTTGTGCCCCATCTCAGCTAGAAAATACAGAACTGTGAGTGATGCTCGCTCGCAAGCACGTTCAGAACGGGCTGTGATCAGTAGATCATCGACATACTGGAGCAGGGCAGTGTCAGCTGGCATGTGAATATTGTCTAGTTGTCTTTTAAGTGCTTGACTGTAAATACTAGGACTTTCTGTGAAACCTTGAGGAGCTCGTGTGAATTTATAGCTCCTTCCATTTAAACAAAAACCGAAAAGGTACTGGCTATCTGGATGAATTGGGACACTGAAAAATGCATTCTTGAGGTCTATGACTGTGAAAAATGTAGCCTCAGAATCAATGGCTGTCAATAGAGATGAGATATCTGGGACTACTGGATACTGGGGGATGATACATTTATTAAGTTCTCGAAGATCAATCACTAATCGATATACTGGAGGTGCATTTAGATCAGTACGTTTCATGACTGGAATGATAGGAGAATTACATACATTGGAGTCAGTTTCTACAACTACTCCTTGAGCCATGAGCTCGTCAATGATTTTGGATAAGGCTGCTACAGCCTCAGGTGGCAATCTGTACTGTCTGATTCGTGGCAAGACTATACCTTGCTTGAGAGTCACACGATGGGGTGTGATTTGCATGAAGCCAACATCAGTTGGACCTTGCGCCCATAGATGCTGCGGAACATTAGACAATCTCGGATCAAAATTTCGTAAAACATAGTGACCCTTGAAGTCACGTAAAAACAAACGTATTCCTTCTGGGGAGCAGCAAATAACTGCACCTAATTCTTTCAGTGTCTTAATGCCTAACAAATTTTCTGGAAATGACTTAGTAAGTAACAGATCAGTAGTTCGGGACAATGGACCTACTTCTAGAGTAACTGGCTTTGATATCTCGTTTACAATAGGCTTTCCTGAAAATCCAAGGGAAACATTTCTTGAGCCTGAGAGCGGAGCCCCTGGAACCTCGTCGTGACTTATAGTCGTCCTACTTGCCCCTGTATCAATCAGAAACTTTCTGTCTTTCCCTAATACTTGACTGTGAACATAGGGACCCTCTTGATCTACAGGTATCTCGATGAGAGGCAAGCCTACCTCCCTCTCTAGGCTGTTTCATGAATACTGCTGGTACTCTGGATACTCGGACTGTGCATACTGGTACATCTGCTGTGTAACATGCTGAGTTGCAGCAATAGGCTGCGGTGCTGGAACTTTCTGTTGTGCATTCTGTGGCTGAGAAGTCTGTGAAACTTGTTCTTGTCTAGGCGGACGTGGTCTTTCTTTAGTCTTACCGGTAGCTATATTGTGTTTCAGAACTGCACACTCGTTTATAAAATGACCTGGCTGTTTACAATAATTGCATGTCCCTTTAACGGGAGCTGTAGGATGACTGGCTTGATTCGGACCCCTCTTCTGACTGTCTTGAGGAACAGATTGTGCAACTAGTACTTTCATTTTCGTGTCTTTCATACGTCTTCTCTCGTGTTCTTGCTCTTCTCTGATTCTATTCTGGTGATACTGGAGCATCTGTAACATTTGGGACGGAGTATTAGCTTGCCAGGTACTTTCGACTTTCAAAACTCGATTCTTAACTTGTGGACTTGAATTCTCGACTAGTTTAGTAACAAAAAGATGAGGGTATGACTCACTACTTGTCTTGAGACCACTGTTAATGCTAAAGCATTTCTCGAATCTAGAATAAAAATCACTAGTGTCTTCGTCTTGTTTCTGTTTACAGGCTGAGATTGCATCCCAGTCTTCCTTTTTAGTGGCTAATAATCTTGGCAAAACTTGTATTAATAGTTCAGGTAATTCTTTACATTTACCTCCTAGACCGGTACCTGGTACACGTGTATTTTCTTCAGCTTCTAGAGCTGTCCAATCTATCTTTTTCTCTCCCACCTCCCAATCTTTTTCCTTGAGTTTTTCGTATATGCCCGCAGGCAACAGGACTTTTAGCATTTTAATAATATCTGGATACGTGTATTCTCCCATACGGAGCATGTCCTTTAATTCTCGGTGGAACCCTGCTGGATCTTTGTCGTGACAGGGAATTAATTTCTTCATTTCTAAGAGTTCCATCTTGGTAACTGGGGTGTAAACAAATACTCGTTGCATTTCACCACCTGCTGTCCTAACTGGGTGTACTTCTCGTAACGGATTCTGTCTATCTATGTAAAACGGTTTACTTTCTGGGGGTGAGACATGAACAAAATGCGGGTTCAGAAACGTTCTATATTTGTGGCGCTGTTCTAGAATGACACTAATTAAATCAGTACCTAAACCTTTCCATCTATACTGGAGTAACTCGTTCAGGATATCATGTAACGGACCTGGATCAGAATGTTGACCCTCATACAGTGTAATGAGGTGCTGGATCATATACATACCCACCAGTCGCTGCTCGGCTGGGGGCAATTTCAGAAACATTTGTGCCACTATTTCGTCTGGAAAAGTGGTAGAATCAGTAATCCATCGGACTGCTGATCGGGCTAGTTCTTGTTCATGCATGGTACTTAACTCACTATAACCGATTCGTGATTTCAGAATTTGATCGGTAGCTTGGAATACTTGTTCTAGAGAGCCTTGTTCTGGTGCTGGAAGATGAAAGACTTTTTTGTGTTCTAGACGTAAATGTCGGTCTGGAAATCTAGATTTACCTACATACGCTATTCTGGCGGTATTCTCGTCGTCTACCTCTTCAGTAGAAGAGTCATTTTCTTTCTCGCTTACTTGTGCTTCTCTGCGTTGTTCGTGTAACCTTATTATTTCTTTACGAATTTTCTTGTACATACTCTCTATACTATTGAGTGTCTTGTGCTTACCCTCGGCTATATTATCACTCCACTTTGTCAGAATTTTCATTTCAGTCGGATCTTTAGTCGGGGAATCTTGTTCCCGTATTAAACAATTGATCAGAAACTTTAATAACATCAACTGGATCTCAGCTTTTCTGAGAGACATGACTTCACCAATACTTTCTGGATCTTGTCCTGTACGAATGAAACGATACATTCTGTCTAGATCTTCTTTCATATTCGGTAGGGTGACCAAATACTCGGACACCTGTCTTATACGTACGGAATATATAACCATACTATCCTCGCCTGGGACTGGATCATAACAGCATTCAGTAAGAAGTCGCCTGATTTCTGCAATGGACTTATATTTGGGCGTACGCTGTAACGCACGTTCATGTAACTCGACTGCTCCTAGACGTCTACTTGGCGGCGGGGTACCAGGAGGACCTCCTCCCGCGGCCCCTATACTGGAATCATCGACTGATACTCTTCGTGCTGGCAGAGTGACTGATGTGGCGGGAATTTGTACTACGGGCTGGACCGGGGGTACCGTAGCAGGTACTGCAACAGGTGCCCCGGTGACTGGAGGAGCAGGATTTACATTATTTACAGGAGCTGGTGGAACAGGATTTGCATATTCTGGGACTGTGTCGTCCAAATAGGACGAGAGAAAAATATCAGCTGCGGTCGGTTTGTGACGTAGCTTGGTCGGAACTAAGGGTGGCGGAAAATTACATGGTGCTTCCGGGGTTGCTTTTGGCAAGCCCTCGGCAAGAAGAGGATACATACCCTTAATAAGGGCATTTCTCTGTCTGTCTGACTGTTCGGTTTTAACTCGTTCACCTATTTCGATTAGTTCCCTTTCCTGGGCTCTTTCTGCGGATTCCCTACTTAATTCTGACTTCCTGATTTCTTTTTCTGTTCTTTTATGAGATTCTTTGCGCCATAACTCGATTGCATCTTTCTGTGACTGTCTGGCTTTCTTTTTCCATAATACTTCTTCTACTCGCATGATGCACTCGGCATCCCACGTACCTGATACGGGCCATCTATACTTCTCCTCTAATTCCTTGGTGTACTCCACCCATAAATCTAGATATAATATGGCGCTTATGCCATGCTTTTGATACATAAAGTGACCTGGACTGTCCCTAGGCGGGACAGGAACTGCTTCTTCTAACAGACCTTTTCTAGTTCTTAACTGACGTAATTTAGAAAACAAAGGCATGACTGGGCTGGAGTCTAGACACAATACAATACACAATGAACACGATAATTACTCCACTTTCATACCACGACATTAAAATACATGAATGACATTAAGAATAACAGTTCGGACAGAATACTACCTGGAATACTGAAAACAGAATACATGAATTTCTCGAGAACAGAACGGACTAGAACAGGAACTAGATGCACTGCTAAAACAGTACGAAACTTACCGGTCTCATAAAGAGACACGTCAGGACCCGCATCCACCTAAGTGGACACTTCGTGTTGGATCTGTGTACCCCAAACCCACGGACCAGAGACAATGCAATTGACCCTGTCTAGATACTACCCCAGCAACGGTACTCACCGGGCAGCAAGAACGGAAGGCCTCGGACTGGACTGGACTGCTACGACGCCGGACGGACGAACTTCGGACTTCAGTTACGGGTGGGCCTCCGGATACCTCGGACCTTGGACTCTCGGCTTGGGCTCTGGTCGGGACTCGCCGCGTTCCTCCACCGCCTCGTCTGGATGCTGGACCGCAACCTCCGTCTCCTCCGTGGGCCTGAGGGATACTTGAAGCAGAAATATCTGCCACTGCGCAGGATGGTTCCGTCACGACTGCAGAGGATCAGGGGGCTTGCGTGGCTTCTCCGGCGCGTGGGGAAAGGGCAAGCCCCTGTTCGGGCGCCATTATGTGGTAAATAAATAAATAATACCTCTATTTTTGACTAGATATAACAATAACAGATAGCTCAATAAATAAGAGTCAAGATTCGAGGTAGTAGGAGTATGCAGGTTTAATACAGCATAAGGACAGGAACAGGACAACCTGCACGGGCAAGATCTGGGATGGCTAGCCAACAGGGGGCCCCGACAGCTGTCGGGCAGGATCTGGAATGAGCGCGCTGGCTTTTAACAACAGTACACAAGTATATATACTAAAACAATTGCATTACAGTACATACAATAGGCGGAACAGTGGGTGGGGCCTGTAACAGTCGCGAAAGATAAGGGTGAAAGTAGGTGTAACAGGAGGCGTGTACATAGACATGTGATGTAAACGTAACAGAATATGTCATGAACGGGGCGGAAACATGGAGGGGGCTACCTAAGGAGCCGGGACCTCTAACCTAGTGGTGCGCGCAAACTGACAATGACGTGTGACTAGGGAGAAGCTGGGGGCTATGACTTCTGCGCTAGAAGAAGAGACTGAAGTCTGGAGAGTCAGAGCGACATGTACCTAAACACTATCTAGTATCTGATGTTTAGAGAACATGTTGATAGAATCCAAAAGTTATCAGGGCAAAGGCTAACAGACACTAAGACTGGTGCATGCATTATTCTACATGTAGTGCGTGTTGAGGAATAGTAAATGACCATTAATTCAGTATTTCTCTTACATGGAGACGTAAAGGCTAGACGGTGACGGAAACTATTGATGCGATTCAGTAACTCAGGAATGCAGAGAAGGAGAGCTGGACTGATAACTGGAATCATAACATACTCTTGGCAGACTAAGAGGCAGAGCCAGGACGAGCCGGGCACTGTGAGGCAGGAAGTAAGTGAAGGGTCAGGGATACAGGTGGGGGCTGTATCGCTCCTCAGCGAGGGTTCAGGAGACAGGAGCTGAATCTGAGTCCGGGCCCTTTTGAGGCCTAGAAACAGGGACTTTGCAATGAAATAACGTGCACACTGAGAAACGTGGCAACGTAGCTTTACATAGGCCTGATATTCGTTGTATTCACGAAAACTATGAACTGGCATACTAGAGTTGGACACAACTGTAATTGCGTCTTTAATCGATCATAAGGGAACACATATGCATATTATTCATGCACATATAACATAGGATGGGGAACACGTAGGGACACAGAACATGGCAAAATTTACTTTTCCACACCACGAAGGCTCTCGCTGTCGGCGTTGTCGGCTTCCGGATTGGAGGTAACAAGCCTTGACAAGGGCAACCCACGCAGGATTCGAAGATCGCTTCTTACTCGGACCAGCAAGGTCAGAGCGGGTGCTCGTTTTCAGGGGAGCGAGGGCCAGTCTGGAGCAACCAGACTAGCAGAGCAAATTCAAAGGTTCGTCGGTACTGGGGCCGCTAGCCAACGGGCAAGCGACCGGACCAACGCGTCGAGCAGGAAAATGCAAAAGGGCCCCACGCAGTACTCTGTGAGTGTGGAGGGGTGAGCTTCGGTGCAAAAGCTGCTCGGGGCTGGAGCTTCTCAAACTCCAATGCACAGCTTCGAGGGAGCCTCGGGAGCTGCACAGTCAGCGCTTCGTAGTTTTTCCAAGATGGCCGGCCCCACGCTTAAGGTCGCCTCCACGGGTCTCAGCTTTGCATAGACTGTGGATCGGGCTGTTGGAAGGCAAGAACGCTGGGTCTTATTGATCTCTGTCACTCGAGTTCCGGCGGGAACTGCAACAAAGCAAACGTCGAGGTGCTGGATGGTGCCTGTTTGAACAGGGTGGTCACTCCTTGACCACAAGGGAGATTCTTCAGTCTTCTACGTCGAGTAGGATGTCGAAGGGTCCAGAGTTTCATTTCATAAGTTTCAGTCAGGATAATCTGATGTGCATCTGCACAGCTCCTACCTTTATTCCAAATCAAGGGGCTGGATTACCTGCTAGGTCCCTCCTATGGGTGGGACCCAGGAAGGGGGTGGTTACACCCCTTTTCCTTTGTCCAGTTTCGTGCCAGGACTGGGGCTGGAGTGCCCCAGAACCGGTTTGACTGGAATTTGCTTGGGACACCTTGTGTGCCCCAGGCAGTGTCTAGTTTCTTTCAACCCACCCTGCTCCAATCCACTATCTCCTGTCTGGGGAGGTGTAGCACCTCCCTGTGACAGGAAACCCTTTGTCCAGGCCTCCCCTGCCAAGTTTCGGTCAGTAGCAGGAGGTCAGACCTGTGTCGGGGCAGCAGCATCCATTTTGTGATGCTGAGGCACTGGTTAGGATTAACCGCGTTTTAAGTAAAGTAACATGTCTTCTCCCTCTAGAAGGGTGGAATGCTACCCCCGTTGCCAGAACTGGCGAGGGGGTAGTATTCCAAAGTGTATGACACCAAACACGACATGTTTTGATAAGGCCAATCCAAAGTTAGCATTAACCGCGAGGATTATAATGCACTTAAGAGTATATGGTATGGCAGTATCACTGGAACAGCAGTACGGAAATCGTTCCGACCTCTGCAGACAGGCTCAGCTCATGCTAGAGCACCATCTCACATAAAACCAAGCACTCTGCCTCCAGGATTGTTAACCATAAAGATAATGGGGTAACCCAAAAAGGTACAGGACCTGGGTATAACACGTTATTAGAATACAATGGTCCAAGACCTCTATAGTTTACAAACTGAATTCATCAGTAAGTGTTCATTAATTCAACAAATTTAGGAGCATGTATACATTGATCAGCTCTGTCCATAAATGCATATGTTTATAAAACAATACAATGGTCTGGGCATAAAAATAATAAACAACAGTATCAATAAAGAGCAATATTTTTAATTCATTGCTCCTCCGTCAAACAAATTTACAAAAGTTCACGGTTGCAAAACATTACAGTCCATAGTGGTTGCCCCAAAGGAGCGTGCAACATAGCAAAGGGGTGCCAAAAAAGATGTGGGTAGTGATTAGAGAGAAAAGGAAAAAGCAAATAGATAGGGACACAAAATATTCAAGTTAAATGGCAAAACAGTAACGGATCATCATTAACCCATCCTGCAAAACCTGACCACCAGATTATTTAAAGGAAATTTTCTCATACATTGTAGATGAATATATCATAAATTTCGCACGTCAATGTAGAGAATATTAATCAGGTCCAGGTTATATATATATACTGCGTCAACGTTTCGACTCGTCTTAGGGCCATATGGTCATTTTATGCCTGGGCCATGCGAGTCTTCATTAGGACAATAAAAAAGTGGGGCAACCAAGGGATTATAGATGTCCCTACAAGAGAAAATAAATACGTATTTACACTGTTGCCTAATTCTAAATGATTAGAAGGAAATGTCCATTAATTCAAATCGCTTATCCTGAGTGGTGTAAGGGGGTGAAAATTCCCACGCAACAAGCTGATGGCTCTATATCCTATAAGAGGAATGAATGGACAGGAGGGACTTGTCAAGGTCAATTTGGGTACGTTTAATGATCGAGTTTAAAAAGAAACGGCCAGTTCAAATACCTTATAAACTCCAGATCGAATCCGAGTTTCAATGGATGGTGGTTGGTGGATGTTGCCCTAAAGTAATTCATACAGAGTATGTATTAGGGTCAGCATAGCTCCTATGGAACACTCAATGGTATACATATCCATGGATAACCACGCACAATGAAGGGGAAAAGGTTACCTGTAATTGGGTTCTGTAACTTTGAAAATATCCTCCTCGACCGATTGTAATTTATGAGCCCATACTGGTTTGAAAGTACATGCTCTAATTCTCCCGCGTAGTATTCAATTGACTAAAAGGTAAAACCAAATGGACGAGTTAGACACCCACTATCAAAGTCAAGCTAGCTCCTCTGAGTAGAGCCTCTACTTCCCATCACGCTTACCGTAAACGTTTCTTTCACTGAGAACTCACGGAGGCAGCAGTGGATTACCAGCCATCCGAGACTGAATAAGACGCCGTTCAGTTTGACGATGTCGAAAAGGGACTAAACCCCGTTCGTGTCGAGTTTTTTTATTTATACAGGATAATCCAGAATAGATTATGTATGGGTGATACAGACATCCACCATGCTTAATTAGTGCATAGTGAATAAATGACAGAGCTTGGGTGAATTTATTACTAAATAGTCAAATAATGCCGATTCATGAGTGAACAGCGTCGGCCATCTTGGTTTGGGTAGTCAATCAAATCAAAACAAAGAATCAGTAACAAATATAATAGGATTACTGATTTCACACCCTAAACTATATTGCATGTTACCTTGATCGATGGTCCTTGATGTAAACAATTGAATGGGGAGCCAATCCTAGGATCCCTATTTGGTGGTGGCCATATTGGAACGGGTTCAAAAACTCAGTATGGATAAGAGCCACCTCTCAATTAAAAGGAATTATATACATATATACAATACACATAGTATGCTTAGACAAAATAGAGACACATTTACAACATATTCAATACACGAAAAGCACTTTTTACAGACTCATTACAGACAGATTTCCATCAGGTATAGGTAATTACTCGAAAATACATTTCAAGAGAACCCATTACAAATAGATCTTCAGCGAATACAGGCAGATCCTCGAGTGCACATAACCCAGATTCATAGGTGTGCCACCTGTCTGTTCATTTCTTCCAGTTCATTCAAACCCCTGTTAACCGTATCAAGGAGATGTATCCATTTACATTCTCTTAGACTGAGGGTACTATTGAAATCTCCACCCCTTGCATTAGCTCTCACTTTTTCAATAATCCACCATTTTATGCTATTCGGTTCATGTTCAAAGGTGGTAAAATGCTCCACCAAAGGGGCTCCAACAGTTGGAGAAGAATACGACACTTGGCTCTTTGAATCGTCTGGACTTCTTTGATGAATCTTCATTACTCATTGCAAGGCTAAGTGAACGAGGATACCCAATGCGCCTGCTGAAAAAGGCACGAAAATGTGCATGGCATAACCATCGGGAATCCCTTTTAACTGTACAAGAAAAAGTACCCCAGGATGACAGATTAGTATGTGTTACCACCTTTAATACTAAAAGCAATATGATTAAAAAGGTGATTAATCGCCATTGGCATCTGGTAAAGGAAGTAGTAGGTGATCTAGAGCCTCCACTACATGCATTTCGAAAAGGTAGAAACATTAGAGACCACCTGATTAAATCTCTGCTACCTACACCGGCTAAAGTCACCCAAACAACATTATGGGGCCTTCCCCCTGTATCGGGCCATAAGAAATGTGGTTCGTGCAAAGCGTGTGCTCTCACTAAGGAATGTACTACATTTACCTACAATAATCGGACATACACTTTGAAAGAACACAGTAACTGTAACACCACAGGGGTGATTTATGCCATCTTGTGCCCCTGTGGGTTTATGTATGTTGGCCAAACGATTCAAAGAGCCAAGTGTCGTATTCTTCAGCATACCAGCCGCATACGCTGTAAAACTGTTGGAGCCCCTTTGGTGGAGCACTTTACCACCTTTGAACATGAACCGAATAGCATAAAATGGTTGATTATTGAAAAAGTGAGAGCTAATGCAAGGGGTGGAGATTTGGGTTATGTGCACTCGAGGATCTGCCTGTATTCGCTGAGGATCTGCCTGTATTCGCTGAAGATCTATTTGTAATGGGTTCTCTTGAAATGTATTTTCGAGTAATTACCTATACCTGATGGAAATCTGTCTGTAATGATTCTTTGTAAAAAGTGCTTTTCGTGTATTGAATACGTTGTAAATGTGTCTCTATTTTGTCTAAGCATACTATGTGTATTGTATATATGTATATAATTCCTTTTAATTGAGAGGTGGCTCTTATCCATACTGAGTTTTTGAACCCGTTCCAATATGGCCACCACCAAATAGGGATCCTAGGATTGGCTCCCCATTCAATTGTTTACATCAAGGACCATCGATCAAGGTAACATGCAATATAGTTTAGGGTGTGAAATCAGTAATCCTATTACATTTGTTACTGATTCTTTGTTTTGATTTCATTGACTACCTGTTAGAACTGGCTATTTCTGGTAGGCTAAGGCTGACGCCAAAGCCAGGCAGAAACCACCATTCTAGTCAGGGCAAGGGAGTCACACGCCAAGATAACCCCTGCTCACCCCCTTGGTAGCTTGGCATGAGCAGTAAGGCTAAACTCGGAGGCAATGTGTAAAGCATTTGCGCCAGCAGACAACAGCAACAACATCCTAGGCACACCACAAAAGGAACTCTACACAAGGTTATATGAAAATAACTTCTGTATTGTCAAAATCACATCAGCTAGAAATCACACATGTACATTGTGCCAACTGGCACGGGCAATATTCACCAGGGATTATTTACAAGACAGGGCCACATGGGCCACTGCCAGAATCAACACTCTTAGAAATAGAAATACTGTCAGAAATTAGAATAAAAGGATATAAAATCACTGTAGCACAAATTAGCAAGAATAGCACACAACCAGTAACTACTGGTAACAGGTAAGTACCACCTACGCAACCCTAACCACCTTAGGAGAATATCACGCAGGGGACCAGGGCCTCCCTAGGACCACCTGTACTGGAAAGAACAACCACCTAAGAATAAAATACATTTAGGGGTATCAGCAAGAACACATTACACATGATGCATCAAACATTCAGAGGTGTAGGGAAGGATAAACACATGCTGCATCAACCAACACATTCAGAGGTGTAAAATCAAGGAAGACACATGATGCATAAAAACATTCAGAGGTGCCAGACCATAACTCAATAGCGCAAAAACACATGATGCATAAAAACATTCAGACGTGTAAGATCAAGGTGCGTAATCATATTAAATGCATTACATTTGCTAGCACCACATCACATTGCGCAAAACTCACATTAGGCAAATACCAACACATAGATAATCAGATTGCGCCTAAATAAAGTCACACACCAGCCCCCATCTAATAAAGGACTAAAGAGCCCTGTGTCCAGAATGTCAGGGCGCGCTGCCAATGCAGCGCCAGTCAGGGGTGCGCCACCGGCGCAAAACCTAAACGTTGCAGGTGCCCACTACTTGCTGGGCACCTGGGAACATCACAAGACCTAAACGGTGCAGCTGCCCACTAATTGCTGGGCAGCTGGGATGCAAAACTGCAGCAGGGCCTTCACTGGCCCTCAAGACAAACTGTGCCGCAGGGGTTGGAGCCACACAGGCTCTGACATCAACAGAGGGACGTTGGAGCCATCTGGCTCTGTAACGCTGCCACATTGGAGCCACCTGGCTTTAAAACAAATTCTGTGGCCAAATGCTGGAGCTCCACAGGCTCTCACTAGCACTTTTAAACAAAATTGCGCCAAACTGAGCCGCCTGGCTCTATCAAAGATGGTGGGGCGGCCCACTGCCATCTGGGGCCGCCCTAAGGCACAATCACACGGGGCTCAAAAAAATGTGTCCCAACGTTGGAGTCCCGCTCGGGGGACTCAAAAGACAAGGAACTGCCCCCGGAGCCCTCAGGCTCAAAATGCGGAATGCCTGCTGAATCCCCTCGTGGGGTTGGGCACCAATGCGGGAGCTTCGTTGGAGCAGCCCACTGCCAGTCGGGGCCGCTCTGGCACTGCCTCCCCCCCAACCGGGAATCCTGAGCTCCACTCACCAACCTGGAGTTCTTCTCTTGCCAGTCTTCAGTGCGGCGGGGGCAGGCTCGGTGGCATCGGAGGAACTCCCGCTCCTCGCAGACTCTGCCTCCTGCGGGGCTCCCTCCTGATCACGGGAGCCCTGCTCATCCTCTGCCTTCCTCTTCTGAGGCCGCCTCTCCTCATCGGCGGCCTCACGTGAACATCGCGGGGCTCCCTCAGCACTCGGGGGTCCCTCTTCATCACGGACGTCTCCTCACCCGGGCAGCTTCCTTCACCCGGGCCCCTCCTGCACTGGCAGGGCTCTCTCCAGCACACGGGAGCCCTGCCAGAAACCGCGACGCCATGTTGGTTGCACCTCTTCTGGTCGCACTTTTCTCTCTCCTCCTTCCGCCTCAGGTCCCACGTGCCGGTAGCCAATCACAGCGCGGCCCGGGAATGACGTCACGGGGGTGTCCCTGGCCGGCCGGCGGTGATCTCTTGGAGCAGTACCGAGGGGTGGGCACCCTCGAAATTCAATTAAACTATAGAAGCGAGGTAGGCACTCGCTAGGGCGCCATACACGGGGTAGCACCCGAATTTATAAAAAATAAAGTGCATACGAAGCACTCTGGGTCACATAAAGGGCAGGAGCGCTTCCCCCCTGGGGTAACCCCAGCGCTCTGCCAGAAAATGAGAATAAAGCGCTCCATTGCGCAGAGAGAGACCCAGGGGCATCTCAAAACAACGCCAGGACTCCTAAGGTGCTAGGGCAGCCCCCAAGTCCCTAGGGCTACAAGCAGCCCAGCTAAACGGGTCCAGCAGCCCTGGAGGGATTAAAAGTGGGCAAAACAGCTCCCTGCAAAGAAGAGTTCTCAGGCACCCATCAGGAATCCAGGGGCTTGGCAGGGCTCAGGGAGGCAAGCCTTCCCCTGAGTCCAAGCAGCAGCACGCCCCTGGCAGGATTCAAGTCAGAAAATAAGAACATTTTTAGAGTGTCAAAGCACCCTTTTTATATCCAAAATCCTTTGTCTAAAGGGGTGCAGGCAGTGTGGGAACCAGCTAGAACTGGTTATAGGGAATTCCTTTCACTGGCCAGCCTAGGGACATCAGACGCACCCCAGGGGGTGGAGCCAGCATTGTGTGGGGAAAACCCAGCCTCACTCAGGACCCTCAGACCAGACAGTCAATCCACAAGCAGGCCCAGGCTCACTCCTCCCCTCACATCAGCATGGTAAACACTCCATTCACCACCGGGGCAGACCCTCCCAGACTCTTGGAGCCAGGCTCACCAGCCAGCCTCAGCCAATCACTCGCCAGACACAAATTACACAAATATGCCAACTTCTAAAAGTGGCACTTCTACACTAGACACAATCATGCCGCATATACCATTGCGCAGCATTCAATCTCACGAGTTTGTACACACCAAACTCGACCCTGCACTCCCCACACATCAGGAACTACCATGGGCATACATATTCCCCATTCATTCCTATGGGAGGGCAGGTCACTCACCACACATACACAGAGAGCTCACACACTTTACACTGTACCACAGTGAAAAAGTGCGCAGAGGCCTAAAATCACCAAGCCCAGGTTCCAGAAACAGGCTAGGAAAAAGCAAAAAGTTTCGGGGTGAACCTGCCAAAAAGGGCCAGGTCCAACACTACCCAAACCAAGATGGCCGACGCTGTTCACTCGTGAATCGGCTTTATTTGACTATTTAGTAATAAATTCACCCAAGCTCTGTCATTTATTCACTATGCACTAATTAAGCATATCACCCATACATAATCTATTCTGGATTATCCGGTATAAATAAAAAAACTCGACACGAACGGGGTTTAGTCCCTTTTCGATATCGTCAAACTGAACGGCGTCTTATTCAGTCTCGGATGGCTGGTAATCCACTGCTGCCTCCGTGAGTTCTCCGTGAAATAAACGTTTACAGTAAGCGTGATGGGAAGTAGAGGCTCTACTCAGAGGAGCTAGCTTGACTTTGATAGTGGGTGTCTAACTCGTCCATTTGGTTTTACCTTTTAGTCAATTGAATACTACGCGGGAGAATTAGAGCATGTACTTTCAAACCAGTATGGGCTCATAAATTACAATCGGTCGAGGAGGATATTTTCAAAGTTACAGAACCCAATTACAGGTAACCTTTTCCCCTTCATTGTGCGTGGTTATCCATGGATATGTATACCATTGAGTGTTCCATAGGAGCTATGCTGACCCTAATACATACTCTGTATGAATTACTTTAGGGCAACATCCACCAACCACCATCCATTGAAACTCGGATTCGATCTGGAGTTTATAAGGTATTTGAACTGGCCGTTTCTTTTTAAACTCGATCATTAAACGTACCCAAATTGACCTTGACAAGTCCCTCCTGTCCATTCATTCCTCTTATAGGATATAGAGCCATCAGCTTGTTGCGTGGGAATTTTCACCCCCTTACACCACTCAGGATAAGCGATTTGAATTAATGGACATTTCCTTCTAATCATTTAGAATTAGGCAACAGTGTAAATACGTATTTATTTTCTCTTGTAGGGACATCTATAATCCCTTGGTTGCCCCACTTGTTTATTGTCCTGATGAAGACTCGCATGGCCCAGGCATAAAATGACCATATGGCCCTAAGACGAGTCGAAACGTTGACGCAGTATATATATATAACCTGGACCTGATTAATATTCTCTACATTGACGTGCGAAATTTATGATATATTCATCTACAATGTATGAGAAAATTTCCTTTAAATAATCTGGTGGTCAGGTTTTGCAGGATGGGTTAATGATGATCCGTTACTGTTTTGCCATTTAACTTGAATATTTTGTGTCCCTATCTATTTGCTTTTTCCTTTTCTCTCTAATCACTACCCACATCTTTTTTGGCACCCCTTTGCTATGTTGCACGCTCCTTTGGGGCAACCACTATGGACTGTAATGTTTTGCAACCGTGAACTTTTGTAAATTTGTTTGACGGAGGAGCAATGAATTAAAAATATTGCTCTTTATTGATACTGTTGTTTATTATTTTTATGCCCAGACCATTGTATTGTTTTATAAACATATGCATTTATGGACAGAGCTGATCAATGTATACATGCTCCTAAATCCAGGATTGTTAAGGCCTGCCATAGGAGTGACTTATAGGTATATATGTGTCCAGATATAGGTTTAGATATAGGTATACTATATCTAAGCAATGGGTGATTACACCACCTTGCCCCAGCTGAGTGATCAGCCAGTTATGTCGATTTAAGTACCAGCCAGGGGTGGCAAAAGATATGCTGCAGCCCCTGGTAGGCCGTGGATGCACCTATGCCCTGGGCACCTATAGTGCACTGTGCAGGGGCTGATAAGGTGTCCAATACCAAATTGGTGATGTACCTAGGGTACATGGAGTCAATTTAAAGAGAGAGCAGATAGCCTGGGACCCTGATTAGCAGGATCCCAGGCCAACTAAGTCGAAAACCAGCTAAACACTAGGCAAACAAATCTGGGGTAACCATAGTCAGGTATCCACCCTCCTACATATTTGGAACTTTTGTCATTGATGGTGTTGTCCTTAAAAACTCTGATCTCTTTATCTATTTTGTCCAGAAGTGCCTTGGCGTCCGTAACAACCTGGCTGTTTTTAATTTCTTCCGGCAGCTCCTCAATTTCCTGTTCTTCCTTACGGCACAGTCTCTGTGAAGTTTCAATAGTGTGGACCATAAGGTCTTGGCTGCACTTGGTGTTAATAAAGCTGAAGCCTTTTTTATACTCTATATCTTCAATAAAGATTACAGGAAATTTTTTCACCTGTAGACCCCAAGGGATGGTGCCTCCCTTTAAGTGTTTCAGGAGAAAATGCCCATGTAACTCTGTTCTCACATGTTTTTTCTGTAGCCGTATCAATTTATCTGATTCATTTTGCCGCTTAGCGGTAGTACTGAGTGTCACATTGGCGAACGGAGAAGAGTCAATCAAATTTTGAATGTGATTTTCACTGAATGGCAGTGTGTCCTTTTCTGCCATAATGCAGAGAGACGCCGTGTCTCTCTAAGAAGCACTCAATTTTACTTGTTAGAAACAAATGTCGTGCCCTACAACCTCTCGCGGATAGCAATCCGCCCTAAACTTTGAAAACCTAAGGAGTTAGGCCCATAAGGACAAGTGGTTAGGCTGGACCCTATTCAAATAAGAAAAACACAAAAATGCCTAACCACCAATATTTTTACACAAAATTCAATAGGTCAAAAAAACAACTTGTCTAATTTGACCAGGTATTTTTATTCGTACCAACTATTTGTATCTATTTTTAAATTTTTATGGAAACATTTTTTCAGCAAATAAGGACACTGTACATCCACATATTTACACTATTATACAATGTAATTTACATACAAACAAATAATGACAATACAAAAAACTTTAAATTAAATGAATACTAACATCCTACATAAAACACAAGACTGTTAAACAAGACCGTATATCATATAATCATGTGTCTTGAGATTTAACACTTCAATGAATTCAAAACTAAAGGAGTTTAGTCAATAAATGACCACTATTTGGACCAGCAATTGCTGGTTTGGTGCTTTAAATAACCAAAAGTCCTCCTTGTTAAATGCCGATGCGATTCGATTCCAGGACCAAGTCCCTGGGATCTCTTCAGGGCGTTGTCATTGTATCTATGGAAGATGCAAAGAAAACAATAAAGTTTTATTCACAACGTTCCAGACTCGTCTCTATTCTAGTGAAACTCACTTAATGTACGTTAAATGAAGACCTACCAGATAGTTTCAAAAGAGTTGGGAGCTGCGGGATTCACTCTTGTAATTGTAAAAGCCTTAACTCGTGGAAGTGCAACCATTTAAATCCTCCTTGCCCGTTTGATGGTCCCTCCACTTTACATGCAAAACGCCATTCTGTTTAAGAGAAATGGCTGGTATCAATTCCATGCATTTGCTACTGTGTTGCTTATGCCTTCTTTCAAAACTGAACTCTAACATACCGTATTAGGCCGCTGCTCACAGGGTTTTGCTGATGAAATTCATAAGCTTCTTAGATATGAACTTCCGGATATTATGCTGCGAAATTATGGCTGTAAAAATGGATAATACTTTTATTGGTTTCTATTTCCAAACACATGAGTTTTGACCTATCTTGTGTAACCCCGGACGTCACGTACCTTAAGTGTAGCGCGATGTCCTGTCCGTGCAGATCCCAAAGCGGTAGTAGCGTTTCTGTTGAGATAACAGGAACGGTTAGCATGCGATGTTTATTAAATGGCCCAAAGGTCTACATTATTATTCAATGCAATTTTGTTCGATGAAAGCGCGCCTACCTCTCCCTCCGCTGCTGCTGCTCCCCTCGCGATCGCATCAAGATGGCGGCCCTGTGTGTTTTGGCTTTTTAAACATATAGACTCAAGCCGTTGCATTGTGGGGAATGTAGTCTATTGTGGAATCTACACATGAAGGCATATTGCGGGGCATGTAATCTATTATTAATAATGCGCTAATAGCCAGGCCGATTTGGTTTTGTCGGGATCGTTGTCCACCACTCTCCCGTCGGGCTTTCCTAGGGATCCACGGGACATCCAAACTGTTTCATCTACATGCTGGGCGTGGGGAAGACTGGGCCGCCTTGTCGGCCTTACACAGCTATATTCCCAGGCCCTTCCGTTGCCCAACCCCACTTGGCTCCCAATAACTGGGGAAGCTGTGGTACGACAAACGTTGGCCAAGTTCCACATTGCCTCCATCGGGGAATTGTTCCCTGACGGACATGCGTTCTCGCTCACAGAGGATCACCGCTTTACAGAGAGGACGTTCATGGACTCATTTGTTCTAACCAGACTACGCTCTTTATTGCGCGCTTCGTTCTCTTCGTACCCCCTCCCTCCCGAGGAGATGGCGCCCCTCACTTTTATTATACAACACCTGTCGGGCGCCCATTTAGTCTCTAAGCTATATCAGATGTGCTGCGACCTTCTCCCCTCTCAAGATCAGGTAGTGCGTGCTGCATGGGAGGCTGATTTGGGATACACCATCTCAGATGATCAGTGGCAGTGGTGCTGTAAAGCGACAAAAGACATTTCTATCAATAGTAAGCACAAACTTCTCCACTTTAAATTTTTGCGTAGATTGTACTACACCCCAGCGCGACTACATAGGATAGACCCATCAAGATCCCACACCTGTCCCAAGTGCGGCGGTCCATTCACGGATTTCGCACACCTTTCGTGGACTTGCCCTGAGTTACATGACTATTGGTGCCGAGTACACAGCACACTCAGTGACATGCTACACTTAACTCTGGTTCCCATCCCGGAGATTGCTCTCCTGGGATATATGGCTGAATTTCCAAAGACAGTGCGCAGACTGGCAGCGCTAAGTTTTCTACTGGCCAAACGCGAAGTGGCACTGAGATGGTGCGACCGACGCCCCCCGCTACACAGCTCCTGGCTCCGGAGCATGGCACGCTGCAATGCTAATAGTACCGAATACTCCGCCATGGTCCCCGCCACATCCAGGCCCGTTGACATTTGGGGCCCATACGGCACATATATAGCTGGCACCATTGAGGGAAGCCAACCCACTCCTACTCATGTGGTGGTCCCGAGGGTATTGGTTGAGGGATGGTGGGGTACCCCGAACTTAGACATTTGATTTATGTACACATGGTGGGATGCCCCGGCTCCCCTGTCCATGCTCTCCACTGACCCGGGGAGTCGACTACTGTACATGTCCTGTTGGGGTCATTGCGAAGTTACCCTGCCTTAGGAGATTGCTATAGGTATGTTGTCCCACTGTGGGCCTTTAACCCTGTCTTAACCATGACATTTGAGTATGTTCGGACTATTGTGTACTTTGTATATGTGACTAGAGTGACACCCTACGAATCACCAGTATATATTAGACATGTATGCCTATCTTTATTTTTGTATTTCTTTTGGAAAATAATAAACAAAGTTTCAACAAAAAAATAATGCGCTAATAGCCAAGATTTATCGTTTGTGGAGCATTAGAGCAGAAAAGCATTCCCGGCTCCATTATCATATAATTCAAGGAAGACGAGGCTGGAGCAATATTGGTGAATAATTAAAATTGCGAGGCACATGGACAAATGTTCTCAATGTCTGGGCCGGCACACCTTGTGGCCAAATTCAATATACATAAGGCACGGCGAAATTCATTTACAAGTTCGACCAAAGGGACATGCAAAGCAATAATAACCAAAGCATTATCTAAGGAGGCTTAAGCAAGCATTGTCCTTCATTTATTTAGGACGGCCGGTGCTTGTCAGCGGTTTCTGAAGGCAACAAGCTCTCTACAGTATGCAATGGGCAAGGTGTACCAGGAAGGAATAATTCAAAGGTTGTAAAGGCAGTCAAGGCACTTCATGGACACCCTATTACCAAAGAGAAAAAAACTTTAGCGCCCCCCGCGTAGGGTCTATAGTCTCGCTATCTCAGAGAAGCTATTCAGCCCTGTTTATGTGCTATTGAATTTAAGGATCAAATATGCTTCTTTCTGTAAAAGCATTTTTTCAACATTTACTGCGTGGTTAGATAATTTCAAAGTGAACAGAATTGACCACTTAAGGTCATTTTCATCATGATTTTTCTCCACATAGTGTTCCACCATTGGTGCTGTCAAGACTCTATTTTTAATCCTTGATCTATGCTGGCTGATACTCAAATTGACCTGTTCGCATGGTTTCCCAATGTATATCATTCCACATGGGCATTGTATCACATAGATAACGTTATTGGTCTTACAATTCGAGAATTCAAGATGTTTCCATTTGGTGACATACAACTACATAGTATACGTTCTTGGTGTGTCAAAGAAGTTGGGTGATCATTTTTAGATGATAGTGGGTGCCTGTATGGTTTCTCTTTTATATAATCCTATATATGTTCGATGGCCTTTCAATGGCCTCTGACTTATTCTATACTGTTAATGGTAAGACATTCAAATGTTCATTAATTTCAAATATTCATTTAGGTTTTTCCTAACTTCTGTGAGTTTTTGCTGTTTCACTGAGCTGCAAAACTAGATCTGCAAGTTAAGGGCTTACTGCAGACATCTGTGTGTGATCTGCAGCCACAAGTTGGAATCTCTACAGAGCGGACAGTAATTCATACTTCCAAGGTCGCTTTTTAAGATTAATTAATTGAGCACTGGTAAATTAGGTAAACGTTATCATTGCCCTGAAAAAAATAATCAATCTGTAGCAACCCTTTCTACATATGATGCAAGTTATTAATAACATTTTGAACGCAAGACTGTTGAACCCTGCAATCCTAAATCCACTAAAAGAACATGTCTGCATTCCCTCTCTCTCATATAAAGCCCTTAAACAATGTAAACATATATATTTGTTCACATGTTTAATAAAGTGTAAAATGTAATAAGCAAAATGACACCAAAATGAAAAAAATGCAATAAATGTGCCGAGATAGGAATTGTTAAAGTTTTAAGTAGGAATAGCACCAAGAAGCACAAAGTGCCAATGATATTCAATGGCCTTGGACTAAGACGTAATTTGACGCTGATTGTACGGGTCACATACACCAAGCAGGTTCGTCGTGGTTGTTGGAAAGTAAGATATTAGTAGTGTTAAATATGCATCTACCATTGGCAATAAGCCACCAACACAGTCTAGGCTTCAGCATAGGTCTCAATAAATTATTCCCATTGTCAACCCTTGGTAGCTTGGCAGCTAGTAGCCAGGCTCAACTTAGGAGACAAGTATGCAAAACATTTAAATACACCAATTCAGTAAATAATTAGAACACAACATTCAATAAAAATCCTACACCACTTTATTAAAATAGGAAATATTTTTATCTTTAAACTGACACCCAAGAGCGAGATGTGTGTGTGTGGCCTCAGACGCTCGGGCCGTTTAATTTTCTGTCCACGAATGGCAGTTGAAACCTCCGAATCAGGCCTACAGAGGGCATTGATGCGTGTTGTGAGCTGGAATGTAAGGGGGATGCTGGACAGGATAAAGAGAGGGGCAGTCCTGCGACAGGGGAAGAGAGACGGGGCTGATGTGTTACTGTTGCAAGAGACTCACCTTATGGGTTCCAAGACCCTTAGTTTACAGCGATATGGCTTTCAGCAGGTGTTTCATGCTGGGTTTGTGAGGGGATCTCGAGGGGTAGCCATCCTGGTGCATCGCAGGTTGTCCTATACTCATGAGACTCAGTGGGTCGATACACAGGGCAGATATGTATTCGTTCAGGGCAAGATAGGCACTAAGCCGATAGTCTTCGGGAGTGTCTACGCCCGCCTCCGCCCTTATAGAAAAATTGTTTGGTGTGTGGGCCGAGATACCAGATGTTATGGCAGTGATAGGCGGGGACTGGAATGATGTGATGAATGCACGGATGGATCGCCACAGGCTGGGGGGTGAGGTGCCATCGAATACACCTACTTAACTAAATGGCATGGTGAGAGGGATGGGGTGGGAACACATGGCGACACCAACACACCCAACATCGTGAATACACATATGTCTCAGCAGTACATAAGTCCTTCTCTAGAATTGATTACTTATTTGTCCCCCATGCCTGGGTTGGGAGGGTGGATGTCACAACTATACTGCCACGCGGCCTGTCGGACCACTCCCCGGTGGTGGTAGACCTACTTCTCGATAGGAGGCGGCAGCCGTTCAGATAGCGCCTCTCCACGTGGCACTTGCAACAAGAAAACTATCAGTCCCACATGAGGGAGGCTATTGCCCACTACTGGAGTGATAATGATAACTCTGATACAGATGACACGACCCTCTGGGAGGCACTGAAGCCCACGCTTCGCGGGGTGGACATTGCTTGGTGTGCGGCTGCCCGCAAGACACGTAGGGAAGACATAGTGAGAGCGGCAGACCGAGTCAGTGACCAAGAAAAGAGATGCCACGCTGGCGGGGGTGAGGAGAATATAGGACAACTTCTGCTGACGCAACAGTCGTACGCCGCCTTGCTGTTAGATGAGGCTCGACAGCTGTGGTTAGCGACTCAGAGTAGGATCTACCAGTGGGGCGACAAATCCAGCTCAATGCTATACAGGCTCTGCCAGAGCACTTTTCACGCGCAGTCCCTACCGTGCCTCCGAGATGAGACGGGAACGCCCATGACGGCCCCGACGGACCGAGCAGCCAGCTTTGCATGGTATTATGAGGCCCAGTACGCCCCCCAGGAACTCCTCTCGGCAGAAGACATTGACAAATTCCTGACTGATCTCCCGCCGCAGTCAATTTCGGATGAAGGGTGGGCTCGCCTTGAGCTCCCTTTGTCGGCGGAAGAGCTGGATACAGCCCTCGGGGAATTAAATGTGGGCAAAGCCCCCGGACCCAACGGGTTCCCTTGCGAATTTTTCAAGAAATTTCACCTCCAATTAGGTACGTACTATGGCAGGGCATTAGAGGCAGCCAGGGAGTGTGGCCGACTCCCGAGGGACTGGCGACACGCTGAAATAGTGGTCTTCTGCAAACCAGGGAGGCCCCCAGACCAACCCGAGTCCTATAGGCCAATATCATTATTGAATACCGAAGTGAAAATATTGGCGAAAGCGCTGGCCAATCGCCTCCTCCCATACATTACCGATCTTGTCCACCCAGACCAAGCCGGGTTTATGCCCCATAGAGCAACAAGATTCAGAAAAGGGGGGTGGTGATGAACAGAGTGCCTGAATTAAGCAGACCACTCTTACCCAGTCCAAAGATCAGGGCTTGATCCATCACCGTTTTTTAGCTCACTGCACCATCCCAGCTCAGAACTTGGCTATATGCAAATTAGTCTGTTCCTGTCCCAGTGCATGATGGGAACAGGGCAAACCAAACTACCAAGCCAATTCTTATACTGGGAAGGAAACAAGCTTCCGGGGACCGGTTTCTGCCATAGAGCAACAAGACACAATATTAGGCGCGCGCAGGTGGCGGTGGAGGCAGCCCGGGCGGCAGGGATTCCTGCGGCTCTTCTACTGGCCGATATAGATAGGGCCTTCGACTCGGTAAGTTGGGTCTACCTCCGTGCGCTTCTGTCCTGCCTGAATCTGGGGCCCCGCTTCTTATCTTACCTACAGCTATTATACACAGATCTCACGGCATCGGTAAGAGTGGCTGGGGCAGTGTCTGATTCCTTCTCCATAGGTCGGGGCACCAGGCAAGGATGCCCCCTATCGCCATATCTATTTGCCCTGGCTATGGAACCGCTGGCGGCGTGGGTCCGAATGGACGCACAGATGCGGGGCATCGAGTGGAGAGCGGGACCCTCTGATAGAATTGCACTCCATGCTGACGATGTCCTATTTTTTCTCACGGATCTGAACAGATCGGGGCCGCGGGTCCTTGACATCATGCGAATCTTTGGGGAAGTGTCGGGCCTCCACCTGAACATGCGTAAGTCAGTGCTGTGGGTACTGGGGGAGCGCCGTGGCCTGGGGTCCTGGGCGGCGGCATTGAAGGAAGCGACGGGAGGCTTCAAATACCTGGGGGTGTTCCTTACAGATTTGCATGGGGTCTCCTGGACGCGCAATGTTGTGCCCGTGTGGGAGCGTATCCGATCAGACATGACTACATGGTCCCGCATGCCCCTGAACGCGTATGGCCGTTCGGCCATATTCAAAATGGTGGCCCTCCTGCGTCTCTTATACCAATTACAAAACCACCCATACCCTATTTCACCGCAGTGGTTCAAGCAGGTAAATTCGGCGCTCGGTAACTTTCTCTGGGCCGGGGGAGTGGCGAGAGTGGCACTTGTTTCCTTTCCACATACTGTGGTGGCCTAGCAACGTCAGACATCCTGTCCTATTATCAAGCTTCTCACCTATTGATACTGAATGAATGGTGGTATGGGGATCGAGGTGATCCAGCCTATGCCCTGGAGAGGTACCTGATGGACCCTGACACGCTACACGTCATACTGTATTTGACTGTTAAGAGGAGGAGGCTCCCAGTGGTCACTCAAATAGTATTTCAAATATGGCGCGGAGCACTCCGCCGCATGGGGTGGTGGAATAGGCTAACGAGGGAAACCCCATTGTGGCAGAATGGGCAACTGCCGGCATTGATGTCCCTACAGGGGATCCGTGGCTGGGACGCGATTGGCATCTTGGCCATAGGCCACGTCGTCAAGGGCACGACCCTTAAGTCGTTCCAGGAGATACAAGAAGAGTATGACATGCCCGGACCCAGTTCTTTAGATATTTACAGTTCCACCATGCTATCACACCCGCCCTGAGGGACCTGGACTCTTTGCCCGAGTTTAGACCCCTGGAAGCTAAGGTATTCATGGGGGAACTGGAAAGTAAAAAGATATCATCTATCTATCAAACACTAGTTACAGATTGTTCAACTTCCCTAGACACTCTGCGGGCTAAGTGGGAGAATGACCTGGGTGCATTTGAGGAGGAAGACTGGAGAGAGGCGCTTGAGGCTCCAAGAGGAGCGGCCATTGCCTTACGCCTGCGATTCATTCAGTTCAAATATTTACATAGGGCCTACTATACCAGGGAACGACTGTGGAGGGCGGACATGATTGCGTCCCCTGATTGTTTGAGATGTGGCAGAGAGATGGGCACCTTTCTACATACAGTGTGGTCATGCGATGGACTACGGAGGTTTTGGTCGGGAGTGTGGAACTGCTTGTCGGAGGTGGTGGGCTGGGAACTTCCCCGCACGCCACAATTGGGTCTCCTCCATATACTGGAACAGGTGGGGGGAAATATCTATAAACGCCACTTGCTGTTGTTGGGCCTCACGGTGGCTAAGAGAGACGTGGCCCGCGCCTGGAAAGACCCCAGGGCCCCCCTGTTAGGAATGTGGAAAAGGGGACTAGACTTCTATATGGGACTGGAGCGCCCGATCTTCGAGGCCAGGGGCTGCCCCCGGAAACATTATAAGATTTGGAAGTGGTGGGCGGATTATAGAGGATTGTGGCTGGAACCGCCGACTCATGATGAACCTGAGGACAGACATTTGGACATTGAACCCGGGTGATGAGGAGTACACACTAAATGTTTCTTGCTATGCCTTTTATTTACGGACTATCTAGTAGCTGTGCAGGGGATTGGGGTGGGGGGAGTGGGGGGGAGAGGGGAGGGGGGACGTAGGGCAGTTACTTTCACTTAAACGGTTGTTTGAATTGCCTTCAATGTAATTATTACTTTCATGCTCACAGCTCCTCCGGTTTCCGGGGCGCTGTACATACCATGTACCTTTTCAACAGCACAATAAAATTTTGTTCTGAAAAAAAAATGACACCCAAACTCAAAAAATTAAATGAAGGGAACCAGTGATTTGAATTTGTAAAGATGAAACAGTTTCTAGCACCTAAAAACTTATAGCGCCACTTAGGGACATCTGGTTGTGATTGACCAGGACAAAGTCTAAGTTTCAAGCCAACCACGATGAAGCCCTGCTCAGATACTCTAGTCAAACTTTTACCTTCACACTTAGAAACTTTTCTGGAACTTTTTCTTCCGAGGGCCCTCGCTGTTCTTCACCAGTCCAAATTCGGTGAGGGTTCACCAGCTTAACTTTCAGGGAGTTCCCAGTAAAATTCTGGAAGTTGGACATCCTGAGCTCTTCAGCGGGGCAAGCCTGGAATCCTCACGTACAATCCCCTATGCAAACTCCTTTATCTCTATCAGATATAGACCCCCTGCCAGACACCCCCATTAGGCCGACGTTGATATCTCGCAGACCTGCCCCACTAGGATACCCCATACTTAATATTGCCAAATGGAGAAGGCAAAGCTGACTCCCGCATGAGCAACAGACAAAATCAGCTAATAACAGAGGTCCTTTAGGCCCCCCAGCGTCATTATTATTAAGCCCTTCTCTATCAAAAGCCCCTCCACCCTTGGACATGATATCCACTTCTGAGGCTAACTGTGAGTTTACTTTTTTGTATGAAAGCAGGGGTGTGGTTGCACCCACTCTTGGTATTATGGAAGGGGGTTCTTCTGCTGATCGCTCTTTAAGTTTTGTTTTATGGAACGTGGCAGGGATCTTTAAGCTATTGGTTGACCCGAAATGGTGTTCTTTTGTAGAATCCTATGATGTCATTTTATTTCAGGAAACCTGGAGTTTGCATATCCCACATAGAAGTTGATTCTCCGTCTGTGCCATTAATGCCACCAGAAAGGAGCGGGCAGTCCCTCTGGAGGGTTAGCAGTATGCGTTAAAATCGAACTAGGGATTAAAGTTAAGCTCCTCAATGTCAAATCTCAAGACATTTTAGCATTGGAGCTTACCTTTTATAGTAGACAGAAAATTAGGATTTTTAACATTATATAATAGAGGGACGCAAGGCTCGGAGGAAACATACGATTTGTACTCTAGACCACTCCCTGTCCCATTATTCAGATAATGTCCCCCCATTGGTGGTGGGCAATTTTAACTGTACATTTGAAACCACTCACTCCGATCCCGTCAAATCTGACTGACGAGTGGGATTGTGAGTGTCAAATCCCACTGCTAGACCTTCTCACAGTCAGGTGGACTAAGCGAGGAGCCCAGGTGCTGGCTATCACCATGCAGCATGATCTGAGAGCCACAAACGAGAGAACTAACTTTGACTCAAAATGAGACTTTACCTTTAATAGATCCAGTCACAAAAGCAGAATAGACTACTCTCTGGTATCTCTTAAACTCTGGCATCTAGTCAAAGATATGGCAGTGGTCAAAAGAGCTGATAGTGACCATAACGCCCTAGACCTTACTCTCGTCAAGCAGGGCACTCTTGAACCTGACTTAGGAGGTAGCCCTGACCTGGGTGTCCTTTCAATCACGAACAACCAAAGGGCTTTCAGATGGGATTAGGTGGAGGAACATCCGAGGGCCTTAGATGCAGTTAAGGGTAAAGGTCGCCTGGTACTAGAGGAGCTAGCAAAATACCCTGCTAATAATGCTGTGGAGATTCTGGGATCTGTCACGAGACATTATATATTGGGATCAGGGAAATGTTAAATCACCCGTGCAAATCCCAGAAAAAGGCAGGAAATTGCACACATCAGAGGTGAGCCCCCCAGGTCGCCTGGTATAAGCAAGATTGCAGGACTGCAAATGGGGCACTTGTACGGCCGTCAAGCAGAAAGTGCACACTGAGGCAGTGGCATGTAGAGTCAAGTATAGGCAGATAATCGAGACAGCAAAGAAGGTCTGGGAGGGCTCCTTGTGGTCCTCCCTACGGAGGGCACTGTTAGCTAAAGACTCAAAGAGTTTCTGGTGTAAAGCTGCGTACTGGCTTAAGGGGAACAAGAGAGCCCTGGAATTCACAGTTCAGCTTGAGGAGAGCATAGCACATTATAGTTCCCATTATGAAAAAAACAATACAATAGTCGAGGAAGTGATTGAGGAGTGCTGGGAGGTGCCTAGCAGTGAGGGTGGTGTCCTTCATTCAATGTAGAGGAAACACAAGCAGTAATTTTCTCGTGCATCCCAGCCTGCGCCCCAAACCTGATAACATCCCTAATGACTTATATAAAGAGGATACAATACACTGCGCCTCTTACATACATTTTCTTACCAACTCTAGCCTGACTAGAACTCATATTCCCCTTTCCTGGAAAATTGCAGAAATTGTCCCCATCTATAAAAAAGGGAACAGAGCAAAGCCAGCCAGTTATAGGCCTATAAGCCTTATTGATTCCCTCCAGAAAATGTTTTGTAAGCAAATCTTAGGACGGATTCAGGATTCGATCCTAGAGTCTCGAATCCTGAGTGATTTTCAAGCTGCTTTCCATGAAAAAATAAGCACCTTGGACCAAGCTTTCCACCTCCTTTGTATTTATTGGAAGGAAGTGGCAGTCAAAGGAGGAAAGCTCGACATGGCCTTTGTTGACCTACGGTCTCCTTTCGACCTATTCCCGCAAGCTAGCCTATGGAGGGTCTTAAAAGAACAGGGCATACGATAAATCTTTTAGATGTTTTAATCGGTAAACAGTCATAATATCGATTCCAAAATATAGAATGGACATAATATCGAAGTAAAAATATAGAATGGACAAAATATCGAATGGACACAATATAGTGGTTAAAAATATCGAATTTAAGGTAAGTAATATCGATTTTCAAAATATAGAAGTCAAAATATCGAAGTATACAATATAGACATTAAATATATCGCTTTTTTAATAATATAATTTTTTTTTAAGTGTTTTGTATGTTAGTATATGTGTGAAAAGTGTATATTAATTTTTGTAATGTATGTTTAATGTATTTTAAGTAATGAATATTATGTTATTTAATTTTTGCGTAATGTAATTCTGTAGCGGGTTGTGGGTTTATAGGGGAATAGGGTGGGGAGTAATTTAATTATATTAAATTAAATATTAATTTTTAGCAATTATTATTAATTTTTAATTAAATTTTGCTTTTTAGTTCTGTAGCGGGTTGTGGGTTTATAGGGGAATAGGGTGGGAAGTAATTTAATTGTAATTAATTAAATATTTGTATTTATTTATTGGTATTCATTTTGAATTTATTGTTATTTTTTAATTGGTAATTAAATGTTATTAATTGCCAATTAATTTGTATTAATTGATTAATTGTTAATTATGTTAATTTTCTAAATTTATTTTCTGTAGCGGGTTGTGGGTTTGTAGGGGAATAGGGTGGGAAGTAATTTAATTGTAAATAAGTAAATAATTTTTTTCATTTATTGGTATTGATTTTAAATTTATTGTTAATTAATTTTTAATTGGTAATTGATTTCTATTAATTGGCAATTCATTTTTATTAATTGGTAATTATTTTGTATTAATTAAATATTTGATAATTATGATAATTGTATTAATGTATTTTCTGTAGTGGGATGTGGGTTTATAGGGGAATAGGGTGGGAAGTAATGTAATTGTAATTAATTACATATTAAAAATACTTTTTGTGTATTGATAATTAATTTACTGTTAATTTTTAATTGGTATTAATTTGTATTATTAATTAGTTTTTGTTATTGAAAATTAATTAGTTGTTAAATAATTATGAATAGGTTATTAATTTTTAATAACTAATATGTAGTTGTATTTCTAATTAATTATTACATAATATTAAATTGGTTATTAATTTCAATTAATGTTTTATTGGTATTGATATTTAATTTATTTTTAATAATATATTAAATCATTACTTTTCCTTCTGTTAAACTCACTGGAGTGGGAATAGTAATTTTCACCCTCCCGCTATCCAACGCTTTCCCTACTGTTGCACTCTCTGGAGTGGGAATAGTATTTTTTACCCCTACGCTATCCAACGCTTTCCCTACTGTTGCACTCTCTGGAGTGGGAATAGTAATTTTTACCCCTACGCTATCCAAAGCTTTCCCTACTGTTGCACTATCTGGAGTGGGAATAGTAATTTTCACACTCCCGCTATCCAACGCTTTCCCTACTGTTGCACTCTCTGGAGTGGGAATAGTATTTTTTACCCCTACGCTATCCAACGCTTTCCCTACTGTTGCACTCTCTGGAGTGGGAATAGTAATTTTTACCCCTACGCTATCCCATGCTTTCCCTACTGTTGTACTCTCTGGAGTGGAAATAGTAATTTTTACCCTTCCAATATCCAACACTTTCCCTACTGTTGTACTCTTTGGAGGGGGAATTGTAATTTTTACCCCTATGCTATCCAACGCTTTCCCTACTGTTGCACGCTCTGGAGTTGGAATAGTAATTTTTACCCTCCCGCTATCCAACGCTTTCCCTACTGTTGCACTCTCTGGAGTGGGAATAGTAATTTTTACCCTTATGCTATCCAACGCTTTCCCTACTGTTGCACTTACTGGAGTGGGAATAGTATGTTTTACCCCTACGCTATCCAACGCTTTCCCTCCTGTTGCACTCTCTGGAGTGGGAATAGTATTTTTTACCCCTACGCTATCCAACGCTTTCCCTACTGTTGCACTCCCTGGAGTGGGAATAGTATTTTTTACCCCTACGCTATCCAACGCTTTCCCTACTGTTGCACTCTCTGGAGTGGGAATAGTAATTTTTACCCCTACGCTATCCAACGCTTTCCCTACTGTTGCACTCTCTGGAGTGGGAATAGTATTTTTTACCCCTACGCTATCCAACGCTTTCCCTACTGTTGCACTCTCTGGAGTGGGAATAGTAATTTTTACCCTTATGCTATCCAACGCTTTCCCTACTGTTGCACTCACTGGAGTGGGAATAGTATTTTTTACCCCTACGCTATCCAACACTTTCCCTCCTGTTGCACTCTCTGGAGTGGGAATAGTAATTTTTACCCCTACGCTATCCAACGCTTTCCCTACTGTTGCACTCTCTGGAGTGGGAATAGTATTTTTTACCCCTACGCTATCCAGCGCTTTCCCTACTGTTGCACTCTCTGGAGTGGGAATAGTAATTTTTACCCCTACGCTATCCAACGCTTTCCCTACTGTTGCACTCTCTGGAGTGGGAATAGTATTTTTTACCCCTACGCTAGCCAACGCTTTCCCTACTGTTGCACTCACTGGAGTGGGAATAGTATTTTTTACCCTCCCGCTATCCAACGCTTTCCCTATTGTTGCACTCTCTGGAGTGGGAATAGTAATGTTTACCCTTACGCTATCCAACGCTTTCCCTACTGTAGCACTCACTGGAGTGGGAATAGTATTTTTTACCCCTGCGCTATCCAACGCTTTCCCTACTGTTGCACTCTCTGGAGTGGGAATAGTATTTTTTACCCCTACGCTATCCAACGCTTTCCCTACTGTTGCACTCACTGGAGTGGGAATAGTATTTTTTACCCCTACGCTATCCAACGCTTTCCCTACTGTTGCACTCACTGGAGTGGTAATATTGTAAATGTAAATGTAAATGTACAGGAATTTATATAGCGCAAATCACCGAGCGGTTTCTAAGCGCTTGCTTAGGGAACCCGTCCTGGTATTCCCCTGTGCGATAACCCCGGCAGGGTATCCGCAAGGTGAAAGCCAGGCATCCCGCCGCGAGGGGCCGTTGTGGAGATTAACCCCTTCGACGCTCATGACGAGCTGGGCTCGTCATGAGGTAGCCTCCTCGCACGCTCATGACGAGCCCAGCTCGTCATGAATAATGGGTTTTTAAAAAACTCAGCGCAGCAGGGGAAAATGCTCCGCAACGATGCGGTTAAGCAAGCTATTGCCCAGAGTCGCAGAGTGTGAACCCGTGAATCGAGTAGGCACCGGAGCGAGAATTGTCGAGTCCATGGACATTTTAGCACTCAAGACCCCATCGAGCCGGGAATTGAACCCTGGTCCCGGGCTGACCTCTGCATCCAGGTCTGCCTCCTCTAACCAGTGAGCCACACTTCTCCATGTTACCCTCCTGCTATCCTATGGTAAAATATTGTAAATTTTTTATTAATAACTTAAATTAATTATATCATAATTTTAAGGTTATTTGAGTATTTTTAAGTATGTTTTAGTTAATTATATTTATTATTTCATTCATTTTAAATTACTTTTAATACATTTAAAAAAATTCGATATTTTGACTGACTATATTTTTTACAGACTATATTTTGGATTCGATATTTTTGTACTTACCTGTTTGTAGATAGGAATTCGATATTTCGGCATTCTATATTTTGGTGACTATATTTTGGTAAGTCTATATTTTGTCATTCTATATTATGTCAGTGATCCGTTTTAATCAGATTACATTCATCCAACACAGCACAGGTGAGGTGTGGGGAGAACAGTAAAGTTATAGAAACCTTCCCAGTTCAGCGTGGATTGAGGCAGGGATGTGTGCTAGCCCCCACACTTTTTACTCTTTTTATTAACAGTGTAGTTGACTTTTTAGACTGAGGCCCCAAAAAACGGCGCAAGAAGAATCCCTGCCCTTCTTTTCGCCGACGACATACTCCTAATTTCTAAATCCCCGCAGGGACTACAACAGCTTTTGAATGATTTTATCAAGTTCTGTGATGAGCAGGGTTTGGTGCTAAATGAGGCCAAAACCAAATATAGGATTTTTAAGAGAGTAATGGCCAATCCCTCCAAAAGACTTGTGTTAGCTGGCAGTAGCAAACAGGAGCGAGTTGACGCTTTCAATTATTTAGGTATTCACCTGACCCCGACAACTCACTGGGCTGCCCACATTGAGAAAACTAAACTACAATTAATACAGCAGACTGCCCACATTACAAAAATTCATAAGAAAACCCTGTCCAGGCAGCTACCACCAGCTTTGGAATTTTATAATACCAAGGTTCTAGGGGGGGTCCTCTACGGGGCAGAACTTTGGGGCACATGGCAACACTAATTGTTTGTCTACTGCTGAGAATCTATTTCTTAGATACTTGGTAATGACCCTGACCCTGCTCGCAGGCCAGGTCGCTCCCCCTCTGTCGCACAGCTCCTCCTGCTGCACCAGTGCTCCCGCTGCTGCTCCGTGGCGCTGTGAGGCGCGGGTTTGATCCCACGGTGCCTGACAGCCGCCCGCCTTTCTGTTGCTCCTTACGGTTTGGTTTTGTATAATTTACTGTTTTGTGCCTTTTGTGCCCTGTTTTTTCTTTTTTTCCCTTTGCCTTTTTCCCTCCTTCTCCCACTGCCTCTCCCCCCTCCCCCTTTTTAGGTCTCACCTGTCAATGCGCATGCGCATTGAGCGGAGCGAGACTATAGGGGCTTAAACAGAGTTTACCTACACTGGCGATTTGATGCAGTGCATGTGCTCTTTTAACTCAATGCGCAAGCACAATGAGTTAAAATGCGCGTGCACAGCATCAAATCGTCAGCTTGGTGCCACCAGCAGCTCTTCCCGCTCCGCCCCCTGCTGCATCAAAGGCTTTGCACTCTGCCTCAGCCCAGCCATTCTCCTCCCCTAATTGCCCCCTGCTGCATCAAAGGCTTTTTCACGGCCTTCAGTTTCACGGCCGGCAGCCGTGTCTTCTTTTTTTTTTTTTTATAATAAGTGGCCAAGGCTTGTTTATTTTTATTATAGCAGTTTTTTGTGTTCGGTTTGGGGAAATAGACCAATAAAGACAAAATGTAAGAAATTCCCGGTGCGATAGGTAGCCTCAAACATCGAAATACTGACATTTTCTTTTTTTCACGCAATTTCTTTCTGTCCAATATCTTTTCCCCTTGGTTTTAAGCACATTAGACTCGTTTTCAAGATGCCCATTAAAACGAACAAATGATGCGTTTATATAAACAGCTACAACGACACGTTCTACAACTGCTCTCTTTCATACAGAGAACAATTTAAAGCTATTTTGTAATTTAAATAATCGTCATTCTTATTCATCTGAGGGAAATGCAATTTTGTAACTTGGAATAATTCTGTGGTCACAACCTTATCAGACATTCTAGAAGTCTGTGCCAGTCCAGGGTTTAGACGCCTGCTCCCCCTCCCCCGCCCCCCACGCAGTACCAGACTTCAATGGAATGCCTCCTAAGCTGCAGGTCACCATTTGCCGCTACTTCTCCTCCCACACCCCCTCTCCGAAGACTTTTTTTATGATCGTTACTGGATTAAATCATGGCTCACTCTCATCACCCGGGTTGTCGTGTATTTCTATAGGTTCTGAATCGATCCCCCTATTCCTGACCCTATTCTGGTTAAACTACCTAGCTAGTTAACTAACAGTCAGCCCATGAGGCAAGAAAACCCCCATGATGCAGATACCGTTATCTGACGCAGTCACACTACGGCACAGGAACGTGTTATCTGATTAGGTCATAACGCTTGAGATCTAATTAGACAAGCGACATTCCTCCAGCCCCTGATAAGGCATACGACGTTCTCATAACAAATCAAACCTATGACAACCTGGATAATCCGTGCGGCCATTGTTTTGATTTCACAGAGAACTTTAGTAAAGAATGTGCTAACGAGCAAGTCGTATGACATCTTTATTGACGTACCTATGTCCATCCTTACGTCAATCCCGGCACCTTTAAGGTATAAATATTGCCGACCTTGCCCTATGCAAACACACGCGTGGTGACAAGACGGAGCAGCCATACTTGCCGAAGCCGAGAGCAGAAGCAGACCCCGCAGGCAACAGCCCCGCCTTCCTGACGCGCTGAGAGACGCGCTGCTATCTCAAGCCGAGAGACCCAGCACCGGCGCTTCCGGGTAGCCCTCGCAGGCAGCCTGGAATATCGAGAGCAGAGAAAGAGATACCATTCCTCATTCATCCTAAATTCCAGGTACAGAACTGAATAACCCCTCCTAGAGAATTCTTTAGTTATTCACTTGGCAAAAACAAACTTAACTTAAACTGTAACTTTCTATTCCCGCCCACGCATTAGACTTAGGTCAGGTACACGGGGTAGGCGTATTTAGAAACACCAGTTGAGTACGTTTAGTCAAATGTATATGTGTATGTAAATATATTTTAATCATTTTAAACATCATATGGCTCAGAAACCATATCAATGTTTTTACAGTATTATTTTATACTATTGTTTCTAATGTATGCACTTTACTTAACTATAAGTATTGCAATAACATCGATCCATTTCTCTTGTACGAGAAAAGAGACTGATCAATAAATAACATCTTTTATTGAACACGCCCGTCTCTTCCTTTTCTCTACATTCTGATGAGACTAAGAATGCACGTACTGACTGAGTAAAATAATTGCCTTGTTGTGGAAAAGTAAATTTTGTCATGTTCTGTGTCCCTACGTGTCATCCATCATATGTTATGTGTGCATGACCAATATGCATATGTTATTCCCCATGTCCGATTCAAGACGCAATTACAGTTGTGTCCACCTCTGGTATGTCATTTTCCAGTCCTCGTGAATACTACGAATATTAGGCCTATGTAAAGCTACGTTACCACGTTTCTCAGTGTGCACGTTATTCTATTATAAAGTCCCCGTTTCTAGGCCTCAACAGGGCCCGGACATCAGATTCAGCTCCTGTCCCCTGAGCCCTCGCTGAGGAGCGATCCAGCCCCCACCTGTATCCTCGACCTTTCACTTACTTCCTGCCTCGCAGTGCCCGGTGCAGCTTGGCTCTGCCTCTGAGTCTGCCAAAGAATATGTTATGATTCCAGTTATCAGTTCAGTCCTCCTTCTCTGCATTCCTAAGCTACTGAACTGCATCAATAGTTTCCGTCATTGTCTAGCCTATGCGGCTCCATGTTAAGAGAAATACTGTATTTAATGGTCATCTCATATACTTCATCACGCACTACATGTAGAATAAATGCATGCTCTAGTCTTAGAGTCAATTAGCTTTTCCCCTCATGACTTCTAGTTTATATCAACATGTTCCCTAAACATCAGATACTAGATAGGGTTTAGGTACATGTCGCTCCGACCCTCCAGACTTTAGTCTCTGCTCCTAGCACAGAGTTCATAGCCCCCAGCTTCTCCTAGTAACACGTCATTGCCAGTTTGCGCGCACCACCAGGTTAGAGGTCCCGGCTCCTTAGGTAGCCCCCTCCTATGTTTCCGCCCATTCATGACATATTCTGTTACGTTTGCATCACATGTCTGAGTTACACCTTCTTTTTACTCTTATCTTTCGCGACTGCTACGCGTCACGCCTTCTGCTCCACCCACTGCTACGCCTACTGCAATGTAATGCTATGTGTTTGCGCTATGTATATATGCTCGTGTATTGTTATTAAAAGTTAGCGCGCTCATCCCAGCCCCAGCAGCTGCTGGGCCCTGTCATCCTATTCCTATGCAGGTTGTCCTGTTCCTGTCCTTATGCTGTATTAAACCTGCAAAACTCCTACTACCTCGAATCTTGACTCTTATTTATTGAGCTATCTGTTATTCATTCATTCATTCAAAAATAGATCCGGTATTATTTATTTATATACCACATAATGGCGCCCGAATAGGGACTTGCCCTTTCCCCACGCGTCGGTGAAGCCACGCCGACCCCCTGACCCTCTGCAGTCGTGACGGAACTCTTCTGCGCAGTGGCAGATATTTCTGCTCAAGTATCCCTCAGGCCCACGGAGGAGACGGAGGAGGCGGTCCAGCATCCAGACGAGACGGTGGAGGAACGCGGCGAGTCCCGACCAGAGCCCAAGCCAAGAGTCCAAGGTCCGAGGTATCCGGAGGTCCACCCGTAACTGAAGTCCGAAGTTCGTCGTCCGTCGTCGTAGCAGTCCAGTCCAGTCTGAGGCCTTCCGTTCTTGCTGCCCGGTGAGTACCGTTACTGGGGTGGTATCTAGACAGGGTCAATTTGATTGACTCTGGTCTGTGGGTTGGTGGTACACAGTCCCACAAACGAAGTGTCCACTTCGGTGGATGCGGGTCCTGACGTGTCTCTTTAAGAGACCGGTAAGTTTCGTACTGTTTCAGCAGTGCATCTAGTTTCTGTTCTAGTCAGTTCTGTTCTCGAGAGATTTCAAGTATTTTCAGGTGGTATTCTGTTCGAACTGTTATTCATAATGTTCTTCATGTATTTTAATGTTGTGGTATGAGTGCGACGTGATTCCGTGTTTTCATTGTGTATTGTATTATGTCCAGATTATAGTCCAGTCATGCCGCTCTTTTCAAAATTACGTCAGTTAAAAACTAGAAAGGGTCTGCTGGAAGCAGCAGTTCCCGTCCCGCCCAGGGACAGTCCAGGTCACTTTATGTATCAGAAGCATGGCATAAGCGCCATATTGTATCTAGATTTATGGGTAGAGTATACCAAACAGTTAGAAGAAAAGTATAGATGGCCCGTATCGGGTACATGGGATGCCGAATGCATCATGCGAGTAGAGGAGGCATTATGGAAAAAGAAAGCCAGACAATCACAGAAAGATGCCATCGAGTTATGGCGCAAAGAAGCTCATAAAAGAACCGAAAAAGAAATCAGAAAGTCAGAACTAAGTAGAGAATCCCAAGAACTAGCCCAAGAAAGAGAATTAATCGAGATAGGTGAACGAGTTAGAACTGAGCAATCAGACAGACAGAGGAATGCCCTCATTAAGGGTATGTATCCTCTTCTTGCTGAGGGCTTGCCAAAAGCGACCCCAGAGGCATCCAGTAATTTCCCGCCACCATTAGTTCCGACCAAGCTACGTCACAAACGGACCGCAGCTGATATTTTTATTTCGTCCTATCTGGACGACACAGTCCCCGAATATGCAAATCCTGTTCGCACTCCGCCAGTCCCTGTAAACCAGGTAATTCCTGCTCCTCCAGACACCGGGGTGCCCTTAACAGCCCCCCTGGGTCAGCCCGCCATACAAGTCCAGCCCACGTTACAATTACCGACCCTGCCAGGACGAAAAGCATCAGTTGATGATTCCAGTTTAGGGGCCGCAGGAGGAGGTCTTCCTCAAACCCCGCCGCCATACAAGCGTTTATCAGCACTCGAATTACATGCTCAAGCATCACAGCGTACTCCCAAGAGTAATAAGTCTGTTGCAGAGATCAGGCAAACCCTTGGCGAATGTGTCTATGACCCAGTTCCAGGCGAGTTTAATATGGTTTTATATTCCGTACGCGTAAGGAGAGTGACCGAGTATCTAGTCACCCTGCCGAATATGAAAGAAGATCTAGACAGGATATATCGGTTCATCCGTACAGGGGATGACCCACAAAGTATTAGTGATGCCATGTCTCAAAGGAAAGCCGAGATTCAGCGCATGATATTAAAGTTCTTAATTAACTGTCTAATAAGAGAACAAGATTACCCGTCTAAAGACCCGGAAGAAATGAAAACTCTAACAAAGTGGAGTGATAATATAGCCGAAGGAAAGCACAATACCATTAGTGCCATGGAGAGTATGTACAAGAAAATCCGTAGAGAGATAATAAAGATACACGAACAGCGTAAAGCAGCACAAGTAAGCGAGAAAGAAAGTACCTCTGATCCTGAAGAGGAAGACGACGAGAATACTGCCAGAATAGCGTATGTAGGAAAACCTAGATTTCCAGATCACCATTTACGTCTAGAACCCAAGCCAACTTTTCATCATCCAGCACCAGAACAAGGTTCCCTAGAACAAGTATTTCAAGCTACCGATCACATTCTGAAATCACGAATCGGTTATAGTGAGTTAAGTACCATGCATGAACAAGAAATAGTTCGGTCAGCAGTCAGATGGATTACTGATTCTACCACTTTTCCAGACGAAATAGTGGCACAAATGTTTCTGAAAATGCCCCCAGCCGAGCAGCGACTGGTGGGTATGTATATGATCCAGCACCTCATTACTCTGTATGAGGGTCAACATTCTGATCCAGGCCCGTTACATGATATCCTGAACGAGTTACTCCAGTACAAATGGAGAGGTCTAGGTACCGATTTAATTAGTGTCATTCTAGAACAGCGTCACAAATATAGAACATTCTTGAACCCGCATTTTGTTCATGTCTCACCCCCAGAAAGTAAATCATTCTACATAGACAGACAGAATCCGTTACGAGAAGTCCACCCAGTCAGAGGAACGGGTGGCGAAATGCAACGAGTGTTTGTATACACTCCAATCACAAAGATGGAACTTCTCGAAATGAAGAAATTAATTCCCTGTCATGACAAAGATCCAGCAGGGTTCCATCGAGAATTAAAAGACATGCTCCGTATGGGAGAATACACTTACCCGGATATAATTAAAATGTTAAAGGTCCTGCTACCCGCAGGGGTGTATGAAAAGCTAAAGGAAAAAGAATGGGAGGTGGGAGAGAAAAAGATCGATTGGGCAGTCCTAGAAGCTGAAGATAAGATACGTGTACCAGGTACTGGTCTTGGAGATAAATGTAAAGAATTACCAGAATTATTAATTCAAGTCTTACCCAGATTATTAACAACGAGAAAAGAAGACTGGGATGCAATCTCAGCCTGTAAACAGAAACAAGATGAAGATATTAGTGATTTTTATTCTAGGTTTGAAAAATGTTTCAGTATCAACAGTGGCCTCAAGACAAGTAGTGAGTCATATCCTCACCTTTTCGTTACTAAATTAGTCGAGAATTCAAGCCCACAAGTTAAAAACCGAGTTCTGAAAGTCGAAAGCACCTGGCAAGCAAATACTCCGTCCCAGATGCTCCAGATGCTCCAGTACCACCAGAATAGAATCAGGGAAGAACAAGAACACGAGAGAAAACGTATGAAAGACACGAAAATGAAAGTACTAGTTGCACAATCTGTTCCTCAAGACAGTCAGAAGAGGGGTCCGAATCAAGCCAGTCATCCTGCAGCTCCCGTTAAAGGGAACTGCAATTATTGTAAACAGCCAGGTCATTTTATAAATGAGTGTGCAGTTCTGAAACATAACATAGCTACTGGTAAGACTAAAGAAAGACCACGTCCGCCTAGACAAGAACAAGTTTTACAGACTCCTCAGTCACAGAATGCACCACAGACAGTTACAGTACCGCAGCCTATTGCTGCAACACAGCATGTTACATCGCAGATGTACCAGTATGCACAGTCTGAGTATCCAGAGTACCAGCCATATTCATGAAACAGCCTAGAGAGGGAGGTAGGCTTGCCTCTCATCGAGATACCTGTAGATCAAGAAGGTCCCTATGTTCACAGTCAAGTATTAGGGAAAGACAGAAAGTTTTTGATTGATACAGGGGCAAGTAGGACCACAATTAGTCATGCCGAAGTTCCAGGGGCTCCGCTCTCAGGCTCAAGAAATGTTTCCCTTGGATTTTCAGGAAAGCCTATCGTTAATGAGATTTCAAAGCCAGTCACTCTAGAAGTAGGTCCATTGTCCCGCACTACTGATCTGTTACTTACTAAGTCATGTCCAGAAAATCTATTAGGCATTAAAACACTGAAAGAGTTAGGTGCCGTTATATGTTGTTCCCCAGAGGGAATACGATTGTTCCTACGTGACTTTAAGGGTCACTATGTATTACGAGATTTTGATTCAAGACTGTCTAATGTTCCGCAGCATTTATGGGCGCAAGGTCCAACTGATGTAGGTTACATGCAAATCACACCCCATCGTGTGACCCTGAAACCAGGTGTAGTGTTACCACGAATCAGACAGTACAGATTGCCACCCGAGGCTGTAGCCGCCTTATCCAAAATTATTGACGAGCTCATGGCTCAAGGAGTAGTTGTAGAAACTGACTCCAACGTATGTAACTCTCCGATCATTCCAGTCATGAAACGTACTGATCCAAATGCACCCCCAGTATATCGATTAGTGATTGATTTACGAGAACTTAACAAATGTATTATTCCTCAGTACCCAGTTGTCCCAGATATCTCTTCCCTATTGACAGCCATTGATTCCGAAGCCATGTTCTTCACTGTCATAGACCTCAAGAACGCATTTTTTAGTGTTCCGATTCATCCAGACAGCCAGTTTCTTTTCGGATTCTGTTTAAATGGAAGGAGCTATATGTTTACACGAGCTCCTCAAGGTTTCACAGAAAGCCCTAGTATTTACAGTCAAGCACTTAAGAGACAACTAGATAATATTCACATGCCTACTGACACTGCCCTGCTCCAGTATGTCGATGATCTACTGATCACAGCCCGTTCTGAACGTGACTGCGAGCGAGCGTCACTGACGGTTCTGTATTTCCTAGCCGAGATGGGGCACAAGGTGTCCCCTTCGAAGCTTCAATTCTGTGTCCAGCAAGTGGTCTACTTAGGACACTTACTGTCCAAGAGGGGTAGGCAGTTGACACCAGACCGTATCCAGTTAATAGCGAGTCTTCCTCAGCCCAAGACCCAGAAGGAGGTACGAGCTTTTATCGGCCTCACTTCTTACTGCAGACAATGGATTCCTCAGTATGCATTTCTAGCCAAGCCACTGATACAGTTAACGACACAGGAGGCAGCCGTATCGACTGTTCTCCCTTGGACATCTGAACATACACTTAGTTTCAACGAGCTAAAGAAAGCTTTATGCCACGCTCCAGTTCTAGCGACACCGAACTACAGTAAGCCTTTTACACTTTTCGTTACTGAACGTGAAGGTACAGCATTATCTGTTCTTACACAAGATCAAGCAGGACAATACAAGCCCTGTGCTTATTTTTCGAGCACATTAGATCCTGTAGCCCAGGCGTTGCCTACGTGCCTCAAGTCAGTTGCAGCCACAGCACTAGCTATCAGACAAAGTGATTCCATAGTTCTAGGACATACCTTGACAGTACAAGTCCCACACTCCGTGGAAGTTCTTTTAAACCGAACACAAACACAGCACTTGACAATTGCACGTTTAACAGGTTATGAATTGACACTGTTTCAGCCACACATAGATATTAGACGCTGCAACGTTCTGAATCCTGCTACACTGTTACCATCAGTTAATTCAAATCCAGCCACACATGATTGTGTGGAAGTAGTCAACATTACGACAAAGCCAAGACAAGATCTGACAGATACTCCGTTACCAGACCCCGACCTGACACTTTATGTGGATGGTTCATGTATGAGAACTAGTACAGGAGAACTAGTAGCCGCGTATGCAGTGACTACTGACACTGAAGTTATCAAGACACACCGTATTGATACCCTGTCCGCTCAAGCAGCAGAGCTAGTTGCTCTGACACAAGCCTGTATACACGCCAAGAACCTGAAAGTTAATGTTTACACAGATTCACGTTACGCATTTGGAGTCGTTCACGACTTTGGAGTGCTCTGGCAAGAGAGAGGTTTCATGACTTCTCATGGAACCAAGATTCAGCATGGTATCCTGATCCAAGCTCTGTTAGATGCCATACATTTACCGTCATCCATTGCTATCATGAAATGCAAAGCACATACGAAAGTCACTGACATTATTTCCCAAGGTAATGATCTAGCAGATCGCACAGCCAAGCTTACAGCACAGACTCTAGACATTCAAGTTAATCCGACACAGACACACACTCCAGATCCGACTACATGTATGACAGTTAAGGACCCTACTCAAGATGTCATAGATATCCAGTTACATGCTACTCCTGAAGAAATCAAGAAATGGTCTGAACAAGGAGGGGTCCAGACAGATCAAGGATGGTTAACAAAGAGTAGAGCCACATGGCTTCTCCCCGACTCTATGGTTCAAGTCATCATTAATACCGCACATAGTCCAGCACATTTAGGAGAAAAAGCTATGTTAGACAGTATCCAGAACATTTGGTTCAACAAGCATTTACGAGCTGCAGCCAAGCAGAAAGTCCGTACCTGTATGATATGTTGTCAGTTTAATCCAGGTAAAAGTGTCCCGGTGGAACAAGGTGGTTTCCAGCCCCCTGACCACCCTTTTGAGGTCCTCCAGATGGATTATATTCAGATGGAGCGATGTCGAGGTTTCAAGTATGTCCTTGTAGTTGTATGCGCTTTGTCCAGATGGACAGAAGCATATCCAGTTCCAGATTACACAGCCGCGACCACTGCCAAGCAGTTGGTTCGTGAATTCTTCCCCCGTTATGGACTCCCTAGAGTCGTATATTCTGATAACGGTCAGCCATTCTCATCCGAGTTGATGAAGCACGTTTTCCTGTTGTTAGGGTACCAGTGGAAGTTCCATTGTGTACGCCATCCTGAAGCAGCCGGTCTAGTCGAGAGACATAATCAGACTCTGAAAATCCGTATCGCCAAAGTATGCAAAGAAAAAGGTGTGGACTGGCTAGTAGCTCTGCCAGTCGCTTTGTTTTATATGCGCATGGTCGCACATTCCAGATCAGGTCTGTCCCCGTATGAGGTCGTTTTCGGCCGCCCCCCTAACATGTGGGGTACTCCTAGACCCCGAAGTATTACTGATGTTTCATGTAATATGCTGACAGATTACCTAGCTTCCTTGATGTCTGCCCTCAACTCATGTCGTTCACAGGTTGCCGCCGCATTTCCAGACAATACCGAGGTGGCACCGCATGAGATTGTTCCAGGTTCGATGGTGCTCGTCCGGAACTTTGACAGATCAAGTCCGCTGGAGCCTCGTTGGAAAGAGCCCCGACAGGTCCTCCTCACCACCCGTACAGCCGTGAAGTTGGAAGGACGCAAGGGCTGGGTGCACCTTTCTCATGTTAAACTTTTTAAAGGACTGAAACCCGTCTTTAAGAACATTTCCCAGGATTCGAAGGATTGCCAGAATATTGCTTTCAAGGACTGTCCCGCAAATGACATTGATACAACCCCTCCCTTGGTAGAGAAAACTCCGCAGCAGGAGTATAAGCAAAAGCTAAGGTCTAGTAAAATAAGTCAGTCAGTTTGATTGTATAAGTCCTCCCCTAGGTGAAACGGTTAGACTGTTTCTGACATGTATAAAATAGACCCCCATAGTGAGAGAGTTAGTCAAAACTCAAACCGATGTATCGTTTTTCTGAGTTTCATATTATTCATCAGCATAATGATTTCCTGCACTAGTTACGCATTTTTCCTGTGTTTCCCAGTTCCTCATGTAAATAAGCCTTCTAATGTTACAGTAGAACACACGTTTAGTGATCTGCCTCCTCACGAATATTCATACCGCTTCGCTATGCGTAACAATACCTTCATCCGTATGTTACATTATTCACACCAGACCAGCAATGCCACTAATTGTTGGGTGTGTGGTCGACTCCCCCCTTTCCAGACGTCGAAGGGAGTTCTGCCACTTTTTCCTTATCCTTTTTCACATAATGGTTCGTGTGGAGCATGGTCCACGTTAACGTCATCCTTAACAGATATGTCTTTTCTTAACAGCACATGTTTCCCAGACAAGCAAGGTTTCCCCCACAGAACAGGTTTAGATCTAGAAAATGAAGTGTACAATTTAGGTAATTATTCTTCGAATTTCATGGTCCTGAATGTTCAGTCTGATACTACTCCAGACTCACCTGCTATTTCAGTATTACCAGTCAAAGGCGAATTATGTGTTCGTAATTATGGTTCTGTACACGTAGGACATAGTGATTGTACTACTATTGTCAAGTATAGTGACAGTGGGAAATCTATTTTTAAAGCTTCACGTCATTCTTACTTTGTTTGTGGTCAAACTGCATATGTTCGTCTGCCCCTCGATTGGGAGGGAACCTGTTACATTGCCTTCCTACTGCCACCTGTTTTCTTAGCCCCACCTGACTACCATAGGAATTCCTTCCTAGTACATACTAGACACAAGAGAAATCTCCTGATTGTCGATTATACTGAAACTGCTGCAGAGCAATTCATTGATATTGATAAAGGTGTGTTCCCTTATTTAGGTACAGTCGTAAACAGTAAGCTAATCCGTAGGTTAACAAGAACCCTTGAAGCAGTAGTAGATGAGACTGCCTCCGCTCTAGGTAACTTAACCGAAGAGCAATCCTTTATGAGAATTGTTGTGCTCCAGAATCGTCTCGTCCTTGACGTCATACTGGCCGATAGGGGCGGGGCCTGTAGACTCATCGGATCCAGTTGCTGCATTTTCATTCCAAATAACGCGCCGTCTGTTTATTCAGCTATAACCAGACTTCATAAAATTGCCCATCTGTTACACCAAGATCCAGGCACCTGGACATGGTCCGGTTGGTTCTGGAATATAATTTCCGCCTGGGGATGGAAAGTCCTGTCCCTTCTAGGTATAGCAGTAGCGATCATATTCAGCTGCTGCCTCTGTATACAATGTGGCCCTGCGATTTGCGGCATGTGTGCTACCTCTTGTATTCCTAGTCCCAAGCCCCGTTCTAAATCTCGTTCCAAGACAATTCGAGATGAGCAAATGGTGCTGTATGAAATGATAGACGGTATCATGAATATTGATGTTTCCTGATGGAAACGTAGTGACAAGGAGGGAATGTGGAAAAGTAAATTTTGTCATGTTCTGTGTCCCTACGTGTCATCCATCATATGTTATGTGTGCATGACCAATATGCATATGTTATTCCCCATGTCCGATTCAAGACGCAATTACAGTTGTGTCCACCTCTGGTATGTCATTTTCCAGTCCTCGTGAATACTACGAATATTAGGCCTATGTAAAGCTACGTTGCCACGTTTCTCAGTGTGCACGTTATTCTATTATAAAGTCCCCGTTTCTAGGCCTCAACAGGGCCCGGACATCAGATTCAGCTCCTGTCCCCTGAGCCCTCGCTGAGGAGCGATCCAGCCCCCACCTGTATCCTCGACCTTTCACTTACTTCCTGCCTCGCAGTGCCCGGTGCAGCTTGGCTCTGCCTCTGAGTCTGCCAAAGAATATGTTATGATTCCAGTTATCAGTTCAGTCCTCCTTCTCTGCATTCCTAAGCTACTGAACTGCATCAATAGTTTCCGTCATTGTCTAGCCTATGCGGCTCCATGTTAAGAGAAATACTGTATTTAATGGTCATCTCATATACTTCATCACGCACTACATGTAGAATAAATGCATGCTCTAGTCTTAGAGTCAATTAGCTTTTCCCCTCATGACTTCTAGTTTATATCAACATGTTCCCTAAACATCAGATACTAGATAGGGTTTAGGTACATGTCGCTCCGACCCTCCAGACTTTAGTCTCTGCTCCTAGCACAGAGTTCATAGCCCCCAGCTTCTCCTAGTAACACGTCATTGCCAGTTTGCGCGCACCACCAGGTTAGAGGTCCCGGCTCCTTAGGTAGCCCCCTCCTATGTTTCCGCCCATTCATGACATATTCTGTTACGTTTGCATCACATGTCTGAGTTACACCTTCTTTTTACTCTTATCTTTCGCGACTGCTACGCGTCACGCCTTCTGCTCCACCCACTGCTACGCCTACTGCAATGTAATGCTATGTGTTTGCGCTATGTATATATGCTCGTGTATTGTTATTAAAAGTTAGCGCGCTCATCCCAGCCCCAGCAGCTGCTGGGCCCTGTCATCCTATTCCTATGCAGGTTGTCCTGTTCCTGTCCTTATGCTGTATTAAACCTGCAAAACTCCTACTACCTTGAATCTTGACTCTTATTTATTGAGCTATCTGTTATTCATTCATTCATTCAAAAATAGATCCGGTATTATTTATTTATATACCACATTGTGCTCACACGACTCTTGAGATTGACTCTTGATTAGGGGAGAGCAAAGTTGTCATGTTCTATGGTTGTCAGAAACTAAATCCCTTCTTGTCTAATCAGGGGAGTTAATCCTTCCTTGAACATTCGAGAAAGTTTCTAGCGAACTCTGAGCTTAGCTGGCAAACCCAAAAATTAAGTCTAGTTTCGACAGTAGTAGACCTAGTTAACGTCTGGCCTAGGCCTTTACTGCTGTAGGTACTATTCCAATGCGCAGAGCCTATTGGGAAAATAGGAGCTACACTACATGGCGCCCAACGCATTTGGAAAGGGCGATAAAACTAACGTAAGACATTTAGAGTAACTCAGTCGTGCTTTCTCACTCAGACCCCTTTTCCCAAATACTCCAAAGACATCTGGAGTGGGTGAAAGGTTATTATATCCTCCAAAACCTCGCAGGAGGGAACTCCTATGTATGGTTCTTGGTCTAGTCAACGTTGAAGGATAAAACAGTTCCAGAATATTGTGCATCTAATCTCTGTTTCCATAAGAAACCTGATCTGCAAACAAAAATAATACCATCCTGTCAGTAAAATGGGAGACAGTGATGGAGAAAGAGAGGCAATTAGATTAGCTACTGAAATAGCAGATGCTGATGCTACCATGCAAGCAGCAGACGCGGATATAATACTCATTCCGGTCATTAAAAGGAGATCTATAACCTTAAAACTTATAGAAAATGGACTGACACCTAGAGGTGGCACAGTCATATTCGTAATTGAGGCACACGAATATCGGCAGACAGAGGTATACTATACATGGATACATTTTCCAGCAGCAAATGCTGTAACAAAGTACTTCCACTATTACAAAGTAGAGGAACCTCCTGAAACGTACACTCCTTTCGAGGAGGTGGAAGTACCACTCAAATTCCAAGAGCATTTGCTCTTATTTGATGGCGCCCTAATACATAACAATCACATTACAAGGCTCGGTCCTTTAGGAAGACCAGGAGCAACGTGGCCGGTCTTAGCCGGATACACACCACATCCAGACATCGAAAGAATGCCTGCAGCAGAGCTGTTAATACAGCTAAAACAACTACTAAAAATTCACAGACAATTAGTTCAGTATGTAATGCGGACTTCAACAATTCAGCCAGCGATTAAACTTCCACAGCTGACCCCTCACCAGGGGAACACAAATAAAATTACACCACAGAACATCCAATCCTGCCTAGGTAAAGTTCCAGCTAAACGGGAACAGATACCATTCTGGTTGGCACAGAAAATTACCCAAATAGAGGCGGTGTTTCCTGACACCACCCCGCTGGAAAAACACAGGATTCTGACTATATGTCTCCCAATGGGAATCGCACCACACATTGAGGACTGTGACACTTGGGGTACAGTCTTTGCTTCCATCTATACAAAAACGCACGGTGTTCCATCCATTTCGGTAATACCAGATGTGCTAAAACAAATTCAAGATGAATACGGTCCAGAACCTGCTTTAACTCTTGGTATGAAACTACTGAAAGACTTCAAGCAGGTCTCGGCTATATTATTAGCCAACATAAAAGGTGAAGCAGCAAACGTGGCGATCCGCCAGAGGTTAAAAGAGACAGATATAGCAGACCAACCAGCTGAAATTGCCAGAATCATAGAAAAATCCTATGAAGAACTAGGCAGAGATAGTCTAGGTGGAATACCAGTAAAACCGCAACTGACTACAAGTCCAGAAAAAATGTTTTTTAATAATAATAATAATTCACCAAAAAAGAACTGGGATGGAAATAAACAATCCAATCCTAAAGAAAAGAAATTCCAGTCCAGAGGAAGGTCTCCTAGGCGAAGAGAGAAATCTCCAAACCCGAGACAAAGGTCACCCCAGAGTGACCCCTCTGGGAATAGATATAACCTTAGAAATAGGGATAATATTAAAAAACCTGATAGATATCAAGACATTGATACACGTCCCTCTCAATCTTTTCAGAATTCCTCGCAGAAATCGGAAAGAAGAGGACGATCAGAAGAGCACGCCAAGTCCAAAGACAAGGAACCTGCTCAACTGAAAAAGAAATCACAATTTCCAAAAAAGAAGGTAGCTAGTATCAAGGTAGTTAACAATGCCGAGAATACTGAGGACACAACTGAAAAACGGAGAGTGGGCTCAGACAATGCTAGACAGCGCAGCAGAGGTGAGCATAGCTCGCAAAGTCCTTATGAATCATCTGGAGACAGTGGACACGAATGAATACCTTCAAGTGGAAACTGCAGATACCAGAGTTAGCAAGCCCCACAAAATATACGAGATAACATTACGTATAGAGGGAGATAAGACTAGGAAAATTAGGGGACTATTTTGGGATAACCTCTCCAAAGGCTATGACATCCTTCTAGCTGAAAAAGACTGGCCACCAGAGTTTGTCAGGGAGTGCCCTCATGGCGAAGAAGTAATTATGCCTGCCTTCTCGAATCAAATACCGATTCATAAAAAATATACACTTGCTAGAAAGTGGGCAGTGGCCTTAGCACCTGCTTTATATAAAAATCATGTAGGATGGGATGAGGATTCTCCTCCTCACAAAGTCCAGTTAAAATCACAACCAACTGCACAAAGGCAGTACCCAATCAAGCAAGAAGCTAAAAAACAAGTAAATGAAATACTAGATCAGCTAGAATACCAGGGGGTGATTGAAACTTGCAACTCACAAATGAACAATCCTTTGTTTCCGGTCTCCAAACCAGACAATTCATATCGCCTAGTTTTGGATTACCGACACCTTAACACATGTTGCAAAACTTTTGCAGTGCAAAACTCACACAGTGCTGCACTAATGAATAACATAGTGCGCAAAAAATACAAAACAACCTTGGACATCTCCAATGGATTCTTTTGTCAAAACATAGCACCAGAGAGCAGATATTTAACAGCTTTCTCAGTAAATGGCACTCAAAAACAATTCTGTCGGTTAGCCCAGGGGTACAAGAACAGCCCGGGGGTATTCTCAGCGAGAGTAACAGAATTACTACAACTATATGATGATGAAGCATTATCTTATGTCGATGACATTTACTTAACAGATGATGACTTGGAAACTCACTTGAAAAGAGTGAACACCATAATACTTGGTTTCGCTGCAGAGGGTTACAAATTCAACTTTAAAAAGTCCAGAATTGCCCATCTGACGGTCCTATTCTTAGGATATGAGTTATCAAGTGAAGGTAAAAGCCTGGCAGACAATTTCCTAGAGAAATGTGCCGTAATCCAAGCTCCTAAAACACTAAAAAACCTACAGTCAATTCTAGGCTTCCTAAATTTCGGAAGAACATATATTGCAAATTACGCAGAAAGGGTCAAACCCCTTTATGATCTAATTAAACCAGACTTTAAAAGATCCAGTTGGACTCAAGCACACACAGAAATTTTGAGATCCTTACAAACAGACATGCTAATTAAAACAAAATTAGAAACCCGTGATAATACACGCAACCTTGTGATCCGAGTCATCCCAGGGAGATGCGGATTCACATACCTAACCTCTAATGAGGGAGATAAGGTACCAATTGCATTCAAATCACACTTGTACACAAAAGCTGAACAGAGATTCAGCAACAAAGGAAAAATTGTTCAAGCAGTTCAAACCGCAATAGCTAGAGAAAAAGACATAGCTGACGGTAGACATATCACAGTCAGAACAGCTGAATCAGCCTTCGAGGCACTAACAACACCGTGTAATTTACCAACAACAACATTGAATCCGGAATGGATACAATGGGTGAATTCAATCACAACGGACAAAGTATACTACTACTTTGATCCAGAATTAGAAGAATTGAAAAATCTAAAATATGAAAAGACGTATCCTCTGCCAATCGACATTCTGCCTCTACGACATTACGCCTGTGTAATCTATACAGACGGATCAGCACAACCCGCAGTAGGGGGTAAACAAGCTTACAGTGCTGCGTGCGCGATTGTTAAAGGTCGTTGGCACGAAGGGAAATTTAAACCAACCCTCACTAAAACACAATCTCTAGGAGATTGCACAGCTCAGCGAGCTGAACTACTAGCATTCAAGATGGCGCTTGAAAATACCGATCGAGAATTCCCCACACTTATAGTGTGCGATTCGTATTATTGCGTTCAGTCTTATAATGAATACTTGCAGATCTGGCTTCAGAACGGTTTCAAGGATGCGAAAGGTGGCACAATCAAGCATAAAATGCTCTGGGAACAAGTAGCTCTTTTACAAAAAGAACTACCAAAGACTCACGTGATACATACACTGAGTCATCAACGTGATGGCGTTCACGTTGCAGGGAATTCATTGGCTGATGAGGCCGCGAAAGCAGCTGTGCAAACGGCTTCCGTAGCAGCCGTCACCCGGTCAAAAACAAAAATAGACAGCGAAATATTACAAGCTGTCAGCGCTTCAGAAAAGGATTCGATAGAACCACTCCCTAAAGGCTTTCCAGTAAAATACTCATACATAACTGATGAAAACAATGTTCCTTTTGCTCGAATCCCTGGAGTGGGGGATAGGGCAATTCCAAACATGGAACACAGATTAGGACTAATAATAGCGGCACACGAAGGGCTTGCTTCTACCCATGCTGGCGTCTCAGCCACAGTATCATTATTAAAACAGAGATACTGGTGGCCACAAATGAGAAGACAAACAAGGAACTATGTTCTAGCATGTGAAATATGTAAAAAAATGAAAGTATCAACTGTGAGACGTCCAGCACAGACGCCCCTTCTAATCTCGGATAAACCATTAGCATGTGTTTATCTAGACCACTGCGGTCCCTTACAAAGGGATGGTAACTATAAATATATCTTGGTTGCAGTGGACTCATGCACGAGATTCATATGGATGTGGCCCCAGCGAACGGCTGACGCCAGAACTGTTATAAAAGATTTGCGGGTCTTTATCGGCACATACGCAATTGGCATTCTGCATTCGGACAATGGTCCTGCTTTTAGCTCTCGGGCTTATAAGGAGGCCATGGTCAGCATGGGCGTGCAATTGCGGTACTCTTGTCCATTTCACCCTGAGGGGAACGGAATTGTTGAAAGAAAAAACCGTGACATAAAGCAATCTATAACGGCAAAGGTATTAGGTTCGGGAGCTGGGTGGGTCAAACATCTAATAAGTGTCCAACGTAGTCTAAATAACTTGCCAAGAAATTCTCTGAAGGGATTCAGTCCGTACGAATTATTATTCGGAACTAGGATGTTGATCTCTGACCTTGATAGTCAGACTTCAGTGGTAATAGAAAAAACCTTTGATGTCAAAGACCGTTTGGCTATTTTGCAGGACTTAAACAAAACAAGAAAAGACCTGAGCAACATACAGTTGAAACAACAGCCAACGACCACTGAAGATTCACCACCTGTCCCAGCAAGACCTGTCTGGATTCCAAAAGTCGGGGATCTAGTCAGGGAGAAGATCGCGGTAAAGAAGGAATTTGGGCCTTCTTACAGAAAAGCAGTTCCTGTCTTGTCTGTCAACGGGACAAGATCAGTTGTACTACCGCCACTTGCTGGAAAAAAGGAGAACCGAGTTGTATCCATCGACCTGGTAAAACCACAACATGTGGCCGATAACAAACAGTAGGCCAAGTGGACTCCCAATAAGTAGCAGAACACCAAGGTTTGCTACCAGTACAGAGGTCCTATCAAAGAGGCTCATCACATTCGAAACGCCTACAGAAGAACAACAAGGACTATGCAACAATGCAATAGAACTAAGACCTCTGAAAACCCAAATAAAGACATTTAGCAGAGAGACACCAATCTATACTGAAGTACCAAGTGAAAATGCAAAAAACAAAAATCCTGAACCAATTGGAACAATTGACAGAACTGCATCTGGTTACTTCATCAACTTCGATGATTCCTCTGACGGCTTCAGTGAACAAAAGACACAGCCATCATCAAAATCCTTTAAAGACAAAGCTAAGGAACTTTTGAAACAACTGAAAGAAACATATCTGGTTTCTCCATGGATTGAATTTTGGGTGGGTTTTGGTGCATTTATCCTCATACTTTGGCTCATCATGGTATTTACTTTGGGACGCTTCATTGAGGGAAAATATGCTAAAATGGACACAGCAAGTCAGAACATCAACTTGGTCCTCAAACCACACACATCTTCACACGTCAAGAAACGAGAACTTTCTTCAGAACTTTCTTCAGCCAACTTCACAGCAATTCCAATACCTGGTGGGGTAGCCTGGGACAACACTGACTATGAAATTTATGGTCCGGTCGAGATCCTGAAATATCCACACCAAATCAAGATCTCCTTGAGTGATTTTGCAAAACCAAACTCATTTGCTGATGATTGGGACTTTGAAAGTATAAATAATATGATGTCTGACTTAGTAATGTCTGCTAAATTTACAAAACATGATTATTTGCAGGGTTCTACAAATTATGATAGTTTGTATTGCTATAACCATTATGGTAACCATTTCTTGCATAAATCTGCACAACCTAGAAATGTTTTAAATTATAATCAATGGGAACATTGTGCTACACCTCCAAAAGGGAGCTCTAGAACCGTTTATGACAAATATTCATATTTTTCAGGTTTTAACATAACTAATGCTGAAACATTTTATTACAAATTGTCAAACAAGACAGGGATGAAAACCATGATAACCAACACAAAATTGATTTATTCTGATTCGTTCTTTGAAAAAATGAATACTTTTGGATTTGATTATTGGGACAAAAATGTTGATTTGAAAAGTGTTTGGGGTACAAAAGAATGGCAAGTACAGGGTTTAGAAGCTTTGTTTAGAGCCTGCATGATCCCAGAACAAATGATATTTTTAAATGACACTGTTCAACAAACCACCTGTCTTGGCTTAGCCAAAATCAAAGATTTAAATAACCTGTCTATTCCAAAGCCGACAATGTTTAGCAATAGCTCTGAAACAGATGAAGAAATAGACATAAACCATATACTTAACCAAAACAGAACACATCCTGATTGGAAACAATGGTTGATCTGGCCCACAGATACAAATAACTGTCAAGATAGATTCCTGAATAAAACACAGGGTTTCAAAATGACCAGGCCAGACCCTAGATATCCCCAAAGACATCACCCAGGGATAATAACAACCTACAGTGTGGGCAAATGATGCCTTCAATGGCTACAAACTTCCACACTGCCTGAAATTAAGCAACACCTAACTTTACTTACTGATGGTGCTGACTTGCGTGATTTCATACTGGGACCACGCAAACAGCGTCATAAGCGTTTCATAGCAGCCTCTGTATATGCAGCATACAATGAGGCCTGGAAGGTTACTCAAATTGAGACAGCAGAGAGAATACGTGAAATTGATCGTATTAATTTGGAAAAATCACTTTCTGTAGTGGACAATGGGTTAATGACTCTGTCCTCCAGAATTTTTTCATTGGACAGCATTGTGTCTTCAGCAATCGATATATTATCGCAAGACTTACTGTTATTACAACATGGACAGTCACAATTGCGTTCTATTGTACAGCTTGGCTGGACGTTACAAAATCTGCGTTCAGGCTACGTGCCTTGGCGTTTAATCAACACAACGTCACTATTCCAAATCTTTAACCTTACTGATAGACAAATCGGTATGGCGCAGAAGGGTGCTGATTATACAATCTTGAGCATTGAAAAACTAGAAAGATTACCAATGACAATGTCAGAACGACCTGTCAGTGAATGGATAATCCACGGAATCATAAATATTCCAATCTCAACCTTCAGGTTTCAATACTGCCAAAAATATATACAGGCTGGCATGTACGAGAAATTGGGAAAGGGGTACCTTAAAACAACTTGGAACCTGCCCTATTCACATGCATGTGTCAGTAACAAAGGACAGAAAGTGTTTCTTAGTGGCAACAATTGTGCTATGTCACTAAGCGGCACGCTTCTGTGTAACGGTATTAGTTTGCACGGAGCCTGTGAAGGGAATTCATACAACCTTTCATGTCACCAGCAAGGCGCACCTGCAACTGAAATAGAACCATTCTTTCAAAGACTCTATAATGGGAGTTACATTCTTATTGTAGACCGCAGATGTTGTAGTCTTATGCCCGGGACTCCTTATCTCGTCACTACGACGGCGAAGGTCAAGTGCTGTGGACGTTCTTTATTCCCCAGCTCCTTTCCAGACAGGGAGGCAAGGGCATGGCCCGGTTTGAAAATTACTTCTATTCGAATAGATACTTTAAGCAGAATGAAAACAGTGCTTCTTCAGACGCCTACAAGGCTCACGTCATCTAAAGAAACGTATGATCTACAAGTCGCAAGGACGACTGCAGAGATACATACATTATTATCAACTAATTCCCCCGTACATTTCGCGGAAATCCTGAGCGAAATCTTAAATATTTCTGATACCACTGGGGTCTCAAAGGTATTTAAGACAGTATTTTCGATGGCATTAACACCATTCAAAGCCATACTGGGTATTTTTCCAGATTTCGTCCATTCGATTTTTGGCGGACTTCCCCTGATCCTGGGACTAATTGCAGGAATCGTATTCCTAGTCCTTATTTTTCGTTATGGCAACCCATGTCACAGATCAAACTCTCGCGACAATGGATGATACGATCCTAGCCATTGGATACCGGGACCGGATATCAAAAATCCTGGGACTCTCCCGGCTTAGAGACCTAAACATGACTTGGTTTCTATCATTTCGACCAATGTGGCAAAGGTGTGTTTTACCTGTACTAAGGTGTCTGCTATGCGGAGAAGAATGCGTGTTAGACACCTGTCTGACGCTACAATCGGATGCGCCGGTGGATGCAGATACACTGTTGGTTCTTACCAAGGTTCACGCACTGTGCTGCCCTCAAAGGCTGCCAATTCTGATGACGGCATTCCTGGAATCTTCACCACTACGATTGAAGAGTAGTGAAGTTCAAGATGAAAGCAGCATCGAACAGGTACGACCTTCTGTCAGCAATGCAAATCAGAATGTCAATGGAGACAATCATGCGCACGAATGCATGGTTACCCCTATTTCCGACTTAGAGGAACTTTCCCATGAAGCTGTTGACAGTTTTTTCGAAAGCCTGAATGATATGATGTTCTCTCCGGAACAGAAATAGAGACTTTTGAGTAAACTCGCACACGGCGTTCCCTGAATTCGGCCTTCAACTTTAAAAATAAAGTCACATGAACAATTACAATCCAGTTCACGGACAGCAACTTTTTTCAGCAAGCCCTTAAAATATTTTTCTATATATTTTTTCCCCGGGACACTGATCTTCTGCTTAAAGTAAGAAAACTATTCCTAGAGAACTAAGATTTCTATTTTTAGATACTTTATAGACTTTATATAGACTTTAGCTGCCCGCTGGTATGTTCACAAAATATATTATGTGATGAAATGGTTTCGACTTTTCTTTCTGTATAGCCATATTAAGAGCCATTTCATGTGTATTTCTCATATACCAACAAGCAATAATGCATAAAATGCGTGCTTACTTTTGCATTTAATTCATAGCTTAAGTGCATACAATATATGACTGCAATTTTTCAGTATATTTGAAAATTTCAAAATGCATTTATGTATTTTGGGGTGGTAAGGTATACACTATACTCTATAGTATGTTGTACTATGTTATACTATGCATAGATTAGTAGATATGACCATAGTTAGCGTGGAGTGGGTGTCGTGTATTTCTATAGGTTCTGAATCGATCCCCCTATTCCTGACCCTATTCTGGTTAAACTACCTAGCTAGTTAACTAACAGTCAGCCCATGAGGCAAGAAAACCCCCATGATGCAGATACCGTTATCTGACGCAGTCACACTACGGCACAGGAACGTGTTATCTGATTAGGTCATAACGCTTGAGATCTAATTAGACAAGCGACATTCCTCCAGCCCCTGATAAGGCATACGACGTTCTCATAACAAATCAAACCTATGACAACCTGGATAATCCGTGCGGCCATTGTTTTGATTTCACAGAGAACTTTAGTAAAGAATGTGCTAACGAGCAAGTCGTATGACATCTTTATTGACGTACCTATGTCCATCCTTACGTCAATCCCGGCACCTTTAAGGTATAAATATTGCCGACCTTGCCCTATGCAAACACACGCGTGGTGACAAGACGGAGCAGCCATACTTGCCGAAGCCGAGAGCAGAAGCAGACCCCGCAGGCAACAGCCCCGCCTTCCTGACGCGCTGAGAGACGCGCTGCTATCTCAAGCCGAGAGACCCAGCACCGGCGCTTCCGGGTAGCCCTCGCAGGCAGCCTGGAATATCGAGAGCAGAGAAAGAGATACCATTCCTCATTCATCCTAAATTCCAGGTACAGAACTGAATAACCCCTCCTAGAGAATTCTTTAGTTATTCACTTGGCAAAAACAAACTTAACTTAAACTGTAACTTTCTATTCCCGCCCACGCATTAGACTTAGGTCAGGTACACGGGGTAGGCGTATTTAGAAACACCAGTTGAGTACGTTTAGTCAAATGTATATGTGTATGTAAATATATTTTAATCATTTTAAACATCATATGGCTCAGAAACCATATCAATGTTTTTACAGTATTATTTTATACTATTGCTTCTAATGTATGCACTTTACTTAACTATAAGTATTGCAATAACATCGATCCATTTCTCTTGTACGAGAAAAGAGACTGATCAATAAATAACATCTTTTATTGAACACGCCCGTCTCTTCCTTTTCTCTACATTCTGATGAGACTAAGAATGCACGTACTGACTGAGTAAAATAATTGCCTTGTGCTCACACGACTCTTGAGATTGACTCTTGATTAGGGGAGAGCAAAGTTGTCATGTTCTATGGTTGTCAGAAACTAAATCCCTTCTTGTCTAATCAGGGGAGTTAATCCTTCCTTGAACATTCGAGAAAGTTTCTAGCGAACTCTGAGCTTAGCTGGCAAACCCAAAAATTAAGTCTAGTTTCGACAGTAGTAGACCTAGTTAACGTCTGGCCTAGGCCTTTACTGCTGTAGGTACTATTCCAATGCGCAGAGCCTATTGGGAAAATAGGAGCTACACTACAGGGTCTCTACTCAGAGCTCCCTCTCTCCCTCCTTCCCTCTCGTCCTCCCTCTCTCTCCCTCCAGGCCGTGTCTCCTTTTTTTGTTTTAACAAATTGAGCACCGTCTGTATTTTATTCTCATTCAATCTCCCATCATTGTATCTCGCTCCCTGCTTCCCTCACTGTCTGCCTTCTTCCGTCTTCCCTCTCCTCTCGTTTCCTTCACTTTCTGCCCTCTCTGTTTCTATCGTCCGTCTCTCTCGCTTGCCATCACTCTTCCTTTTCTGTCACTCGTGCATGTTGCATTACAAATGCTATAGGTGTCACCTTTGCAAAAGTTATAACTATTGGCATTGTAAATGACAAAGCTATTAATTAAAAAAACAACACATAAATAAAATAAATGTAATTTATAAGACCAATAGTTCAAACTTTCCCAATGCGAGACCTATTGCATTTCCAATGCTTGTTTGCTTCTGTAACCCCTACCCGTTTCCGGCCCCTGCTCCCCGGCGGCCCCACCCCACTTGTCGCCCATTCGCCGCCCCACTCCCGCCTCCCAGCTGCTCCTCCCTCCCTCACCCCCTCCTTATCATGGAGGCCGCTGCGCGACAGGAAGAGTGACCCTGACCCTGCTCGCAGGCCAGGTCGCTCCCCTTCTGCCGCACAGCTCCTCCTGCTGCGCCAGTGCTCCCGCTACTGCTCCGTGGCGCTGTGAGGCGCGGGTTCGATCCCACGGTGCCTGACAGCCGACCCGCCTTTCTGTTGCTCCTTGCTGCCCAGTGTTTGCCCCGTTTTGCATAACTTACTGTTTGCTTTTGTATAATTTACTGTTTTGTGCCTTTGTGCCCTTTTTTTTCTCTTTTTTTCCCTTTGCCTTTTTCCCCCCCTTCTCCCGCTGCCTCACCCCCATTTTTGCTTCTGGAACACCTGCCCGTTTCCTGCTGCTGCTTTCCGGCGGCCCGCCCCCCTCGTCGCCTATTCCTTCCCCGCTCCCGCCTTTCCGCTGCTCCTCCCTCCCTCCCCGCATTATCATCGAGGCGGTTGCGCGGCCGCGCAGCGGACGCGCCGGAGGTGCGCCAGAGGCAAGCCTGTCTGCTCCTGGACCACGCCCAGCGCCAGAACCCCTGGACCCCGCAATCGCCACAACCCCAAACTCAGGTACGACACCAGCACTCTCCACGCACTCAACACCGGATGACACCACACCTGCCAGGCCACCCCGAAACGCACCCTGGGACCCTTCTCCTGCCACAACTGCAGATTCACCTGCGACAACACCGCCAAACCACCAAAGACTGAACTCAATCACCTCCGCTGCATACTCCTGAACATCCGCTCCGCATGCAAACACGCCGTCGAGCTTTGGGACCTGCTCGACACCTCTGCCCCAGACGTCGCCTTCCTGACCGAGACCTGGTGGAACGAATCTTCAGCACCCGACATCGCCATGGCCATCCCGGACGGTTACAAAATCTCACGCAGAGACCGCACCAACGGAATAGGAGGAGGAATAGCCATCATACACAAGTCCTCCCTCAAGGTCTCCACACACTCAGAGGACACCCTCAGCAGCACAGAACACCTTCGCTTCTGGATCTGCATAGACCCCAACACCACCCTTAGAGGAACCCTCGTCTACAGACCCCCCGGACCCAGACCACAGTTCAGCGACTCCATCGCTGACCTCGTCAGCACCCACGAACTCGCGTCTACGAACTACATCTTCCTCAGAGACCTGAACTTCCACCTAGAGAACAACAACGATGCCAACTGCACCACCCTGATCGACAACCTCGACAACCTCGGCCTCAGTCAACTGTTCATCGCACCCACCCACGTCGCTGGCCACACGCTTGACACTATCCTCTCCTCAAGCACCCACGTCTCCTTCAAGTACACCATCGAACTCATCTGGACCGACCACCACTGCGTCCACTTCACCTACTAGAAGCACACTGCGCACGACCACCCCCAGCAACTGCCCCGCCGCTACTGGAGCAAAGTCACCGAAGACCGGCTGCCCAACACCCTCGCCCAGAACCCGCCCACCAACCCCACCGACCCAGACACCGCCGCCCGCAACTTCAGTCAATGGATGAACGAGTGCCCCAATACCCTCGCCCCGCTCAAGAAACCCTCCAACAACCGCACCAGCAAGAAAGCCGCCTGGTTCACAGAAGAGCTCCAGGCCTCCAAACGAACATGCCGAAAATTAGAGAGGAAATGGCTCCACGAATGAACACCGAGCAGCCACGCAGCCCACAAGGACGCCACCCGCAAGCATCACCAACTCATCAGGACAGCCAAGCGATCATCCTTCAAAGCCCGCCTAGACAGCAACGCACATGACAGCAGACATCTTCAGCATAGTCAAGGAATTTTCCAACCCCAGCGCCAACACCAATGACATCCCGCCCTCACAAGAACTGTGCGACGCACTGGCCACCTACTTCCACCGCAGGATCGCCGACATCCACGAAAGCTTCAACACCACGAACGCCCCTCCAGCACCCGGCCTCACCACCCCGGCAAACACCACCCGCACCAACCGCCTTACCTCCTGGACCAACATTAACGACGAAGAAACACGCAAAATCATGAACTCCATCCACTCAGGATCACCGTCAGACCCTTTCCCATAACACATATTCAACAAAGCAGACACAGCCATCGCACCCAACTTCGGAAAGTTATCAACACCTCCCTCGAGACACCCACTTTCCCGGACAGCTGGAAGCACGCTGAGATCAACGCTCTCCTCAAGAAGCCCAAGGCGGACCCCAAGGACCTCAAGAACTTCCGGACCATCTCCCTGCTCCCATTACCGGCAAAAGTCCTTGAGAAAGTCGTCAACATGCAACTGACCCTCTACCTCGAGGACAACAACATCCTAGACCCATCCCAGTCCGGGTTCCGAAGAAACAAACCACAGCACCGAGACAGCCCTCATTGCCGCCACAGAAGACATCAGGACTCAACTGGACAACGGCGAGACATGGGCCCTCATCCTCCTAGACCTGTCAGTGGCCTTCGACACGGTATGCCACCGCACGCTAAAAACACGCCTACAAGATGCCGGAATCCAGGAGAAGGCCCTGGACTGGACCACATCCTACCTCTCCAGAAGAACCCAGAGTGTCCGCCCCCCACTTTCGCTCCGAAGCAACCAACATCATCTGTGGCGTACCCCAGGGCTCGTCCCTCAGCCCGACGCTGTTCAACATCTACATGGCCCCCCTCGCCCAAGTCACCCGCCAACACGATCTCAACATCATCTCCTACGCCAACAACACCCAGCTAATCCTCTCCCTCACCAAGGACCCACACACCGCCAAGACTAACCTCCACGAAGGCATGAAGGCCATCGCTGAATGGATGAGGAGCAGCCGGCTGAATATGAACTCGAACAAGACGAAGGTCCTCATCCTCGGGCCCACCCCCTCTGCCTGGGACGACTCCTGGTGGCCCACCCCACTAGGAACAGCACCGACGCCCACGGACCACGCACGCAACCTGGGATTCATCCTCGACTCTTCCCTCTCCATGTCAAAGCAGGTCAATGCAGTCTCCTCCTCCTGCTACAACACCCTCTGCATGCTCCGCAGGATCTACAAGTGGATCCCCACCGAAACAAGGAGAACTGTGACCCAGGCCCTCGTCAGCAGCATGGCAACTCACTCTACGCAGGGATCCCGACCAAACTCCTGCGACAACTACAACGCATCCAAAACGCCTGCGCCAGATTGATCCTCAACATCCTGCGCCGCAGCCCCATCACCCCCCACTTGAGAAACCTTCACTGGCTCCCCGTCAAAAAGAGGATCACCTTCAAGCTACTCACCCATTCACACAAGGCCCTCCACAACACCGGACCAGCCTACCTCAACATTAAACTAAGCTTCTACACCCCCACCTGCCAGCTCCGCTCAGCCAGCCTCGCCACTGTCCCCCGCACCCAACGAACGACCGCCGGTGGTAGATCGTTCTCCCTCGCCGCCAAGACCTGGAACTCCCTCCCCACCCACCTATGGCAGACCTAAGACCTGCTCACCTTCAGAAAACTCCTCAGGACCTGGCTCTTCGAGCAGTAGCAGCACCCCCTACCCCCAGCACCTTGAGACCCTTACAGGGAAGTAGCGCGCTCTATAAATTCAGTGATTGATTGATTGATTGATTGGTAGACATACCGTCTATTACCCACTTGATGCCCCTATACTTGGACCTCGCCCATAGACAGCTGGTACATAAATTGAACTATAAACTTCTCATGTTCTGGCACAGGTTGTGGTCTGTGGATTAGCGTGTGTCTTACCGTGAGCCATTAATTAGTCTCTTGAAGTTCCCACAGGTAACCTCTATCTCCTGATTTAGATCTCAAAGGGATCTACTGGGGATGATTGAGATGGAGGGTTTTTGGTCAAACCCGGTAAGTCTGGCCATCATACCATGGGTGAGGCTGAAAACATGTTTTGGGAAGCTATAGCAGAACAAGCTCTGGCAAAAACTGAGGGACTCATGAATTTCTAAATTTTAAACCTGTTGCCCACTTTGAGGACACTATTGATGAAATTGTCCCCCCTCTGGCACATACATTATTCTTTCAGTTCCGCTATAAGACCTTACCCAAAAAACTGTTTTGCACAAAGTGGCACATTGATGTTTTTAATGACGAACTCTGCCATGTGTGCGATGCCAGTTCCGAATCCATTGTGCATTTGCTTTTTTTCTATCCATATTACAAATCTTTTAGAAAAAAATGGATAATTCCTCTATGTAAACTGGTTGGCCTGGCCACTACCTTGAGGTGCTGAGAATTTTGCAAACCGATACACACAGAGTAGTGGTCTTTGGCCTTTCCAGATACTGGCATCCACTGTAGATCAAGCGTTCCAAGTGCACTGTCTGACGCACAGAACATTTCATGTTTTAACCTCCTGTTTTTAACGATTTTATGGTATTTATGTTATGCAAAACCAATTATCTATATTTCGTATTTGAACTATTATGTGCTGTGTACTTTTTGATCTTTGTAATTGAAATAAAGTTGATGATGATGATGACGTAAAATGAGCAGCAGGAACGATGATATTGTCAATTGATAATCAAGGCATTAGAGTAATTAAAAAGCACCACAGCTCAATAATAGAAAACTGATTTTACATCAACAGGTAGCATGATTCCATAATCAATTATATACAGTCAATAATCGAGATCTTATAGACCACATCCATCTCAAAAACATTGCTACTGGGATCGCATAGCGGAGTGATGGATCAGTGCATAGAATTCTCAGGGCAACAGTACTTGAACTAGTACCCATGTTCCTGCATGTCTGCGCCAACCATACTTAGCGGGGGCCAACTTAAGTGGGACAGACAAACAATATATGCGAATAGGTTTCTTCTAGATCAATGTAATTAGGGAATTTGTTGTCACCTGATGTAATCCATTTGGTGGTGAAAAACTTTAGTTGGTAGACAGCCCGCTCTAAATTCAAAATACAATTTACAATCAAGGGGCTTTGAAATTCCATCCCAGTAATACTCGAGGCTCGACCAGGGTTTTATTTTTAAAAAGCGCTCCGTCAACATTGTGCAATCACTTCTTCTGTTTTTTTTGTTTACATTTTTTTATTAGGGTTTTTTACATTTCCAAGATGGGTCACAGAACAATCAACATGGATGTTATCATTACATGACAATTACAATCGTGGTTCAATGGCAACAGGTTGGCCCTTGTCTCTTGGGTGTGACAATTGTGCAATGAGTCCCCTGAACTCGTCAGTGGGCTATCGTGTTGCAGAATGCCATGTCTTAGTGTACCTGATCCCTTGGACGATATGATTGTGGGGTCAAGTGGAGCTGTTACCCTTCTGTCAGTGTTCTACCCTACTTGACTTGTGTTAACAGCAATGTTGTATGCAAGCGTGTCGGACTTGAACCTGACGACTGAAGTTAAACTGGGATCCGTGGGGAGGATACCCCCCGAGGAGGTGAAAGGGAAGGAGGGAGAGGAATGTAGCATGATGAAGGGATAACGTCGAGCGGAGGGGGCGCGGCGCATCTAGGCGGTGCCCCGGCAGACACCATCTGGCGGGAGCTGGCAGTGTGTGTCGCGGGGGGGCAAGCATGACAAAGGGAGGGGGAGGACGACCTGCGGCCGCATCAAATGACCGTATCTACAGGGTTGGCTGTCGCGGTGCGTCGACTTCCCTTCAGTGGTGCTGTGTGTGCAATAGTGGTAAGGCCTGTGGGCTGGCGTCCCGAAGGGGGGCCATCATGTTGAGACTGTGTTGGCTCTGGGGTGCCTTGAACTGTCGTCTCGTGCTTAAACTGTATCAGCAGGTGTGCCCACTCTGTAGAGATAGGGTGTTTGCGTGTACCTTTTACCTCTTCCTCTCTCAGGATCTCTTCCTCCGCCGCTCCCCACTTATTTACGGCTCCCACCCAGGCCGCTTCTGACGGTCCCGTAGGGGCCCTCCAGTGCATGGCTATATTCCATTTGGCCAGGAGGACGGCTAAGGATGCGAATCGCCACTTCAGTGTCTTGGACTTCTTCTTCTTATAAATACATAGGGTGCAAGTCTCCCAAGTGGTAATGTGTTGTAAATGTACCCGCACGTGCAGCGTACGGTGTACCTTGTTCCAGTATGCTTGCAGGGACGGGCAGTCCCAGAACATATGTTGAAAGGTTGCGTTCAGCAACTGGCATCGGGGACAACGGAATTCTGTGTCGGGATAATATTTATGCAGCTTGTCGGGCGGTAGATAAGCTCGGTGTAAGATGTTGCACTGTATATTTTTGAAGCGGGCGTTCCGGGAAACTTTTTGGGGGTACTCTAGCACTCGTGCCCACTCCGTGTCGTGGAGGACTCGTCCTATGTCATCCTCTCAGGATTGACGCAGCCTGTCTAGAGGATTATCAATGAGTTCCCGAATGGCTTTGTAATGCCATGTCACCAGATGCCTGCCCGTCCCCATACGCAGTATCGTGTGCAACACTGGGTGCGTTTGGGGTTCCCCTGCCCGTGAGTCCCAGTATGCTCGGCTGCTGTCTATCAGTTGTCTATGCTTTAGAAATTGCCCAGGAGGGAGGTCGTACCACTCGATCAGTGGTTTGAATGTCTTCAATTGTCCCTCCTGGAACAGAGCTTCCATTTCTGACACCTCACTATCTGTCCAGGTCTGCAGGTCCCTGTCAGTGTAATATCCCTCCTTCCGGGGGAAGCCTACTAGGGGGAGCAGCGAGGAGTATAGCGGCCGCTCTTTGGATAGTCTGTGGATGCGCATCATGCATTGGCGGGCTATGGCGACTTGCACCGGGTACGTGCGGTCTGGCTTGGAGCCTGGCATCAAGATTCGCCAAAGGAGGGGTAGTGGCAGCCCCCCGTTTTCGGTGACCGTCTCTCCCATCTGCCTCTCCGCTGTCCAACAAGACAACCACTGGAGTTGCGCAGCTAGAAATTATGATTCGAATGATGGGGCGCCCAGACCTCCACTCGTAGTGGGGAGCTGCAGAGTGCGTAGGGCTACTCTGCGTCGCCCATCCCCCCAGATCAATGTTGTAAGGAGCGTGTCCAGTTATCGGAAGAAGGATCGAGGTGGAATCACCAGGAGGTTTGTGAAATGATACAGTAGTCTGGGTACCATTATCATTTTGGCAATGGCTATCTTCCCTATAGGTGCCAGGGGGAGTGACTTCCAGAAGCCTATTTCGGACCGAAGCGTTATGAACACGGGGTAACCCAATCAAAGTCAGAGGGACCTGGGTGTCAATATGTTATAGAAAAAATGGTCCCAGACATTAATTTAACTTACGCATTAGTCAGAACAAAAATCACTTCATCTCTTCAATGTAGAATACCATTTGAATGAATCCTTTGGGAATATAACACCAAATAAATGATCTTGAGCCCAAGATAATTTTGTTGAAGCAGAAAAACACAATTAAAACAGAACAAAATGTATCCAATATATCAGAATTTATCGTATTTACTCTGCAAATTGCAGAAAACATTTGATATTTACAATATATAAAAAAGCAATTATTTACAAACAAGGGTTCATTTTATCACAGTTATATGTGCACAGAGAAAGAGTAAAGGTACGTGCTCGTGTGTGAGAAAGAGACCAAGAGGGTCAGTGAAGAAGTAATAATACAGTAATTCTCTTTAAACCACACTTAAGATAGAAATCCTTAAAGTGGTAGACATGAGCCTGCCCTCGCTGTCATTTTTCAGCAGAAAAAGTCCTTTCTTGCTACTGACAAATCATAAATGTCCTCAAAATTCAAATCAATAGCACCAAAGGCAAAGGGAGGGAGGGGGAAGGTAACAATATAGGTACAGGCTCCAAAAGGGTAAAGTCGACGTTTCGACCCAAAAATAAACAGGGTAGCTGTTATCCTCAGGCATGGGTCTTCATCAGGACATGGGGGGATGGGGGCGGGGGGACCAAGAACTCAATGTGCACAAAAAAATTGACCCCAATCGTGGGTACCCAACAATGGTGTGCCCCTGGTGCGTTATCAATCAGCACCCCAAATCGTCAGACAATTCAGTTCCAACGCACTCCAGCCGCACCACGATTTTCGAACAATCCTAGTACTGCCCTCGTGATTTGATAGATGTCGCTTAGTTTCCAGTATGGGAGGTGAAAAAGTTCTAAACACCCCCTCGAGTGCCAGACTCCAAACGTACTCTCCTCTTCAAAAGGCCGAAAAGGCGGGCAGGAACCATTCAAATGGTATTCCACATTGAAGAGATGAAGTGATTTTTGTTCTGACTAATGCGTAAGTTAAATTAATGTCTGGGACCATTATTTCGGACCGAAGGCCTGCAAGTGCGCTGCGGTGGTTACCCTCGTAAAGACCTTCCGGAGAATGGTATAACCGCACGCCCAGATATCTGGGGCCCGCTGTACTCCATTTTAGGGTCTGCGCGCCTACCTGTATATCGTGGGGTGCCAGGTCTGGACTAAGTGGGTATATTGCTGACTTGTCCCAGTTTACTTTGAGACCTGACATATCTCCGAACTCCTGCAGAGTACGCCAGATGGGGTGAGATCGCCTGTTACGTTCCGGACATAGACCAGCAGGTCGTCCCCTCCCTCCCGCCGTAACCGAATGGCCAGGGGCTCTACAGCCAGCGCGAACAGAAGGGTGGAGAGGGGACACCCCTGCCTGGTTCCCCTCTCCACCAGAAACGGGGCTGAGATTAGTTTTCCGACTCTTATCCTGGAGGTTAGACCTCTATACAGAAGCTGGGTGTATGCCATCAGACTGGGACTAATCTGAATGGCCCGCAGGACAGCGAAAAGGTGGGGCCAGGTCAGGGTGTCAAACGCCTTTTCCAGATCGAAGATCAGGCAGGCTGCTCGCGGGAAACAGTTCACAGCATCATGTTGTATGTGGAATAGCCGGCGTAAATTGTGGAAGGTGTTGCGGCGGGGAACAAAGCCGCACTGGTCGGGATGTACCAGCGCCGGGTGGATTTGACTGTAGCGGTCGGCTAACAGCTTCCCTAGGAGTTTACAGTCTGCGTTTAGTAGTGTAATAGGCCTATAAAAGGCCGGGAGTGTGGGGTCTCTGTGCGGTTTTTGGAACGTTACGACTAGTGACTCGCGGAACGAGGCTGGTAGGATGCCCTTAGTCAGGGCCTCCCCGTATATGGACGCCAAGTGGGGTGTTAGGTCAGCCGCGAAGGTTTTGAGGTATTCCAGGGGGAAGCCGTCCAGGCCAGGCGCTTTCTTCTTTGCTAGCGAGTTTATGGCGCGCTTTATGTCGTGGGGTGTAATTGTACTGTCTAGATCTTTTCTATCTGCTGGAGATATGACAGGCATGCACGACGGGCTTAAGAATTGGGGTAGTTCGCACAGTGTCGTTGGCACCGGGGCGCGGTATACCGCGGCGTAGTAGTCTTGGAATATGTGTAAGATGTCTAGTTGGGAGTGTTTAAGGTGGCCGTGTGAGTCCATAAGTTCCATGATGGGGTGAGCTATCGTGTCCTGTTTGGTCAGCCAAGCTAGGAACGCGCCCGTTCTGTTGCCCTCCCTGTGTGCTCGGGCCGCATAGGCTCGGAAGTTATATTTGCACAATTCTCTCATAGCCTCCGCGTGTGCGAGTTTCGCTGCTGAGTGTTGCACAAGTGTGGCTTTCCCTTGATCTGTGTCCCGGGAGAGATCCGGCAGCGATTTCTCCGCTCCGCTCAGTGCCTGCTCTAGCGTGCGCCGCACTCCCACCACCTGCTGAATGCAATGACCCCTGGCACTAACTTTGTATGCGTTCCACTCTATTGCCCTGGAAGAGGCTGTGCCAGCGTTGTGCAGAAAGTGGTCCCTGATGAACTCTCCGTGTGTGGCGAAAGACTTGATCAGTAAGACACTCCTGGGGGAGTTTCCACGTTGGGACTGGGGGGTGAGGTGGCCGCCAGCGTAGGGTCACTATGTGCGCGTCATGGTCTGATAGTATTCGCCCCATGTAATCTGCATGCTGTATCTTGGGGATCAGGTTTGTGGTACATAGGAACCTATCTAGTCTCACTCGCAGGTCGTGTGGAATGGAATGGAAAGAGTAAAGCCGCTCGGTTGGGTGTAGTGCTCTCCATGCGTCTACCAGGGACCAGTGATCCAGCCACCGGCGGAAGCGCTCTGTTTGTTTGTGTGCTGGCAAGTGGAGTGGTGGGGGGTGTGATCTGTCAAGGTGTAAGTCTAGAGCACAATTGAAATCCCCTCCCAGGAGCCAAGGTATGCCTGCATGGCGGGCCAGGACACCAGTAAGGGTGTTCCTGATCTGTGTTGGGGGCATACACACACCCCACAAGGATTGACTGGCCTTCTAGCAGGCCTATCAGTATTGCATAACGGCCTTCCCTGTCGATGATCCTGGCGTGTTCTTTAAAGGGGACCCCCGGCCTAATCCATATGAGTGTGCCTCTAGCGAAAGCGGAGTCCCCATTGGCGCATATCACGCCACGCCATTTTTTGTGCAATCGGCCTACCTCTTGCGCCGTCAAGTGTGTCTCCTGTAGGAGGGCCACCTGGGCTTGTTGACGTTTAACATATGCGTATATCGAATATCGTTTGCTGGCCGTGTGCATGCCCCTGACGTTGAGTGTGAGGATCTTGAAGTCCGTGTTTGACATTTTGTGTATCATGTGGCGTCTGTGCGATCTGAGTGTCTGTCACGGGTGTGTCCCCTGCCCGACTCACCCCCGCCCACCTCCCGCCGCCCTCCGTCTTCTAGAAGTCTAAGCTGTTCGCTCTGTGCGCCTCTTGCTCGCTCGGGACTAGCTGAGAGAAGTAGAATGTAAAAGGGAGTAAAAAACTGCAACTTCAGGGAACAGTCCCAACATCGGGGACCCGTTGCACGTTATCGTGGGGTCGTGGAAGGACATCTCTCCGGCCACCGCCGGCTCGGCTCCGCGGTCGTTGAAAGCTGCAGCTGGGTTGGGAAGCCCCTGATCTTGAGGGTCTCCACAATGTAGGTCAACAATCAGCAGGCATCTGAGCTCGACTAGCGGCCATGGTCCGGCATCAGAAGTCATTGAACTTGCTGAGTATCCTGTGCTTGCCGCTGCCTTGTTTGATCAATGTGTCCGCTGTTTGGGGGGTCACCATGGGAGGTGTCACAGAGCCCTCCCGGGACTCGGGCCCATCACTGCCCTCATCCTCCGAGCTGAATAGGTGGGGCCCCTCCTCTATGTCCGAGCCTCTCCTCCCAGGGTCCAGGACGGCCACCGCCCTCAGCGCCTTCTGGCGCTCAGCGATAATTTGTGTCAGGTCCGGGAAGCCTGTTCCCGAGGGGCTGGACCGTACCTCCAGTTGTGTTAGGTTGAGTTTTCGAGGTCGTCGTCCCCCTCTACGCGCTCTGGAGTTGTTTCGTGTGGGTGAGGTGTTAGCTCGGCGCGGAAGATGTTGTTCTATCCAGGTGTCCTCTTCCTTCGGGTCAGAGAAGAAGTGTGTGCTCCCGTTGTGGACAATCCGGAGGCGAGCCGGGAACAGGAGAGCATATTGAATATTCTGTTGACGCAGGGTACGCTTGACTGTTTGGAAGGTGGCTCTTTGATGCTGTACTGCTTGGGAGTAATCGGGGAAACAACATCACTTGCTTGTCTTCTACCTGCAATCGACCCTGAACTTTGGCCGCGCAGAGAATGGTGTCCCTATCCCGGAAGTGTAGTAGTTTCATCAGGTAGGGTCTGGGGGGAGGCCCGGCTTGGGCTTCCACGCTGGTACTTGGTGCGCCCGTTCGATGGAGAAGTGGGGGGTCAGGTCCTCAGCGGGCGTGAATGTTGTGATCCATTCTGTGATGTACTTGACAGGGTCGGCCCCCTCCAACCCCTCCGGCAGATTCATGACGCGGATGTTGCTCCTGCGGGAGCGCCCTTCCAAGTTGTCTGTCTTGTGCTCAAGTATCTGGATCCGGGTTTGGAGATCTTTTAGGGTTTGGTGATGTTGTTGCACCTGTGACTCCATTGTCTGTATTGTCGTTGCGCCCTGGTTCACCCTGTCGGCGAGCTTCCTGTGGTCGTCCCGCAAGATGTTAAGGTCTGGGGCCAGAGTTTCGAACTTTTGTTCCATCGCCACTCTGGAGTGTTCTATGGCCACTAAGACTTGGTCCAGTTTTCTGGACATAGCGTCTTCTCTGGTAGGTTCGTCTTGTGACCTCGTTATGGCTGGCGTCTGGGCGGGCGTCTTCTGTGGGCGGCCCATGATGAGGGGGGTCGACTTCCCGGTGTATCTTTCTGGATCCGGTGGTTGTTGGCGGTCCACCCTGGTCTCGCCGTTTGAAGGACCAGTGGTGGCTTGTTGGTTCCGCTTCTCGGGCTTGGGGCTGTATTCGTGGCGAGGTGTTGGTGCGCTCTCCCGTGGCAGTCCAGGCCGATGGTGTCACAGGGTGTCACTCCCTCGCGGTGTCGAGGATGCGATTGGGGCAACAGTCGACTCTTATCTCGCAGGGAGTGCCAGGGTGGTCGCCCTGCATCGGGTGCTGGTCGCTGTGTTTTGCGTTGGTGCAATCTGGCACCTCACCGGCGGTAAAGCGGGGGTGCTGGTGTCATCTGTCAACAGGGTTCCCCGTTTACATCCCCCCAGCAGCTTCGTGGATGCCTCCGTCGCAGACGGCGATGACGCGTCTTCTTTCCAGGCCTCAGTGCGTTCAGGGCCGCCCAGCCCCTCGCAGTGTACCCGGGCAGCAGGCACGCAGCCCCGGTCTGGCCTGCGCTACTATGGCCTTGCTGTTAGTTAGGGAGGGCGGGCCCAAGCACGCTTGTAATCTTCTATTGCGCTACGGGCGCGTCGCTTGGCGCCAGGTGTTAGTCGCTGTGTTTGGTGCTGATGTGGCCTGGCCCCTCACCCCCCCCTGCTTACGTCCCCCCAGCAACACCGTAGCAGACGCCGATGGTGCAACTTCTTTCCTGGCCTCAATGCATTCGGGGTCGACCAACCGCTTTCGGTGCACCCGGGCAGCAGGCCCACATCCGGCCTGGCCTGCGCTACTATGGCCTAGCTGTCAGTTAGGGAGGGCGCGCCCGAGCGTGCTCGTGAACTTCTATTGTAATGCGGGCGTAACGTCTAGGCAGTATTGTCTTCCCAGGATGTCACCTCCCGGAGGGCTACCCTTGCCTGTCCTCGCCGGGGTCTCGTGGGGGCATTGATGGCAGTCACTGAGCGCGGCGCGGCTGCTCGCCCCGTGAATTGCGCACAGTCTCTGGGCTCCGGCCGCCGCCGCCGCCTCACCTGGTGGTTGTAGGGAACACGTCCCCTGTGGTGCCGGTCTCCGACTCCCTTCGCACCACTTTTTGAGCGCCGCTGCCTCGTTATACCTCAGGGTGTTGGCTCGGGGTCCTTTTCGCAGGCTGGGCCAGACGGGGAGGGGCCTCCCTCCGCACTGTTGCTGTGGCGCTGCTCGGCAATTCGGGGGGTCCGTTTTCTCGAGGACCGGTCCGCCGAGTCCAACAGCCACCTTCCGCTCGGTCCTGCTCGATCTGCCCGGGTTACACCAGGGTTAGCCGGCCGTTAGAGGCCCGCGATGTTCCGCCGCTGGTCCGCCATTTTGGGGAGGTCGCTCGCCAAGGTTTTAGGCAGGGTGTTTTCATCCCCGCTGTTCCGTACTTCCGCAATCAAGGCATACCGGCATGATCCCTGCCGACTCCGGGATCCGATGACGGGCACTGCGATGTGTGAGGACACCTAGAATGGGCACAAGAGGCCGCGGTCGCCGGCCGGCAGCCAGAGCCTCACGGAGAGACGTCCACCATCTTGACTGGTCCGGCCACGCCCCGAGCAATCACTTCTTCTGTTAACCTCTCATTTAATTAATTCCCAATATCTTTCCTTAATTGTATCTCTTGATGGGAAGTTGGAGCTAGATGGCATTTTCCACATATGCGACAAACCCATGCTGACCAAGAGACTTCTAATATCACGCAGCCGCTAACTTTAGGAAAGTGATCAGCCTCGATGATATTGTTAAGACCTTTTGCAAAGGCAGCCAGTTCTGGGGTGAACCAGATTCTGCGACAGTATAAAATAGAGTGTAGCCTAGCTAGATCTACCAGTGCTTTTCTGCCTAAGTCATTCCACAAAGGTAACATGGGTGTGCTTTGTGGTAGGCTTGCAATCACTCTGAAGAACCTGTTCTCTGATACGGCTAGCTTTGTGAGTTTCTCAAAGCCCCATAATTCTTCCCCGTATAAAACCGAGCTCACTACCTTAGCATTGTAGATCTGCAGCACCGGGCTAAGAGGCTTGGTCAAAGATGTTTTACATTCATTACTTAGGACTCCAGCTAATTGCCGGTGCTTTAGTGTCATTCTGTCAATGTGTGGCCTCCACCTCAATTCTTTCTGCAGGCTAGGCCTAGGTTGATAAATGTGTCTCCCTGTTTAAGGGGTGGCCCGTCCATAACTTTACTGTCTTGGGAGGGGCGGAGCTTGCTGGCGAACGAAATGGCAGCCTGAGCCGTGGGCTCCGCCGTGTAGTGCACTAAATCCTATATTATTCTGCCCTCATAGTGTTCCCTGTGAGGTAAAAACATCGCCCCTGACAACAGCAGGTTGCCGGGCGCCAACGAAGCCATCGCGGATCTCCTGCGGCGCCTGGGGCCGGAGCGCTGATGGATCGAAAGTGCGGCGAGAGCGGGCCGTGAAGCAGCGGCCTGAAGTTTGAGGGCGGTCCGCGTTGCGTCGCTGTGCGTGCGGCGAGCGTGGCTTCCCTGCCTCGGTGACGGCCGGACTGGTGCCTGGAGGGGGCCGCGCGGGCCCGACGAACACAGGTGGGATCGGGCGGCGTGGGCTGCCCCCCCCTCCATCCTCCCTCGGCACATGAAGAGAGGCTGGATCGGAGCTGGGCCCTGCTCCTTGATAGACAGATTCAGAAAAGGGGGTGGTGATGAACAGAGTGTCTGAATTAAGCAGACCACTCTTACCCAGTCCAAAGATCAGGGCTTGATCCATCACCGTTATTTAGCTCACTGCCCCATCCCAGCTCAGAACCTGGCTATATGCAAATTAGTCTGTCCCTGGCCCAGTGCATCATGGGAACAGGGCAGACCAAACTACCAAGCCAATTCTTCACCAGAAAGGATACAAGCTACCGGGGACCGGTTTCTGGCATTTCAGCCTCGTCGGCCCAGCTTGCTTGAATCCTGATGGAGCAGTGAGCAAGGGACTCATGTCTGAGTATACCCTGCCACACCTATAGTGGCCAAAAACGATTCAGAAAAGGGGGTGGTGATGAACAGAGTGTCTGAATTAAGCAGACCCCTCTTACCCAGTCCAAAGATCAGGGCTTGATCCATCACTGTTATTTAGCTCACTGCCCCATCCCAGCTCAGAACCTGGCTATATGCAAATTAGTCTGTCCCTGGCCCAGTGCATCATGGGAACAGGGCAGACCAAACTACCAAGCCAATTCTTCACCAGAAAGGATACAAGCTACCGGGGACCGGTTTCTGGCATTTCAGCCTCGTCGGCCCAGCTTGCTTGAATCCTGATGGAGCAGTGAGCAAGGGACTCATGTCTGAGTATACCCTGCCACACCTATAGTGGCCAAAAACGATTCAGAAAAGGGGGTGGTGATGAACAGAGTGTCTGAATTAAGCAGACCACTCTTACCCAGTCCAAAGATCAGGGCTTGATCCATCACCGTTATTTAGCTCACTGCCCCATCCCAGCTCAGAACCTGGCTATATGCAAATTAGTCTGTCCCTGGCCCAGTGCATCATGGGAACAGGGCAGACCAAACTACCAAGCCAATTCTTCACCAGAAAGGATACAAGCTACCGGGGACCGGTTTCTGGCATTTCAGCCTCGTCGGCCCAGCTTGCTTGAATCCTGATGGAGCAGTGAGCAAGGGACTCATGTCTGAGTATACCCTGCCACACCTATAGTGGCCAAAAACGATTCAGAAAAGGGGGTGGTGATGAACAGAGTGTCTGAATTAAGCAGACCACTCTTACCCAGTCAAAAGATCAGGGCTTGATCCATCACCGTTATTTAGCTCACTGCCCCATCCCAGCTCAGAACCTGGCTATATGCAAATTAGTCTGTCCCTGGCCCAGTGCATCATGGGAACAGGGCAGACCAAACTACCAAGCCAATTCTTCACCAGAAAGGATACAAGCTACCGGGGACCGGTTTCTGGCATTTCAGCCTCGTCGGCCCAGCTTGCTTGAATCCTGATGGAGCAGTGAGCAAGGGACTCATGTCTGAGTATACCCTGCCACACCTATAGTGGCCAAAAACGATTCAGAAAAGGGGGTGGTGATGAACAGAGGCGCGTTCGCCCTGCGTGGTGTGGCAGCGCTTGAGGATGCCCGCGCTTGCCGAAATCGGAGCCCTGCTAGGACCCCTGTGGCGGCTGTACCATCGGTGGCGGTGACGCAGGGCAGGTATACCTGGAGGCCCTGGAGGACCGGGCCGGCGCCCCCTTTTAAAGCCTGGTAGGAAAACACAGTGGGCGGCGGCCGCGCCCCTCCGCTGGTGGGGAATCACAGGAGGGGGCACCTGGAGCACAGAGTCACCTACCCCGAGCGCTGCCATACCTGTGGGCATCTTGCCGTCTGTTTGGTCTCCCTGCCCCCTGGATTGTATACGCCTGGGGCCCTGCGCTGGGTGGTGCTGATGCCTTGGGCCTGGCCGGCGTGAGTGCCGTTAGATTACACCTGCAACTGGACTGGGGCGGGAGAGGCTGGATTGGGAGCGACGCCACCCCGCAGTGCAGTCTGAGGAAGCACAGGGACTGCGCTACTGCTGCTGGAGTGGGGATCAACCTGGAGGTGCGATCAGGCGCCCATACTCGAACTCTGCCTCTTGACCTAGCGGGGCGCCCTCGATGGCTGGTGTAGCCTACTATCTGCCATGGGTGTTGGTGTTGTGTTGTAGCCAGACGCATCTGGTAAAACCCACAGTGCAGCATGGGGAGAACCGACAAATCGCAGACTAAATTGACCTTCGAGCAGAGGCACTCGAAATCCCAAGACACTGCGGGAGCGGCAAAGGAACACATGCCCACAGCTCCATCGGAGGACTCTAGCACGGACATTAAAAGCCTACTAATAGCAATGGAGAAGGGTTTGCAGACCAGCATGGCCTCGCTGGGCACTAAAATAGACGCGTTCACGTACAGGATGGACAGGATGGCGGAGCGCCTCGATAAGCATGCCGAGAGACTAGATATGTCCGAAAGGAGGATCACTGAGGTGGAGGAAGCCCGCACTGAACTGGATTCGGGGCAAAAACAACTTGGTAAACTGATGCAAACCCTGCAGGACAAGACGGTGGACCTTGAGGCCCGCTCGCGGAGATGTAGCCTACGTATAACGGGCCTGCCGGAGACGACCGCCACGGGGAACATGGAGTTGTTCGTGGAGAAGCTTTTGGTCACCTTATTGGGGGAAGGCGTTTTCTCACCAATGTTCGTTGTGGAACGAGCGCATCGCTCGCTGGGACCCGGCCGTGGCCGGGAGCCCCCCACGCCCAATAATTGCAAAACTGTTACTATAGTAAGAGATGTGGCACTACGCTTGGCGCGTCAAAAGAAGTCGCTGCACTATGAGGATCGGAGATCTCGCTGTACCCGGACTATACTGCCAGGGTCCAGGAGGCCAGGAAGCACTTTGTCCCCTACAAGCGACAGATGCGGGAGCTGGAACTGGACTACGCCATGCTGTACCCAGCCAGACTTAGAGTGAATCGGCAGGGGAAAACCCATCTGTTTACTGACCCGAAGGCACTGCAGCGCTCACTTAAGGAGTGGTCGCGGGCGCACCGCAAAGACTCGGCTACTGCTCCACCAGAGGAGGAGTTGGATGGGCGACTAGATGACCAGGACTGAAGCATGCCGTCTTGTGTTGCGGGGGGGGACCTGGCAGGCGGCAATTTCGCGATTTGTTGGACACTGGGTGTTAGCTACTGTCATTTATTGAGCACTCGCAGGGAGCTTGCTGAGACGGGACGTGCTCAGCTCCTGCAGAACAGTGAAGTGGAAGTGAGGCGTGGAGTTGCCCCGCCCCCCTTGGGGCGCATCAGAGAAGTAAGAATGGTCCCCGGGCGGCGCGTGTGGCCTGCTGAGGTGGGCTCAGGCCTCCTGGTCCTGGATGCCATAGCTAAATATGTGAGTAGAGACACTGTGTAGATGGCTCGAGAGGGTGGTGGAGGGTCCACGGGTTCACAATGGGGCACACCTTTTGGCACTACGGAGGCGGGGCGGAGCTGTGACTGGCCTTCTCGGACAGTTTATTAACGACTGATTGCAAAGCAACCTCTTCCCACGAGTGCTGTGCACCTATCTCGTCCCCTTTTGGGGCGATCTGTTTTGGTGAGTGATGAGGGGAGGGTGGGGGGGGGGATTTCTAAAATCTGTTTGACCAGGTTGGGGGTGGTCAGCTGTGGGTGGGGGGGAATGTTAGGAGGCAAGGGTGTTCCGTTGAGAGGCTGGGGAGGGGTTTGTAGACATATGCACACTGCTTAGTACACAGACACACAGAGGGCGGGCACACATACTACCCAGAGACTGCAAGGGAGGTAACCACGATAGAGAGGGGCGCTTCCGGACGGATGTATGATACTGGAGCTGACACTATGACTAGCCGCGGGGAGGATGGCAGTAACGGGTGACACGGTAGCCCCCGGCATGATTGACTCATTCCGGGCACTCTCGTGGAACGTCCGGGGTCTTAATGATCACCGGAAGCTCCGTAAAGTCCTGGGTTACCTGCAACGGCAGCAGATCGATGTTGCGCTCCTGCAGGAGACTCATCTTCCCCCAAATAGCCCAATGTTAGGCTGCAGGGGACTCACTGGGAACACCACTTCGGCGTGCTAGGGGGTTACTGACGTGGGTTAACCCCAAATCGCAATACACATTGGAACTACTGAATGCTGACACGGCAGATCGCTTTGTGATATCCCGATGTAAAGGGCACGGGTTGGATCTGGTGCTAATCAATGTGTATGGGCCGAACTTCGATTGTCCAGAATTTTATGAGTCACTAGAGACATTAGCCGGCGCTTACTGCCACATGCAGCTCATATGGGGAGGGGATTTTAACTTGGTACTGGATCCGAGGCTAGATAGATCAGCTGGCCCTGCCCGCAGGCCTTCAGCTGCCGCCGTCAGCTAGACTGCACCATAATCAGCTTAGACTTAGAAGACGTTTGGCGGGCGGGCCACCCAGAACAGGGTAAATACACTCATTACTCGCCCTGTTGGCTGAAGAGGCCGGAGCCATGATTATATCCTATGCTGATGACACCCAGCTGCTGCTCTCTTGTAAAAAAGGAGAGGTTCTGGATGGTGACAAAATCAAGAATTGTCTGAAACAGGTCTTCTCCTGGTTTAGTCAAAACCAGCTCCAGTGCAACTCCGCTAAATCAGAAGTGATCGTCTTTGGAGCATTGGATCAGGAAGTCTGGAGACAATGGTGGCCGCCGGATATGTCCCCCCCCACAGACCGCTGTGGGAGTAGCCAAAAACCTAGGGGTAAAACTGGACAACTCACTGAATATGAAGACCCAAGTCCAATCAGTGGTCGGCACTTGCTATGGAACTCTAAAAATGCTTCGAAAATTTTTACCCCTTCTGTCTCTCTCCCATAGAAGGACTGTGGTCCAGGCCCTTATCACCTCCAGGCTGGACTACGCTAATGTCCTTTCCTTGGGTCTCCCTGAATGTCTCCTTAGTAAACTCCAGGTTGTGCAGAATGCAGCCGCCAGAGCCATACTTATGTTGGGCCCTCGAGCCTCCATCTCTCCCCATCTCAAGAACTTACATTGGCTCCCTATCCGCCGCAGAATTCAGTTCAAAGCCCTGACACTTGCCTTTAAAGCCTTACATGGTACTGGGGCAACCTACATCAGGAGAAGAGTGACTTACTATACTCCTGGTAGAGCACTAAGATAATCTCACCAACATCTGATGAGTGTGCCCAAATTTGATCGCTCCCGCACTGGAGGACGCTCCTTTCAAGTCCAGGTAGCACACCTTTGGAATGAACTCCCTATTGCAATTAGGCAAGCGTCCGACATTTTGTACTTCAGGAGACTACTGAAGACATGGCAGTTTCAGCAGTAATCCTCTGCTCCGCTTGTACGCGCGCGCTTCCTACCATTGCTCTGCTTCCACTAGCGCCAGGACACTCTTCTGAGTAGCTGTGCGCTCTACAAATATGGCAAAATAAATAAATACTCGGCCTACCACAATATTCGTACCCGAATAGACTACTGGCTTATGTCATCATCGTTGATGAGCCAGCTGAGGCGCTGTAGAGTACTCCCGCTAACACCTTTCTGATCACACGCCACTCCTATTGGTCCTGGCCACCCCTAAGAAAGTCATTCGTCCTTTCACCTGGCGCTTCCTGCCCTATTCCCTACTTGATCCTCTCTTCAGGGGGGAGATAGCGGAGGCAATAGACACATTTTTCGAGACAAATCTTGGCTCGTGGACAGCTTTCAAACTGTATGGGAGGCATATACGGTCTACATTCGGGGTTTAGTGATATCCAAGCACTCAGGGGTCCTTCGGTCCATCAGGCAATGCTTATCCGATCTTGAGAAGCAGCTGGGTCACCTAGAGGAACGGCAGAGGAGGGAGGCAGATGCGGCAACGGAACAGGAGATCAAAGCACTCCTTGAACAGTTCAATGAGGAAGCAGACAGGGAGATGCAGCACATGGGAAAGTACGCGAAGGCGCGCATATATGGCGTGGGTGACAGACCAAGCTCGGTCTTGGCGAGAATCCTGAAGGGGAGGAGGGGCCGGATTATGGTTACGTCTGTTAGGTCAGTGTCAGGAGACGTACTCACGGAGGAGGCGAACGTTGCACGCAGGTTCAGGCAATATTACACAGATCTGTACTCGTCCAAGAGTGGGGAGATAGGAGATGAGATATTGGATTACCTAGAACACATTGAGCTCCCCACACTTACGAACATGCATAGGGAATTCCTAATGTGCCCTATAGAGAAGGATGAAATAGTGGAGGCATTGACAAGCATGGGGGCTAATAGTGCTCCGGGGGCGGATGGGCTCTCGGTGGGGTTCTATAAAGCCTTTCAGGATGTCCTGATCCCCCACTTGCATACACTGTTTGATGATTTATGCGCCCCCTGGCTGTATGCCACAATCGATGAGGGAGGCCATCCTAGTGGCGATCCCCAAGCCGGGCAAGGCACTAGACGAGTGCAGCTCGTACAGACCCCTCTCCCTACTGAACGTTGACACGAAGATATATGCCAAGGTGCTGGCGACCCGTTTGGCTCTTCTCGCTCCGATGCTAGTAGCACCGGAACAGGCAGGATTTATCCCGGAGAGGAACCTTACATACAACATAAGAACGATCTTCGGTGTGATGCAGCATGTTAGGCAGGATGTGAAGGCGGTGGCGGTGTTTCTTGATATGGAGAAGGCCTTTGATTCAGTGGAATGGCCCTTCATGAGACATGTTTTAACTAGGATGGGGCTAGGGGCGCCGTTTTTGCAAATGATTGGAACCCTGTACGACAGACCCACGGCGAGGATCCGCCTTGGCGACCTGGTTACTGACCCCTTTCCCATAGGCATAGGGACCTGTCAGGGGTGTCCACTGTCTCCCCTACTGTACGCCTTAGTGGCAGAGCCTTTGGCCTGCGCTCTGTGGGAATATCATGGGCGGGAAGGAATCGGATTCCCTTCATATAAGATTATAGTCTCCATGTACGCGGACGACACGCTATTGTATGTTCGCGAGCCTGAACAGAACCTAGGGGCAGTCCTGCGTGAAGTTGTGCATTTTGGTGCGCTATCTGGTCTCCGAGTGAATTGGACGAAGTCCCTAGTTTTTCCATTGACCCCAGTTACACAGGAGTTCGAAGTGGAGTACCCGCTGCAGTAGACAACGGAGTCCATTTGGTACCTGGGTATACGTTTGCACACAGACTCTGATCTGGTGTTTAGAGAGAATTACGGCGTGGCTGTTAGCAAACTGGAGGATGGCGTGGAAGCGTGGTGTAAACTGGCCCTGTCCCTGCTAGGTCGCATTTCGGTTATGAAGATGGTGGTGCTGCCGAGGATGTTATTCCTTTTTACCAACCTTCCCATAGTGTTGCCCCGCACGTTCTTTCATAGACTGAATCAAATGATGGTAAGACTTGCTTGGGCGGGGATAAAACAACGGGTGAAATGGAAGACACTTACGCTGCCATATAGTATGGGAGGTCTGGGAGCTCCGGATTTAGAACTATATTACAGAGTAGCACATGGGGCGCACCTGCATGCATGGGTACATGGTAACCCGCAAATTCCGCATCTGAGAATGGAGAAATTGTTTGCGGACCCACTACCTTCACCTGTAACGATATTCCAAGCGGTGGACTGCAGAACGGGAATACTAGACTCCATAGCATCTACCAACCACGCATGGCATAGTCTCTTGCAGCACCAGGGTGGGGCATTGTTATACACACCGTGTATGCCGGTGGAATGGGCACACTGGTTGACCCCATGCAGAGATAGGGGAGTGATTAAGGCACTTCACAAGCTTAATATTATCAAGGCAGGAGATCTATTTCAGGAGGAGAGGGCCAAAACATGGGAGCAGGTATGTGGCACTAAGGGTACAGAAACACTGCTGCAACACTTTAAATTCCATAGGGTGCGCAGAGCCCTTCTAGAGCAACTGGGAGAAGACCTCGCGGAACCCCCGAAGGTCCCCGAATTAACCTTAGTCTTAAAATCTGAGGCTCCCCGGAAACTAGTAACTAACTTATACAGATTAGCCCTATCCCATAGAGAGACGCAGTACACAGCGGCGCGACTGGCCTGGCAGAGAGACTTGGAAATGCCAATTATAACGATATGTGGCGGTACTGCTGCGAGGACACCAGGCGCATTTCCCTCAATGGTAAACATAGGATGATTCACTTTAAATGTTTAAATAGGGTCTATTACACTCCAGAGCGCTTACATAGATACGGCCTCCGCGTGTCGGCAGAGTGCGAATGATGCCACACGCCGGTTGCGGATTTTTTACACCTTGCCTGGCTGTGCCCGAGGGTGCAGTCCTTTTGGAGTGCCGTTTTTGCGGAGCTCAGCAGAATTACAGAGGTGGACATGGCCCCGGCCCCTGCGCTTGCCCTCCTAGGCTACACTAAACAGTTACCTAAGTTCTCGCGCAGACTGATTGGCATGGGTCTGTTAGTGGCGAAACGGGAGGTAGCTATGCGCTGGTTGAGGGGGCCGACTCCCACGGTTCAGGGTTGGATGCAGTATTGTTGCACACAGTCAGAGGGTTACAATGAACTGCTACCTCCTAGGAGCCGACCAAAAATTTTGGGGGGATTGTTTCAGACTTACATGAGCAGTAGGGAGGGGGAGAGGGAGGATGAGCTCAGTGTGGGGGAGGAAGAAGCCATGAACGAGGAAGATCTGGGGTGACGGCTGTCCAATCAAGTGTTTATATGTTGATAGTCCAGTGGGGTGGCTTGCCTAGTCAGTTTTAAGGGGTCTGAAAGCACTGTTCGCCGCCTGCCTGATTCTCGGGTTGTTGGCTAAACGGCTGTGTAGACCTGGTAGCGGGTGCTGGAGATGTGTAACTTGTAACTTTGATCTGTGTGTGCGGGTGGGGGGGGGGAATTGCTAGTTGCTGGGGATTGCTTTTTCTGGATTTGTAAAACTTAATAAACCAATTAGATCTATGCTGGTTAAAAGCCATAAACCTCATTTTTGCAGTGTTGATTTTTAGGCCTTGTGTAAAGCAAAAAATCTTCAAAACATTACAGCGCACACTGCAACTTGCTAGGAGTTTTAGAAATAATAAGCATATCGTCTGCGAACATTAAGATTGTAATCTTTTTTGCCTGCTAAAACTGATATACCCTCATCAAATACTCCTCACTCCTTCTCGGTGTATAATGAGCCACTTATCACTTCATCAAAACAGCCTGGCTAATCCTTTTAACTCTGACCAATCAGGGAAGACTGCAGGAAGGCTGAATTTTGGCTTGCAGACAAGAACATATTTTAGCTCCTTTTCTATACAATTTAGAATAAATTCAGCAATGGCATATTTATGGATTTATGAATATCATTCTTCTAAGTCTTTGAATGGGATTTTGATTCAGTCAAAGTATCTTTATTCTGCCAGTAAATATGGCCATAAAAACACTAAAAAAAAGTTTTACATTTATGTAATTAAACGCAATAAAACAAAATTATTAATGGAATATATCAAAATCCTCTAAGGGACAAGCTAAAGCAATACTTAGTTAGATAATTAAGATCTGATCAGATTGTTTAAAGTGCATGTTTTTTCCTTAATTTAGTAGCCTTAATAATATAATTTAGGACAACTGTGCAAATTTTGACAGAAGATAAACTTTGCAGAAAGATTAGCCCTTCTTTATGAGACACAAAATGCTTTTTTTAAAGAAGTGGGCGCAAACATTGAATTCCTAGAGAATCATACAATGTGCAAAAAAGCATAGAGTGCATAGTGCTTTGAACAGTGACCAAAACACATGGACAACATGGAAGAGAAGCATGCCAAGTTCAGTATACGGGAAAGCCCACGAGAAAACTGAGTTGTATGTAATCTTAGCCTAGTGAGGTAGAATCTGTACTAAGAATTAGTTATCCAGCTTAGATAAGGCTCTGGCCTATAGATACAGAGTTTGGTTTCTTCGCAAAAAGCTCCATGTGCCCTTTTAACGATCTCTTTGGCTATGCGGCAAATTTTACTAGGGTTATTAAAGAAAGGACTAAGACCTAAGATATGAAAAGTGTTTTTGATATCATTGCATGTGTAAATTGGGCCTTAAGAGTATTCCATATTATTAACTTTAAAAGAAGTGGATCCAAACTGACTTGATCTGCAATAAAACCTAGCCCAATTCCATATGTGTGATCAAAGTTGCAGTAGATTTGGGGATGGCTAGTAATCTGCACAAAAAAAACTATTTTCCGCAACCTGGAGTTTCCTTGGAAAAGCGTAACCCCAGGTGCTGGCCCCATAGGTGCCTACAGATAAACATGTACTCTTATATAGCTGGAGTATCTCCCGAATCAGTTTTTGACCAAGCTTTTTGGCAAATCTGAATATTGCATCACCAGCCACTTCCATTATGTGTGCACTTTGGGTCACTAATCTGTCCCATATTCCATTGGTATCTAAGAAAATGCCTAAATAATTTAAAGTAAGCACTTTCTCAATAGGGCTAACCCCTGTAGAAAACGCTAGAGATTTTATACGTGTGGGGCCACATGACATGGTAACGGACTTTTCGTTGATTTACTTTAAGTTTAAGACCAAGCATAAAATTGTTAAAACCATTTGAAAGATTCTGGATACCATTAGCTGATCGAGCTAAAAGGCCTGCATCATCCACATACAGCAGTACCGGCACAACCTGAAAACCAATTCTGGTAACATCTTCACTACATGATTTCAATGCTAAGTCCAGAGAATGTATGTAAAAAAGAAAGGGAGTTAAGATGCAGCCTTGCCTGGCCCCTCATACAGCCTTTATTGGGGCAGTGCAACCACCAGTCCTTGTGTACTGCATTTAAGTTGTAGTGTCCCCATGCAAGTACCATATAAGTTCAAGCCGGGGGGGGGGGGGGGTTTGGGTAATTCCAGCCTCTTCCATCATATCCCATAATGGATCCCTATCTACAAGGTGCAATGCACAGGAGAGGCCCATACAAGCCCTATGCAGAGTCCCACTTATGGCCTTGAAATATTTTCATTTCATTCCTAGCAATATTTATGCGTTCATTAACTACTGCCATTAATTTGGAAAATGAAATGTGTAATTTCTCCATCATCAGGGCGTATACAACTTCTTTTATAAGGACCCTTCATATAATTACATGACTGCCACACCCTTGGGACACCTAGGATAGACCCTGAGGGTACCTTATATGTAAAATAATATTGATTATCACTTTTTAAGTGCCCCTACCACCAAAGTCGAGTTTGGGCACAAGTTACATTTAAAAGCAGTGCTGCAGTGCATGACTGCTTTTGAAATGACATCAGACACTCAGCAGTGCACACATGCAAGTGCAACAAAGACTGATCGCCTCTAAACGTCCATGGTCTATTATATACTAGGTACTGAAACGTAGTTTTAATCCCTCTTGCCCTATTAGCTACTGGGGACTTATAGGGTAGGTCATGCCAATTATAGATGTACCCTAAAACATAGTGTACACTAATGCAAGGGTGCTTTTCCACTTATTTTTCAACATAGCACTGTCCCTGGGCCTCATTAGACAGAGCCCAGTAGCAGTCAGAGTCAGTTACCACCAGTCAGCAGAAAATGGGGGTGTACAGGGCACACAGGATGACTTTGCAATGTGGTGAAAGATTTTACCTTCTGATTTTAGTCCTTTAAGGTCCAATCCACCACAGAAGTACGCTTCTAATGCCCCCCAGCACCTCAGAGTAGGCACTAAGAGACTCACAGAGTGTCAGACAGAAGCCAAACAGTGGGGTCCAGTCATGGTCCAGTTGCCACCGGTCAGCTGGGCAGTTGCAGGAAAATACCTTTTGTAGCTTGTTGTGTCCCTCTTGCTTTAACAGGAGATCGACCTTATGACACTTGGAGTCCACCTCTTTGTCCTGGGTACAAGAGGGAAAACAGATCCAGTTCTTTAGGGCTCTTCTCAGGTTTCAGACATTAGGTTCAGTCCTCATCTGACATTGCAAAAGTCCATGTAGTGGATAACAAAATAGGAGCTTCAGTCCACTACTGATATTTAACTTGGCGGCCCTGTGTACATTTATACTAGGAACGTACAGGTAAAATAAATATCCCAATTAGGAATATGCCTAATTTGACCATGGTTAAAGGGGGAGCACAGTCACTTTACTGTTGGTTAGCAGTGTTAAAGTGCACAGAGTTCTGACACCAATAACAATAGAGGGCCCAGCAAAAGGCAAACAATAAGGGGTGACCATGCAGAAAAGGTGGACTTCCCACAGTTTGTAAACAGAGTATTCAGTTATTTTTATGTATTATGGTGCCAGAAGAATAGCAATACTTATTTGCCTGTTTTCTCTGTAGATCCCCGATGCCCCCACCAACATCATTAGCGTCCACATCCCGCTCTACATTGCAGTCTGCATCATCCAGACTCTCAGCTCGTCGTTCTCAACATGCTCTACAGAAGGTGGCTAAAATGAGAAGAGTTTATGGCCAAGTGAAAGAAAAAGAGGTAAATGCATGTGACATATTCAGTAAATGAAATGTTTAAACCCAGCATACTATATCAATAGTCTGCATCAGTTTAGTTGCTCAATGATGATGATCATAGGGATCAGTATAGTGCACAGCCGCCTGAAGTGGTGCTCCAGCAATAGGACAATAAAGGGTTGTGCAGACATCTTCTGGGCATATCCTGCTGTGGTGTGGCCGAAGTGAAAGGCTGTACTCTTGGGTGTGTGAGGCTGAAGAGTTATCAGACTGAACTTCTAGCTTTCTTCTTCAATAGAGGAAAATGAACTGCCACCACGCCTCATCTAGTCAGTCTTTTGTATTGTATGTGAACAAAGCCAGAGCAGAGGTGACGTCTAGGTAAATATAGATAGTCTGATCACAAATGCAGAAGCTTTAAGTGATTCCTGTAGCAACTGGAATCCAGTGAAGAGTAGCGAGATGATTTAAGACATGATATCTGTGTTTGAGATCCAAAGTAAGTGATGCTTCAACATTCTTTATAGCCTCCAGCTGAGAAATTACAGATTGAGTTCTCTTATTCCAATTGAGATGAAATAACTGCTAGAATCGTAGTTTTGTGTCTGCTGATGTAAACAAGTGGGAGTATTCATTCAAATGAAACTAGTAGCTGCTGGTCTGTTTACATGAGACTTAGCAGAAAGGTTACTGCCAAAGGGGACCGTGCCCTTTGTGGCTGCCGGCTAAGGCCTTCACTTGAAGTTCCCCATTATGGCTGAGAGGGGGGAGGAGGGTGGGAGCAGCAGGAGGACAGTTTCATGTGGGGGAGTGGGCGGGGTCAGGTTTAGCAGTCCATGCAGCTCCACATATGTCTCTGGGCCCAGACTTTTCGAGTCTGGGGTTTTTGGCCTCATAATTCAGGGCCCAGTGACATGAGCAAACAAAGAATGGCCCAGAGCGATGTCTCCCCTGGAAATACGGCTCTGGACCACTTGTTGTAGGGCAGGGGCCACAGTGTCAGACCAAAGGGAGGAGTTTCCATCCAAAGAAAGCTTCTTCATCTTGCAAAAATCCCTAAGATTACACTGGGTGGTGAGGCAGAGTCAGAAGTAAAGGTAGGCAGAGAGGTTTAGATTGAGAAATAGAACTGATAGATCAAATAGATCTCTTTCCTAGGGAGGCCCTTCGAAGGTGCGGACCTGGGGCAATTGCCCATTTTGCTCATCCATTAAAACGTCTCTGGCCTTCACATTACTCACTCTTCTCACTGAGATGCTGGTAATTGCAGAGCTAGCTGCGAAGGGTACTAGGACCTGATGAGCGGTGCTTCTATTTTGAGAGTTGTCAGAAGTGATTCCGTAGTTACAAATAAGTTATGTAATGTTCTTATTTCAGAGAGTATTTCATGGCCTTTAACTTTCTCCCGCTTAATAGATCAGCAATAGGGTTTCCCGTAAATGTAAGTATTGGTGAAAAATTTGGTGAAGATTCATAGATGCTACTTGTGGGGCAGAATTTCACTGTCCCATTCATTGCCCTGTACTTAAACGTTTTTTTCATGTGCACCCAATAATTCCTGAAAGAAAGGAAATCAAATTCGGTAGATAAATAATTCTCAATTCACAATATATCATCTGGATAAAATTACAGTTGCCAATGAGCATCTCACCTTTACACCACTGTTGGTGGTAACTGCCCCTTTGTGGGTGAAAATAAGAAATGCAAATTATCCAGTATTAGGGGTGTCTTTCATAGATTCACATGCCTGAATCATTCCCCGTCGTCGGGATGGGAGTCCTCGGTACATAAATAAAGTAATGTCCTATTAGACATATATAGAAAAAGGCCCAAGGGCCTCACATTAGTAACATATCCATGTCCTTTTGTAGAAAGGACCACACTCTAGAGAAGAGCCAATCAGCTATCACCTCCCTCTAGAACCCTCCTGAAAGGAGCTCCTGTCCCTCAGATTTTCTACCGCACATTGTGCTAAGGGAGTCTCCTCTGAGCTCTGCTCAGATTTCTTCTCAACTGGTTTTCCAGTGTTCTCTGGTGATATTATTTCATTCTAGACTGTAGTTCCGGATATCTTCATGGCTGAGACACCAAAAAAGGGTATTTTTAGGCCCTGTGGTTCCTGTGGGAAGAAAAGGCTACATATAGATGACCAACATCAAAACTGTCTATATTGCCTGTATCCAGACCATTCTTCCAAGGATTGTAAGGTATGTCGTACCTTCTCCGCTAAAACCCTCATAGATCGTGAGGGACGCCTCTTAATTTGGCTTCAGAGGCTGAAAGACAGGGACCAGCTGGAATCTTCTGAGGAAAGTGAAGGCTCTTCAGTGTCTTCCAAGTCTTCACAGAAAAGACCAAGGGTGGCGTCTCCTGCCCCTTCGGTACAGCCTTCTCAAAATAAGACACTAAAAAAGTCTTCAGAGGTCCACTCCATCGAAGGTGTCCTCTCAGGAAGTCCCCACCTTCAAAAAACCTACTTCGACTCCGTCGACGACATCGTCGACGACCACTTCATCGTCGAGGAGAGCTGTATCTACAGCATTGCATATAACTACGTCGAAGACTACTGTTTCCACGTCGATGGCAGTGTCGTCATTGACCTCGTCGACGACTACGGCCCCATCGTCGACGGCAGGTAAGACTGTGTCGTCGACGATAAGCATCAAGAAGACACCGTCGACGTCAAAGCCATCGTCGACGCTGCGCTCACCGAGGACTGAGTCGTCGACGACCTCGACGACGAAGACAACATCATTGACATCGACCCCATCGTTGACAAAGACGCCGTCGACGAGATCTCCAGCGATGACACCACTAACGACGACGGTCCCGTCGACGATAACCCCACCGGCTACGACACCCGTCGACGTTCCACCGTCGACGACCATTCCGTCGACGAGCTCGTCGACGACGATGGATTCAGGTCTAAAAAGCACATATGTGCTTCTGAAAATTACAAAAAAGACACTGACCCCGGCTTTAACATTGCCAAGCAGAGTCCAACCACTGCCTCCAGCATGTCTTTTTGAAGAGGAGAACTCAGATGAAGGGGATATGTTCCAAACTACCACAAGCCCCTCTGAGCTTAATGTAAAATATCAGGCGAGTTCGGATGAAGAGGAAGAACATGAGGAATATCATCCACCTCCTCCTCCAATGGTTTGCCTTTCAGCCTATTTAGTCTCTGACTTGCAGTATCTCATAACCGATTACAAGCAGAGGTTTCCAAAGTCACCTACACCTCAACCCTCGGCACTATCTCTCTCGCCAAGACCACGGCCTCTACCTTTGAATGTGCAGCCGGATCTGGTCGATGTGTCACACCCTCCGTCTACTGATGAGGACGAGGAAGAAGACCAACATGAAGAGGGAGAGCTTCAGGACACTCACTCTAACCACGATGAATGGGATGACTATGTCATTCCCTGCCCTGCTTCTCCAGTACCTGCTCAAGCAGACTCGCCACCCAGAGACATTGGAGGGTTCCATCATGTCATTGAGAGGGCAGCCCAACGTTTTCGAATTCTCATGCTTTCTCAACAGCAGGAATGCCTCTTATATGATTTTAACCTTTTAACATATCAGTGAAATCGATACCCATAATAGAATACTTGTGGGGACAAGGTGTTAAAATTATGCAAAACCCCTCCTCTGTACCTCCGGTATTACTTCGCTTGGACAAGAAGTATAGAGCACCTTATTCTGCGCCGACATCCCAAGCCGGACTCAGTAATTACACAGGCGTCTCAGAAAAAGTCCAAAAATCCTTCTGCCCCGTTGTCAGCTCCGCCGGATAAAGTAGGCCGAAGATTAAACAACATCAGAAAGCGTTTTTCATCGATGTCTGCATTGACAGTAAAAGCGGCCAATGCCTTTGCGTTTTTGGGGCGTTACAATAGACAGTTATGGGCAGACATAGCCCCATATCTAGCGGCCTTACCTGAAGAATCTAAGGAAGAGGCAAAGAAAATATTACTAGAAGGTGAACGCTCAGCATCAGAGATAATAGGCTGTGCGATGGATATGGCAACAACAGGTTTTCGACAGGTTGCCGGAGCAGCAGTATTGAGACGACGAGGTTGGTTAAAGGCAACTTCCTTTGGATATGACTTATGATGGCCAATTTCGCTTCAGCCCGCAGATGGATGAGGCGCTACAGAGTATAAAAAAGGACACGGACACGGCCAAAGCATTGGGTACTCTCCAATACAAAAGTCCGTCCTTTCGTGGATCAAGAGGAAGAGGACAGTCCACTTTTAAAGGAGATTACCAATACCGGTCATAATACTCTTCTGGTCAGCATCGGCCCCAGTATCAACAGCAACAATGCTCTCGCAACCACTAAGCAGTGTAAATACACAAAAAAAGTAATAACAATGAAGTAGAAAACAACAACAGATCTTTATGTTCTTAAACTTTTCCAGGACGTTTATTGGATCCACATTCAGCCGACACGTGTTTCGTCGTGTTCACAAAAGTTGAGTCGACACGACTCTTCAGGGCTGATAAAATAAAACAACATATGCATAGTGTATTTTGCTCTAGCAGAATTTAGTATTACAGAAGTGCACGGTAGTGGTCGTGGGTTTCCATCCACGGGTATTGTGTGTCTAGCATAAATATTTGTGATTCAAATACCGTGCACTTCTACATGTCATTATGGTGGTGAAAGTGCAAGACATGCGTGAGGCAAACCATAATCATATGTATAATGGTTATAACGCTGGGAACCGCATCACCTATTGTCTCATGCTCACGATGACCCGCGTTTGTGAAGGAATCAGGGTGCAAATTGTGTTTCTTGCTCCAAAAATAGAAGAGAAGTGTATCGTGCTCAGTGTTAAAAACAAGGGTCTATATATATAAGGTAAATTATCCATGCAAGTCGGATACATCACTAATAACCACTCCTGCGTACCTGGTAAATAGACCCAGGCATCTATGGGTCGATGCGAAACGTAGGTCAGTTGGGCGAAGAATCTATGTGGTACAAGAGTAAGAGAATTGATTTGCATAGGGAGGAGAAGCTAAGAGCGGGCACGTAGTTGTAGTAACAGAGTGCCAATCAAAATGTTGTTGACTGTCGCTTACCCAAGTTATAGATTGACAAGTAGTCAATCTCTTTACGAGTCAAAGAGCCCTGGTTCCGGGTCCAAAGTTAATTGTGTGACTACTCTTCTGACGGGGGCGCTCGGTAAGGCGCATTTAATACAAAAAAGGGAGACTGTAGGGACAATGGGGAAAAAAGAAATGAAACGGAAAACCTTAAGTAAAACGAAAATCAATAGGGGATAGGTAAAGCAAAATTCAGTTAGAACGGAGACAACGTATGGTCAGGCTCATCTTGCAGAGTTTACATACCTAGACACGTGTGAGTGCCTGTCTATACCGGGAGGGGATCCAAATGTAAAGAATAAGGGCTGAGTTTTTGTTCCGTAATCCTCATGCGAGTGTGCACTAAAGTAAACAGAAATAAAACGGAACAAACGGAACAGGAGTCAAAATGCCGCAAAAGTAATGCGCTGGGCATCAGAGATGGCAAGTAAACAGAGTGCCCTAGTCTTACCTATGGTACGAGATCCCTCCTCTGTGTGTTCCCGGTCGCCGTGTTCCAAGGACGGACACGTGACCGGAAACCGGAAGGAATCATATAGTTTCCGTCTGCCAACAACTAGAAAGTGCCGTGTGAGTTACGACCAGTCAGTATGAGCCACCATCTTAGTTGAGGGAGAAAGTAAAGGGTCACTAAACCATTTTGAAGCACTATCGGGTAAAGGCAGGTTAACCTCTAATAATAAATGAACTGGCTAAGAGATTTGAGAGATGAGTAACACGTGAGCCAGTATGACCCCGTAAATCCACAAAAGGTTGTATACGTGTGTTCTTTTTCCAAAAGAGATTCATGTTCAGACACAAGCATGAAAATAAAACCAGCACGGAAAAAGGTTCACAGGTCATTTGGAATGGGAGAGCGAACTCTCTAGCTGGTAAAAGTATAATGGTAGTAAATTCTCTGGATATGAGTGATAGTCTAATTGTCATGTGTATAATAAATAATTGTTCGGTTAACTGTTCCTCGCTGTGCAGATTAATGCCGCAAAGTAGGTCAGTGTCTCATATAAGAGCATGCCGATGTGATCCATCGAAGAGCCCCGATTGGTGCAACCATAAGTGAAACCAAGAAAATCCACGCAGTGACTGGTGACAAGACAATCCTCATATATACATTACGTTATATATTCTTGTACAATTAGTGCGAATTCATGTCACCGTAGGCAAACTTAAGGATACAGTTACAACCTTAGTATCCTTATATACAATCCAATACGAAAGACTAACATTGGTACTTGAGCACAATAAAATCACATGGTACAGTAACGGTAGAGCAAAATGAGCTAGATTTTTGATTGTCACTACAAAATAGTAGTAAAAAACATTATTCAAAGTGAATGCATCTATGCAGATCTCATTATCAAACAAAAGGTTTCATGTATGTCCACAGAGTGAGTAAGACAAAACTGCACGAAATTCATCTACACACAGAATAATTAAGCAGTTAGTATTTAGTTCCCCAAGAAAAATTGAAGCTCTGGGTCATAGTTAAGCCCGTGTTCCACGCATTGCAAACGCATGATCCACGTGGCCTCCCTACGTCTCAATGTGAGTTCCCTGTTACCCCCCTAATGTTTGGGGGGATTACGTCAATTCCAAAGAAACGTACCTTCACTTCATCCTCAAGTGGTTGGCATGCTGCAACGTGCAGGGCAACCGGGTACTTAGGATCCCTTTTTTGAATAGCCCTCATGTGTTCTGCTAATCGCTCCTTAAGGGGTCTGATGGTGCTGCCCACATAAATCTTGCCACATTGGCATTCAATGATATAGACCACATACCTAGTTAGACATGTGATGTTATATTTGATTTTATACACAACACCATCATGTCCTGTAAAAGTCTTAGTTCCATGTTTACCCCAAACACATAGAGAGCAGAAGCCGCATTTATAGAAGCCTAAGCTCCGCGTGGTAAGCCAGTCTAAGGCTGAAGTGTGCTGTGGGACTGTGGGACTGAGTTTGTTTTTCAGAGTACATCCCTTTTTGTATGTAATGGCCGGTCTCTCTGGTAGCCATTCTCTCAGGGTTACATCCTCCGTTAGGAGTTTCCAATGCTTGTTGAAGCTTTTGGAGATTGTGTGGTGTAGTGCATTAAACTCAGTAATGAGTCTGATTTTATAGGTAGAGGATTCCATTTCGGTACGTTTCTTTAAACAATCTGGTCTTAAGGTGCGACAAACCCTTTTTTCTGCAGATTTCAGAGTTTTCAGGGGGTAGCCCCTATTGAGAAATCTGTTTTCCATGTTGGTTAAACAGCTGTCAAATTCTTTTTGATCGCTGCAGTTACGTCTAGCTCTCAGGTATTCACCATAAGGTATAGCCTTTATTTGGTGTGTGGGGTGAGAGCTGCAAGCATGGAGAATAGAGTTACATGAGGTTGGTTTCCTGTAGAGTCTACTGTGAAGTTCATTCTCTTGCACGTAAAATTCCAAGTCTAGGAATTCCATCTTCTCTTTGCTGAACTGCATGGTAAATTGTATACCCCATGTGTTGTTGTTAAGATGTTTGTAAAAAGTGGACAGCGAGTCTAGTGTACCAGACCAAAGTAGAAAGCAATCGTCGATATACCGACCGCAAAACAAAATTGAGTCGATATATGTGGCACCTTTCGGGCCCCAGATAAGGTCAGATTCGAGGGCCCCCATGAACAAGTTGGCAAAGGAGGGGGAAAATTTCGAGCCCATCGCCACCCCCTTTGTTTGACGAAACCATTTACGGTCAAAGATAAAATAGTTGTTGTCCAGAATTATTTCCATCATATGTATTAACATCTTCGTGTGAGCCCACAACGAAGCTGGTCGATTGGACAGTATTTTCTCCATAGCTTGCATCCCCAATTTGGGGTTGATGCTGGTGTACAAAGACACCACATCCAATGTGACTATTATGGTGTCTGGTTGCCAATCAATGTCTGACATCACCCCTAGGATGTGTTTGGAGTCTTGGATATAGGACGGTAAGTTTTTTAACCAAAGGGCCTATGAATAGGTCTACATACTCCGATAGTCTCTCAGTTGGGCCCCCAATTCCCGAGACTATTGGTCTGCCTGGCGGGAATGGTAAATTCTTGTGTACTTTGGGAAGTGTGTACAACCATGGAAAAGTAGGTCTAAAAACCTTTAGATAAAGGTATTCGTCATCGTCCAAAAGGCCAGATTGTTTCCATTCAAGTAGCGACTTATTGATTAGGATAGTCAGAGGACCCATAGGGTTATGGGAGAGTTGTTCATAACAAGAAATGTCATTAAGTTGTGTAAGTATCTCGTTGTTGTAATCCACGAGATTCATCACAACCACATTCCCACCCTTGTCTGCCTCCCTAATGATGATGTTAGGGTTATCGCTGAGAGTAGAGAGTGCAAGACGTTCACCTTTAGTCAGATTATCCTTGTATTTAAACTTGTCATTAAGGTTCTTAATGTTCACTTTGTTTATATCTTCCAGGACATGCCTATGAAAGTTGTCTATAGCATTCCCCCCAGATAGAGTAGGGGTCCACCTAGATTTATTTTTTAGACCACTGGCCATTCCATAATCTGTCTCAATGTCTAGTTCCTCTAGAAGCCTCTCCATATCGTAAGGGCTATCTTCTCTATCTGTCAAAGAAAGAAGCAGATGAGTTGCTTGAACATCTTTAATAGTCAAAATTTCTTTGTTAAAGACAGTAGGAGAAGGTACAGAAACATTGGTAACAGTAGGTTTACAAGCAAAATGTTTCTTCAACTTTAAATTCCGTATAAATTTGAAAATGTCAATTTTACTCTGACAGATATCACCAGTAGTGTATGGGTTGAAATTCAAACCTTTGCTAAGTAATGAAACCATCTCAGTAGTTAAGGGAAAGGAAGAGAGGTTGATTACTTGGACCGTATCTCCCGAATTGGTCAAATCCTTTGTGTGCCTGACCTGAGTTTTCTCCTGTATTCCTCGTTTGAGACTACGTTTCCCCCTATGGGTTTTGGGTCTATAGCGCCCCTGTTCGGTACTGCTCTGTTGCCCTTTCTGATACGTTCCATTTCTAAAAAAAAGGGGCATATTGGTCAGATCAGTGTTAACCACTCTTTCGTTATCAGAATCACTGAGTCCAGTAGAATTCAGTGAGGAGGTACTAGAAGCGACTGAACTCGCCAAGGTCGATCCACCCGTCTGGGAGCCTTGTTTTGTCCTCGGAATTAGTGAGTCATATTTCTGTTCATACGTGTAGACCCTCCCATTTCTATAATCAGCCTCATCCCTTCTAATTTGACGGGCTTTCCTGGTTTTAATGTCTGCCTGGTGTTTAAGGAGAATTTCATCCATGATGGTATAATTCTTAACAGTAGATTCAGGTTTGTTGAGATCTTTGATCTCTTGTTCTAAGGTGGATATTTCCAATAGAAGCTTAGCAGACTTACGTTCGGCACTCTCTATTAGTATGTCCATTAGTGTCATTGAGTTATGGTTAAGAGATTCCTCCCATTTGACCATTAAGTCTATGTCAAGATTGTCGTAAGTGGGAAAGGTCTGAGATCTTAGACCTCTGGGAATCTGTTTCATTTTTCTATAGTAGTTCAGGGTGGTTCCATCCCACCACCGAGAATTTTCTTGTTTCTTTAGCTTTTCTAATTTGAAAAACTTAGCCCTGAGTCCCTCCACAGGTGCAGGACCTGTAGTGGCAGAGGCCTGGTGTGTAGGCATTCCTTTCGCTAAGTTATCAAAAAGGTCTGATGCTGCCTTGTCCCTGTCCATAATAGGGAGCAAATGAATGAATGACCAAGTAAAGTAACGTGGAGGCGCCCAATCTGAAAGACAGTCAGAGGAAGCAGCTGATAGGGTTTGTTGTGGTTACAGATACCCAGGCGCTCTACCTCGATTTAACGTTACGATTCGTAGGAAAACGATGTCTGTGGCGTGGTGCGTGAAGAGCGAACGGAGTAACCCTAAACCGTTCCAAGAAAATCTAGCACACCTACGCTAATGAAACAGAAGCAATGCTCTCGCAACCACTAAGCAGTGTAAATACACAAAAAAAGTAATAACAATGAAGTAGAAAACAACAACAGATCTTTATGTTCTTAAACTTTTCCAGGACGTTTATTGGATCCACATTCAGCCGACACGTGTTTCGTCGTGTTCACAAAAGTTGAGTCGACACGACTCTTCAGGGCTGATAAAATAAAACAACATATGCATAGTGTATTTTGCTTTAGCAGAATTTAGTATTACAGAAGTGCACGGTAGTGGTCGTGGGTTTCCATCCACGGGTATTGTGTGTCTAGCATAAATATTTGTGATTCAAATACCGTGCACATCTACATGTCATTATGGTGGTGAAAGTGCAAGACATGCGTGAGGCAAACCATAATCATATGTATAATGGTTATAACGCTGGGAACCGCATCACCTGTTGTCTCATGTATGTATGTAAATGTATTGCGATTTATATAGCGCACGTATCACCCGTAGGCATCAAGGCGCTTGCCTTGGGAACCCGTCCTGGTATTCCCCTGTGAGATAGCCCCAGCAGGGTATCCACAAGGTGAAAGCCAGGCATCCCGCCGCGAGGGGCCGTAGTGGAGATTAAGCAAGCTATTGCCCAGAGTCGCAGAGTGTGAACCCGTGAGTCAAGTAGGCACCGGAACGAGAATTATCAAGTCCATGGAATTTTTGAGCCCAAGACCCGGCGAGGCGGGGAATTGAACCCTGGTCCAGGACCGATGTCAGCTTCCGGGTCTGCCGCCTCTAACCCCTTTACAAACATCTTAACAACAACACATGGGGTATACAATTTACCATGCAGTTCAGCAAAGAGAAGATGGAATTCCTAGACTTGGAATTTTACGTGCAAGAGAATGAACTTCACAGTAGACTCTACAGGAAACCAACCTCATGTAACTCTATTCTCCATGCTTGCAGCTCTCACCCCACACACCAAATAAAGGCTATACCTTATGGTGAATACCTGAGAGCTAGACGTAACTGCAGCGATCAAAAAGAATTTGACAGCTGTTTAACCAACATGGAAAACAGATTTCTCAATAGGGGCTACCCCCTGAAAACTCTGAAATCTGCAGAAAAAAGGGTTTGTCGCACCTTAAGACCAGATTGTTTAAAGAAACGTACCGAAATGGAATCCTCTACCTATAAAATCAGACTCATTACTGAGTTTAATGCACTACACCACACAATCTCCAAAAGCTTCAACAAGCATTGGAAACTCCTAACGGAGGATGTAACCCTGAGAGAATGGCTACCAGAGAGACCGGCCATTACATACAAAAAGGGATGTACTCTGAAAAACAAACTCAGTCCCACAGTCCCACAGCACACTTCAGCCTTAGACTGGCTTACCACGCGGAGCTTAGGCTTCTATAAATGCGGCTTCTGCTCTCTATGTGTTTGGGGTAAACATGGAACTAAGACTTTTACAGGACATGATGGTGTTGTGTATAAAATCAAATATAACATCACATGTCTAACTAGGTATGTGGTCTATATCATTGAATGCCAATGTGGCAAGATTTATGTGGGCAGCACCATCAGACCCCTTAAGGAGCGATTAGCAGAACACATGAGGGCTATTCAAAAAAGGGATCCTAAGTACCCGGTTGCCCTGCACGTTGCAGCATGCCAACCACTTGAGGATGAAGTGAAGGTACGTTTCTTTGGAATTGACGTAATCCCCCCAAACATTAGGGGGGGTAACAGGGAACTCACATTGAGACGTAGGGAGGCCACGTGGATCATGCGTTTGCAATGCGTGGAACACGGGCTTAACTATGACCCAGAGCTTCAATTTTTCTTGGGGAACTAAATACTAACTGCTTAATTATTCTGTGTGTAGATGAATTTCGTGCAGTTTTGTCTTACTCACTCTGTGGACATACATGAAACCTTTTGTTTGATAATGAGATCTGCATAGATGCATTCACTTTGAATAATGTTTTTTACTACTATTTTGTAGTGACAATCAAAAATCTAGCTCATTTTGCTCTACCGTTACTGTACCATGTGATTTTATTGTGCTCAAGTACCAATGTTAGTCTTTCGTATTGGATTGTATATAAGGATACTAAGGTTGTAACTGTATCCTTAAGTTTGCCTACGGTGACATGAATTCGCACTAATTGTACAAGAATATATAACGTAATGTATATATGAGGATTGTCTTGTCACCAGTCACTGCGTGGATTTTCTTGGTTTCACTTATGGTTGCACCAATCGGGGCTCTTCGATGGATCACATCGGCATGCTCTTATATGAGACACTGACCTACTTTGCGGCATTAATCTGCACAGCGAGGAACAGTTAACCGAACAATTATTTATTATACACATGACAATTAGACTATCACTCATATCCAGAGAATTTACTACCGTTATACTTTTACCAGCTAGAGAGTTCGCTCTCCCATTCCAAATGACCTGTGAACCTTTTTCCGTGCTGGTTTTATTTTCATGCTTGTGTCTGAACATGAATCTCTTTTGGAAAAAGAACACACGTATACAACCTTTTGTGGATTTACGGGGTCATACTGGCTCACGTGTTACTCATCTCTCAAATCTCTTAGCCAGTTCATTTATTATTAGAGGTTAACCTGCCTTTACCCGATAGTGCTTCAAAATGGTTTAGTGACCCTTTACTTTCTCCCTCAACTAAGATGGTGGCTCATACTGACTGGTCGTAACTCACACGGCACTTTCTAGTTGTTGGCAGACGGAAACTATATGATTCCTTCCGGTTTCCGGTCACGTGTCCGTCCTTGGAACACGGCGACCGGGAACACACAGAGGAGGGATCTCGTACCATAGGTAAGACTAGGGCACTCTGTTTACTTGCCATCTCTGATGCCCAGCGCATTACTTTTGCGGCATTTTGACTCCTGTTCCGTTTGTTCCGTTTTATTTCTGTTTACTTTAGTGCACACTCGCATGAGGATTACGGAACAAAAACTCAGCCCTTATTCTTTACATTTGGATCCCCTCCCGGTATAGACAGGCACTCACACGTGTCTAGGTATGTAAACTCTGCAAGATGAGCCTGACCATACGTTGTCTCCGTTCTAACTGAATTTTGCTTTACCTATCCCCTATTGATTTTCGTTTTACTTAAGGTTTTCCGTTTCATTTCTTTTTTCCCCATTGTCCCTACAGTCTCCCTTTTTTGTATTAAATGCGCCTTACCGAGCGCCCCCGTCAGAAGAGTAGTCACACAATTAACTTTGAACCCGGAACCAGGGCTCTTTGACTCGTAAAGAGATTGACTACTTGTCAATCTATAACTTGGGTAAGCGACAGTCAACAACATTTTGATTGGCACTCTGTTACTACAACTACGTGCCCGCTCTTAGCTTCTCCTCCCTATGCAAATCAATTCTCTTACTCTTGTACCACATAGATTCTTCGCCCAACTGACCTACGTTTCGCATCGACCCATAGATGCCTGGGTCTATTTACCAGGTACGCAGGAGTGGTTATTAGTGATGTATCCGACTTGCATGGATAATTTACCTTATATATATAGACCCTTGTTTTTAACACTGAGCACAATACACTTCTCTTCTATTTTTGGAGCAAGAAACACAATTTGCACCCTGATTCCTTCACAAACGCGGGTCATCGTGAGCATGAGACAACAGGTGATGCGGTTCCCAGCGTTATAACCATTATACATATGATTATGGTTTGCCTCACGCATGTCTTGCACTTTCACCACCATAATGACATGTAGATGTGCACGGTATTTGAATCACAAATATTTATGCTAGACACACAATACCCGTGGATGGAAACCCACGACCACTACCGTGCACTTCTGTAATACTAAATTCTGCTAAAGCAAAATACACTATGCATATGTTGTTTTATTTTATCAGCCCTGAAGAGTCGTGTCGACTCAACTTTTGTGAACACGACGAAACACGTGTCGGCTGAATGTGGATCCAATAAACGTCCTGGAAAAGTTTAAGAACATAAAGATCTGTTGTTGTTTTCTACTTCATTGTTATTACTTTTTTTGTGTATTTACACTGCTTAGTGGTTGCGAGAGCATTGCTTCTGTTTCATTAGCGAAGGTCTGCTAGATTTTCTTGGAACGGTTTAGGGTTACTCCGTTCGCTCTTCACGCACCACGCCACAGACATCGTTTTCCTACGAATCGTAACGTTAAATCGAGGTAGAGCGCCTGGGTATCTGTAACCACAACAAACCCTATCAGCTGCTTCCCAGTATCAACAGCGCCAGCAGCAGAACTAACAATCCTCTTATAGCAAATCGTCCTTTCGTGGTAAAGGCCAGCTTAAAGGCAACGCTCGTAGACAGTGACCTTTCACTTCAGCCAGTCTCCACTTCATCTCCATCCTCAAAAATTGGAGGAAAGATTTCCCATTTCATAAAAAATTGAAAGCAAATTACCACGGACCGTTGGGTTCTACAATTGGTTCAATACGGCCATTCAGTAGAATTTGTGCACATACCTCCCCAATCCCCTCCCCGACCCATACTTCACAAAAATCTACACCTGCTTCTCCGGGAAGTTTCTCTCATGCTCCAGAAGGGGGCGATAGAGAAAGTCCCTCTGTCTTAACGAGGGAGGGGATTTTATTCCCGCTTCTTTCTAATTCAGAAAAAAAGAGAAGAAGTGGAGGCCAATTTTAGACCTCAGAGCCCTCAACAAATTCCTTAAGACGCAGTTGTTTCATATGGTAACAATCCAGGAGGTCTTGCAACTCCTAGATGGAGAGGATTACATGGTGTCTCTGGGCCTTCAGGACGCCTACTTTCACATCCCGATTCACAGAAATCACAAAAAATTCTTAAGATTTGCAGTAGCGGGCAGACACTTTCAATTTCACGTCCTGCTCTTCGGGCTCAAGTCTGCACCTCGCATCTTTACAAAGTGCCTCTCTCCAGTGGCTGCATATCTCAGACAACAGCACCATCAAGTCTTTCCATATCTGGACGACTGGCTGATCAAGGCTCCATCCTTAGAAGACGCGTCCAGGTCTTCCAACGTTTGTCTGCAACTTTTCAATCGCTTAGGACTCACACTCAATCGGGAAAAATCAGTCCTTCTACCTTCTCAGCGTATAAAATTCCTAGTCGCTACTTTGACACAAAACTGAAGAAGGCTTTTCCATCTCAGGAGAGAAAGAACAAGCTTTTGTCACTGGCTGTTCGCGTCGCTTCAAAGAGGGCCTTGACGGCTCGCCTCTTCAAGTCCCTACTTGGAATGATGTCATCATGTATCCTACTAGTTCCTCACTACCGTCTACGGATGCGCATTCTCCAGGAGGCGCTCTCAGCACAATGGGTCCAGTGCACAGGGTCATTCGACGATCTCATAAAAATGACTCCTCAGATGGTCAAAGCTCTACAATCGTGGATGTCTCTTCGGAACCTTTCTCAAGGCTTGCCCTTCTTGCTTCCAGCTTCACCGCATATCATCACAACAGACGCCTCATTAGAAGGCTAGAGAGCTTTCCTCCAAGAACTACAGATAAGCGGAAAGTGGTCCCCCTTCGAAAAAGGGCTTCATATAAATCTCCTCGAGCTGCGGGCGGTCTTCATCGCCCTTCAAGCTTTTCTCCCAAGAATCAAGAATTCCCTAGTGCTCGTTCGTACAGACAATACGATGACGATGCACTATCTCAACAAACAGGGAGGGACTCGTTCTCTTACACTCTCTCACGAGTCACAGAAAATCTGGAACTGGTTGATCCGACACAATATATCCCTTCGGGCAGAGTACGTTCTGGTCATGGACAATGTACTAGCCGACTCACTAAGCAAACAGAAGACAACACCTCACGAAGGGGAACTGGATCAGGGCATCCTCAAACAAGTCTTCTCACAATGGGGCACTCCTCTTATCGATCTATTCGCCACAAGATTAACGCCAAATGGCGCTACTTCGCAAGTGGCATCCCCAGAAAGGGTCTCTAGGGAATGCATTTTCGATCGCATGGTGCAACGTCTTTGCGTACGCCTTTCCACCATTTCCAGAGTCCTCAGGAAATTGAAAGCGGAGCCTTGAACGCTCATTCTCAAAGCCCCAACTTGGCCTTGCCAGCATTGGTTCACAGAACTCCACCTTCTTTCTCTGGAACCGCCAATACAGCTGAAGCAGTTTCCATCCCTTCTCACAATGAACAACCAGCAAGTCCATCATCCGAATCTGGCATCACTCAAATTAGACGCTTGGCTCCTGAGTTCAAAGAACTTCAGAATTTAAATATTCCACCAGATTGTGGGGGCATCCTGGCTCGAGCACAAGCAGACAGTACCAACAAGACATATTCTTTAAAATGGAAGAGGTTTTGCATTTGGTGTAAGACTCAGAAGATACATCCTTTTTCTTCTTCTCCAGAGTAAATATTGCCTTACCTTCTCCATTTGGCAAACTCGGGCCTTGCTCATGCTTCAGTTAGAGTCCACGTGGCGGCGATCTCCCGTTACAGAAGATCTCCTACTGGCCCTTCTCTCTGGTCTCCCTGATTGATCAAACGGTTTCTAAAAGGCCTTTTCAGGACTTTTCCCCCTGTGAAAACTCTACCGCCTTCCTGGCAACTTAACACAGTCCTTAATCAGCTCATGAAATATCCCTTTGAGCCGGTACACAGGGCTGATCTCAAATACCTCTATTGGAAGATAGCGCTCCTTCTCGCACTTACTTCTGCAAGGCCTGTAAGTGAGCTCCAAGCCTTCTCCATTCAGGAGCCCTCTCTGCAATTCAAACAGGACAGGGTAATATTACGAATAAATCCAAAATTTGTACCAAAGGTCCCATCAGACTTCCAGCTCAACGAGCCTGTGGTCTTGCGCTCTTTCTTTCCAAATCCCCATACTGCAGCGGAAAGAACATTACATTCTCTGGATCTCAAACGCTGCCTAACATTTTACATTGAGAAAACAAAATCCTTCCGTAAATCAAACCAGCTCTTTGTGGCTTACAGTAGACCCAGGAAGGGCCTTCCACTCACCATGCAAAGTATTTCTCGCTGGATTTCTGCAGCTATTTCATTCGGTCATGAACAGGCAGGAAAATCCCTGCAATCTAAAGTATGAGCCCACTCTACTAGAGCGATGTCTACATCCATGGCGCTTTTCGCTGGTGTGCCTATCATAGACATTTGCAGAGCGGCAACATGGAAGTCGCCACATACCTTCACCAGGCATTACTGCCTGGATACAGAACTCATGAAAGATACTGCGGTGGGACAAGCAGTACTTCGTCGTCTGTTTTGGTAGAGGTGAGCCTTCTTTTCATCCCACCATCCTTCTCATGTACGCTCATTTCTCTATTGTATTGTTTGATGGTATTTTTGCTTACACCTGAACGTTTCTATTTGTCAGTTGATATGTTATTATCTAATGACGTGTATATTCTATACCATCCAAAATGTGCTTATCATTGCTTGCTATTCTGATTCAGGCATGTGAATCTATGAAAGACACCCCTAATACTGGATAAGAAATGCGTTACTTACGCTTACGTGTAACTGCAGTTATCCAGTATTGGTGTCTTTCATAGATTCACATACAACCCTCCTGCCTCCCCTGGAAGGACTCATCTAAATCTGAAAAGCTGAGGGACAGGAGCTCCTTCCATGAGGGTTCTAGAGGGAGGTTATAGCTGCTTGGCTCTTCTCTAGAGTTTGGTCCTTTCTACAAAAGGACATGGCTATGTTACTAATGTGAGGCCCTTGGGCCTATTTCTCTATATGTCTAATAGGACATTACTTTATTTATGTACCGGGGACTCCCATCCCGACGGCGGGGAATGATTCAGGCATGTGAATCTATGAAAGACACCAATACTGGATAACTGCAGTTACAGGTAAGTAACACATTTCTTAAATGACTTCTGTTTTGCATGCTAAGAACAGACTACTTGAATCTGGTGTGATTGAGCCTGTAGAAGTGACAGAGTGGTTGGCTCCCATTGTGGTAGCGAGAAAGAGTAACAATGACACTCGTTTAGGTGTTGATCTACATGCATTAAATAAGGATGTTGTTGTGGACAAGTTCCTGTTATCAAACATAGATGAGATGGTGTAGACACTGGATGGTGCATGTTTTTTCAGTACACTAGACTTGATTTCAGCCTATCACCAAGTGCCTCTAGATAAGGGTTCTCAAGAGCTTACTGCTTTCATTACTCCTATGGGGCGTTCAAGTTTTTGAGAATGCTTTTCAGGTTGGTTTCAGCGGCCTCCATGTTTCAAAGGATTATGAGTCGTGTGGTCAAGGGAATCTCAGAGGTCAGGTGTTATCAGGATGATCTTTTAATTTATGGTAAGAGCATTGAGGAACATGATGGTAGGGTGGAGAAAGTGTTGGAGAGATTGCTTAAAGCCGGTCTGACTTTACGTTTTGACAATGTAGATTTGAGGTCACTGAAGTTGATTATCTGGGTCACCACATATCTGGGTGTGGTGTGAAACTGAAGAAAGAATTGCAAATCTTAAAGAACCGTGTTCAGAGGAAGAACTTGCATCATTCTTGGGAATGGCTGAGTTTTACAGCAACTTTATAAGGAATTTTGCAGATAAAACTTGTCATTTAAGAAGTTAATTGTGTAAAAAAATCTGAGTTTGAGTGGGATGAAGTGTGCAAAGAAGAGTTAGTAAAAGTTAAGTTTGATCTCAAGAATGCTCCAGATTTACAGGCTTTCAAACCTGGTGATCTGACTTACATTGTAACTGATGCGAGTAAAAAAGATCTTGGGGCTTTGTTGATTCAGAAGAAAGATAATCAAGAGAGATTGGTTGCTTGTGCTTCAAGATGTTTAAGAGGTGCTGAGGTGAACGACTCAGTCATTGAGAAAGAAGCGCTTGCCATCTTCTGGGCTTTTAATAATTTAAAAAAATATGTGTGAGGTACTCGATTCATTGTTAGATCCGATCACAAGCCTCTTCAAGAAATTTTTGAGCAGAAGGCTTTGGACTCTATTTCTTCTAGGATCAGAAGGTGGGTGATCTCTCTTCAAGATTTTGAATCTGGAATGGAATATATTTCAGGAGCTACAAATGTTTCAGCAGATTGCCTCTCACGTTTAGTAAACTGTGTGGAATCTGAAGACATAAAGGGAGATGATGATTTTATGGATGATTTTGAGGTGAAGGTGTGTGAAATCACTTGAGGGACTATCAAAGAGGATGAATGGAAGAAATAGATTAAAAAAATCCTGAAATGCTGAAAGTCATTGAGATGGTTTCACAAGATAGAGAAAGCAGGCTTGATAAATCTTGGTCTTTGGTGTGTGATGAGTTAGCTATTTATAATGACATTCTAACAAGAGGGACAAGGTTAGTTCCTCCGGAGAGTCTGAGGAACAATATTATTAAAATGGCTCATGAAGGACACATGGGTATTTGTAAAACAAAAGAACAGATTAGACAGGATTATTGGTGGCCGGGTTTTGATCTCATGGTGGAACGGGTGGTGCGTGATTGTGTCCCCTGCTCTTTGAGCGACAAAATTCTCAAGACCAGACAATCTCCCATGGTTTGTAGGAGATTACCCTTATGTCCGTGGGATGAAATTGCAATTGATATTGTAGGTCCTCTTCATGGTGAACATCAAACTCCATACTTAATAGTGTTAATTGATTTGTACCCACGTTGGATTGAAGTTAGTTCAGTGCGTGATATCACAAGTTTCTTGATGCAATTTTCAAGAGTAAATGTTTTCCTAATTCTTTGCTTTCAGCTATTGGTCCACAATTTTGTTCAGGTGAAATGGACGAAAATTTAGTAAAGTGTGGAATGAAACATGAAAAATTCTCTCTTTATCATCCAGAAAGCAATGGTGCCATTGAAAGGTTGAATAAAACTATAAAGGAAAGCATTCAACTCGCAAGAGTCAACAATTTGAATTGGAAGGATGAATTGCAAAATAGGATTTCAGCTTACAGGTTCACTCCACACTCCTCTAAGGGGAAAACTCATTTTGAGTTATTCAAAAGGGAGATCTGTGAATACCATCATTTGTGCTGGCTGGATGTGTTTGGACAAAGGTGTTAAGGTTAATGACATTGGTCAGTGGAGAGAGAAAGAATTGGCCTTACAAATGAAAAGGAAGATTTATTATGACTCTCACAAATCGCTTAAACCTGTTGAATTCAGAGTTGGAGACAAAGTTAAAGTCAATGCGTCAGTGGGCTGTCTGAACTGGTCTAAGTTCACTGGTGTTAAGTCTGTGGTAAAATTGTTCAAAAATGCTGTGAAGACCAATGATGATCGAATTTGCAATCATAGCTGTGTAGTTCATTTTGGAACAAAAAATAGTGCGAAAAACAAACATATGAGGCACCTCTTTCAGGAAAGCAGTCTTTTGAACCTATACGCAAAAGTTTAAGATCTTGAAAAATTCCTGCATATCTCAAAGATTTTGTAAGAATTTAATTTTATTTTTTAAGTAAAGTGTATTGTTAATTTTGTGTCATAAGGGGGAACGGTTGTGGTTCTTATTGCTCTGTGATTCAATTGTACGAAGTAATTTGTTTGGATTTCTTTTGCCATTTTCTTTAAAATGTAAAGAGGAAGAAGTGTGATGTAGCGTCGTTCCATGTTAGAACATGGAGTATTGAATGAGAGTGTTCTTACCTTGGGCAGTTGGCGGAAGACACCGATGGATGGAGTTTTATCATAAAGCTTCTCTCTTTATCTTCATAAATATCCAATGTGGTGACTTTATTACACAAATATGTTCACTGTACTGTGCATGTTCATGATTTTTAATATTGGTCACTTTGGAAGAGGAATGAAAATGTAGCGTGAACTGTATATTCGCAAGCAGCTGCGAAACGTCCTGCCTAATGAATATTCATTTGGCAGGTTGCAATTTGTAAACCATCTATGATTACGAATGGAAGGATGGAAGCCTTTTTGGCCTCTAATGGATGGCAAATGTGTTTGTGTGCAGTCGCATTCCAAAATGGGAATTTTGTTTTTTAAAAGTGCCCAAGCCCAAAAAAGGTCTCTCAAAATGAAAGTCTGTGGACATTCAGTTAGTGTACATGGATGAAAAACTCTCTCTCCAGCTTTAGACAGGTCAGGCCAGACATGGCAGCAGTCAAAACCTTTGTAATTTTCCAATGGGATCAGAGGTCTGGCCCTGACAGAGATCTGGCAATTCCAGCACCCAGGGGAGAAGACCTATATCTTTTTTTCAAAATGTTTATAGATCCCAATCACAATCAGGTAGAAGGAAGCCATTGATAATGTCAGCTATACTATAGTCCTGTAAATAAAAAAAACAAAAAACAGTTGTCCTCAATGTGGCCGTTCCTATTTTTAACAACTAAAAATCATAATCAGTGGGCTTTTTTTAAACTTCATTACTTGCTCCAGATCAACCTACTAATAATGCACAACCTGAAACCAAGGGTGTGGGGAAGACATCATATCAAACTGAAGTTGAACAGGCAGAAGCTGTATGTAATAAACGTCTAACAGACACAGAAAGTGGAACAAGCCGCCAGTGCAACACTACTCCTAGTAGAGCAAACAACCAATATTGGCTCTTCAGATGACAATGAAAATCAAAGCAAGCCATAAGTATATGTAGTGATAAAGGTAGAGATAGAAGGCCTGGAAGATATACTGGAAGGCATGTGATGCAAAATAGTCTGTTGCTCATCACCTACTCCTGTACAATTTCATGTAGTGAAGCAATCCATGCTAAAAATACGAACAACAGCGTTGATGACACAGCTATAAATGCAGTTTAAGGTTCAAAAGCCTCTGACACAAAAACAACAAGCTTAATGAATAAAGCATGCAGGCATCGATTGTTTCAACGTACTTAATAAATAAGACATGGGTAAACCAAAATTGTATTAATCAAATGTTTATCCCAAAATTACTTCATTCATTAGTACATAAAGTATCTTAATACGGACTGTCAATAACAATACAGAATGAGGAAAGTGACACAAATGCAAAGAATTCAGGTAGTGAATAATTTATACAGTGCAGACATACATATATGTACAGGTGGTGTATGAAATCCAAAATAGGCCAGACACTTGTTACACAAACAAGAAGTTCTATCTATCAGAGTATAGAGTCTTGTCGATGCTGGACCTAATATAAAGCGTCGACGTTTCGACCCTGAAGTGCCCCAGTTGGAGGTCACGGCGGGTCTTTCTCAAGACAGGCGGAAGGGATGACAGTCTGAAAATAAAATAAGCAATGTGTCAAAGAGGCGCTAGATGCAGCATGATAAATGGATGCATCTGTAGGGTTATCAATACTCACCCTACTGAAGGCCGGTTACTTAGCCAAGACGGTGTGGGAGTGGCACAATGGCCTGAAAGCTGTGGAACAGGAGCAGTCCCAGATTAATTACTTCAAGTGATTGAGCGTGCCCATTGCCTGAATAGTGAGTGTGAGAACACCGTTCCGTGAAATCCAGGGAATTGTATACTGTGTGAGGGTGCCTGTTCTCTAAATGGTACAGTTCAGTGATCTGGAGTTAAAATTCATGTTTAAGTCCGTGCCGTCGAGGTACTCGATAAGGCAGGGTTGAAAGATAATTAATATACGAGCAATCGACTGACTCGGGGGGGGGGGTGAAAAACTGGCTTGCGTTTTAGTTGTGGCCGGTGCAGATCGAAACTCGGCTAGGGGTCGTGCATAACCATAAAGGGACTAGAGAAAACGTCCAGGTGTTGGCGGTTTAAGGGTGCCATACAGTGATCTATAATAATATCGGAATGGGCTTAAAAAAGTGATCGCGGTGGATCCGTTTTGAGAACCGAAACATGAGCCGAGACGATTGCTGTCGTGACACGAAACAATTAGTGCCGTGCATCAAGGGCTGTGAAGGCGTCTCGCTAGTCTTACCTTGTTGTATTCAAACGAATCCGTTAGACAGCTAGGAGGGCAAGCGTCCCATCCTAGACCTACTCTGAGTTAGGCAGGGGCCGGAAAAGAGAACCCGGTTAATCAGGAAACCGACGTGGCCGCGAAGACGCGTGCACGTCGATGGAGACGCCAGTTCATTGCTAGGTAACAGATTCCTGCATTGTAACACGTGGGTTGCGTGAGTGCGTCATCGAGTGACGGACAGGAGTGCTTGTGAAAGGTGATCGTCATGTGGAAGGATTAAAAAAAATTTTTAAAGATCACCAGGGAATGCCGGGCAACTAGTGACCTCATGGCATACTTTTAGATTTTGACACGGTAACACGGTTAAGTTTTGAAATGGGAACCCAATTAAATCTGAAGAACGACGTGGCCGCGAAAATGCGTGCACGTTGATGGAGACGCCAGTGGGTTGCTAGGCAACAGCTTCCTGCAATGTAACACACAGATTGCGTGAGTACGTCATCGAGTGACGGACAGGAGTGTTTGTGAAAGGTGATCATCAAGTGGAAGGTTTAAAATAATTAAGAAATTGCCAGGGAATGCAGGGCAACTGCTGACCTCATGGCATACTGTTAGATTGTGACATAGTAACAAGGTTAGGTGTTGAAATAGTAACAAGGTTTAAGTTTCACATAATGACGGGTTTGAACAAGGTTAGGTTTTACATGATGACGAGGTTATACACTTCATGCGTAGGATGACAAAGATACAGGTTACAAAGTTTAAAAATGTCCTCACTCTCGTAATACATGAGGTTCTCTTTATACAAATAAACAGCCAACAGATGAAACATTGCTTGTGTGGACCATTAAGGACATAACTTGAATACATTGTGTTTGTGTGTATGCAACTATAGCGGAAAACAATGTCATCTTGCCAGATGGACAAGGTAGTTCAAAAGAGTCTATCTCTAACTGTAATGTTGAGACCGCACGTTGCGGTCTAGTTGCCCAGGGCACGTAGGCGTGCGTTTACGCGGCGGCGCACTGCGCCGCGTATGATATAAATAAATAAGAGGCGTGTCCCCGAGTTATTCGGGACCACGCACCAGACTATAACGAGTGTCTGTGTGTGTCCCTGCGCAGCGCGCTATCTCCACGTGCGCGCTATCCAGGCACTAAGACCTGACAATGGCGACGAGGGAATAATAGACCCCACGTGGTGCATCTCCTGAAGTTCCGACCTGCCATTTCAGGAGCGCCGAGGCATGCCGAGCTCCGGCCCCCGATCCCTGTCAGCCCAGATGAGGCCCAGGCCCCTGCCCTGCGGAAGTGGCTTGATGAGGCCACCTAGCACTCTAGCACTGGTGCTGTAAGGCCACCGCCCTGCATTCTCCTGACCCTAACGGGAGCACGGTGAGGAATCTGCGCCGGCTGTGTGGGCCGGCACGCAGAGTCGCTAGGCCGCGACACGTGCCCACTGGCGCCACGGCTGAGTGAGGAGCCCCGTCCGACGCTGCGGTCGCAGCTGTCCCCGCAAACGGACGTGCACTCCCCGGGGCTCCGGTGCAAGGATCTCGACGGGGCCGGCCGCTTCTCCTGGTCCCACAACCGGCTGGACTGACGGTGACCGCGCCAAGATGACGACCATCCCCCCAATTGAGCCATTTGTGGTGGACGGAGCACCCGCGTCCCTGGCACCGAGATGGAAAGACTGGACGGAGCGTCTGCAGTTCTATTTCGAAGGTGCAGGAACGGCGAGGGAACGTCGCAGAGCGCTCCTCCTTCACCTAGGGGGTAAGGACATTCACAGAATTTACAAGACGTTGACAGAGGCCACGCCACACACCTACGTCACTCTCCTGAATGCGCTCAATGCTTACTTTGAGCCGATGGCCAGCAAGGACTACGAAACGTTCATCTTCCGTCGGGCCCGGCAAGAAGCGGATGAATCCCTGGACGCCTTTCATGGGAGGTTGAGAGGGCTTGCCAGCACATGTGGATTCAGAGACGAGCAAGAAGAGATACGCGGCCAAATCATCCAAAACTGCTATTCGTCCGACCTGCGTGTCAAGATCCTACAGGAAGATGGGAAGCCCTTAGCCGATATTCTGAAACTAGGCCGATCCAAGGAGTTGTCGCGAGCGAGAGCATCGCACATGGAGGCAGCCTTGCACAGGCCGGTGAAAGTTGAACAAGTCAATGTAGCAGAACAAGTGAATGTTGTCCGGCCAAAACAACGACCTTTCGGAGGAAAAAAAACACAAGAACGGCGGAAAGACTGTGGGTACTGCGGCGGCACACCCCACCGTGCGAAAGACTGCCCAGCATATGGCAAGAAGTGCGGCGCATGCGGGCGCATGAATCATTTCGCCTCAGTGTGTAGATCATCGAAACAGAAACCGGAAGCAGCACACGCCATTAGAGACAGCTCCGAGAGTGAGGACATGGACGACGACTCCCATGACTATCCCGTCCACTATGTCTTTGCCATTAACCATCCAGCCAGGAAGAAGAGACGACTCCCGAAGTGTCGGATAAGGGTGAACCAGCAAGAGGTGAGAGCCACCATAGACACGGGGGCGTCAATAGAACTTATGGCGGCTGATGTATACAATCAACTACGAGACAAGCCGACCCTGAAGATGGCGAAAATCCGAGTGTTTGCCTACGGACAGAAAACCCCGATACCACTCATCGGGTGCTTCCAGACCGAAATCAGTCACCAAGATAAGAAAATCCCCACCACCATCTACGTGACGAAGGAAGGGAGTGGCATGCTCCTCAGCGGACGGACGGCCGAAGAACTCCAACTTATCTTGTATGCCATGGCAGTACTGAAAGATGAACTAGACACCATCCTCGAAGAATTCGAGGACACGTTTCGAGGCATAGGCTGCCTCAAGGGGAAAGAGGTGTCGCTACACATAGACCGGTCCATTCAACCGGTGGCCCTCAGACACCGGAGGATAGCCTTTCACCTCAGAAAAAAGGTGGAAGAAGAACTTGAAAATCTAGAAAGACAAGGCATAATTGAGAAAGTCGATGGGCCCACACCCTGGGTATCACCGATCGTGGTAGCAAGAAAGCCCAAACAGCCGGGGCAGGTCCGCATATGTGTAGACATGCGCCTACCCAACGCAGCAGTCAAGCGAGAACGTCACCTGACACCTACTGTTGACGACATCTTAGGTGAACTGAATGGCGCCAAGTGGTTTTCCAAAATGGATCTCCGCTCCGGCTACCACCAGCTGCCCCTGCACCCCGACTCCAGGTATATCACCACTTTCTCCACCCATGTGGGCCTACGGCGTTATCGCCGCCTCAACTTCGGCATATCCAGTGCGGCTGAAGTTTTCCAAAACACGATCCGAGAGGTACTTAGCGGACTTCCGGGCGTACTAAATGTCAGTGATGACCTGCTCATATATGCCCAGTCGGTGGAAGAGCACCACCAGAGGTTGAGAGGAGTACTGAAAAGAATTAAGGACTCTGGCCTCACTCTGCACCGCGAGAAATGCCAATTTCTCCAAAATACCATCAGTTTCTTCGGATACACATTCTCAGACAAAGGAATTGCACCTGACCCAGACAAGGTCAAGGATGTAAAGTCAGCTCCTGCGCCAACGAACATTTCCGAGGTACGGAGTTTTCTGGGAATGGTTAACTTCTGCGGCCGTTTCATCCCAGACCTCTCTAACCTCACCCGACCGCTCCGAGAGCTCACGAAGTCTACCACACCCTGGCAGTGGGGTGACGAACAAAATGAAGCATTTCACAACACAAAGGCAGCCCTGTCGGCAGAGACAACACTCTCCTATTTTGACCCATCCAAACAGACCAACATTGCCGTCGATGCCAGCCCTTTCGGCCTAGGCGCAGTCCTAACACAACGCCAAGGGGAAGACGACTGGGCACCGATCGCCTATGCAAGCCGGTCCCTGACAGAGACAGAACAAAGGTACTCCCAAATCGAGAGAGAAGCCATAGCGATCCACTGGGCGTGCCGACACTTCCACGTGTATGTATATGGTCACCCTTTCACAGTCTCGACGGACCATAAACCCCTGATTCCACTGTTCCGAGGATCGGTGTCCAAACCACCCCCCAGGATAGAAAAGTGGATATTGCAGTTGCAAGAATATGACTATCAGTTAGAATTCAGACCGGGAGCTACTAACCCGGCAGACTATCTCTCCAGGCACCCACGAGCAGCCACCACTGGAGAAGAAGAAGACGCCGAAGATACAGAGGCCTATGTGAACGCGGCAGTGGAGAGATCAAGGCCTCTTCCCATGAGTCTAGACATGATTATTGAGGCCACGAAGAATGATGAAATCTCTCAGCTTGTCTCGAACGCCATACGCACAAATGACTGGAAGTCGCTACAAGCATCGCTGAGCAAGAGAACGCCGCAGGCCAAAAAGGTTTTGGAAGCGATCCTGAGAGTCAAGGAAGAACTATCAGTGGACAGTCAGGGATGCGTGTTAAGAGGACCCAGAATCGTGATGCCCTCAACCCTCACTCATCAAGCCATCACTCTCGCTCATCGAGGACACCAGGGAGTGGTGAAAACAAAGAGCAGACTTCGAGCAAAGATATGGTTTCCTGACATGGACTCACAAGTGGAACAAGCCGTCAAAGAGTGCCAGTGGTGTCAGGCAGCGGGACCCCCAGATAGCCCACCCCCGGTCATCACTGAAGACGGCCCAGTGAAGCCATGGGAACACGTGAGCGCTGATTTCGGTCATCTGCCAGACGGGAGGCACATGCTGGTCATCATGGATGATTACACAAAATACCCCGAAGTGGAAATTGTGGCGTCTCTCACTGCAAAGGAAGTAATCGCCAAGTTTGAAAAGACCATCGAAACCCATGGTATCTTCGGGACAGTCAAAACCGACAATGGGCCCCCCTTTCAAAGCCAAGAATTCGTAGACTATCTTGCCGAATGGGGAATACAGCACAAAAAGATAACACCCCGATGGCCGCAAGCTAATGGAGAGGTGGAAAGGTTTATGCGCACGCTAAACAAGACCATCCGAATTGTCTATGCGGAAGGAGCGTCTCTGGAAAAAGGGATATACTCATTCCTCCGGGAGTACAGGCTCACCCCACACCGCACAACAGAAGCGGCACCCGGCCCATCTACCATGGGACGCATAATCCGTGACACACTCCCCAATCACCACACATGGAGCCCCAACCGGGCGGACTCGTGGAGGACTTTGTCCAACAGGAAGAAATCGAATGACTATGCCAGTTTCCGGCGAAAGTCCAAAGAATCGTCCATTGCAGAAAACGACTGGGTCTATGTCTGTGACAGGTATCCCGGGAGCAAGTTCAGACTCCCGTATGAACCACGGCCGTGGACAGTGACGGGCCGCAATGGGACCATGATCACCGCCCAGAGAGGGGGAGAAACCGTCACCAGAAATGTCTCATTTTTCAAGAAGGCCGTCAGCCCAGGGAATGACCAGCCTGGCTCCGTAAGTAACGAGGAATCACCCAATCGATCCAAAATCAACCAGAGCCCTCCTGAAAGTGCCGGCCAGGAATGGAACAACAGCCCAGCGGAAGAACCACGAGCCTCGGAGACATCTCAGGCAGACACCCCAAGAAACCCCAGGGGACCCCTAGCCATCGAGACCACCAACAACGAGCCACCCAAGAGAGTGCTATTCCGGGGCGAAGCGGCAGGCTACGGACTGAGAAGGAATCCAGCACCCTCCTCACAGATGGCGGACTACGCGGTGGGCTGAAGAGAGACTAGAGACTGGTAACAGGCCGGACGGCCATGAACTTTTGTCATTTGTTAAAATCTCATCCCTTAAGTGCCACCTTAATACTGTTAATGTTTGTTTTCTACTAAAGGTGGAAAGGAATGTAATGTTGAGACCGCACGTTGCGGTCTAGTTGCCCGGCGCACGTAGGCGTGCGTTTACGCGGCGGCGCACTGCGCCGCGTATGATATAAATAAAGAAGAGGCGTGTCCCCGAGTTATTCGGGACCACGCACCAGACTATAACGAGTGTCTGTGTGTGTCCCTGCGCAGCGCGCTATCTCCACGTGCGCGCTATCCAGGCACTAAGACCTGACACTAACCTTAGCTAGCGGGCCCCAGCAGAATACCCTAGGGGTTATAATAGACCCATTTGCTCTGCTATCTCTTCTTGCTCATTTAACCCATTTCACGCCAGGCACCTATTGTATGAGCCAGCGTATCTTGGCTTTCGAGCAAATCGTCATGCAGGAAGTTATGGAATCACTGGAAGCAAAACAATATATCAGGCATAATGTCACCAAGGAGGAGAAACAAGCCCTAAGGGACTTGAGCACAAACAATTCTATCATCATAAAGGCTGCTGATAAGGGTGGTGCAGTTGTGGTACAAAATACCACCGATTATATTGAGGAGATTGAACAACAACTCCAAGTACAATAAAACTACCACACCACACCCAGAGACCCCACATTGGAAATTAGGGCTCTTATTGAAACACTGGCAGAACTAGGGGTGTGTGAAGGTTTCCTCAGCATACCAGAGAAGGAGTTCCTGATCAACAAGGAGCCAAGGATACCGACTATATATACCTTGCCAAAGGTGCACAAGAGGCTTACAAAACCACCAGGGAGACCCATCATATCTGGATGTGGCTCAGTACTGGAACCAGCAAACCAATTCATTGATCATTTTCTTCAACCCCTGGTTCATCAAACAAAATCATTTGTAAGGGACTCTATACATATTATACAATTACTTGAAGCCCAACCATTCAACATTAACACGCAGTTCCTTGTCACTTTAGAAGTATCATCACTCTACACATCAATTCCCCAGACGGAGGCACTGGATGTTGTAAAAATGGCATTGGATACACGTCCGGCACCCCACTGGATACCCACACAGTTCTTGGTCCAACTCTTGGAAATCATCATGACAAAGAACTATTTCATATTCAAGAAGCAATTCTACTTCCAATGTAAAGGAGTAGCCATGGGTGCGACCTATGCTCCAAGCCTGGCGAATATCTACATGGCCCATTATGAGGAGGAACATTTATACTCAGGCGCCAATCCATTCATCAACTCCATAGATGTGTGGAAAAGATATATTGACGACGTGATAATGATTTGGACTGGCACGGAACTACAATTGCATGAATTCTTCAAATGGCTAAACGAAAGGAGTATGGACATACAATTCACAATGAACTATAACCGTTTAAACATTGACTTTTTGGATATCACCTTCAAAGTGGAAAATGACCTGCTCTACTGTGATCTTTACAGGAAACCAACTGAAAGGAACACATTGTTGCAATACCGGTCCCACCACCCACAGAATCTACGTGACAATTTGCTGTTCGGACAATATCTGAGAATAAGGCGTAATTGTACCAGAAGGGTCAATTTTGTCAGAGAAACGGAACATCTCACCAAACGCCTGAGAGATCGTGGTTACCCATTGGGTTTGCTCAAACGTGCAAAGAAGAGGGCTTGGTACTGCCCCAGGGAGCAACTGCTGAGTCCAAAAGAAAAGACAGCGGCCACAAACAACATAGTATGCGTTACAACATTTAACCCTAAGAGTAACAACATAAAGAAGATTATCTTAAAATATTGGAACCTGGTGGCATCTGAATTGCAGACGGACGAAACCCCACTATTCGCTTTCAAAAGAGGAAGAAACATCAAGGACAATGTTGTCAAAGCATACCTGGAACCTTCTAAACCACCAGATATGCGTGACCTATTGGGAATGCCGCCAATTACGGGCCATTTCAAATGTGGTACATGCAAAGCATGCCCGCAATGCATAGATGGTCAGGCTCTGCTGTACAACGGAAGGACTTACAAAATACCATCCCTAACTAACTGCAACACAACGAATGTCATATATATCATCCTATGCCCCTGTGACCTTCCATACATCGGTCAAACTACCCAGAAAGTGAAGATGAGAATTTTGCAACATATGAGCAAGATCAGATGCAAAACACAGGGAGCACCTCTGGTGGAACACTTCCTTGCCCACAATCACACACCACAAAGTCTGAGGTGGAGGGTAGTGGAGAAAATATGTACAAACCCCCGAGGTGGTTCACTTACAACAGCCCTCAGCAGAAAAGAATGTAAGTGGATACACAACCTAAACACAGTTGCCAATGGAGAGGTGTGGCGCCGCGGCCAGGGCGACTGACGCTGGAATCTGGGGATCAGGGTTCGATCCCCGGCTCCGGCGGCAGGTTAGCCCAGCACCATGTGACTCTGGGCAATAGCTTGCTTAATCTCCCGACGGCCCCCAGCGCCTAGAGACCCTTACGGGTGATTGTGCGCTTTACAAATGTGGATTATTAATGGGTTAAATGAGCAAGAAGAGATAGCAAAGCAAATGGGTCTATTATAACCCCTAGGGTATTCTGCTGGGGTCCGCTAGCTAAGGTTAGAGATAGACTCTTTTGAACTACCTTGTCCATCTGGCAAGATGACATTGTTTTCCGCTATAGTTGCATACACACAAACACAATGTATTCGAGTTATGTCCTTAATGGTCCACACAAGCAATGTTTCATCTGTTGGCCGTTTGTTTGTATAAAGAGAACCTCATGTATTACGAGAGTGAGGACATTTTTAAACTTTGTAACCTGTATCTTTGTCATCCTACGCATGAAGTGTATAACCTCGTCATCATGTAAAACCTAACCTTGTTCAAACCCGTCATTATGTGAAACTTAAACCTTGTTACTATTTCAACACCTAACCTTGTTACTATGTCACAATCTAACAGTATGCCATGAGGTCAGCAGTTGCCCTGCATTCCCTGGCAATTTCTTAATTATTTTAAACCTTCCACTTGATGATCACCTTTCACAAACACTCCTGTCCGTCACTCGATGACGTACTCACGCAATCTGTGTGTTACATTGCAGGAAGCTGTTGCCTAGCAACCCACTGGCGTCTCTATCAACATGCACGCGTTTTCGCGGCCACGTCGTTCTTCAGATTTAATTGGGTTCCCATTTCAAAACTTAACCGTGTTACCGTGTCAAAATCTAAAAGTATGCCATGAGGTCACTAGTTGCCCGGCATTCCCTGGTGATCTTTTAATTTTTTTTTTAATCCTTCCACATGACGATCACCTTTCACAAGCACTCCTGTCCGTCACTCGATGACGCACTCACGCAACCCGCGTGTTACAATGCAGGAAGCTGTTACCTAGCAATGAACTGGCGTCTCCATCGACGTGCACGCGTCTTCGCGGCCACGTCGGTTTCCTGATTTAACCGGGTTCTCTTTTCCGGCCCCTGCCTAACTCAGAGTAGGTCTAGGATGGGACGCTTGCCCTCCTAGCTGTCTAACGGATTCGTTTGAATACGACAAGGTAAGACTAGCGAGACGCCTTCACAGCCCTTGATGCACGGCACTAATTTTTTCGTGTCACGACAGCAATCGTCTCGGCTCACGTTTCGTTTCTCAAAACGGATCCACCGCGATCACTTTTTTAAGCCCATTCCTATATTATTATAGATCACTGTATGGCACCCTTAAACCGCCAACACCTGGACGTTTTCTGTAGTCACTTTATGGTTAGCCGAGTTTCGATCTGCACCGGCCACAACTAAAACGCACGCCAGTTTTTCACCCCTCCCCCCCACCCCCTGAGTCAGTCGATTGCTCGTATATTAATTATCTTTCAACCCTGCCTTATCGAGTCCCTCGACGGCACAGACTTAAACATGAATTTTAACTCCAGATCACTGAACTGTACCATTTAGAGAACAGGCACCCTCACACGGTATAGAATTCCCTGGATTTCACGGAACGGTGTTCTCACACTCACTATTCAGGCAATGGGCACGCTCAATCACTTGAAGTAATTAATCTGGGACTGCTCATGTTCCACAGATTTCAGGCCATTGTGCCACTCCCATCCCGTCTTGGCTAAGTAACCGGCCTTCAGTAGGGTGAGTATTGATAACCCTACAGATGCATCCATTTATCATGCTGCATCTAGCGCCTCTTTGACACATTGCTTATTTTATTTTCAGACTGTCATCCCTTCCGCCTGTCTTGAGAAAGACCCGCCGTGACCTCCAACTGGGGCACTTCAGGGTCGAAACGTCGACGCTTTATATTATGTCCAGCATCGACAAGACTCTATACTCTGATAGATAGAACTTCTTGTTTGTGTAACAAGTGTCTGGCCTATTTTGGATTTCATACACCACCTGTACATATATGTATGTCTGCACTGTATATAATATTCACTACCTGAATTCTTTGCCGCCCATATCACCGACACTTGCTTATTAGATTTAGGTTCAACATCATACAGTATTCCCTAGGTGACTTCCCCGTATGGGGCGTCCCAGATGAGTCAATCCCATGCAGCTGCGATAACTTCTCAGAGCAGTCCCTTATGCATTTTGTAATGTTTTGCGATCATTTTAAGAAGTGCAGAATGCAGTTCTTGGTCCCTATCTTAAGGGAAGCAGGTTTTGCACAAGTACGCCCAGCCCTACTTTATTTACAGCTACTGGGTAGCCCCAGGACAATCTTCGGGGTTGCTAGCTTTCTGGTCGCAGCAATGCGCATGAAGGCCAGGAAGCTATCCCCGAGGTACTTGGAAGGATGATCCCATTATACTGCAGATTCTGTTAACGTTTTTTTAAACTTTTCTCATCTTTATATTGTGATCGATTTGTATTTGTACCAACTTTTTAATTACTTGAATGCATTAGACACTGTTACTGGGCTTGACTTTTTAATGATTTTAACTATATGAACTTTGTGACATTTTTAAATTTGCATTGTCTTGTTGCTTTTATGATTTTAATCAATCGAATAAAGCTTGCTTTTGACTTTGACTTTGACTTTGCATTTGTGTCACTTTCCTCATTCTGTATTGTTATTGACAGTCCGTATTAGGATATGTACTAATGAATGAAGTAATTTTGGGATAAACATTTGATTAATACAATTTTGGTTTACCCATGTCTTATTTATTAAGTACGTTGAAACAATCGATGCCTGCATGCTTTATTCATTAAGCTTGTTTTTGTGTCAGAGGCTTTTGAACCTTAAACTGCATTTATAGCTGTGTCATCAACGCTGTTGTTCGCTAAAACCCGACAGAACCACCTTTTGTTTAATTTACGTACTTACCCAAGGGTCTGAGGGACACAGGGTCACCCCTTTTCGTTTAATCATGCTAAAAATACAACAAAAGTAGCATGTAGCAACATCTAAATTGACTAGAAGTGTATGAAGATTAATGAGAACCAATCATAAAAGCAATGAGTTTATAAAATCTGATAAACATCTAGCTGCAGATTCCTTACCTTTGAACTTCCAGGCATAAGGCTGGATCTAAAAGATTTTTGATAGCAGTACCCTGCGCGCCGATAGGTGGCCTTGGTCGACTCTGTGTGACCTCGTAGGCATCGGGTTTATCGTCATTGTGACGTCTGCGTCGTCTATATAGGCACCAACTCGGTGCACAGACTTCAGTTCTTTTCTGCCCACCTACCCGCCAGCCAGCGCAGATCCGTCGAAGAGAGTTACCCCCGTCACTTTTTGACAGACTTTTTTTTTACTTTTTGTCATATGCTTTTGGTGTGTTGGATGTCTACAAGAAGACCTCAGGGTTCAAACCATGCGGTGACCGTCATCACACCATGATGGTCACAGACCACCATCTGGTTTGTCTTTAGTGCCTGGAGCACGACCACAACCCAAAGTCATGCTCCGACTGCCGGGCCATGGCGCCAAAGGCTTTGAGGGAGCGGGCCCAAAATCTAATCCCAGCCCGGCACCGCACGGCACGGCACGGAGGTCGCCTTGTCGATCTCTCTCCAGGTTGAGAGGAAGGTCCGAGCACCGTTTGGGGGGGTCGAAGTCTTCTTCCTCCCAGTCAAAGTCATCGTGGTCAGGTAAGAAGCACCATAAGAAGCATAAGAAGTCAAAGCGTTCTTCAACTGCGAACCGTGCGTTGCGCGATGAGATGGAGGAGTCTCGCCGTTCGAGGCCCCGCTCCACAGAGTGAGTGTCTGGGTTGACTCTGTGTTTCCATTCCTTTGCAGGTCCGGGAGCAACCCCCGCCGAACTAAAAGACTTCTATGACACTATGAGCACCATATTTGGTCAGCCTGACCCTGGCCTTGCGCCTTCAGGCTCGCAAGTCCAGCAGAAGGAGACTCTGTGTTTTACGCGCCTATGGCTCTGGGGCCATGGCCTTCTTTTTGATCCATTCCTGGATCTGGACCAGTGGCAGTCGCACTATGTTGACCTTCCCAGGTGCTGCGTCCGATGTCGAAACCCTTAGTGTCGACGGCACCCACCGGCGGCGCCTCCCCTGACGCTATCCCAGACAACACAGAACCAGCTGGGCATCCACCGACCCAGAGACTGGCGTCAAGGGGCTCCATGACTATACTCTGCCCTATCCTTGTGGTAATTGCAGCACTTGCCACCTGACTAAGAAAAGCAAAAGTATAAAATTCAGAAATGGTATGGAATGGGAGCAGAGGAGATTTACGAACTGCAACAGCAAGTATGTGGTTTATTTCATCACTATGCTTTCTGGTTTTAGGTTTAAACCTATAATAACTGATAAACCCCCACCGATTGTAAAATAGCCATTACCGGTGTAAACATATAAACAATGGAAAAACACCTTTGCAACAACCAACTAAGTGCCAATCAAAGAAAGGAAAAGATGAGTGAAGGTGACATTTTTATTTCTTCCCGAAGGGGCCAATAGAATGTAACTTTGTTATACAAGGTAGCACCAAGAAACACTGGGCTAACAATATTCTGCTTGAGTTTTGTTGTTTAGGGATGTCACTAAAACATTGTCTCTTCTTCCTTCTGCTTTTTTAAGTTTTGTGGTCTTTTGTCTAAAGATGCTTTGTTTAGAAGTATATTTTAGGTCTTATTTAGTTATTTTATAAACTGTAGAGAATCCGGAAATATCAAAATCATATTTGATATTTTGGCTACATTTGATTTCACTGATAGGTAAAATGGCTGGTTTCATTAGAATCCTTCCTAATATGTACCATCTCATTTACCCACAGACAGAGAATAGGTGAAATCCTTTGATACATCAGCCCCCTTTTCTAGTGAGTCAGTATTTTTATTTTTATTTTTATTTTTTAAAGAACCTTTATTTCCGTTAGCATGAAGTTACAAACACGGGCCTACAACCAGTGTGGCCGGCCGCTAATCAAATCCAGCAGAAATTAGGTAGGAAATATCACATCAATCCGGCGCTTAAAAACAAAGCCACATCCAGGATACAGCAGAGAATCAAGATAATACGTGATACCAAGGATTTGAAACGGTTCATTTTAAATGACCAAAAATTAAATCGAAAATCGACATCGCATTGTCATTCCCGCTCCCAACACAGTCAGCTAAAACACAGTATCACTCCGATGATGAACATAGATTGAATGGGAAAGGAGAAGAGCACTAAAGTCAGGATAAATGCAATAGTCATGTACCAAGCACGGTATGCGAGCCCCACCCCTGAAAGGGAACGTACTATGGGAGACATGAAGACGACGACATCGAAGAAGGAAAAGGGCAAAGGGCCATAGAAACAAAAAAGGAGCAGAAAACAAACCCATCCCCCAACCCCCCACCCTGCACCCCTGCAAAAGGCTACGGCCTACCCCCCCAGCAGCGTGCCTGTCGCCCTAAATGAGAGACCCGAAATATAGAAAAGAAAGAGTAAAGAAGAAACAAATTGAGGAGAAGAGCCGGCGATTCGGATACCCATTCCCTCCCACCCCCGCATACTAGCATCGTATAGACAGAAGCAGTATAAAAGTATAAGTATCAGCAAGCACATAAAACGCAATCAATTACAGCCCCACTAGACGTGTCCTTGAATCACCATTAAACAGCAAGAAGTCCCTCCAAATCCCAAACGAGGTCACCCCTGGCCACTTCTGTCAATAGTATCAATGATGAACAGTCCTGCAGACGGGATACAATTCGGTACAAAAGGTACAATCGTTCCAATCAGACCAGGTAGCGCAGCCGCCCAACATGGTCGCAGCCACCGAGAGACAACTGACGATGCATGGCGGATGTCAGAATGCAACAATACCCAGACCACCAACAGTCTCAAGTCCAAAAACAGGTCCGCCAAGCACGGAACCGAAAGCACAGGATGTGGGAAACACCGCAGCACAGTCCGGGCCTCATGTACCATGGATCGATGTAGCTTCTCCACTCGCTGGACAGAAAAAGGGGGCCCCGGTGAGACAACCACTTGCGGAACAGGTATAACAACAGGAAGCTCAGAAACCAAATCTATTCGCGCCTCCAAGTCTGTAAACTCATCCGGGGAATATGACACTGTAGCAGAGGGAGACGCATCGGCACCATCTCGAAAGCAACCCAGTCCGCTACATAATGGCGGGTCAGCAATGGCAGCGATCCTTCCTTCCAAGTCCCGGGCTCCCCGGAGTAGTGTAGTCCGCAGGGTTGTCAGTGCAGCCAATACGTGGCGACGCGTAAGCGTTTCCCCACATTGCCAAACTCCGGGGGTCTCAAGTTCAGCAGTTTCTCTGTCCCTGGGAGGTGCGCACCCCGAGACGCCATCCGCCATTTCAGCCATCTCGTTCTCCTCCTCTTCCCCTCCACTTCAGAGTCTCGTCCGACCACTGGAGTCAGCAGGCCCCACGGCTGGATCTCGACAGTCGGCGCTTGCTGCAGAAAGGAGAGTCACCAAAAGGCCAGACGTGCTCTCCGCAGCTCGCCGGGAGCCACCCGCTGGATCCCGGATGGGACTATCAACATGGCCGGGCGTCTCACCCAAGGGGAACCGGGCAACATGGGCTCTCTCCGGCTCGGCAGTATCTCGGGTTCACGGGGCAACCCACTATTGGGAGTGGGTTGATACCAACTCTCCCGGTTCGCGGCTCTCATGCTCCCACTGACCGGCTTCTCACCCCGACCAGGGCCGCCAACGCTACTGCAGGGCACCCTCTGCACTCGAGGCCCCGGCTTCAGCGCCACGAAGGCCGGCAAGCAGACGGGGACGGTTCTTCGGATCTACTGCACGGTGGAGCCCCAGAAACAGACGGTAAGTGATTGCTTCCCTTCAGCAACTTAGATCAGCAAACCTTGCCCAAGATTATCTTCAGGATATACGTGCGGGAGGAAGGACCCACGGAGCCAAGCGTTTATGCAACCGTTCCGATCGCCATCTTGGCTCCTCCCCCTAGTGAGTCAGTATTGATTACAAATGAATTGCCAAACACCCCAAGCTTTAAACATTCAATGCAAGATGTAGTGACAGTTATATGTGAAAACAATGTTCTCACCAAGCATCTAGATAGATGCGAAAACATGACACCAGACGTTTGGTAAAAATGGAACGCAGTGTCACTTGGGATGCTGCTGAAAAAAGTTCTTACCAAGTTCAATAAGGATTGGAGTGATATTGTTTGTATTTGCAGTAATTCAGCTACGTCTGTCAAAATCGATACCTGAGCTGGTGTGCTTCCCTGTAAGAGATCCTTGACAATTGCTAGATGGTATGCTGAAAGCATCTTTACAATCTTCAGAGTTAATGAAGAATGCTATAGACTTTGTAGTCTATTCTGGTGCAGTAACAATGTTGCTGGACCTCATATACCCTGTACACACGCTATCTTTTCACATGTACTATCAGTGCAGAAAGCAAGCAATAATTAAAATTAAATTAAAATTCCATAAACACCGGAAAAACACAGTTTCTGTTGTTTTTAATGGAGCAAAAATGTGTAACCACTGATAACCACTGTTTTTTTAAGGTATTGAAAAAACCCCACCAGAATTTACCAAAAATAGAAACTGAAAACAGGAAAGCCTAATCATCACTTACCCATGTAGAATGGAATATTTCGGAATGACAACTAGACCTGTCAAGACAAGCATAGGAGAGCACAGGAGTAACGTACGTTGCAAAAGAAGCACTATGAAAATGGCTACCCACTACTTGACAACCGATCACACAATGGAAGACCTACAGTGGACCATTATCGAACAACTGAACAGTAAACATGTTCTTCTGGAGAAGGAACAGCAGTGGGTGTTCCGCTTGGGGACACACATTACAGGTCTGAACGACGACATCCCCTGGGGACAATTTAGCTGATTTGTATCTCCCCGTGACTTTTGTCACTATCTCTGGGAAGAAAAAACTATACCAAATACCCTGCATAGAAACTCTTGAAATGACTGGGCAGAACTCTTATGTTAGCCAACCTTCTATTAAACACTTGAGGCCAGCAGAAAAACACCCCTGAAATAATGTGGCCTGTACATTACCCTGTGGAAATTAATGTCCTGCCACGCGCTTTTCCACTCCTATTCACTTTTGCGTTCTTGAGCTCACCCTTCTGTAGAGAGTTGTCATTACCACTATATGTCCTCTACATAAAAATCTTTTGAAGCAACTTTTTGTCGTGCATATTATGAAACATGAAAAAAACACTTTGGAGTAACCTGCATGTCTGGCTGCACTCTCCCTTGGTACAATGTCTACCATAAACACGATTACATGTACCATTAGTAGGTAGGTAGGTAGAAAGCTTTATTTCGATATATACACATATCTTAAAAAGCATTACAATACAGTAGAATTAGTTAAAAAGCACTTGTACATGAATAAAAGCATTTCATTCCTTAAAAACATTCAGTTTGTGCATTAACACATTTCACAAATGAAATTTATGGCAAGATTAGTAGCCTCGAAGATCGAGTCCGCCAAACCCATCCCAAAAATTTGGCAAGACAACATGCATAGAAGGGACAGGGGTCAGATCTTAAAATTCGCAGAGCTTCGTGGTAAGATCTAGTGCCAAGGCTCCTGCATAGTGGCTTCAACCAAATACGACGCGGGTTGCATACGCTGGGCAAGCGAATAGAAGGTGAGGAACTGTCTCAATCCTATTCACACAGAAGGTGCAATAAGGTGTGGTTTGTGCCGGTACCTTCCAGCTAGCAGTCAGTTTCCCCACTGGCAATATGCCCACCCGAAATTTGAAATATAGAGCCCGATCCCAGGATTTGGAAATCATGTCCATGTACGGTTCACACAAGTGAATTTCCTTAACCATCAAGAATTCGACAGAGGTTTTACACAAATTAGGATTACAATTTCTGCCAGCCGACACCCATGTCCAATATAACTTCTTGAGAGCCTGCTTAGGCGGGGCAGTTCTAGTGGCCCACGGCTCCTCAAGCCCCAAATCAAAGAGAAGTCGCTTAACTTCCTTTAACCATCGGACTTTATGCCAACCAGATGTTAGAAGCAGTTCTCTTAGGGCTTCAGCATAGCTAAGCAGTTCTGAGACCCTCCAGATTCGTGCCCATAAGAGGAGGGGGCGCAGCCGTGCTTGATCACTAATTGGGCGGGTTCCCATATCTAGGAGGAGTGGGAGTACAGGTGTACTATGTGGTAAGCCTATAAGGTCTTTGTGGAATTTATTTTCCGAACTGGTTAGACAGTCCACTTTCTGGACACCCCATAGTTCAGACCCATACAGGGCAGCACTTACCCCCCTTGCCCTGTAGATGTCTAATACTGGGCCAATGGGTTTAAGTGGGGAGGCCCGTTGTTCTTTCAAGAGCACCCCAACCACCCTCTTGTGAGTCAACAATGCCTTTTGGTGATGTGGTTTCCAGCTCATAGAGTCGCATAAGCGAATGCCCAGATAGTCAAACTCCTTTACCCTCTCTAGGGGGACGGAATCCAGGGAAGGCGGAATAACAGTTTTCCTCGTGGGGTTCAGGACCAGGAACTTAGTTTTACCTACATTGATTGCAAGTCCCCTAGCATCACAGAAGTTCTTAAAACTGGAGAGTAGGCATTGTAGGCCTACGGGGGGTTTTGAGATCAGCAGGGTGTCGTCTGCGAACAGGAGGGTTGGAATTTTTCTGCCAGCCAGGGAGGGTGCATCAGCTGGTTGGTTGATTAAGTGCTCCACCACTCCGTTAACATATAATGAGAACAGAGTGGGGGCTAGCACACAACCCTGGCGGACACCCCTGTTCACGGGAATGCGTGCTGTTTTTTGCCCCTGGTTACCCCACCTGATCTGTGCAAAGTTGTCCTTATGCAGCTTTATTAGCATATTGAGTAGGTATGTGGGGATGCCCATTGTATCGAGGACGCACCACAATTGGTCTCGTGGGACCAGGTCAAAGGCAGTCCGTAAATCAATGAATGCAAGGTACAGACTGCCCTTGCCTAATACCATCAGTTTCCAGCAGATCATTAATAGCCGGAAAGTTTGTTCTATGGTCCCCGTGCCAGATCTAAACCCAGCCTGGTAATCCGAGAGTATTTGTTCATCCTCAACCCACTGTAAGAGCCTTCCTAGTACTACCTTGCCTGCTACCTTCTGAGAGGAGTCTAGCAGGCTAATCGGGCGGTAGTTTGCGGGCTCGTCCCGGTTCCCTTTTTTAAAGATTGGAACGACCTACGCCCCCTTCCATGAATCCGGCAAACACCCACCCATCAAAGTGGCATTCAGAAGTGAAGCAATAGGACTACTCCACTCCTCAGTATTAACCCTAAGTAGGTCACCTGGAATACCATCTGGTCCCGCGGTCTTGTTCGGAACCAGGGACTTAATTGCCCCTCTACTTCTTTGATAAGGAAAAGATTAGCCTCATTGTAATCACAATCATCAGTATGGGGGAGGTACATCGTGGAGACCTGGGAGTCCCCCGTTAAAGAATAAAGTTGTGAAAAATGGTTAAACCACGCCTCCCCTGTTATATTACAAGTCAGTTGGGAGTCTTCAGGTTTGTGCCTTGCTCTCAATAAGTCCCAAAAGCCCTTTGAGTCTTTTCTAGAGCTAGCCACAATTAGATCAGTCCAGAATTGGGTTTCGTGCTCAGCCCTAGCCAAGGATAGTGCCTTTTTATAATTTTTCCTCGCAAGGCTAATATGCCTACTGAGGCCAGATTTGACTGCTCGGATGAGCTCACGTTTGGCAGAACGACAGGCAGGAGAAAACCAGTTCGCTCCTCCCTTGGGTGCCTTTCTTTTCTTCTCTCTGGTGCCTATTGGGTGGGATCTAAACAGTTCTCCTAGGGCATTAACTGTCTCTATAAAGAGAACGGAGACCTCCGTTTTACTAGAGCCCAAGGTGTCCAGGCGTGTTTTCATATTGACCATTGTGGATTTTATTGAAGACAGCTTTCCCTCATCAACAGCAACTTTTTTCCATTTTAGCCGTCTCCCACAGTTCGAAGGGCATACCTCGTGCGTTGATTTCCAAATATGTAACGGTGCGCTTGAGGTCATGCCCGACCAAGGGGGGGACAAGGTCAGAACTAGTGGATTATGATCGCTATCAATGGTCGGCAAAACCTCCATGTCTAACAGGTGGGACCAGAGTCTGTGGTTCAGGAGTATGTAGTCAATCCTGGAGGTGTGGCCTACCCTATTGTATGTATGTGCCCCTTTGGGATCAGACCTGGATCTCCCATTGGTAGCCCTTAGGCCGAATTCCATACAAAGGGCGTTGAGATCAGTAGCACATTGGGTCCATTTTTTGATCGGTTCCAGAGTGAGCAAAGGAATGCCTCTCCTGGCATCTTCTTCCCAAGTATCTAAGATGTCGTCGCTAGCAAGGGGTTCAAACGCACAGTTCAAATCCCCAGCAAGTAACACTAAAGAGTCGGCTTTGCAAGAGCCAAGTTCCTCCTCAATGCCAGTAGATGGCAACAATGAGGCACCACCTCTTGCCCCCCCCTTAGATAGATGTTAAACACCTCCAGCTTTTTCTTACCTAAACCTTTAAGTGATAATCGCTGCAGGTCAGGTGATTTGGTGGGCATTGGTCTAACTGATAAACCCAATGCAATGCTAATCCAGATTAAAAGTCCGCCCGGCGGGCGGCCTTTACTTCCGGGTAGTTGTAGTGCTGGGACAAAGTAGGTAGTATAACCCACCCTGTGCCGTGGCTCTAAACACCAAGTTTCCTGGAGAAGGCAGATCCCAAAAGATTCAACAAAGGAATTCCAATACGGAATATCCAAGTTGCGAGCAAGGCCAGCTACATTCCAACTGAGGACTCTTAACATTGGGCTCCCTTCAATCCGTGGGCCTACTGAAGTAACAGGCACAGTGAGATCACCAACAGCGACAAGCCCATTTAACGCAGGCACCGTCGGTAGGTCCCTTTTATCTTCCCCCACTCGGATTTGTGAGCCCTCCGCCCCTACAATTTCCATTACGGGAGGTTCAGAATCACTGACAATAATATGACTGGGACTGGTTGCAAGCCCACTTAGCCGTGTTGAGAGAGAGGTCTGGGACGAATTACACAACTCATGATAATCGATATGGGTGAGGTTATTCGGCATCCCCTGGTCAGCTACAGTTCCCAAATTTGGATGGCCTGCAGAGTGTGTTGTAACAGAGAGAGGATCTATAGCACTAGATTTTGGCCTGTCTAAATCCTTTAGTGTTTCCCTGGGTGGGTTTCCCCTACTAGAATTATTGGCTACGGTCCTATTCTCATTTATCGGTGGATATATTCTGACCTTAGCTTCAGGTAGCGATCCCCAAGGCAGAGGGAGTCAATCTACGTGTTCTAGACAGCCAAACCTATTGAAGGTTGGTGCCCCGTGCCACCTATTATTCCTGTTATTTATGCTGTTCCAACCTTCCCTCATCCCTCCACGGGCCGAATGCTGAACCAATGACCAGTCACCCCCGTTGTTTAATTTTGGCCTGGGAGGATAGAAAAATGTTAGTGGTCTCACTGCAAAAGAAGAATTCTCTCCCCCTCTATTCCATGAACATATGTATTGGGCCGTTTGCGGATCCTCAAATGAGACCACGATACAGTCACCAGAGATAGTTTTAGGTGAGGGCCCTATCCAAGGAACTCTACGCACCATAAGAATTTTACTTCTCATGTGGTTGGGGATCTGCCTGTTGGTGTTCAACCAGTGAATAACCTTATTTCTAAGGGACTGATAATTCTCCTGGTAGTGACCCCCTAATTCAGGAACACCAGTTATCACTGCCACATAGGGCTTCACGTCGGGGGGGAAGATCAATATATCCCCCACGAAAGTTGTCATGATTGTATGGGCCCTGTGGAATGGGGCGCTTAGCCTTACTAGCATTCGGCCTTAAAGCACAACCTTCTTTATGTGTTAAAGTCGAATGCTGCAAGAGGGGTTTTGCTAGCTTAGGTGAACTTTGTGGGGTTTTGTGGTCACAACCCTTCGTGCGTGGTTTGGGTATTGGCCTATTAGGGGGCGGTGGTGGTGTAATAATGATAGGTGTTGTAATAGTTAATTGTGCTTCTGGTGGGGTACTAACTTTGTTGGTTTGGAGACTAAGGCTTGCTAAGGTTAGTATGCTTTTTTCTACCTCTAGAAGGTGGTTTTCAATACGTGCAAGTCTAAGGTCCAGAGGAGTTAAAAGCTTTTTTTGGGTTGTCCATACTATGTTTAAGAATTCCTCATCTCTTCCCTCAGTCTCACCTATTTGTGACCCATTAGCCATATCTGTGGTGTCTAGGTTCGTGATGTCGCAAGATGGGCAGTTGTCATCTGTGCTAGGGAGCTCCTGTTCTGGGGCTGTGATCCTTTCTATTACTCATTCTATCTGCAAATTTCTGTCAATGGAGCAATATGTCCTAGCAATTTTGGCCCTCTTACGTAAATAAGCAGATCTAAATTTGAGTTTTCTTTTCTGCACTAGACCCATAGTATTGAAACCCAATGGATGACCTTCTACCTCAGTGGTCGGTGGGGTGGGTTCAATAAGCGTGCCTAAGTCTGAATCATTGGCGCTCAGAGTGTGATTTTGGCTAGAGGGTGATAGGATGGGGCCTAAAATAGAAACTGCCGCAGGTGGTAAAAGTGGGGTGTGGTGCACATCAGCTTGCGTAGAAATAAGCCGTAGTTTGGATGGTTGCTCAGGAGTTTTTGCAGTAGCTATATGGCCTAATGAAGATTTTTTAGACGTAGCAAAAGTTTGTGACAATCTTCTAGCTTCCTCTAAGTCTAGGGAAACACGTTTCTGCATTTTAGTGATTTCATTATCTATAGCAGTGTTCGTTCTAGTTATAAAATCATCTAAGGTCCCCTTAAGCATCTTACCACCCTTTGCAGTCTTACTTCGACTTGCCCGCGTGCACATGATTAGGATAGACTCTTGGTGAACGAGGATTGTGATGCAAGATGGTAGGCAAGGAATTCCAATGGCTATGGGATGATGAAAGTGATATGGCCCAGTCCAGTCTCTCAAGTCCTCGAACGGCCTCAAACGGCCCGCTCTTTGCCCGGTCTTAGCCCGGGCTAAGTCCCGCGCGCGTCCCGCGTGCGCGAATGATTGCTACGTTTTTATACAGAGGGGCTGTGGGCGTGCCTTGCAGGGAGAGCGGGACAGGTGGTGTTGATTGGCCTCGCGGGGACTCCTGGTAGCTGGAGTCCCCCGCGTCACGCTCGCAGCCCTGCACGCCTCGCACACAGCACACAGCAGGGGCCCAGGTGAAGCGGGACCCGCGGAGCGGGTCCGGCGAACAGTGTCCCCACACAGGCGCTCACGGAGAGAAACAGGAACACACCCTCCGGGAAGGACGGTAGGCAGGAGTCTCCAGTACCATTAGTAAATACGTGCCCGGACCTGGTTTCCATAATTTTTAATATCATTATTATTTTTTTCAATATCCGACTGGTCCACATTTTACGCTCGGTTAGTTTAAAGAGTTAGGAAGAGGTAGTGTCCTTTTAGTGCACTAGTCTTTTTCGCTCCTAGGGTTATAAAACAGGCACCCTTGAGCAACAGGAAGTGAGGAACTAACACCCTCGAGCCACAGGAAGTGAGGAAGAAACACATTCAGTCGGATTCATCTTGGATATTCTGACAGTCTAGTGTTTGTACCAATTAGTGCAGTTTTTTGGCAACAAAACTACCAATTATGCCCAGTATTTTAGGACACTGCCCACACTGCCTCTATGTTCCACGGAGCCGTGGCGAGGCAGGGTCCTGGTGAGGAGGTAACCTTGATATTGTAAGTACGGCACAGCCGATTTGAAACAGTGAAACGCTGTTAAAATAGGAAGGATCTCAAAAACCAGCAGTTTTTCTTTTTCAATTTCTTTTAACAGTGTGTGACTATAGGTACCCCTTCCCTCCTGTTTTGAAGGCTCATGGGGCATTATCTGGGCAATATAAGAGTACATGAGCAGCCCAAACTTTGGAGGCTTCTTTATCTATCACTAAACTGTTTTTTGAAGGAGAGATATACTTAACAGATACTCTCAGTTATACTTATCCGGCTCCTTGGTATTCACCAACTTTGCAAACTATGAAATGCAAATACAAAGCAATGGAAAGACTCTGGAGGAAAGACTATGCCTCAGAAGCCAAAGTAATATATAAACAAACTATTAGAGAATATCACTCTCTATGTAATACTGCTCGGGCAGAGTATGTCAGTACCACTATTACGAATGCTCAAAACTGCCCTACAGTCCTGGTTGGAGCTCTGTTGCAATGCTTCTCCAAAATATTTATTCTTTCAGAGGGCAGTAGAGCCCAACCTTTAGGCTTTTTTTACAAGCCAAGAACTCCCAAGCTATTAGCCTCTCTAAATAGGTCCCTGCAGCTAAGCCTCACGAAGGACAAAGCTGTACCATTTCAACAACAAAAGAATCTGCCCCTGTGTAATAGACTTGAGGTTCTGTCATATTTGGAACACTTATACTGACATCTACAGACAGCAGAAAGTACAGCCTTATTTAAGAAACTTCCCTCGTCATCTGTTCTCATCCAATGTGCTATTTATGCTGGGCTTACCCAGGAAGAGACCTTAAGTGCAATCGTATGGATTGTGCTCAATGATAGAACACCATGTCTGGATAATGCGGGTAGAACAACAATAAGCTGCTGTCAAGCGACCTGGCTTTTAGACTCACCACATATAGATGGATATGCCACCTTTTCTGTTCCAGCTATCCCCTCAAAGTCACACTGGGCAAAAGGAGGCTTAGCCACCTTTATCTCAGTGACACTGGTGGACATTACTGTAAGAGAACTCACTATAACACCACATTATCATTTGCTTTTAATTACCCTATAGAAGACCTTTGATTTATTGTTGATTAACTTTTATCACAACATATTTGATCCATCTGTGACTAAGATCATAGATGGGGTGGAGTACGCAATATGTAAAGCATAACATGACCATGCAAAGGAGCTTCTAATTATTTGGGTAGGAGATTTTAATATACAAGTGTGTGACCCTAGAGTGCTGGCCTCATTTGGCATTTGTGATGAGCTGGATCAGCCTCTCACACACTTCAAGCACACCCCTTATGGGGATTCACTGAATAGAGTTGTTTTTGCCAAAAAATCTGATATCTTCTCAAGAATGTGATACATCCAATTCCACGGTCATTCCAACATACGTGGGGCAAGCTCCAACTCTATCATCAACCCCATATTGACTGCTAAAGAACTATCTTAGTGTTTAACAGGGTGTAGAGTATTGATTAGCTGCATAAGTGACCATACTCCCTAAATACTGCCCCTAAATCTAAATGTTGCCATAACCCCCAGATCGCTAACCTAGTCTTGGACCCTAAAGTACATTTTTACATGAATGCAGCCCAAGCCCTGAGTAATTCAATTGAAGTAGCAGATGTAATTTTAGCTATAGAGGACAGCCCCTCAGAGGAAGCTCCGGGACCTGATAATACCAGCCACCATTTTGGACTCCGCTGATAACTAATGTAATAAAGGCTGGAATAGTGGGACCATTAGTTAAGACCTGGTAGGGAGCCATTATTGTCCCGCTCTTTAAAAAAGGGAGTCAGAGCCAGCCTCATTGTTACCACCCTATTTTTCTGCTTGATAGCCCAGTAACATTCCTGTGCACGGTCATTTTGGCCAAATTAGAACTTTGGGTATCTGAGACCCAAGCACTCTTGGACTTCCAGTTTGGGTTCTGACCAGGCCTTGGAACGGTGGAGCAGTCCCTAAATCTCTTCCCAGTAGTCCCAAAATACACTAAGGTACAAAACGGCTGTATCCATCTAGCCTTTATGGACATAACATGTGCCTTTGATAAGGTGGATCTCTCTAAATTATGGTCACTTATTGCACAGTTAGGGATTGAGCAATCATCACACTGCTCAGTGGGCTTCACAAGCGTGCATCAGCAAGAGTCCGTTATAGCAGGGATGGGGACAGAAGAATTCCCCTCTGTTGATCGGGTTAGACAAAGGTGTGTCCTGGTGCCATTTGTCTTTTTACTTTATATTAATGGGCTGGGGGAAAATCTGTGTTAAGCGGGGAAAGATATCCCAAGGGCCAACTCATGTCCAATTCCTGTGTTTATCATAGGCAGATGATGCTGTTTCTTGCTGCTTTTAATGTATTTATGAATCATTTAGGAGTTAAGACTAATCACACTAAATCGTTTCTAATGAAATGTGGTCCAAGAAAAGTTAAAACAAGAAAATTTGTACTTGGAGGTAAATAAATCAGGAAAGTCCCCCATTTTATCTATATGGAGGTGCCTTTTGATGTGGATTTTAACTGGAGGTTTTTATCAAATGTTAGAGCTATACAATTTCAAAATTCGATTGATGCTGTTTTTAGATCTGCTAAAAGATTAGGACACAAGCCAATATGGAATTTCTCTATGCTTTAATTGTAAATGTCTATCAGTTGTCTCATTTGCGGCTGGTGTCTGTGGATATATCTTTTTTTTCTAAATTTATTTTTTTAGTCCTCATTTCACCATGGCTACTGCATTCTGAACAGTCTATGTGCACCCTTGGTCCAACCATGGTCAGTGCAGATTCAGACTCTTGGCCTCCCTGGCACTGGTCTTATAAGGGGCGAACAGGGTCCACCTCCACTGAGCCCATGGCATGATGTAATCATTGGACCATATATCCGAATTCATAACCAAACCAACACACTTTAAGTTAAAAACCCTATGCTAACCACTTCAAGTAGTCCTTCCAAAACTCTTTTGGCCTGCCATGCGAGAACTCTGGAAGATTGTTGAAACCACTTTAAGGGCTATTTTAACCGAGAACATTGTTCTGACCGAAACACTGGTGTTTTTCGGGGTAGATAGTGTATACCGACAGGTTTTGAACAGCAAGCAAAGGGGCCTACTATTCTATCTTCTGCTTTTGGCGAGAAGAGAGATAAGTATAAGATGGTTAGACCCCTTGCCTCCCCATCCAGTTGCCTGGTTAAATACAATAAATTGGACATGTAAACTAGATATCAAATGCAACCCACACAGGCCAAAAGAGTTTTGGAAGGACTACTTGAAGGGTTATATGTCTAAACAACTACTGCCTAAACCACGACTTCCTGAACCACGAAAGCTTTTCAACGAGCTATCCTAAACCACTACTTTCTTTTTCAACGACTTTCTAAACCACGAAACGAATCACCTTGTGACTGGCCAATAGATGGCAGTATTGTAATAATAATTGCTCATTACCCATTTCTTTGATAATTTATTCTTCGTATATTTTAATATTTAGTCTTTTTTATTTAAACCTCATGAACTCCAAATTATTCTCAGCTGCAGGCCTTCACATGGGATTCGTGACACCTCTGCTTATTTAATCCTTGTTCACAACGTATTAATGCTGAGCTGGGTGCTGATTAATGAAAATAGCCCTCAGGTGAGTGGCATTCCTGGTGTTGGGGTCGAGCCGTACTATGCTAGAAAAGAGTTGGTCCTACACAATGGTGGAGTAGTTTTTCATTTTTATGCCAGGGCTTTCTCCGGTTTTCACAGAAAGATCTGGTCACTTATTTATAACTCTAGCAAGTATGAAGACACAGTAAATCAGAAAATATGGATTTGGGGAAGTTTTAAATTGTAATATGCACCTGCAATGGTCTAAAACTCACCAGCATCGCCAATTTTCCAAAATCATGCGTTTAGAGTTAAGGAGGAGGCAGGGGGTGGGCGGTATACCCACAACATGTTTTGAGCTTCTGATTAAACCGCAGAGCTAGGGGTCACAGCTTCTGCCCTTCAGTCTGAAAACTTCTTTCCCTTCACTGCGTATTTCTCGCACTTCAGGGAGCAATGAAGGTTACTTGCCTTTGTTGACTTTTCCGGTAAACAGGCCAGCTGCACAGAGCGAATGAGTCAGCCTTATACGATTAGTAATTGTGTCTCTATGTTTCTACAGTGTCCTTCCTTCCTTTTCAACACTGAGATTACCTCCTTTTGACTAAAAGTCGTGCGTAGGTAGCTTTGGGCGGAGATGAGTGACGTAACACTCCAACACTGCCCAATCAAAGTGTCGATGAGGGGTAGGGGGGCGGTGAGAAGTGACGGACTTCACATACTTCCCGGAAGTATGATTCTTTGTTGTGAAGGACTTCATTGAAAAGTCGTGGTTCAGGACTTCGTGGTGCAGGACTTCGTGGCATGTCAATCTTCGTTGTTAAGCCTTCGTTGTTAAGGTAAGCCGTTGTTTGAACTTCGTTGTTTAGGATGTTTCCCTCCAGCCACCTCTCTCCCTGCGGTTTTAGATGTTGTCATAAATATTCTACTGTCTCTGGTTATACCTTGAAAACTCATGAAACAGAATTCTTCCCCTTGAACGTTTTTTGTACACACTCAGTACTGGACAATACTGAAATTATATGGCAAAAAGAGAAAATCAAATATCAAGGTATATTCCTTACACTCCCCTTAAAATACTCCATTACTCTAAATTGTAATTATCTATTTAACAAAATTACTGAAAAAAAATTGTCAATGGTCCACACTACACTTATCATGGTGGGGGAAACTTGAAACCATTAAAATGGTATTAGACAGGGAGTAGGAGCCAACGCGCGCCCAAGATGGCCTCGTGGGTGCGCAGCTCCGCCGGACCCACGCGGACCCATTTACCATCCTGGACATCATCCTGCTGCTCTGACACTGCCTTTGGTCAGCGGAGGTTCAGCGGTGCCCTCTGAAGTAACTCCGGTCCCGCTGCGAGGTCGGGGACCGGAGCTGGGCGACGCACCAGTTTGGGCCTGCTAGTCCGGCGGAGCCGGGGACTCGAGTGAGGAGAGTGGCCGGCCGCTAATTGCACAACATCCGAGGCCAGGACCGGAAGTCGGCGGTCGGGCCCGGGTGTCCCTACAATCCTGCCCGCGCTGGTGAGGGGACTCACGGCGTGAGGGCTGCGCATCACGGGGGTGCCCCCCCCCACTGTCTGAGGTACCTGCGGTGCGCACCCAGGGGCGCCCTCCCCGCCGGGAGATTGCGGAGACAGGATCCCAGCTGACGGCGAAAAAGCGGTGAGGACGGCCCCGGCTGGGGTACCGGAGTGATCGCCTGGAGTACGGGTGTGTGGGCTTGCGGCGGTGGTGCACCCCTGGGGGCGCCTTGCCAGCAAAAGGACGTAGAGGCAAGACCCCGGTTGCTGGAGAGATTGCCGAAATTGTTCATCTCTGTTTCTGTGCAAGTCGGTGGTAAGAATATATATTGTTATATTGTTATTAAAAATAATTACTTTGAGTCTGACAGAGTGTGAGCGGGGGCGCACCTCCTGAGGAAGCTCTGGCACTACGGACTGATAGTTACCGTTGAAGGAAGCTGCAAAGAGTCCCAGTTGGTGGCCTTGAACTGCCCATTGTCCTACACCGACCTCCACTGAGTGGTCTGGCGGCCCTCCTGTCATACGTCTCCGCCCTGTTCGTCGAGGCGGGTGCCCAGCGGGCAACTACTTGGGGTCTACTGGGTTTGAACCTACCCTGTCCCGACTTGCCGCCCACCGGTGGTTTCTGTTTTTCGCCTGGTCATTGGTCCTGGTGTTGTTTGCTGGTGGGCTCCTGTGTCGAGACTTGGCCGGCAGTGTGAAAGGCATCTTCACCCAGTGTTGCTCAGTATTGCCTAGTGTGCTATTGTCATTCCCGTCGCAACAGTGGGCCCCTGGGGGCCCAAGTGGAGTTTCATAGATGGCGACCAAACCCGAGAGTGAGAAGCAGCAATCCAGGTCCACTAAGGGGTCTCGCTACGTCCAGGCCAACAAACTTGACTGCTACACATTGCCTAAAGGGTCGCCGCCGGATCTGAGGAGAGCACAGAAAACTGGTAGGGAGTCTGCCGGTCCTCCGTTGGAGCCCACGTTGATGGACGTGATGGCAGCCATCGATGGTGTCAAAACATCCCTAGGACAAAAGATGGAGTCGCTCGACCACAAGCTAGATACAGTAACCATTGAGGTCAACCTTATCCGAGCTGATCTCACCAAAACCAGTGAAAAATTAAAGTCACTGGACATTAAAACTGCTAGCCTGACGGATGATGTATCGCTGCTACAATAGGAGGTGCGAGATCTCAGGGCATTCAGTGACCTCACAAGCCAAAAGCTGGATGACTACGAAGGAAGGGCTCGGAGAAATAATGTCCGCATCATTGGTGTCCCCAAAAAAGCCGAAGGCCCGGCCCCGGACCTATTTGTAGAAGACTTTATCCTCAACCACCTTAAGCCTAAGGGGCTGGGTAACTTTTTTACTATCGAGCGGGCGCATAGGGTCCCGGGGGAAGACCGAAACCTGGAGCTCCCCTCGTCCGATGATCGCAAGGGTGTTTAATTTGAGGGACAGTGACGCCATCCTGCAGGCCTCCAGGTCGGGAGGCCCCCTGAAATATGAGAATACCAATCTAGCATTCTTTCAGGATTTTACTCAGGCGGTGCAGAAACAGCACCAGGGTTTCCTGGGAGTTAAGAAGAGACTCAGAGACAGAGGCTTGAAATATGCCATGATGTGCCCGGCCCGGCTGAGGATCGAGATTGAGGGGGAAGGCCTGGTTCTTCGATAATCCAGACGTGGCTTCGGACTGGTTGGAGAGGCTTCCCCCGGTGGGGCCCGAGGGGCGCGATGGTGATGGTGGGCTTGCGAGAGCAAGAATAACGTACGCCACACTTGTTTGGGACATTGGGAACTGTCAGGTAGTGAGCCTCCTGCATGCACTTCCTTCCATTCTGATCCTTGAGAGAGTGAGCTGCATTAGGCGAAGGACGTAATATCCCCAGATGTTGTACTACTTCAGGAGACTCATCTTATCGGTAGCCAATGTATCGCTCTACATAAGGGGGGTTATAAGCTGGTCGCGCATTCTGGGTTCACCACGGGATCTAGGAGAGTGGACATTTTGGTAAATAACTCCTTCCCCCTTAATATTCAGTCCATATGGACTGATCAGCGAGGCCTCTATATTGACATTTCCGGGCAGTGGGAGGGTTCGGTGATTCATGTCTGTTTATGTTCCACTTGGTCTTCAGGCAGACACCTTTCGTGACCTGGGTACGATTTTCCTTACCTTGCCACTAGGTCTTCTGGTGATTGGGGGGGACTTCAACGCAGTGGTAGATGGGGAGTGTGATAGACACCCCACCCGAGTGTTGAGGCCGGCGCATAGATGGCTCTCCGGCTTTCTGGAGATGACGGGTCTTGTGGACAGATGGCGGATGAATAACCTGAGTGGTGTGCACTATACACATGTGTCCGCAGCGCATCATAGTCTGTCTAGAATAGATTACATACTATTGCCGTCGGCACAGGCTAACATGATACGTGAGGTGCGACACCCGGGCAGAGGGATTTCCAACCACTCCCCAATGTGGCTCCAGGTGGAGACCGGCCTTGCTGTTTTAGGGAGAATAGCCCCAATAAATGTGTGGCATCTGAAGGATCCGTCCACTAAAAGGGAGGTCTCCAAGGCTACGAGCAGATACTTCCATGAGAATACTAGCACCGTTGACTCTGTGCAAACTCTGTGGGAGGCGTTTAAGACAGTTATTCTTGGAGAGGTGGTGTCCCTGATTGCTCGGAAAAAGAAGAAACTAACCGCAGACCTAGATAGAGTAGAAGCTGAGGTGGTGAGGCTTGAGGCGGAAGTGGCATTAACAGCGGCCCCAGAAGATATGCATAGCCTAAAGTTGTGTCAGGATGAATATAAAAGCCTCGCTGGGAGCGGGGCCAGGGGCCAAAACGAGGAGACACAGAGCAGGATCTATGAGCATGGCGACAAAGCTGGAAAATTGATAGTTTGGTTTGGGAGAGGAGAGATGGCGTCCCGGCTTGTTCCAGAGTTACAGGAGGGAAATTCCAGTATGATTAGGGACCCACAAACCGTGGCGGACAAATTCTCTGCTTATTATAGGAAGGTGTACACCACCACTGGGTTATACTCAGAGGCAGATAATTCGGAGATGATTAAGGATATCAAGATGCCCGTACTTCGGATAACAATTGAGAATACCTAGACTCCCCATTCACTGACGACGAGGTGGCACAGGCCATCAGAGGAGTTCACTCCGGGAAGGCCACGGGCCCCAATGGAATCCCCATAGAGCTCTACAAATTGACTGCTAACAAATTGGCCCCCGTTGTTCGGTCCATGTTTGAGGAGAGTAAGGAGAAGGGTCAGCTCCCATATGATCAGCGGGTGGCCAACATTGTTGTCATCCACAAGGCGGGTAGACCTAAGACACTCTGCTCATCTTATAGGCCGATTTTGTTACTAAATGCCGAGCCTAAAATACTGGCGAAATTGCTCGCCACCCGACTTGTTAAGGTTATTACCACCCTGGTACACCCGGACCAGTCCGGTTTTATGCCGCACCGCAACACTGCTCTTAACCTGCGGAGGCTACATGGAGTATTGGGCGGGTCCCCATTGATACAAGAGCCAGCTGTGCTTGTGTCCCTCGATACCACTATGGACTTTGATAGAGTCGAGTGGCCCTACCTGTTTGCGGTCTTGGAGAAGATGGGCTTTGGACAGGAGTTCATTGGTTAGGTGCGTCTTTTGTATGCCGACCCCCTCGCGAGAGTAGTGGTTAATAATCATAGGTCCGCTGACTTTCCCCTTGGTAGAGGTACAAGGCAAGGGTGCCCCTGTCTCCGCTACTGTTTGCCACTGGCGGCATGGGTCAGATGGGACCATTCGATCCGAGGCTTGAGATGGACTCTGGATTGGGAGGATAAGATCTCATTATATGCCGACGACATCCTGCTTTATCTCACCAACCCAAGGGTTCCCTGATATGCTTCCTGGATGTGCTTGCTATATTCAGGAGGTATTCGGGATTTGATATCAATTGGTCAAAGTCGGTGCTCTTTGTCCTTAGAGGTGACCTGCCAGTGATCCCACAGGCCTGCCCGATACAAATTGAACCTATAGGGTTTCGTTATCTGGATGTTTATATCACACTTGACCCTAAATTAAGATACACCAACAATCTAGGGCCCCCTATGACCCGCTTCAAAGAAGATGTGGCACGCCAGCGAGCACTCCCACTTTCCCTCCTGGGCAGAGCTGTACTTTTCAAGATGTTGGCTCTCCCCCGTTTTTTATATGCTCTCCATAGCACCATGGATCCTGTTCCGGCTTACTATTTCCGGGAAATAGAGGCCCTCCAGAGGCAACTCCTCTGGGATGGCCTACCCCGTATAGCCTTCTCCAAGCTCACCCTCCGCTGGTATGACGGGGAGATTGGGTTGCCGGACCTGCGGAAGTATTACTGGGCAGCTCAGTTGGCAGCGGTGAATCACGTCATATATGGGGCCCCTTTGGACCCCGAGTACGCTATGGACCGACGGCAAGTGCCTAGGGGAGATCTCGTGAGGGCATTATATGCCAGACCGGGCCGGTTTCTCTTCACAAGTCCCATGGGACACGCCGTGCAGGTTTGGCACGCTGCAAATAGACATCTTAATTGGGAGGGAAAAGTAACGCTTGCGACCCTGCTACTGAACTCGGAGAGGCTTGGCACCTATGGAAGTTAAAGGGGTTCGACAAGTGGGAACTCATTGGGATCACACAGATCAAAGATGTGTGGGGGAAAGACACGATTCACACATTTGATTTCCTTAAACAGCAATATCACCTCCATGATAGAGAGCACTTCCGCTATCTTCAGGTTAGACACGCCTTGCTTTCACTCGTCCCCGCTGGCACGTCCCTCCCTGACGCTTCCCCCCTTGCAGACCGTGTGTTGGATGGTCACCTCCCAGAGAAGACCATCTCTCTGATATATAAGAAACTCATTAACAATATTGAGGACCCACTGACCCTGCTCAGGTCACAGTGGAGGGTGGACGGGTTGGAGCTGGACGACGAGGATTGGCGGGAGGCGGTCTCCCCCCCACGTGTGGTGGTCATACAGATGAGGCTCAGGTTAGTTCAGATCAAGATTCTACACAGGTCTTATGTCACAGGGGCCTCGTCTGGTTCTAATGTGTATGTCAGAAAGTGGGGAATGTCATAGGGGATGTGGTGAACTTGGCACTTTCATGCACATCTTGTGGCATTGCAGCGAGGTGCATAACTATTGGGTAGAAATCCATGATAAACTGCGAGCTGTCCTTGGGGTGGAGTTGCGACCAGTGGCCCGTAGGTGTATTTTGAATGTATGGGAACCAACGGACCTGTGTGTGTACAAGAGGCAGTGGGTGACATTATCATGTATGGTCGCCAAGCGCAACATTGCTCAACTGTGGGGAGCTAGACAGTCGCCCCGGGTTGGGAAGTGGGTGGAAGACATGGATTGGTGCATGTTCAGGGAAAGATCGGTCTAAGTATCCAGAGGTTGCCCCAAAAAGTGGGGGAAGATATGGGCTGACTGGAATAGTTACCGGGGGGACATCTGTGCGCCATCGATCTGTCTAGAGAGAGACGCGCAGGAATCCCCATGATCCACCTTATTACTATTTTGTATGTATTGTTTGCAGTATGGATTGGAATAATAATTCAATATGTAACTGCTGATTCATTCACCTGATGTTATTTTTCTTTTGTGGAATTGTTGATAAAAAGAATATTTAAAAAAAAATTGTATTAGCCCCAGGTATCTTTTACACCTTGTCTATGATGCCTGTACAATTACCTCTCTCAAACTATGAAAAAATTGATAAGCTTATTTCTAAATTTATATGGAATCACAAACCCCCTTGTATTGCTTATACTAAATTTAAATGGAGGATTTGGTTTACCTGACTTTTTCAAATACCATAACACATTTATTTTAATACAAGGTCCCTGAATCCCTCTGGTTCACATGCTTGGATCCTAATTAATCCCCTAAATGGTTATTGGTTGAACGCAATTTAGTGTCACCATTTCCTCTCCCATCACTTTTGTCCATGTGTAGTTCAAAGAAATGTTTTTAATCCTCCACCATCATTGCTGTCACTGAATTGATTATTGCTGATTTTGATTCTTCTTTTTCATCACGTATTTCAGACTCTAATATGATTTCCCTTTGGCATAACCCTGCATTAAAATGTATACGTACAATTGCATTCTGGAAACTATGGATTTTGGCTGGCATTTTCTTTTTCCAGGATATTTATGTAGATGGTGCTTTATTATTGTTCTCTGAACTACGAGATAGATTATGTTACCCAATACTTTCTTTGCAACACACTGCTCAACACCTTTCCAAATGTGCTACCCAAAATTAAGACTCGAGATTCGATAAGTTGTATTAAAGCTTTTTCTACCTCCCAATATACGGTCCCCAAATGTTATAAACAGCTTCATTGTACATATGCCACTAACCTTACCTTTTTATCCACTTTCTGAAATGCAGAACTTTCCTTGAATCTTTCGTTAAAAGAGTGAAGGCAAATATGGACCATCAATATTTCAGGATGGTTTTTTGTATCAGTATCCCAAACCAACACCTTTATTTTGTTCAATCGTCTATGGACTCCCTATAAATTATTTAAGGCTAGACTTATAGATTCTCCAGTTTGTTGGAACTGCAAATGTTATGATGGTACTTTGAAACATATGCTTTTTGATTGTAATGTAGTAGCTCACTTTTAGAATTTTTGGGGGGATATTACCACTAAAATCCTTCCTATTTCTGAGGCTCTCACCTATAGTATACTTATTTGTAAATCTTACATCCAATCATCCACCTTATTGGAGCCCCAGTTTAAACCTTTTAATCTCCTTATTTCTATTACTATTAAATCTATTACTTCCAACTGGAAATCATCGGAAGCAATATCAATTCAAGCATGGTGGTCATATGTTATTTTGATCAGATCTGGTGCTCACTTATCTTACAAGGGACCATTAAAAAATACATCATTATTTCAACAGCTATGGAAATCAATTGAGGATTATAATTAATACTTGTCTTTAAAGCGTTTAATAACCCTATTTGCTTATATTAACAGTTCTGTATAACCATTGTTTTGAGGAGTAGCCTTGTTTGTTTCTTTTTTCAACGTTTATAATTTTACTGTTTTTGTCATGACAATGGTAATCTTTTGGTATATTGATATTGTGATGATAATATGTTAGTGCTATTATTATTGTATTATATATACCGAAAATGTATCTTTTTTGTTTGTCTTGTCTACAAAAAATCCTAATAAAATATTTTGAACAAAAAAAAACAAGCTTTGCCAGGAATATTTTACCAATCCAGATACTCTTAGTAAAGTTTCAACTACTAAAATTAAAGAACTTTTTTACCAATATTCCAAGACGCTTCGTCTGTCAATTCCTGCAGGCAGGTAGAGTTATATTGTTAGGCTCAAACACAGCCTGCACTTTATTTGCATTTAGGCCTGAATGAGAGGTAAGCAATTCTGCTGACTAGGTTTTGACAAAAAATAATATACTTTTTGGCAGCCTGCTCGACCTAGGGCATGTGGTTTTACTCAGTCCCTCTCTGCCTATGTGATGGCACTACATATCAAAGCGCCTAGCACTTTATCTTATTCTGTACTCTCTATACCCCCCAGGAAAGGCAATTCCTTTGTCCGTTATTATTAGCATTGGAGACTAGGTCTCACAAGTTGGCTCTGCTTATTCATTAACTCTAGGTAGCACAGATATTATATATGCAGTACTAAATTCTATTTTAACTGTACTCAGGTTTCATAGCAAATATTAGACTATGGCTCTGCTTTTTTTTTAAAGTATTTTTTATTAGCATTTTAAATATTCAACATACGTTTAATGAATTAGACAACATCATGCTTAGAAACAAATTACCAAGTGAGGGCAGCAGAACATTGCAAAGGAGTGCACTGTAAGGTCTGATAACAGAGCCAGGGATCAAGTCCTGACTTATCTTTTTCTGTCTATGCATTCAGGTGGTTCTACTTCAGTAATTATCTAATATAAAACCACCCCCTCAAATAATGACCATATTCCTCAGTATATGTTCCACTAGATTTGTTCACTATAAATTACAGGTGAGAATTGCCATCTACAGTCCGGAGTAAAAATATAACCGCCATACTGATCACAATGCAACTTCAATTATTTAAGAACAAACCTTATAAAAAGAAAAATGGAAAATAACACAATGTAAACAATAAAGCAGTAATTGAACCGTGTGCAGAGGGGTGGACTAGATCATAGCTAGCGTAGCATGCGTTTAGGGGAGTCATAGCGTAGTGAATCTTCCCACTGGAGTTGGAAGGGTGGGGGGACCTAATTATTGGCGAATCCACCGTGTTAGAGCGGCAAGTTACCATCTGTCATTTCCACCTAGTCAGCCACCTATGAAGTCAGTGCTATCTAAGGCCTCAGAGGGGTTCCCAGATCGTGGATCTGTGGGGCGGGGTCTTGGGCCTGGATCCGAGTCTGTCCCATTAGAGGTGTACCCCTCAGGATTCTCCCTGGTCACCATCACCTCCCTCCATAGTTCAGCTATTGGATGCTTTCTCATGCCCTTAGATTCCTCCCAACTGAGCACTCTGCCTTCTGCCCCAGCCCACATGATGATGTCTCTATTCCAGTTCTCAAATTGGGGTCCTCCTGGGGATTTCCATTCTATTGCTATTCGATGTTTAGCCAGGCCCAGTGCAAGATCTATCAGTCTGTTCCCAACCTTATGCATTGTTGGCCTGAGGAAGAGACCCAGCAAACATGTCTGGGCTGTGGGAGGCAGTGCTCTGCCCAGTACTTCCGTGAGCTTGCTAAGTACAGCCTCCCAGAAAGGCTGCAGGCTTTGACAGTCCCAGGTCATGTGGCCAAAGTCCGCGTCTGGGTGCATGCATCTCGGGCAGTGACAAACTCCCCCCCCATAAGTCACATTAAGTTGGTGAGGTGTCATATATGCCATATGTGTTTAGTTAAATTGGATGTATTTTAGGCGTGTGTTACGAGAGATCTTCTTAGGGTGTGTCTCTGGCTCGTCTCTCCACTTGTTCCAAAGCTGCATGAAGGTACGCACCAAGGCCTCATACCGCAGGCACTGGCCCGGGGGAAGACCACAATTCTCTACAAGTCCATCAAATGAAAGCAGGGACTTGTCCAGAAAGCAATCCCTCATGTTGTCTAACCCTGCCTCCATCCATCTGACCAATTGCAAATGAATATAGTCTGTGGATCACCATGCGGCAGACCCACAAGCGGTAGCATAGGGGTGTACTTGGTGAGCCACCGCTCACTGCCCTGGCAGCACCTCCAGGTCTGGAAAGCCATGCGCTGTAACGATGAGCAGTACGGGATAGGCATTGCTGGCATTACAAGGTTAGGATGGGAGTCTAGGTGTGATAGGAATGTTCCATCCTCATTTACACCCACCACCCATTCCGCCAGCCACTGCAGCTGAGCAGCAAACATATAATACTCAAAATTGGGGACACCCAGGCCACCCTCGGACAGGCGTTGCAACGTTTTGAGAGACACCCTGAGGCGCCCGTCCCCCCACACCAGATCCCGCAGCAAAGCGTTCAAGGGCCGGAACCAACTGCTGGGCATAAGGACCGGGAGATTGACAAAGAAATACAAAAGGCGCAGGAGCATGACCATTTCAGATAGGGAGACTCTGGCCATAACAGGGAGCTGTAGTGTATGCCACAAATTTACACATGAATGCAATGAGCGTAGCACCCTATCCAAGTTGCCCTCCTTCAGATCCTCTAGTGACTGGAACCCTTGAATGCCTAGGTATTTAAATGTGTTCTGAGCCCATATTATATCAGCCATCAAAGCGTCTGGGTTATTCGTAGGGCCTGCTATCGGGAACAGGTATGTCTTGGCTTTGTTGACTCGCAGTCCTGAGAGGCACGCAAATTTGTCCAGGACATGTAACGCCGCGGAGGTGCCCCCGACCCCATCCGACAAATAAAGAAACAAAGCATCTGCATAGAGGGAGCCATGGTATGTCCGCCTTCCGATAGCCAACCTGATCCCTTCCCCTACCCGGGCGAAAGCTCTCAGCGTGGGGCTCGATGGCCAGAGCAAAGAGAAGAGGGGAAAGAGGATACCCCTGTCTGGTCCCTCTGGATACCTTATATTCGCTGGAGATCGTTCTGCCTGTTCTGACCCTTGCTGTAGGCACAGCGTACAGAAGCTGCACCCACCTCACCCATTCCTCTCCCAGGCCCATGCGCAGCATCACTTCATATAGGTATTCCCACCCCACTGTATCAAAGGCTTTTTCTAGATTGACAGAGAGCACTGCTGCCTGCTGCCTGGTGTTTGGTCGGGCCTCAGCATGATAAAAGATAGGGTAGAGCCTGCGAAGATTATAATAAGTGTTGCGAGAAGGGAGAATCCCGTTCTGATCGGGATGTATTAATGTTTTCATATGCGGGATTAACCTACCGGTCAATACTTTACTCAGGATCTTGTAATCCATATTAAAAATGGAGAGGGGCCTGTACTCTTCAACTACAGCCTCTGGCTTCTTAGTTTTTGGGAGGGGGATCACCAGGGCATTCTGAGTGGAGCTGGGTAGTTCCCCAGATTTGTACGCATCAGTGTATAACTTAACTAAGTGATGCGCTAATAAGTCTGCATAATGTTGGTAGAATTCTGCCGGGAGGCCATCCGGTCCCGGCAACTTGCCAGATGCCAAAGCATGAATGACAGTTTTGATTTCCTGCAAGGTTACCGGTTCCCCCAATCCTTCCTAGTCCTCATCTTCGAGCACCCGGAGCAGCAGTGGCACTAAATATTCTCTTACAGCCAGCCGGGGAGCCGCTTTCGGGCCGTGTATAATTGTTCGTAGTAATTGAAAAAGGAGTCATTTATCTCATCCAAGTCATACACCATCGCCCTTGTATCTAAGCCAATTTGTGTGATTGGGGATCCTCCTAATTCAGGTCTAATTAATCTTGCTAAAAGATGGCCCGCTTTTGCTTCCTCCCTCTGCACTCTATGTAGTCTTTGTGATTATAACATCACAGTCGCCCCAGTGCGTCAATATATTTTGCCCATGCGTCTAGTAGCACCACTCGGGTCGCTTCGCCAGTACCCTGTACATTATCTAAGCTACGGATGCTCCCCTCCAATTCCAATATTTCCCACCGGAACTCTCTATGGGCCCCCGCCGCCTGTCCCATACAAGGGCCCTGCACCACAACCTTAAACGCCTCCCATTCCACTTTAGAGGAGGTTGCTGTATTGGCGTTAATAGGGAAGAATGTGTCTAAGAGTGTATGCAATGACGTGCAGAAAGGAGCATCTTTAAGCAATGCCAGACTAAGTCTCCATGCGGGGATCGGAGGGCATCGTCCCAGGGGCTGGTGCGTCATTACCAGTGGACTGTGATCATGCAATGTACGTCCTAAATATTCAGTATGTTTGATAGTGTGATTGATAGCTTGGGAGCACAAGAACATGTCCAGTCGAGTGTGTACTTGGTGTACCGGTGAAAAAGAGAGAACTCACTGTTACTGTGGTGTTGTAGCCTCCAAGTGTCTTCAAGTCCCCAATGTGTGACCCATGCATGGAACCCCAAGGCTGTGCGGCAAGGCTGAGACCCCATCAAGAGAGGATGTGACCGGTCAATGTCAACGTCTGCTACACAGTTGAAATCCCTCCCCAGGAATCAGGTTGCCCCTCAGGCTGCCTGCCAATAGAGCAGAGGAGTCCAGGAAGCCAATCTGGTCCTGGTTCGGGGCGTAAATGGTAACCATGGTGACCTCTTGACCCACCAGTCGCCCTGTGGCCAGTGCGTACCGACCTCTGCATCTAATCACGTCCGCTCTACAGCAAAAGAGACCCCCCGCTTGACCCTTATCAGTACCCCTTTGGCAAACGTCGAGCAGGTGTTCGCAAAGACCTGGCCCCTCCATCTCCGTTTCAGCCTCACTGCTTCCTCGCTATTCAGATGGGTTTCCTGAAGGAACGCCATATGGATATCCCTACGCCTTAAGTATGAGTAAATATTATGGCGCTTTACAATAGACCCAATTCTTGACAGAAGCAAGATGGCGGCCACGTAGTGGTGGCATTTTGCAGCGCTGCAGTGAGGAAATGGTTTAGTATTACGAACCTCGTTTCTATAGCCGTACATCAACTATCTAAAATCGTCTGAATTTAGTGAAAAGACCCGATGCTGGGAGCCCTTACCTGTCAGGTGTTCTGGCGGGGGCCGCCGAGCCGTTTCAGTCAGGCAGCAGTGCTCATCGGAGCATTCCTCTCTTCCTGCCGTTGGACCTGCGCGAGGGACGGTAGGCGGAGCAGATGGAGTAGGCTCGGAGAGAGGCCGGCGGAAAGGAGCAAGAAGCGGAGCTTGCGGAGTTTGCGGAGCGAGAAGCGGAGCGGAGACGCCATGGCTCCGAAAGTAATCAGTGGCACAAAGACTGTGGTGTCGAGAAAGAAGGTTGGAAATGACGAGGCAGTACCTGATGAGGGAGGGTTACCGCAGAGGGTGTGGACGCCTCCGGATGAACCAGCTAAGAAAAGCAAACAGACATCGGTCAGGACCCACCAGGCTACAGCCTCAATCGCCGAGATATTTACAAAAGGCGGTAAGGAGAAAGGTACAAAGACAGTGGAGGCCATGAAGGTGAGGGATGGGGCTGACGCTCAGGGGACTGAATGATCAAGCAAGGGGCAGATACCCGATTCTGGTACTGGTGCTATGCAAGCCCCCCCCCGGGGGAGGATATCGGATGTACCCCAACGTTTTCCCCGTATTGGTAATTACCCATGCAACCCCTGGAGCGGCAGATCAGCCGGCGGTCAGCCTAATAGGGCCGGACAGCGGGGCGCTAACCGGTAGCAATAAAGCTATGAGCAAGGGGGGAATGGAGTCAGCATCCCTCAAGAGCAGATCGGCTTGGATATGACAATCATTATGGATCTGTTTCTCAGTGGAGGGAAGCACACCTTCTTAAACCTCATTTAAGTACTCTCCATTGTTATCTATCCTTTGTTCCAATTGCGTGCAGAACGGTTTGTTAGGCATGCCCAACTGCCATAAGTCAAAAATCATATGTAAGGTGGGACTACATAGCCCCAAAGCCAATCGCACAGCATTATGCCGCTTTTAGCGTGCACATTATTCGATTCTTCTGTCCATTATTTACCATATTCCAACTTTTAACCGTACTTTTTACTTATATTTTCAACTTTTTACACTCATTTTAATCCAAATTCCACCACCAGGATATGATGCCAATTTTCAGGTTTCTGGTATTCAAACTGTGCCAGTCCTGGCCTCTTGAAAGAATACGAATGATGCAGGAGTCCATCGCAAGCAGTCTTTATTACATGTTAAAAACCCAATGCATTTCGGGCAGCTTCGTGCCCTTCTTCAGGGGTCACTACAATTAATCACAACACACATAATTAATTATTAGCACTTTACATCGTCAGTAAATGTCTGATGCAGCAATCATTTCATTACTTAATCACTTTGATATTGAATCATTATCTCGTGGTATATTGTATCATCATCATTTCTCCCCAAGTCTTTTTCATCCTCCATGCACCTAACCCTTCTAACTCAGGATGTAAACCACTGTCTTCCCCTCTACCCTATTCCGTTCTAAACAAAGCTAATACATCCCGCTGTTTCACCTTCCCTTCTACATCTACACGCTGACATCCTCGAAATTACCTCCAGTTGATTCAAAGCTGATAGATGTTTTAAAAACAGGTTTTGGAGCTTCGGTACCCATAAGATATTACATAACTTTAACATTACCGTGATTGCACCTTTCGCTCAAAGTGCCGCTATGCTTCCCCGGCGCTAACTTTTCTCTATACAACCCCATCCTCCTAGTCCTGCGCATACCTGCTTTGCTAGTCTGTAAACAATCAGCCGTTCACGCCATATTTCTCAAACGGTGAAAACCTCCCTATTGCCGCACTCTCTTTTAAATACTCTACACCCCTGTCTTCTCCCTTCCGATAGGCTAAAGAACCCAAGGCTTTCCGCCCCAGTGACCCATCTGCGTACTACATTTCCCAAGATGCATGTCAACAATTCAAAATGCCGTCTTTACATTCCTCTATTCTTTAGGAAAAAACCTGCCACACACTTAAATAATGTCCACTATTAAAACAGTCCATCTACTCATCAGTGCGAATTTTCTTGCAACTTGCGGTGAACTCCGGTCTTTACGCCGACTCTGTAGATTCCCAAAAGTTTTTCTCTTCCTTTATCCTTATGCAAAATTATTCCACGGGTGCATTCCCTGGGTAGGGCCCTAGTTATGAACATGTTTCTCATTGGAGGGAAGCACACCTTCTTAAACCTCATTTAAGTACTCTCCATTGTTATCTATCCTTTGTTCCAATTGCGTGCAGAACGGTTTGTTAGGCATGCCCAACTGCCATAAGTCAAAAATTATATGTAAGGTGGGACTACATAGCCCCAAAGCCAATCGCACAGCATTATGCCGCTTTCGGGCACGAAGCTGCCCGAAATGCATTGGGTTTTTAACATGTAATAAAGACTGCTTGCGATGGACTCCTGCATCATTCGTATTCTTTCAAGAGGCCCGGACTGGCACAGTTGGAATACCAGAAACCTGAAAATTGGCATCATATCCCGGTGGTGGATTTTGGATTAAAATGAGTGTAAAAAGTTGGAAATATAAGTAAAAAGTATGGTTAAAAGTTGGAATATGGTAAATAATGGACTGAAGAATCGAATTAATGTGCACGCTAAAAGCGGCATAATCATTATGGATGAGCAGGCTCTGCAGGCACAGCAGGGTCTTGAAGCCTCTATAGGAAACAATGGAGATATGACTATAGGGGGAGAGACTGGAAACTCAGACCCCGAGGGCGTAGGGAGCAGTAAAAGTACTCTGGACTCAGAGAAAGAGAAGGTCCCCAGCGAGTGCTTCTACTCCGTATCGGAAGGGGCGGAATGGTCAGAAGAGGAGGATGAACGAAGCTCTTATATGGGGGACAGCAACTTGGAGTCAGAGAGCGACCCTGAACAAGAGCTCCCGGCGACTGCAATAAGACCTACCCTATTAAAATCACATGAGCAGACCCAATGTGATTTAAGTTGGGATCATTCCTCCTCAATGCCACTCCAGGGCAGTCCTAATTTGGAAACAACCCAACCCCCACTCTTGGAGGTGATTCATCAGGCAATTTTAGCGCATAGGGAGGAAACGCGCCAGGATAGCCGCAAATCCCAAGCGGCAATGAGGAAGATGCAGGGTGTGGTCAGGAAATTATCAAAAGCTTGTGTTAATGTGGGGGACAGAGTCTCGAACCTAGAGGAGAGGGTAGTCACAACAGAAGCAGAGGTTGCCGCAGCTACTAGTAAAGTTGAGTCTCAATGTGCCCAAGATACTGACATTCAATGGAAATTAGAGGACATGGAGAACAGGCTCAGAAGAAACAACCTTAGGGTCCTGGAATACCCGAGGGAGCAGAAGGGACGGATGTTATAGCCTATGTCATAAAGCTCTTTGAGGCATTCCCGGAGTTATCTAGCTGGAATTGGTCTGGGGAAATCCAAAGGGTGCATCGTACTCCTTTCAAAATACGCCGTAATGCAAGGGAAGGGGACAAACCAAGGGCAATCTTAATCTTCCTGGGTAACTTTATCTTGAGGCAGGCCATTGCTGAAAAAGCGAGACCAGATGCGAAGAGGTCTTTTGAAGGAATCTCATTCTTTGTCCGCCCAAACTATTGCCATACGACGGTCGAGAGGCGATGGAGGCTAAAGGCAGTTGATCAAGCCCTTTCAGGACATAAAAATGCAAGCCAATCTTATAAATCGGGCGCAACTGAAGATAATCAATGAAGGGCGGACACAATATTTTGCATCGGAAGTAAAAGCGCAAGAATATCTGGACTCTCTAGGCAGTTAGTGAATTATTCTGTCCACCCTATAGTATAGTAAGGTTGGTAAAGCACGGCTAGTTGTTGGAAACTAAACGTAATAAGGGGTATCACGTTTTGAAGTAATTTTTAAGATAGTCCTCACTGTTTTCACTGCAAATCATCACGTGCACAGACTAAGATCTGAGCGCTTCACGAGGGAGGGTTCAGGGGGATACAGGGGTGGGAGGTAGAAGGAGAGGTTTGGAGGGGAGGAGATGGGGGTTGGGGAGAGGGGTGGGGGTGGTGGGATGTTATGGTGGAGGGGAAAAAATGCAAAAAAGAGAATCTTGACACAAATGTAAATTTAATCCGGCATATGAAACACGATCTATGTATCAAATATGATTTCATCATCCAACTTACGTGGGCTAAAAAGAAGGTAGAATGCAAACAGAAGAATGTCTCAACTTAGGATATGCTCTTTGAACATTGAGGGTTTAAATGACTGGGAAAAAGGGGGAGACTTACCGAATTTGTAAAATCTGAACAGATGGACATTTTGTGCCTACAAGAAACGCATTTACCTTGGGGGGAAAAACATTTGTTGAACTTAAGCGGATTTGAGATCCTGTCTTGCTCTTCTCAGACCTCAACAGTAAGGGGGGTGGCTATTTTAGGAAAGGTTGGCCTTGGTGGGGCAAAACGCTTTAGGGCCGATGCTATGGGTAGATGGGCACTCTGTGAGAAGAATATAGGTGTTACCATTTGCGGGATATATGGATCAAATCAGGATGACCCCGAGGTTTATGAATGCATGGAAAAGGAATTGATTGGGTGGCCTACCCCTATTGTGGTCTGTGGGGATCTGAATATTGCAGCAGATTTTGTGGGGGAACCTCCATATTCTGGTCGTAAGCCAAGGGTTTTCCGTGCTGTCTGCTCTTTGATGCAATCGCATGGATTAAGTGATGTGTGGGGGAACAGGGAACCGGGAAATCCGGGGTTTACATACTTCTCCTGTCCATTCCAGAAGTACACTAAACTAGATTATTTTATGATTTAATCTACAGAACTTAGCAAGGTATAAATTCGGAAACTACCCAAAATACTCTGAGACCATAATCCACTAACATTAACTCTGGACTTCCCTAGGCCAGCTAGGAAACATAGGCCACGGACGTTTGATAGAAAGCTAATAGCAGACAATGCCTATGTGGAACATATTAAGTTCTGGTCTCAGGGGTACTTTGACGCAAATAGGTTTAGCGTGTCACGAAACACCGCCTCGGATACATACAAAGCAGCATTAAGGGGGAGACCATCATTTATGCTGCCCAATCCTGGAAAAGAATTCGCTCAGAGAGGGAACAGCTAGTGAATAAATTGGTAGAAGCGGAGGAACGACATGGGAGAGACATATCGCAGGGTAGAGAGGGGACAGAAAGTCAAGCAAAAGTCAGCTCAATAAAAGCAGAAATCCATAAACAAATGGCAAAAAAAGCAGCCTCCAAATACCAAGCTCAGAGATGTAGGCTCTACGAGACAGGTGAACAGGCGGTAAGGGCGCTCGCACTCCGCATCAGACAGGCTGCCTCTAAAACATAATAACCCGTATTGTAGAGCAGGGCCAGGAATATGTCGAACCCTCGGAAATTCTGACTGTTTTAAAAAAATACTATCAAACACTATATCAGGAGGAGTCAACCCTAGAGATACCACCAGGGGAGCTGGGTGAGACAGGAATTAAACTGGATCAGGGGGGGCAGGGAAACCCTATTACTTTAGATGAATACTGGGAGCCATACAAGAACTAGCATTGGGTAAGGCGGCAGGACCAGACGGCATACCCCTAGAAGTCTATAAAAAGGTATTAGAGGAAACAGCCCCACTGCTTCTTGACTTATTTAGTGGTATTATAAATACGGGCAAAATACCCGAATCATGGAAAAACAGAAATATAGTGGTGTTCCACAAGAAGGGGAAGGCAAAAGAAAACCCTGCCTCCTACAGGCCCATATCCCTTATAAACACGGATAATAAAATCTATGGAAAAATCCTGGCAAACCCATTGCGGAGGATCTTTGGGAGTCTGGTCTCTCCCTGGCAGCATGGTTTCATTCTGGGCCGGGGCACTACGGACCATATAAGGCGAGCAATCACTATGTTTGTTATCCATGCTGCCGGGGGGGGGGGGGGGGGGTGGCATGATCCTCCTCAATGCGGAGAAAGCATTTGATCGAGTCAGGTGGGAGTATCTGGAGGGAAGAGGGTTCGGACCAAGAATTCGGAATGCTATTCAAGCAATGTACTCAGATCCAGTCGCTAAGATCCAAATGATGGGTGACAGCTCAGATAAGATCTATATAACAAGGGGGACACGGCAGGGGTGCCCCTGCTCACCCATTCAGTTTGCGCTCTATATAGATCCCTTGATACAGAGGATAATGGATAACCCAATAATAAAACCAGTCATCACAAAGGGCTTTGAAACCAAAATCCTGGCATATGCCGATGATTTGGCAGTTATCTCTGTATAACCTGATGCAGCTCTACGGGTCTTGGTTGACATCACCAAGTCATTTGGGAGGTATTCAGGCTATCGTCTAAATGAGGGGTAAACCCAAGTGATTTGCTCCCAGAATATAGCCAAATCAGATCCGAGATTTGTCGATTCAGCTGTATACTTGGGGGTAATGATCAATGCCCTATCTGATCACATCATTAGAGACAACTTTACCCCAGTACTGGAATCAATGGAGGTAGATCTGAAAAGAATGGATACACTACATTTGCCAATAATAGGGCGCGCCAACGTCCTTAAAATGACAATGGTTCCAAGGATTTTATATATGTTTCGGGCTATTCCCTTCCTGATAGATAAAAAACTTATCAAATCAATAGAAGCTACATTCATGAATTTTCTATGGCAATACGGAAATTTCAGACGTTCCTTAAAATGTATGTCACTGCCACAGGAAAAAGGAGGTTTGGGTATCCCCAACATAAGGTATTATCACTGGGCCTGCCTATTAACTCAAATGGCAGTCCTATTTGACCCTGCCGTGAATGAACCAAATGCTTCCTATAGAAACGACAATCCCCCTTCAATATATGAATTAATATTAGGGAGGGAGGCAATTGGGGTATTACTGAGAAGGACAGAGCGACGCTATTATAAGAAAATGAGATACAAGACAATAGAAAGTATTTGTGGGGTCCGGAGGGCGGTGCAGAAACTCCTGGGAATTCCGAAGTACAACCACCATACACCCCTGTGGAAGTCGGGGTTATTCCCAAATTTATGTAATGACGGTACATGGAAACACTGGGAACGACAGGGTATTCTGACAGTGGGGGATATTATGGTCGGGGAAGAGGTTAGAACCTTAGAAGATCTTCAACAGAGATACCCCCTGCTGGGAAACCAAGACTTTAAGTTTGCTCTAGTCACCCATACAATAAAATCCAAGAGGCCACGTATCGATTCAGGTAAAAGGTGTAGCATATTAGATTATTTGATAAGAGGAGGGCGTAGGATTAAAGGCATATATATAACGTTAATGGAGGAAATCCAGGATGATATGGAAAAAAATGAGGTCTCATGGGCTACAAAATTGGAAGACCCAGATGTGGACCTGGATAGAGCTCTACAGCTGGATAAAAGATTTTTACGCTCCTCTTATTTAAAAGCGCAACATTTTAAAACGCTCTTTAATCTATATTATACACCCTCTAAACTGCTTGAATGGGGGAAAAGGGAGGATAATAGATGTCCCAGATGCCAGGAGGGTCCAGCTGATCTTATTCACATGTTTTATCAGTGTGAAAAACTCAGAATGATTAAAAGTGAAATTGAGGTATTCTGGGAGGGGCTGCTAGACATCAAGATAAGTCTATCCCCAACACTGATGATCTTAGGTTGTGAAAGTAAGCTGGCCCTAAAAGCTGAGACGGATGCCCTGGTCTTTATATCAGTGGCAGTACTCCGCATTCTCATTTCAGCCGCATGGAAAGATACGGTTGCTCCGTCTTTGCAGACGTGGATGATAAGACTTCTAGGCATACACAATCTAGAGGCTGCCCTATACGAGCTGAAGGGCAGAAAAGCACAAGAGATGGGTTCAAAGATCTGGGCACCCGTGGATAAATGGAGGGCCATCAGGCTACAGCAGTAATTAATATAGTGCAGTAGTGTGGCTCACTGGTTAGAGGCGGCAGACCCGAGAGCAGAGGACGGCCCGGGACCAGGGTTCGATTCCCGGCGCGGCAGGTTTCTGGATCAGGGTCAGCGGACTCGATAATTCTCTCGCCTCGGTGCCCACTCTGATCAGCGATCACACTCGGCAACTCTGGGCATTAGCTTGCCTCATCTTCACTAACGGCCCCACCAGACCGCCGGGGATGCCTGGTCTCACCCTGGAGATACCCATTAAGGGACCATCTCTCAGGGAAGCCAGGAAGGGTTTCGCAGCGGTCGAAGCGCCTTGGGACCCTACGGGTAAGTAGTGCGCTATATAAATGCCTATACATTAGTGCTGAAATACATAATGACGTATATAATGGTATTCATACTCTTTTCGATCACTGTATAATCTGTAAATGTATGATTGTGTATTTTATGATGTCTCTCTCTTTTAAGGCTTCAAGCAGTTTTAAGGGTTTTTATCTTAATGTCGGATGATATTTATCTTTTGTACGATGAAGTTATTTTAGTTTTTTTACTGTCAATCAATTCTCAATAAAAAAATATATATATAAAATTTAAAAAACAACAATAGACCCCATTCCCCTGAAGTTCCATGTCAAGAACCGTATAACATTATGAACCTTTGCCATCGTGTAAGGTATTGCCAAGCTTCTTATGGAGGGAGGCCCACCCAATACCTCCCTCAGTCTTGTACCGTCCCTCCCCTCTGCAAGCTTCAGAATTAAAGGACCCTTATGATGGTCAACTCCCCAACCCCAGGGCAGTCCAACAACTTGTCGGCCGCCCAAACATCATGTGAAACAAGTAGTGTCAAATGATGCCCTACCCTAGTACAGCACTCAACATCTTAGAATCTTAGAATAGGACGCTCTCACCAATCAGAACGCACCAGCCCTAGATGTGTTGAAGCAGCTCGGAGTCTAGAACAGCCAACTACAGGTCAGCGCCCCTCTGTGTGCCCTAGTCACCTTAGCTTACCAATTATATCAGATAATATTGTCCGCTGTGTTTGGTGTCACTACTGGTAGCTTCCACTGTCATTGTGGGAAGTGTCTGTTTCATTGTCCGCCGTATCTCTCGAAGAGCCGGCCCCGCCTCCGGGGTAGAACTCCGACCCTGCATCAGCACTGCCACTGCCTGCAATGCTTCAGCTCTCTTTTTCTCCGTCTGCGATGAGGACGGTTTTTTCGAGGTCCCCCTACAAGTACATCGTCTCTGGCGTTTGCCAAACTCTGTGGCCTTACGTCCAACAGCTCCAGGGCCCCTGTCTTGTGATGTCTTGCCCTTGTAGGTCCCCAACCAGTCCCAGGCATCTTTGGGACAGTCGAAGTGGTGAGTGTTCCCTTCCAGCATTATACGCAGTCGGACTAGGAACATCAGAGAGTATTGGAGGCCCACATCTCTCAACGCCTTCTTGACCTCCAGGTATAAGGCCCGCTTCCTCTGTACTTCTAATGTGTAGTCCAGAAATAGGGAGACTTTACTGTTGTCTACAATGAAGGGGCCTTCCGCTCTCGCCTTTTGCAGGATGAGGTCTCTATCTCGGAAATGAAGCAGTCAAGCTACTACAGGTCTCGGAGGCCTCACAACGGCTTGGCCGGTACCCTATGGGCTCCCTTCAACGTATAAAAGGTGGGCAAACACTCTGGCGCTACCACACTCCTGAGCCAGCGCTCCAAGAATGACACCATATCACTGCCTTCCGCTACTTCCGGCAGACCCAGGGCTCTAATGTTGTTCTGTCTATTGCGCCCCTCAGCCTCTTCTGCCCTGCGTTCTAACAAACTCACACTGTCCGTAAGGGCCCCCATCTGGTGCTGGTGCCGGTGCTAAGCCCGCGACATTAGACTCAGTCTCTTTAACCCTCTCTGACAGTTTCTTATGTTCTTCCCGCAGCAGGCCGAGCCACACCGCAACAGTACTAATGTCTTGGTGGAGGGTAGCCTTCATGTCTGCTATCGCCTCCAGTATTTTACTGAGTTGTTGTTGGATCGGGTCCTCCAGGGGGGATTGCGACTGTTCCTGGGCACTGTCTTCTGGATCTTGAAGTACACCAGTCTGGCAGCCCCTAGGTTTGCCCATGATGTCAGTGTCCCACTAGTTCGAGTCTACGCCTCCTACAGACGGTGTATAGGAAAGTCAGAGTGCCCTGTGATCAAATGCTGATAAGACATGCAAGTTCCTCACCCTGATGTGTTTAACAAGGACCCCCTGAAAACTGATTAGTTCAATTCCTAGTTCAGGGAAAAATGAGCGAAGAAAAAAAATACCTAGGCAATTACATATAGTTGTCCACACAATGGTGTATGGGAAAATTAACAAACCAAGAAAAAGAGTTCTGTCTTCAATAGCATAATTTTAATAATTCATAAAACAATCACAATTCCATAAAAAACTGTGCAAAAACACAGTAAATGTTATGATTCAAACGAAAAGATTTTTTTTTAAATAATACATTTAATTATAAAGTAACAAAAATAGTTAAAAACACAACTAACGGAGGAGCTTGGCGGGCATCCGTGATGGCCGCGTGAGCACAGAGCTCTCCGGACCCCCGCCACTCCCGGCATAATATCCTGAACATATCCTGATTCTTTCCGAGGATTTGTGTAGAGGACACTGGGCTGATCTTCCTGTGGTTTTTGAATTTTGATTTGGACCAGGGACACCGAAGATACGACGACTCGAACTTTCGGGGTCCGCCCTGGAGGTGCGCCCGGGTCTGGGTGAGGCACAGTGGCCGTGTCTGAGTTGAACAACAACGGCAGGGGGATTCGACTGGTGGGTCCCCCTCTTAAGTTTCGGTTTCGATTCTGCCTCAGACTGTGCATTTGGCAAAGGAGTCTGGCCCTTGCTGGGTCCGGCGGCACGAGACTGCTGTTGTGCCTTTGGCTAGCTTATTGTCCTTCCAGGCTGGCTCACACCTAAAGACACCCTCGCCGCTGCCTTTCGGCTACAACGCCCTGCTCTCTTGTGGCCATTTTCACCGGGTCGAGTGAGTCCCCTGGGACGCGGTCTCCAACATGGCGGGCAGGGGGGACCAAGAGACTCGGAAGACCAAAACGCCCCTTCGCGGGGGCCCGGTCCAGTCTAATGTCATGGACCGATACACCCATTCGAAGGGGTCCCCTGGAGCCGCCTTGCCTGGCCCGAGTGCGGTTGGCCACACTGTGGAAGAGTCGACGGAGCCTTTCTTCTTTCAGGACATCATGGGCGCCATTTCTGGCATGAAGGAAACATTAGGCCAACAGTATGAAGCGTTGGCCCACAAAATTGACACCGTGGCCATTGACGTGAACTTGATCCGGGCAGACCTATCTAAAACCAATGAGAAGGTGAAGTCACTGGATCTCAAGTCATCCAGCCTCACGGCCGACGTCTCGGAGATACAGACGGAGATTGGCAACCTCCGAAGGGTGAACGATTTCATGACCCGGCGCTTGGAGGACTTTGAAAACAGAGCACGTCGTTGTAACGTGCGTGTGGTTGGCGTTCCGGAAAATCCGGACCCTCATTCTGTTGATCTCCTGGTCGAGGACCTGATACAGAACTACCTCTCTCCGTCTGGGTTGAGTAAATTCTTCGCAGTGGAACGTGCCCATCGTGTTCCGGGAGGCCAGGGCAAGCCTGGCGCCCCGCCGAGGCCTATCGTTGCGAAACTCTTTCACTATAGGGACCGGGACGCTATCCTGCAGGCATCGCGAGTGAAGGGCCCGGTGGCCTTTGAGAATGCTACGGTGAACTTCTACCCGGACTTTTCTCAATTGGTGCAGAAACAGCGTATGGGCTTCCGCGGAGTCAAGAAGCGTCTCCGGGACTTGGGGCTGCGCTACGCTATGCTTTTTCCAACCAGGCTGCGAGTTGAATACAATGACCGGACCCTTTTCTTTGATCGGCCTGATTCCGTGAATGACTGGCTGGACTCTCTGCCGGACCGACCTCCTGGGACTGAGCCCGCCGAACACCTGGGTGGTGCCGAGGGTGGTGTAGAGAGCTGAACTTGTGGTCTATGCCTCGGTCACCGTGCCGCGAAACTTCTTCTGTGATTCTATGCCTAAGTGCCTCTATTTTCTGTGTGTTCTCCGCTTTCTTTATTTTGTTCGGGGTGGCGGGTGGGACAGGGCCTTTCCTCCTCCGGGGTCTTTTTGTAGAATGGGGGTTTCTGGGCGACAGGCACACTGCATGTTGGGGTGGCTTTTTAGCTTCTTGCAGGGGTGCAGGGTGGGGGGTGTTTTCTTGGTCGTTGGGGGGTGGGTTGTTGGGAAGTTTGATGTTTGTGTTTTGTTTTTTCAAGGCGATTCTATTTTGCTAATGGTATTTTCGATGTCATGCTCATTGGGGGAGGGGTCCGGCATCACTGTGTGGGATGGGGGGTAGCGGGTTGAGGCTTATTTCGTGGAATGTCAATGGTCTGGGGGATCGTATAAAGCGGGGTGTGGTGTTGCAATGTCTACGACGTCTGTTTCCTGATATTGTCTTTCTGCAGGAGACTCATCTAGTGGGCAATACTTGTCGCGCGATGAACAGGTGGGGCTATCGCCTCGTCGCACATTCGGGGTTTACCACGGGTTCCAGGGGGGTGGGCATCCTCGTCCGGGCTTCCCTCCCCCTGGCGATTGATGATGTGATCCTTGATGATCGGGGGCGTTACGCCGTCCTCGTGGGGCGCTATGAGGGTCGGACCCTTTCCCTGTTTGCCGTTTATGTGCCCCCCGGTCTACAGACCTCTACCTTTTCCGATTTGGGCCAAGTGTTGTTGAGCCTCCCAGATAGTACTCTTTTCATGGCGGGTGACTTTAACTCTGTGTTCTCCGGTCTACATGATCGTCACCCCCCTAGGGACACTCCTTCGGTCCAACAATGGCTGGGTGGGTTTCTGGATACTTTTGGGTTGGTGGATTGTTGGAGACTCATGCACCCTACTCAGCTTCAATACACTTTCCATTCCGGGGCCCATGGAAGTCTGTCTAGACTGGATTATTTCCTGATGCCTGCGGCGCAGTCGTCGGCTGTTCGGGAGATTAGACACCTCCCCCGGGGCATCTCTGACCATTCTCCGCTTTGGCTTTGTTTTGAGATGGGGGTGGAGGCGGCGGGCCGGATGGCTCCTATCAATCCATGGTATCTAACCTCCCCCGAGACCCGTGGTCTCTTGATTAAGTCGTTGGACAATTATTTTCTAGACAACGAGGGGTCCGTATCCTCTGCGGTGTCCCTATGGGAGGCCTTTAAGACAGTGATCCGCGGGCAGGCCCTTTCCCTTATTGCTGAATCCAAAAAGGCGAGGAATCGGGAGGTGGTGGAACTCGAGGGGGAGATAGTTGGGATAGAGGCTGACTTGGAATTGACTGTTACTCCTGATAAACTTCACGCCCTGGGTCTGAAACAATTTGCTTATAGGTCTCTGGTTACGGACGCGGCTAAAATGATGTTTCGAGAACAACAGGGTCGTTTGTATGATGTGGGGGACAAAGCGGGTAAATTGCTGGCGTGGTTGGACAAGAAAGAGAGGGCGAATCGTGTGGTACCGGTGATTCAGACTTTGCATGGTGTGAGAGTGACTGACCCGGTTGAAATAGTGGAATGTTTTGCAGACTATTTTCGTGTGGTTTATTCCCCTGCGTCTGAACGGGATGTGGATGACTCTCGCCTCTTGTTGCGTGATATAGCTCTGCCCTGTGTCTCCGATTTAGACCGAGTCTCTTTGGAGTCTCCTTTCTCCACGGACGAGATAGCGACTGCCATTCGCTCACTCCGTTCGGGCAAGGCTTTGGGCCCGAATGGATTGCCAATTGAGTTGTACAAGCTACGTCCTGATAGGGTGGCGCCCTATCTTCGTACCATGTTTTTGGAGTCCCGGGAACGGGGTATTCTCCCTTACGATCAGCGGCTGGCTACGATCGTTGTTATTCCTAAAGAAGGTAAACCCCGGGACCTTTGTTCGTCCTACAGGCCCATTTCCCTTTTGAATGTTGAGCCCAAGGTTCTGGCTAAGCTCCTGGCTACCCGCCTCCTGACGGTTATTAGCGGCTTGATTCATCCGGACCAGTCCGGTTTTATCCCGCATCGTAACACGGCTCTTAATCTGCGTCGTCTCCATGGAGTCATTGCGAGGGCGGGGCTTCTGACGGAGCCGGCCATTTTGGCTTCGCTTGATGCCTCGATGGCCTTTGATACGATAGAGTGGCCCTATCTTTGGGCAGCTCTTGAGAAATTTGGTTTCGGCCCTGGATTTATTGGTTGGGTGAAGTTACTATACGCCGAACCCCTGGCGCAGGTTGTGGTCAACGGTCGAGTTTCTGTTCCCTTTTGCCTTGGTAGGGGGACCAGACAGGGGTGCCCCTTGTCTCCGCTACTCTTTGCTCTTGCCTTGGAGCCATTGGCTGCGTGGCTTCGATGGGAACCTTCACTCAAAGGGATCCGTTGGTCACCGGATTTTGAAGACCGCGTCTCGCTTTACGCGGATGACATTCTTCTTTACCTTACTTCCCCGCGCAAATCTTTAAATGTTCTATTTGACGTTCTTACTTCGTTTGGCGCTAACTCTGGTTTGGTTATTAATTGGGCTAAGTCCTGTGTGTATGTTCTTTCGGGTGCTTTGCCTCCGTTGCCGGATAGATTCCCTATCCAGGTTGTCCAGTCTGGCTTCAAGTATCTGGGGATCTTTATTACACTGGACTCCTCACTTCGGTTTGAACGTAATCTCCTCCCCCCGCTTCTTCGACTGCGACTGGATGTGGCTCGCTGGCGTAAGTTGCCCTTGTCCCCTCTGGGCAGGGCTGCCCTTTTCAAAATGATGTCTTTGCCACGCTTCCTATACGCACTTCAGAATTCTTATGATGACGTTCCCGCTACCTACGAGAGATTGAGAGTCTCCAAAGGCAGCTGATTTGGGACGGGCGTCCACGTATCGCCCTTGCGAAACTTACCATCCCTTGGTTTGACGGGGGCATAGCGCTCCCTGATATCAAGAGATATTACTGGGCTACCCAGCTGTCGGCCATTAACCATGCAATGTATTCCCCGGGTCGGGATCCGGCCTTTGAGATGGACAGACTCCAGCTGCCGGGAGGGGATTTTAATAGAGCGCTTTATTCCAGGTCGGCTGGGCGCCATCTTATGGGCCCGTCCAAGATTGCAGTCAGTGTGTGGCGAACCGCGAATGTAAGTCTGGGATGGGAGAATCGTCTGACACTGGCGACGCCGCTTTATGCTTCCGAGCGTTTGGGATGTCTCTGGTCTACTAAGGGCTTTGACCGCTGGGATATGATTGGAATATGTAGAGTGGGTGATGTCTGTGTGAATGGTAGAATGAAGTCCTTTGAGGCCCTTCGGGCCGAATATGACTTGAGTGATAGGGAATTTTTTCATTATCTGCAGGTCCGACATGCCCTGGCCTCTGTTTTGACTCCTGATGTGGCCCTCCCCGAGTCCTCTCCCCTCGAGGATCGCATTCTGGATGGCCACCTTCCCGATAGCACTATCTCCCTGATTTACAAGAAGCTGATCAATACTCGCACTGACTTACTTGTCCGACTTAGGGAGGTTTGGATCAGCGACGGGCTGGAATTAGATGACGAAGATTGGCAATCGGCACTCTCTTCTCCGAAAGAGGTCGCCATCCCTGCCCGTCTCCGTTTGGTTCAGCTTAAGATCCTCCACCGGGTGTATGTTACTGGTCCGCGTCTGGTTGTGATGGGTTTTTCCCCGGATGGTCTATGCAAACGTGGATGTGGAATGAGTGCGACGTTTCTACATATTATTTGGGAGTGCCCGAGGGTGGCGGCCTACTGGACTGAAGTACTTGCGGTGATGGAAGTTGTGACTGGGATTGCCTTACGGCCTGAGGCCAGACGATGCCTGTTGAATGTGTGGGAACCCACCGACTATTCGGTGGCTCAGACCAGATGGGCGACCTTGGGATACATGGTTGCAAAGCGAGACATTGCGCAACTCTGGGGCGCATCTAGACCTCCCGACGTCTCGGTGTGGGAGGACAACATGGACTGGTCCATGTTCCGCGAGAGGACCGTCTATATAGCACGGGGCAGACCCAGGGCGTGGACGAAGATTTGGGGTCAGTGGAACGAATATCGTGGGAATATTTGTACTCCTCCCTTGGTCGGCTCACCCGATGTTACCCTATCTCCCTAGGCTGGTGTTCCCGAGATTTCTTATGCTGTTTTATGATTTGCCTTTCCTCCCCGCTGTTCCCCCCTCCCCCGCCTTGCGGAGTCCTACCGATTGTGATTCTGTCTTCCTGATTAGTGGGTTTCCCCTCCTCCTTCTGGGCTGACTTTGATTAGTATGCATTCGCCTTTTTGTGGTTTGTTGTTTTTTATGTATATAACAGAAAATTGTTGTGTCCTGTTCTATACTTCGAGTAACATTTGGGTATCTGATTTGTGCCTGACCACGGAAGTGATCGTATGATCTTACATTGTGCCTTGATTCTAGCGGCCAGCCCGTGTGGTTGTAGGCCCATCCTTGTAACCTTTATTTGATTGCTCAATAACAGTTTTTAATAAAAAAAACAACAAAAAAAAAACACAACTAACAGTACAATATCAAAACTAGTGGCAAAATAATTGTCGACGCGCGTTTCGGCGTTCTAAACGCCTTTTTCAGGAGTAGCTACAGATTACCTGAGAATTTTTTTTTTTTTTTTAAATCAGTCACAGATATGATTACATTTGATTTTCCAACATAGCTAAATCTTTGTTGTATATTTTACATCCATTTTTTTCTCATAACAAGATATAGACATCTTAAAAGTATAAGACACAATTAAGTTTATATTGACAGAAACAGTCCAAAGTTGCAGCATTTTCCCATAATAGACAAACAAGACCTTTCAACAAAATAAGTCTATAAATCAACTGTGCTTGAGTGCTCATCTACATCTATCGCCCGTAATGGATGAGGGACAGGAAGAAGACCGTATCATTCATTAAAGAACTGGTGGAATTACAACTGCTTCCTGGAAGGGCTGCAGTTTAGAGTAAAGATATATGCACTTACTTAGTTTTCTTCGTAGTGTCCTTTTGGATTCACAGACGCTAAGTGCCAATCAGATTGATTTTAAAATCTTGAAAGTTCTATAATAAAATGAGACCATATTCAATAAGAATTAATATGAATGGTTAGTTATCACTAGTTCCAGTTTCCTGCTACTGGCAAGACGGTCCATTTACATAAGACTAAACACTCTATGACTTCCTCATTTTGTCATCTCTGCTTTAACGGATACTAACTTCGTAAAAAAAAAAAAAAATTATATAGAGGCAGGATTGACCCTTGCTCTAATATATATCTATCTGTCCTTAGTAGCCAATTCAACAATTCAAAGATAGTAAAGATTTACCTATTAGAGTGAGGCCACAGAGCGCCAAAAGGCGAGCAATAACTCCACGGTTTTGAAAATGTCAGGATAAAAACACTTCTAGACGTTTGAACTGCATTTTGTTCTTCTTTTACACCATTTAGGTCCTTTTCTATTTGGAAGTGTCCCATCTCACTCATGAGCCCGCCACCCAGGCAAACAGTGGCTTCTGTGGAGGGCGGGGGGACCACCACAGTGCTCAATAATGATCTGCTGGGCCTGTCCCACAGGGGTCTCACCAGCAGCCGTACCCTTCGGCTCACCTGTTTGACTGCGTTTACTTCCACCTGAGGCCTCAGACTCAGCAGGTTCCCTTTGGGGCAGTCAGCCTCAGTTGCGGACCCGGGGAGCAGGCCAGCCTTGCAGGCGATATCCCAGCTTAGCTTCAAGGCCTTAAATGGCAGCACACCGAGGGCTCCAAACCCCCAGCAGATCAAATTGCCGAAGTGGGCCGGCATTCCCCCACCAACAGTACTTGTGGCTCGCCCCTCCACCGCAGCAGCCGATCCGGCCGCAGGGGCCCTCGCTGCCTCTTTCGCCACCTTCCCGTTGGGTGTTGCACGGTGTGCAGGGGTGCCATTAATTGCCCATCTAGTGCCCAACGCCACAACAGGAGGGGAATCCAAGCTCAACAGCGTCAGTCCCGGCCGCCATTGCTTCGGCCGTCGTTGCGCACCTCTCGCAGTAGGGCGCGGCGCCCACCAGAGGTCTCTGATGACCTTGATTCTCCCTCCGGGTGCACCCCACAGCTCCTGGACCGCTGAGGGGCTGCTGGAGGTTTTCAAATCTGCCCCGGCTGCAGGATTCTCGAGGGTAAAACGCGGACTGATGCGGAGCTCTGGGCTCATGTGTCCTCCATCGCCTCGGCTTAGCCACGCCTATGGTTTTGCTTTTATTAGTGTTCCTATAGATATATATTTTAAAATGTCTTTGGGGGGGCGTGGCCAAGGTAGCCAGCATGGCGGATGCAGCCTGAGTTAGCTCCGTCCCGCCACTCCAGAATCCGACGATTTCTCCTGCTCCTCCCCTGCCCTGACCCGTCCCGACCGAATGCCCTGCTGTCCCGAGCGGTTAGCGACCCTGTGAGCAGTTTTGGGGTGTCGGGAGCACCGGACGCCGCTGAGCGGGACCCGGCCCGGCGGGGCCTCCTTTCGCCGCGAGAAGCCGGGACCTAGAGTGCCGCGAGCCTGGGCTGCGGAGTGTTGTGGCCGCGCGGACCCCACACGGAGCCACAGGGGTTCCTGCCTACTGCCGGCGTAGAACGGCCGCGGACCGCGGCAAACGCGAGGCGCAGGAAGCAGAGGAGCGGTGCGGCCTAGAGAGTGGCTGCAACCGGGACCGCGACTGGGCGGCAGAGACGTCCTCATCCGACGCGGCCTGGGACACCTCAAGGTGAAAGAGCCGGGAGAGGGGGCGCGAGACCCAGTGAGCCGGCGGCCTATGCGGGGGGGCCACTGGCTTGTCGGCGGTGACATCGGACCGTGCTGGTGTCGGGGGGCCAACATTCTGCTTCTTCCTCCCCCCCTTTCCTCCCCCCTCGCTGAGACGTCCTGAATTCGTGGCTAGCAGGGGCTGGTGGGACCTTTCACTCGGCGGTCAGATCGGACCGCGACACGGGCCCTGGTGACTTTCCTTTTGGCGGGCCCCGGTGTCCTTGCCCGGGCTACTGGCATCAGAGACAAAGGGACAGCGGAGGTGGCCACAGTCCGGCTCGCCAGCCCCAGCCATTAAAAAAAAAAAAACACTCCCCACACTTGATCCTCATGGAGACAGGCCTTGCCTGACGCTAGATTGCTGGGGGAAGAGGCATTTCGTGTCCGCGGCGCCATTTTGTATATACAGAGGGAGAGTTGTGAGACGCAGCGGGTGCTGCCAGCTGGCATTAACAGTGCTGTGCCGGAGCAGCGAGTCTTATATGTGACTCGGACGGTGTTAGCACGGCCACCCTTGGCACCTGCGGGCAGAGCAATACTCCTAGGACGTGGTCCCCACCCAGAGCTACGGCAGGAGCAGAGTTATATACTCCGTGGAGCCGGGGGAACGATATCAGGCAGCGCCCAACCATGACCAGAGGAGGAAGTGGTGGGAGGACTTCGAAACATGGGCCCATGGACAAATTTACGGGCCCGAATGGAGGTTCCGGGGCGTCCGGGGGCTCCCAGGCATCGGGACCGGACAACGCGGCCCTCATGGCGGCAATTACGCAATCCAGAGACATGCTAGATGCAAAGATTGGGGCGGTGGGGGCGGATGTCACCCTCCTGCGCCAGGACTTACGGAATGCAGTGACCCGTATTACAGAAGCCGAGACCAGGCTCTCGGAGGTGGAAGATGGTGTGGCTACCTTAAAGAAAAAAGTAGCCAGCTTGGAGGGGATTCAAAAGGGCCTGGCGCTACGGGCCGAAGACGCAGAAGGGCGGGCCCGGTGCAATAACCTGCGTTTCGTTAACTTCCCGGAGTGCTGCGAGAAGGACAACATGGAAGCCTTCCTGACCCAATGGCTAGAGGGGTGGATGCCGACGGACTCCCTTTCCCGCTGCTTCATAGTTGAGCGGGCACATAGAGCGCTCGTCAAGAAGCCGCCAGAGGGCGCCCGCCCGAGACCTGTGATTGCTCGGCTGCTCAACTATCATGATCGAGACACTATCCTGCGACATGCACGAGCGGCTGATCCCCCCTATTCAATAATCAGAAGATCCTCATATTTCCGGACTACACTAAACTGGTACAACAGCGACAATCCTTCACAGCGGCCAAGGCATGGCTACGGGACTTGAAGATCCAATATGCCTTGCTCTACCCTGCCCGCTTACAGGTTGTGTTTCAGTCCCATACCCTATTCTTCAACACACCGGAGGAGGTGTTCACCTGGACCGACGAAACTGTTAGGGTTCGGGTCCACACTCCACCCGGACTCGTCCTTGGCGGCGGGGCCGCGGCAGTCTTCCCGGAGATCACGGAGTGCAAGCAACTGGAGATCCCGGCCCAAAAAACGCTCTCTTTCTCTGGAGGTACTGGAGGAGGGGCCCGACACCCCGGACACTCGAAAGCCAGATCCTTGAGGGCTTGGGCGGACTAGAGGTCATTTTACATGCTCAACCGCATGGGGTGAATACGTTATGTGGTGAGACTTCTATTGGGGATAAACGATGGACTAGAGGTTTATCACGGCTACTGTTAAACTGTTTCTGCAATATTGAGATGGGACGGGGTGGGTGCGGGGGGGGGGGCTACGGCCTGATGAGCGGGCACGTTCCTCGGGTTCAAAGTAGTTTATTACCCCCAGAGGGTAAGTTGGGGATTGGGTGACTAGTTTATGGGGATCCATTGGTGTGGGTGGCTTCCGGCCTCCCGTTGGGGGCTGATGCACACCTACACCGCAACAGGTACTTCAACGTTGCTGAGGTATGGGGGGGGGGGCGGCTGGGAGTTGAGGAATCGTTGGGCTGGGGGCTGTTGGGGGGTGGGGAGGCGGGGCGGTACGGGGTTGGGGTGGGGGGGGGTAGTTCTCTGCAGCACGATGTTCAATCAAGTTCCGTTATGGTCATGTGTACGCTTTCGATCCCTAACACCCGGGCACTTAGTCTTTCAACCTATAGATGGCAGTTAGAGTCCCCGGGCCAGGGTTCCCCAGGGCGTCGCTGCGGATTGTAAGCTGGAATGTGAGGGGTATGCTGGACAAAATCAAGAGGGGCGCTGTTCTGCGACAGGGGAAGAAAGAGAAAGCAGACGTCCTGCTTTTGCAGGAGACACACCTCCTGGGCACTAAAACCCTCAGCCTGCAGCGATATGGGTATCAGCAGGTATACCATACCGGTTTTGTTAGGGGTTCCCGAGGAGTGGCTGTTTTGATTCATCGCAGGGTGTCCTATGCCCACTTGACACAATGGATAGACGCTCAGGGCAGGTACATATTTGTCAAAGGAATGATAGGGGACGAACCTGTGGTCTTTGGAAGTGTGTATGCCCCGCCCCCGTTGCAGTGGTCGCTTGTTGAAAAATTGTTTGCTGTATGGGCTGAGATCCCTGATGTAATGGCTGTGATTGGGGGTGACTGGAACGATGTTATGAACTGCAGAATGGATCGCTTCCGGCCTGGGGGTGAGCAGGCTGCGGACACTTCTACCAAACTACACGATATGGTGAGAGGAATGGGCTGGATTGATACATGGCGCTACCAACACGCTCATAGCCGGGAGTACACCTATGTCTCGGCGGTGCATAAATCCTTCTCAAGGTTGGATTACCTGTTTGTTCCTTACGCGCGGATTGGGAGGGTGGACTCGAAGGCCATACTGCCGCGGGGTCTCTCCGACCACTCCCCGATTACTCTTGATCTTCTCCTAGACAGGAGGCGACAACCATTTAATGGCATCTCTCCACATGGCACTTGCAACAAGCCGACTATCAGTCACATATGAGGGAGGCCATAGCCCACTATTGGGAAGACAACGATGGGTCAGCGACAGATGACGTGACCCTTTGGGAGGCCCTGAAGCCCACACTCCGAGGAGTGGACATAGCCTGGTGCGCAGCGGCCCGACGGGCGCGTGGGGAAGACCTAGAGAAGGCGGCAGATTGGGTCCGTAACTTAGAAGAAAGATGTACTGCGACCGGGGACGACGGTGACGTGCGGCGGCTCCTACAGGCGCAGCAGGCTTCTGCGTCTTTACACCTTGAGGAGTCACGACAGATATGGCTCGCTACACAGAGTAGAATATACCAATGGGGCGATAAATCCAGCACAATGCTATATTGGCTTTGCCAGAATACTTTCCAGGCGCAGACACTGCCAGGTCTACGAGATGAGTCCGGCGCTTCCATGTCAGCCCCCGAGGACCTGGCGGATAGCTTTGCGCGCTACTATGCGGCCCAATATGCCCCCCCGAGAATCCCTCCAAGCAGACGCAATTGATAAATTCCTTGCGGACCTTCCGCCACGGGCAATATCGGAGGAGGGGCGGGATCACCTCGAGCTCCCATTGTCGGCTGAGGAACTGGGAACTGCCCTGGGGGAATTAAATGCTGGGAAAGCCACCGGACCCAACGGGTTCCCATGCGAATTCTTTAGGAAATATCACCTTCAGTTGGGGATACGTTATCAGAGAGCACTGGAGGCGGCCAGGGAATGTGGCCGTTTACCGGCGGATTGGAGACACGCCGAAATTGTAGTCTTTTGTAAGCCCGGGAGGCCCCCTGAACGCCACGAATCGTATAGACCTATATCACTCCTGAATATTGAAGCGAAGATTTTGGCCAAGGCACTCGCCAATCGCCTCCTTCCGTATATCACTGACCTGGTCCACTTGGATCAGGCGGGCTTTATTCCACACAGGGCGACGAGATACAATATTAGACGTGCTCAGGTGGCAGCTGAGATGATGCGGGCCACAGGGGCCCAGGCGGCACTCCTGTTGGCCGATATAGATAGAGCCTTCGTTGAGCTGGGTTTACTTACATGCACTCCTGCCTCGCCTGAACCTCGGGCCCCAACTTCTGTCATACTTGAAGCTGCTGTATACCGATTTGACTGTCTCTGTGAGAGTGGCTGGAGCGGTGTCCAACGCCTTTGCTATCGGACGGGGCACTCGACAGGGGTGTCCCCTCTCGCCATACCTGTTCGCCCTTGCCATGGAACCGTTAGCGGCGTGGGTACGAATAGACGTGCAGCTGCGTGGCTTTGAATGGGTGGCGGGACCGTCGGACAGAATCGCGCTATACACCGATGACGTTCTCTTCTTCCTCACGGACCTCAATAGGTCAGGGCCGAGGGTCCTTGACATCATGCGAGTGTTCGGGGAGGTGTTGGGGATCAGCCTCAATTTGAAGAAATCCACGCTGTGGACACTAGGCCACTAGGGGACCGCATGGAATTGGGGTCCTGGGCGTCGGCATTGCAGGAGGCGACCGGGGGCCTAAAGTACCTGGGGGTATTCTTGACAGACCTCCCTGGAGTTGCGTTGGAGCGCAATATTATCCCTGTATGGGACCGGGTCCGGTCGGAGATGAAAACATGGTCCCGTATGCCCCTGAATCTCTATGGCCGTTCGGCCATTTTCAAGATGGTTGCCCTCCCACGCCTACTGTACCAACTACAGAACCACCCCTACCCTACCTCGCCACAGTGGTTTCGTCAGGTCAATTCGGCATTAGGTCAGTTCCTCTGGGCTGGGGGCGCGGTAAGAGTTGCGCTCCGTACCTGTTTCCTTTCCACATATTGCGGGGGCTTGGCATCGTCGGATATCTTAGCCTACTATCAGGCGTCCCACCTATTGATACTAAATGAATGGTGGTACGGAGACCGGAGTGATCCAGCGTTCGCTCTGGAGCGGTATCTAATGGAGCCGGACTCTCTTCATACTATATTATACTCGGCTGCGAAGAGGAAGAGGCTCCCGATGGTCACACAGGTGATCTTCCGGATTTGGCGACAGGCGCTGCGCCGTATGGGATGGTGGAACACACTGACGGAGGAAACCCCATTGTGGCAGAATGGTCGGCTACCGGCTCTGGCGTCCCTTCAGGGGTTCCGCGGCTGGGACGCGATAGGAATCTCGACATTGGGCCACGTAATGAAGGGTACGACCCTTAAATCGTTCCAAGAACTGAGAGACGAATATGACATGCCCCAAACCCAGTTCTTTAAATACTTGCAATTCCGACATGCCATCTCCCCCACCCTAGAGGGGCTAGACTCCTTGCCTGAATTCAGCCCCCTGGAGGCTAAGGTATTCATGGGAGAACTAGAGGATAAAAAGATATCCCGCATATATCAATCGCTGATCACGCACTGTTCCCCCTCGCTTGATAAGCTGCGGACTACATGGGAAGGAGACGTGGGTGAATTAGAAGAAGAGGACTGGAGCGAAGCCCTTGCGGCCCACAGGGGTGCGGCATTGCCGTACGCCTACGGTTTATCCAATTCAAATATTTGCATAGAGCTTTCTATACTAGAGACTACAGGGGACTGTGGCTGGAGCCGCCAGCACATCACGATCTTGATGCTGTACAGATACGCTTAGATCCTGGGTGAGGGAGAGTGTACCTTAAATGATTCATAATTGTTTTCCTTCTTAGAGAGTTGTGGTAACTGTGTTATTTTGAATTACTGTATTGATTGCTTTCAGTGCATTCTGCTTTTATGCTCACAGCTCCTCCGGTGGTCGGAGTGCTGTGTTTTTCTTGCAATCTCTCTCAAAGAAAATAATAAAATTTTGTTCTGAAAAAAAAACAAAAAAACTTTTAATGTCTATTTATAATTCTGTATGGAAATGTATTTGATTTTGTACAAACCTTTATGGCTCAACTGAGTCGAATAAAGTGAGTAAATAAAGATAATAATGGTTGCACTGTTATTAGTTAGTGATGTCTCCGTATTGGGAAACATCCTTTACAACGCAGCTTTTACCACGCAGTGCCTTTACGACGCAACTTTTACAACGCAAACCATTACAACGCATTGCGCTGGGGGGCGCTCTAGGATAGGGAATAAGTTTAATTTAGTATCCAACACCTTCCCTAGTGTCCACGGGGACTGGAGTTGGAATAGCAAATTAAACTATTCACTATTCAGCACCCCAAAGCGCTATGCGCTGTAAAGGTTTGCGTTGTAAAGGCATGCGATGTAAAAGCATGCGTTGTAATGTCATACATCCCTCTGTATTACCTATAACAATCTCATGTAAAATGCTGCTGATGTGATTTTTAAAGCATTCTACGATTAGATTTTAGTTACATGACATTTGTAAGTGGGTCAGAATAAAAAAGTGCTCCATTTGTTCTTGTGTGTTTTACAAATCTGTCACACGCCTGGGGGCGTAACACAGAGCCCTGGGTGTGTCCTTTCCTCAGCGTATGTGCCAGGTTTACAAGCGTGTGGGTGTGTTGCTGATCGTCTGTGTTTATTTATGTTTGCTGTTTTCGTAGCGTGAGCTCGACCTAAAGGTATTGAAGCCCTAAAGGTATTGAGTGCTTTAAATTAGCAACAAGGAGGGCACTCCTTTGCAGAATTGGGATTTGAATCCGGCGCTGTTACTTGTTCCAGGCTCTCCCACCCACCCAGGCTCTCCCACCCACGCCTCGCGGTACCCGCTACGCGGGTCCCGCTTCGCTACTGACCTGCCTGACTCTCCGGTGTTCCCTGCACCCAGCTGCTCCTGTGGGGTCCTGTGAGGCGGTGAGGCGGCAGGGCTGCGAGCGCGACCCGGGACTCGCTTTCCCAGGAGTCCCGGTGTCTCTGGCCGAGTCACCTGGCCCCGCTCTCCCTGACCGCCCCGCCCCAGCTGCTCCAGGTGAAAAGGAGGGAAGGAACTCTTTGCCGTGGGACACTCCTTTGCAGAATTGGGATTTGAATCCGGCGCTGTTACTTGTTCCAGGCTCTCCCACCCACGCCTCGCGGTACCCGCTACGCGGGTCCCGCTTCGCTACTGACCTGCCTGACTCTCCGGTGTTTCCTGCACCCAGCTGCTCCTGTGGGGTCCTGTGAGGCGGTGAGGCGGCAGGGCTGCGAGCGCGACCCGGGACTCGCTTTCCCAGGAGTCCCGGTGTCTCTGGCCGAGTCACCTGGCCCCGCTCTCCCTGACCGCCCCGCCCCAGCTGCTCCAGGTGAAAAGGAGGGAAGGAACTCTTTGCCGTGGGACACTCCTTTGCAGAATTGGGATTTGAATCCGGCGCTGTTACTTGTTCCAGGCTCTCCCACCCACGCCTCGCGGTACCCGCTACGCGGGTCCCGCTTCGCTACTGACCTGCCTGACTCTCCGGTGTTCCCTGCACCCAGCTGCTCCTGTGGGGTCATGTGAGGCGGTGAGGCGGCAGGGCTGCGAGCGCGACCCGGGACTCGCTTTCCCAGGAGTCCCGGTGTCTCTGGCCGAGTCACCTGGCCCCGCTCTCCCTGACCGCCCCGCCCCAGCTGCTCCAGGTGAAAAGGAGGGAAGGAACTCTTTGCCGTGGGACACTCCTTTGCAGAATTGGGATTTGAATCCGGCGCTGTTACTTGTTCCAGGCTCTCCCACCCACGCCTCGCGGTACCCGCTACGCGGGTCCCGCTTCGCTACTGACCTGCCTGACTCTCCGGTGTTCCCTGCACCCAGCTGCTCCTGTGGGGTCCTGTGAGGCGGTGAGGCGGCAGGGCTGCGAACGCGACCCGGGACTCGCTTTCCCAGGAGTCCCGGTGTCTCTGGCCGAGTCACCTGGCCCCGCTCTCCCTGACCGCCCCGCCCCAGCTGCTCCAGGTGAAAAGGAGGGAAGGAACTCTTTGCCGTGGGACACTCCTTTGCAGAATTGGGATTTGAATCCGGCACTGTTACTTGTTCCAGGCTCTCCCACCCACGCCTCGCGGTACCCGCTACGCGGGTCCCGCTTCGCTACTGACCTGCCTGACTCTCCGGTGTTCCCTGCACCCAGCTGCTCCTGTGGGGTCCTGTGAGGCGGTGAGGCGGCAGGGCTGCGAGCGCGACCCGGGACTCGCTTTCCCAGGAGTCCCGGTGTCTCTGGCCGAGTCACCTGGCCCCGCTCTCCCTGACCGCCCCGCCCCAGCTGCTCCAGGTGAAAAGGAGGGAAGGAACTCTTTGCCGTGGGACACTCCTTTGCAGAATTGGGATTTGAATCCGGCGCTGTTACTTGTTCCAGGCTCTCCCACCCACGCCTCGCGGTACCCGCTACGCGGGTCCCGCTTCGCTACTGACCTGCCTGACTCTCCGGTGTTCCCTGCACCCAGCTGCTCCTGTGGGGTCCTGTGAGGCGGTGAGGCGGCAGGGCTGCGAGCGCGACCCGGGACTCGCTTTCCCAGGAGTCCCGGTGTCTCTGGCCGAGTCACCTGGCCCCGCTCTCCCTGACCGCTCCGCCCCACCCCGCCCTATTGGTTCAGGACTATATATTTGTAAGCTCCTCGCTGCGCGGGAGCGCGCGGGAGCGCCCGGGGCTAAGCCCAGGCAAAGGGCGGGCCCTCTGTGGCCCTCCGTGGTCTGTAGTGTCTGGTCTGGGCGCACCTTTATTTCTCCCCTGTAGTATAGCTTTGTATTTAATTTTATAATTACCTTTTTGATTGAAGCTTTCGGGGTTATTATTCCTTTGGGTAGCCTATCTGTTTGCTCTGTGTTCACTGTTATCTGTGGGTCATCTGTTGTGCTATTTTATTATCCTTTGTTTCTTTTACCCTGTCAGAGATGTCCACTCGTAAAACTAGGAGCCAGAGAGCTGGAAACGATAAAACTAAAAAAGTTATTGGTACCCTAGATAATTTTATTTCTCGAACAAACTCTCTGATAGATCAGGGTATTTCTTTAATGGAAAGGAGGGTTTCATTGGACCTTGCTCATGCAAAAAGGTCTTCATTGGGCAACATTGCTATGATACATTCTCCGCCGCAAAGTTTGACTAACCTTGTTGTTACTTCTGCTGGGATGCCCATTAATGATCCCACTCCTGCCAGTTGCCAATCACTAATTCCCATCAATGCCCCCGTTATGAGCATATCACCCTCTAATATCCCCCAAGCACCCGTGATAATTAACCATGATGTTATAGTTTCTTCCAAGACGGATGGGTCAGACACTATTATGTCAACTTTAAATGTCTTGAACCCAACAAATTTTCCAACAGACAATCCCGCTATAATTTTACAAGGGTCCATGGGTCCTAATTCCGGGGGGGATAATTCAGGTGTGGCGATAGTAAATGATGGGACTCTTCAGGCCCCCATTGACCATACTGAGTCTGACCCTTTAGATTCCACTCCCCATTTATTATCTTTAGGGGTTCCGGACGATATAACTCATGATAGCAGCCTGGCTAGCATTTTGGACATTAGCGGATGCAATGACTCACTAACTAATTCAGGGGACGGGCTTGACTCTTTAATGGAGTCTATGTCTACTTTGTTAAAATCCCTGCTTTCGCCTCTGGAGAATAGGCTATCCAACATAGAACATCAACTAGCTACTATTCTTGCGCTTCAAGACCCTAGGCTGACTACCCCTGGCCCCTCTATTTCGGTGGTTCCACCACCTGTTGCTAACACTGGGATTATTAACATAAATCCACCCACGGGGAGTATTCCGGTTCCCACAACCACCACTTCTATTTCTCCTCTACCGGCATCTAACATAGTGAATAATATTAAACCCTCCACTTCTACATGTCCGAGTGCAGCGAATAGAAATGCCCCTAGTGCAGTGAGTAGAAAGACTCCTAACAACCCAGCTCTTAATATTCCCCAGTCACAGCCCAGAAAAACCACATCGCGACGTAACATCAATTTACCACCTGATGCATGTCCGTATGTGGTCGTTCTGACGGGGATTCCTGAGCTGCCAATGTCCACCTCTGAGCCCTTCTGGGCGATTAAAAACAAAATATGCCACTGGCTTGACAAAAATTACCCTCCACCACCTAGCCTAAATAAGAATATACTTATGGTAGAACGGGCACCTTGGGTAGGTGGGAAGAAGAAAAGCATAAAGGGCGATTGTGTCGTTATCACGTTTGAGGACCCACGACTTGTAGAATTTATCTGTTCCTCTCCACCTTGTGATAGCAAGTCAGTGGTATCAGCTAAACCCTTGTCTTTTTTTTATGTGCAAGAGGGCCATGAGGATGTTAGATGGAGTTGGATGAGGCCGGCTATGAAAGGCTTAGGTAGAGGCGGCACATACCAGAATCAGCAACAATGGGGAATGCCTGTAGAGGAAGGATGGAATCTAGTTCATAGGAGGAGGGGGAATCAGTGGAAGGGAGTTTCACAGTCTAATGGAGAAGGTTGGGGCCCACAGCTCAACTATCCTTTATTCCCTTGTTATAATCGATTTAGTGGGCTGGAAGAAGTGGACTGACCACCACCCCAGAGTATTGAAGATGCCAAGGGCAGTGAGGTACCTACTCCCGTAGATAGTGGTTTTATTGTTACTACTAGGGAGGAAGTACCCAATCAGGATAGCACTATTCCAGACCCCTTGACAGTGGATGTGGTTACTCAGGCCGCCCTGGATATACCTATCCTGTCCCCTTCCATTGTTAAAATTTTGTCCTGGAACATAGCGGGCTTAAAGAAAAACTTGCCCGATCCGGAATGGAACACTTTCTTAGAAGATTTCCATATCTGTATGTTCCAGGAAACCTGGTGTGTAGAGCCAGAACATAAACAGGGTTATTCTACATTCTTTGTCCCTGCAACACAGCTTGGGAGGGGGCGCCCATCGGGTGGTCTACTCATTTGGATTAGGATAGATTTGAATTGTGAGGTTACTGTTAATTATGTCCCCTGTAATGACATTCTCCATTTAACTGTTAAAAGGCAGTCTGCCAGGAATGTTTTTGAACTTTTCTGTATCTATGCCAGGGGGCTCTCAGGGGGCCAATCATCTCCAATACTGGAGTTGTTAGATAACAGGCTTTCAGCCCTCCCTTCTAAATCCTCAGTATTAGTGGGAGGTGATTTTAATTGTACATTTGAGCCTCTCGATGAGGATGAATTCTTGGGCTCTTTTAAGAAACCAGGAAACCAGTTAATTCCATCCCTATCTCTGGCCCCAATCAAGAAGTGGTCGGCTCGAGCCATTCAGTTAAATGCCCTGGTGTCTGCCTATGACCTATGGGCCTTAAACGGCCGTACCACATCCGATCGTATGGGCGCCATGACCTTTAATCGAATAGGCTGCCCGTCACGGATTGACTACATCCTTCTGGATGTATGGTCATGGGCCAATCTTGTTGATATGGAGGTCAGCCAGAGGATTGATAGTGATCATAATCCCCTCTGCATGGGTATGTTTTGGGGAGACAATATTGGTAAGGAGGTTCAAAATGAGCTAATTACTAAAGAACTAGTCCCCTCTAACTGTAATCGCAGGATCAAATGGAATGTGGTTAGGTGTAATGAAGGGACACTTGAGAATATTAGGGTTCTAGTTTCGGCTGCTTCATCTGCCCTGGTACCAGTGAATCAAATTTCACTCCAGCTTCAGGGGCCGGTGTTGGCAACCAAGTATAAAGACCTGATAGGGGAGATCAGTATGTTTTTTTCTAAAAAAAACAAGGGTGGCCAACTGACTAAATGTATGCAAAAAAAGGGGAACCCTTGGTACACTGCCTCCTGTAGAGGGAAAAGAAAAGCAATTTCATTAGCTATTAAAAATAAGGATGCCTCAGCTGCTAGATTAGCTAGAAATGAGTATCGCATTGGTATTTCGAAAGCCAAAAAAGATTGGGAAGAGGAACATTGGCAGGCTCTAAAGGAAGCGGCTCATGGGAAAAATGCTACTGCATTTTGGAAATTGATTAACGTCATTGATAGACGAGGCGCTGAGCCTATTCCAAATCATATAACTGAGTCCCAGTGGCATTCCCACTTCTCGAAATTATATGGCGTAGGCTCCTTGGAAGCTGAAGTAGCATCTACTATAATAGGCACTGACTGTTCGGTCCATCGAAATGATGGCTTCACAGATGTATTCTTTACGCCCCGTGAGGTACAGGAGGCCATTCTTAAAATAAAACCGGGTAAGGCACCTGGCCCGGACGGAATCCCGGGTGATTTATTGTTGTTTAACCCACTGGTTTGGGCTGATTTTATTGTAAATGTTTTGAACCTCATTCAGATGGGCCAGCAAGTACCGGACTCATGGAAGGGTGCTGAAGTTGTCACCGTTTTTAAAAAGGGTGAGAGAGAGGACCCTGCCAACTACAGACCAATTAGTTTAATTGATGTTATCCAAAAAGTAGTTGGTAGGGTAATTGTAAATAGGATTGAGGGCTGGCTTATGGAAGAAAATATTTTGTCCCATTTTCAGGCTGGTTTCAGAAGTAATGTAGGGGCCATTGATCAAGTTTTCAGATTTTGTGCAGTTTTTTGGAAAACTGTGTCAATAGCCAGAGGGAGCCTTTATCTGGCTTTTATTGATCTTAAAACTGCTTTTGACGTAATACCCCGTGTTAAACTCTGGAATGTCCTATTGGATATGGGTTTCCCACCCTATCTGCTAAATCTTATTATCAAACTCCATGAGGGTACTTATGCGAAGATACGCTGGGGGGTGCAGGGGCAACTCACTAAGAGTATACCTGTTAACAGAGGGGTGCGGCAGGGGTGCGTGATGGCCCCTACTTTATTCTCCCTCTTTATAAATGGGGTGGTGAAACATCTGCAAGAGATACCAGCCGACGCCCTAGTTGTGGCTGGGGAGAAAACGCCATCGCTCCTCTTTGCCGACGACACCCTCCTTTTATCAAAAACCCCCACAGGCCTTCAAACCCTTCTTGATCAGTTTAGTGTTTTTTGTCAGGAACGGGGTCTCACAATAAACACAACTAAAACTAAACTAATGGTTATGACCGCCAAGAGGAAATATAGGAATATCCACTTGACCTTGAATGGATCTCCTTTGGAGGTGGTCGAAGAGTTTGATTACCTTGGTGTTAGGATTAATAATTATTTGAAATGGGAACCCCATATATATAAAATGCTTTTAAATCTTAAAAGGGTTTCCGGCACTATTTTAAAAAACCAACGTCTCTCTGTGAGTAGGCCAGTTGCCCCTGCCTTATCTGTTTATGAGGGTAAAGCAATTGCCTCAGCTGTATATGGCTCGGAACTGTGGGGCAATGAGAATACCAACGACCACGTCCGATCAGAGAACAAGTTTATGAGGGACTTGGTATCACTTCCATCCTCTACACCACTCAAACCGCTATTCTTAGACCTGGGTAGAAAATCTATTCGGGATATCCTCCAGCTTCGTCCCCTCTTATATTGGGTCCGTTTGAGGAGGACCCCAGAGTTAGCTAACTACGCCTTAGTGTTAGATGAAATGCTAAAATTAAATACTTCAGGCAAAATTAAGTGGCTAAATGCTTTAAAACATCTTGTAGCAAGTGTGGGTTTAAGAGACGCTTGGGTATCCCAATCACCTCCACCAAAACAAGTGGTGAAAAAATTATATTGGGATTGGATAGAGGCCAAGGCACTACAAAACCCAAACTGGGGTCATTTGACCGAGACTTTTTTGACCCATAAATGCACCTTAAAATTGGAATTGTTTTTGGATTTTATTCAGATTCCTCGGGAAAGGACTTTATATCTTAAATTTAGATATGGAACATTGCCCCTCAAAACTTTTACATCTAGATGGAATAATAGGAGGGAAGAGGATATAAAGTGTCCAGGTTGTTTAAATCCCGAAGAATCATTGGGCCACTTTTTCTTTGCCTGTAAGGCATACATCTTACCTAGGAAGAAATGGTTAAAACCAGTACTAAAGAATCTTGGTGTTAGAGATTACAAATCAGCTTTGCGTATTCTTATTTCCAACACCTCTCCCATGGTTATTATTTGTGGGGTTGCAAAGTTTTTATCTTGTGCATGGATCATTAGGACTAAGATTTTAAAAAATGTTCATCAAGTCAATTCTTCCACATAATTCTTATATGTATTTTTGTAAATAATGAACTGTTTTTTATAATTGTGTGTATTATATGTTTGTACTTTTTATGATACATGTGTCGAATAAAAGTATAATGACTTGACTTGAAAAAGTGAAAGGTCGCCCCTTAATTAATCCTTTTTATTTTTGGTTGGCACAAGACAAATTAGTGTTGTCCACTTTATTCATAGATGACTTGTCTTTTCAGTTCCGTCATGAAGATTAGATGGTCGGCACCAGACTGTATATTGGTGGAAAGGACACTCCCAATTCTGAGTCTTTGAACTGACTCTAATGACTATAGCGGCTTTATCCTCATTATGGTATCACAGTGGCCCCATGCATTAGACAAAATATTCAATTTTCCTCTTTACCACTAGTGTGGCTACTATGAGTGACTATGTGCGTGTGAGAAAGAAATGAAATGCTAGTTCATATGTGACTAAAATATGTGCTTTATCAGTGAAAATCACAAGCTGCTGTTTGCGGATAAAAATGTATTTACGAAAAATGAAAATCTGCTAATTAGGGTCACCTTTTTGTTCATGAAAGTGGGTAGAAATATTTGGGGAACTGAATATAGTTACTTGAAGTGAAAATGCTGTATTTCATGGTAAAATGTCTGGACTTAGGCAAGTTAATATTACCAACAAAAGGAATGTACTGTTGAAATATGTTTGACGCTGATATTTGAGCAAGAATTCATGCTGAGTTCCTGACTTGTGTTTCTGATTAGTGTTCTTTGGTTCCACACGAGTCTTCTACTAATAAGTGTGCTTTGAATGAATACTTGAATGTCTTTAAATTGTTTTATGATGCATTATTATTGTATTTTTAGATAACTGTGCTTTTATGGCCTATTGAATAGTGCCGAAATAAAAAATGTGGAATTTGGAGTCTTCAAAAGTTGTTCTGTCATGACGTGCACAGAGACATTTGATAATCTATTCTACTATACTCATAAACCTTTTATTATATGGTCACTGCTGCTGACTGAGCATTGGTGTAACTGTTCTGCTGTCTGAGGGTGATCTCTATGTAATATCCAATAGCATTGCTCGATGAGCTTGTAAGATTATCACTGTCGTCCATGTAGATACTCAGTCATAATACATATCTCAGAATCTTCATGGAAGAGGCTGAATAAAAAAGTAAAGTGAAGAAAGATGCCATATATATTTTTTTAAATGATGCGACCTTGCATTACTGCCTGGAAAATATAGACATTTAGCAAAACTTGAGGGGCAGTATGGGGTATATCGACTGTTTTGCAATAACTTTCTCCGCGTTTTTCACTACAAAGTTTACCAGCCGCCACTGCTTTTAGTGTTCATCATTTCCAAGTGTTCAGATTCAATGGATAGTAAATGAGTCTAAGAGGAGGAATTGACAGTCCATTCACCTGAGGCATTTTGAGTGTGCCACTGGCGCTTGGTTCTCCAGACGCTGTAGCTGGTGATCTCAAGATGGCACTAACATTGGGATGTAGTTCCAGGGAGTCACTGTTATTTCCAGTCACTTACAGAGAGAAACAGCTTTGTGATTGTATAGATACCAAAGTCCCCATGCTGCTTACTATAACTATTTCATTCTCCAACGCAATATTTGTATAGATGGTGCCCTTCTGTTTGCGCCACTAGTCCGAGTATTCTTCTCCTGTATTTCCTGTGGTATCTATAGTGGCTCTTGCACACTTTATATATATTTCTTCTGTATGGAATTGGCATGGTTAACTGTAGTCCCTTCTTAGAGTGTGTATTACTATTTACTTTTATTAGGTGAGGACTCAGACCCAATACATGTGGGGTAATTATACCCACAAACCTTTAGACCTGATTACACAGTTTGTGTTACAGAGTTCAAGGGCTGTTTATAAAGGTAACTGTGAGTAATTTACACATGTACGTTTACTCCTGCAGTTTTTAGTAACTTTACTGCTTTTGGCTATTCAGCATTTATAAGGGTAAAGTTAATCGAAAGTGTAGACTTGCATGTCTCCACCTCCTGAAACCGAGGGTGGAGCCACATTTACAGGTGTAAGTTACTACAGCCAAAAGGGAGCCGTGGTACATCCATCATAACACATGGCTAACAACCACACCCTCCATTAGAAAATAATGGGCCCGTTTCACAGAATTAACTTAAGACAAAATCCTAAACTTACTACTATTGGTATTCACAGAATGCACTTACTACTTTTTGTATTTACAGAATGGATTTATGACTACTAACTTACGTCTGCACTCGGGCCAGAGATTCCGGCCCATAGGTGGGACTTCCGTCCCGGAGGTGGGACTTCCGGCCCGGAGGTGGGGATTTCCGCCGGTGGCAGAGATTTAGCCATGGCTGAAATCTCCACCTCCGGGCCGGAAGTCCCACCTACGGGCTGGAATCTCCGCCTCCAGGCCGGAATCTCCGGCCTGAGTGCGGACGTAAAGTTAGTAGTCGTAAATCCATTCTGTGAATACCAAAAGTAGTAAGTTTAGGATTTTGTCTTAAGTTAGTTCTGTGAATCGGGCCCATTGGCTGTAGGGACTTAAACTAGTGCCCCACAGAAAACAATGTTAACTGAAATTAAAGTATTTAAAACAGTTACAAATATAAATACATTTATATATGTTAAAGATTCGGCAAAAGTAAAACATAGTTTATATTTTATTTTAACATTTAATAACCTTTTTATATTCAGAGTTAATGTAATTCATTTATTACAATATAAATACATTACTTTTGATGGATTCTATATGTCAGTTTACTTATTTACTAACACCTAATTCAAAAAATATATTTTTTTTACTTTAGGTCAGTTTTTTAAATAAATTAAACTTCTAAAAAAAAACTTTTTTAAATGTAATATATTCAAAATATTTAAATGTAACATTTAATTTAGGTTATTTGTGCTGTAACATATTTGTTTGTTCTATATTCAAAATAAATATATAAAATTAACTCATTATAATAATTAGCTTTTAAGCATTTTTACTAATTTCTTTCAAGTACATTTTTTTTTTACTTTTCCCTGTTCTGTACCATAGAGAGCTCTATATCTCCAAGTTCAGCAAGTGTTGAAGGGGAGGAAAATAAGAGGTGGTCTTTTTTTATATGGTGCCCATCGTCCACAATGTAAGCAGATTTCACTGCGCCACAGGTAGTCACTCATGGAGCAATGAATAGTGAATTCACCACAGAAAAATAAACCTAATAAGACCCCGGCTGTGCTCCCAATGGCCTCATCAGGGCACTTTCTTTCAAAAAAATGTACATGTATGTAAGCATATTGTTAATGGAAAAAAGTTTGATATAAATATCATTGGGTTATAATATTAGAGTTTATTTACAGCATATGTGTTGTATGTCCTTAGTCAGGAAGCTGGAGTTTGAGCAATATATAAACAGCGGCCTCCAGAGTTACTCTATTGCTATGACTCATTATTCAAGCAAACAGTTAAGGGCTTCTTGAACTCAATTTTCAAGATTTGTCTATGATACAGGCATATTGGATGTGTCCTCGAGTCCCCCTCAGCCGGATGGTTGGAGAACAGGATCCCCTGGGCTCCCTCCCTTCACTGGAAACAAACATAGGACTACACATTTGTGCATTAAGTCCTTGGCTAAGGATTCTGCCACCTTAGACCGGCATCACGACAATGTTATTGCCTCATTTACCATAGGCCCAGGCAGCTCCTGAGAATTCCTCTTTCCCTTCCACTCCATGTCCTTACCCCCTCTCCTGTACCTATCATCCTATTATTACGGCAATATTCTCCATAAGTCCCAGGCAGCTTCTGATGATGGCTCGCTCCCTTCCACCCCATGCCTTCACCCCTCTTATGCATCTCTCATCCCCAGTGCTATAGTATTGGTCACCATAGACCCAGACAGCTCCTGACGATTCCTCGCTCCCTCCCATCCTACGTCTTCACCCCCTCTAAGGTATCTATCATCCCTAATCTGCACCTCCAGGTTAAACTCCCACGACAGCTGTTCTCCCTCCCCTCCACCCCATTGCCCACCCCCTTATAGTCTACACATATCATTGCAGCCACAGACCCACTAATATACCTCAGCCTAGTCTGCACAGACGCAGCTATTCTCATCCATGCACTCCCACCCTTCGGCCCTTTTTACCTCACATCCATCCCCTTACCTGTCCCTCACCCCCATACACATCCACGAAGCATCATCACCTCTCATTCTCCACAAACACGCATCATGGAACCCACAGGCAGACATACATTCAATATCATTTTCCCCCACACCTTACACATAAAGCCACCAAACGTTTCAAGCACAACTTCATAAAATTACATCCTGAAACCCTCTTTGCTGACCCCTACTTCTCTATTCACAAGGGTAACATAACCAATGACATTATCTTCCACACCAAACGAAGAGCCCAATGGCGGAAAGCATTCCTAGCACTACTCTCAATCTCTTCCACTAGAAAATCTCCACACGGCCTGCAAACTCTATTGCACCATCACAGCTCTTCCAAGACACAGCAACTATTACCATCTATAACAACGGAACTATCCTCATGCAATCCACGGATCACAACCTAAATCTTCTAGAGAACATCTTCCCCATCATTAAAGACCACGTATACAACCCCCTCACTACCAGCCATCCCCCTCCCACAGCCAATTCACATGTCATCACACCCCCATCCCCCTCTGCCACCCCATTCCCCCCTCATCCCCGTCCTCCACAAGCATCAAATCCCTGTGCCCCTCCCTCTCGGATTAACCCCCCTCCAACGCACTCCATTCCACCTCTCCTCACCTCCTCACATCTCCTCCACTTAGTCCTACCACGACACCACACACACACTCTTCTTCCACCTAGCTTACCCCCCCCTACCATCACCTCCCATCCCATGCGAATTAATCTCCACATGTCATCTTCATTTAACACGACTGAGACTACACCCTCTCCCCCAACGGGAGTCAAACCCACCCCAAGAACGAGCATTGCTTCATCCCCTGTCACCATCCCCTCCTCCTTACTCCTCCCTCCCACCACGCCACCCTTACCTCACATCGCCTCCCCTAATATAGAACCCACACATCCCCACCGATAGATTACACCTCACTCGACAACACACGTTAAGACACCCCACCACCACCTTACAGATATCTGGCTGGCACATATGGCTCACCCCCCCCCCCCACCATCCCGATAGCTCTCAGACCCCAGCCCAAACTCAGATCTCACCTACACCTATCTCGCCCACTCACCTGCAATCCACTCTAACACCTCAATTACCCGCACTAACATATCCCCCATCCACAAACACATCACCATCTACAACTCTATGTCCGCCCATACCAGATCATTCACAAATCCAGGCTGAGGCACAACCACCAGCACACATATCTCAGCCACCCCCCACACCCACAACCGCTCCCGATCCCACGCCGCATGAGCTACCTCATCCACCCACACCTCTCATAACAGCACCAGATGCTAGTCTGGATCTGATTATGTCCGCAATCGACCAAATTAAAGAGGAACTCCACACTGTTAAAGAGATGATATCTATACAATCAATGTATATTAGATCAGCAAATAAAACTAGATCAAGTCAGGCCCCAACGCGCCTCCCACTCACCCCCAATCATACCCTCCCCTTCTGGAATTCCATGCCAGACCCCAATCTCCCTACCCGCCCAATATGAAGCATCAACCCACTTTCGGAGAGCGATATACGCTCCATTTTACATTCCTACATACCCCTTCTCACCACCCCTATCTCCCCCGCACACACGGCCATCCCAACTGTTCCCCGCATCCCACACAGGTCCCCCAAACACATCAATAGAGGAATCAACGATAATAATCTTAGAAGAATCACACTCACACTCGATCCCACCCCTTCCCTCATCTCACCACGTCTTAGATGCACTCCTATGAACTGTAGATCGGCCTCCAGACACGCAGTAGACATTGCTGACCTCATCATCGCACAGGAGCTTGACCTGATTGTGTTAACAGAAACCTGGCTAACTGAATCCTCCTCTCCCCTCCTGGACATTCTTGTACCACCAAATTATGACATCATCAGACGGGATAGGAGCGGTAAGCTTGGGGCAGGAATCGCGGGCATACATCGCAGCAACATCTCAGTAAACAGAGCCTCATTCCCTACACTTTCCACCTGCGGATACACGTGCATTGACATTAATAGCTCGGATACTCCAATCTGCTCTTTACACATCATCTATCACCCACCCGGTGACAACCCTACATTCACGGAACACTTCATGGACATAGTCTCAACGAACACCGGACGACAAAACACTCAAATATTCCTAGACGACTTCAATCTCCATTGGAATGACCTCAATGACTCAATGGTCAACAGTCTCAAAAACTTCATTGGTGCACTAGACCTCACCCAAATTTGCAACAGCCCCACACACAACAAAGGAGCAACCTTGGACTTAATAGTCTCCAAAAATGACTCCATTCATCTTGACTCAATCCTACCCTGTGATTGGTCAGACCACCATATCATCACCTTCTCTATTAGGGAAATCGTGAAACTTAACGCAGCCCAATCCACTAAGCCGAAGATATGGAAAAGGGATCTGAAAAAACTCAATCCCAACTCTTTACCCGCCTACAGCCATAATCTACTCAAGACCCCGGCTGGCCTCTCCAATGTTCACGACCTCACCAACCACTACCTTTACTCGATGACCTCGGTTATCACTGAGGCTGCTCCTCTTCAACTAAAGAGAGTATCCTCGAAAGACTCTAAACCTTGGTACAATGACATGCTGAATGATGATAGACGCTCTCTTAGAACTTCCAAACGCATTTGGAGATCAGTGCCATCCGCCAAGCACCTCAAAATTCTAAGGAAAAAGAGAAATGCGTATCATAGAAAGATCAAACGCACTAAAGCAGATTTTTTCACCCACCAACTAGACCAAGCAAGAAACCGCCCCCAAAAACGTTTTGAACTAATCAAAACCCAATCTAAGGATGAACCTCAACGATCACACGACACCGCTCGTACGCAACCCATGTGCGAAGAATTTGCCACCTTCTTTACTCTAAAGTCTGAAAATATCAAGAAAGACCTACTCAACAACCTTATCCTACATTCAAGCGTGCACACAAAACACCCCTCACTCTTCCATCGTTGCCACTTCAAAATTGGAACTAAAAAACAACGCAACTTGGTCCTCCTTTCATATCTACACCGAAGAAGAAATAGGCAAGATCCTCAGCACCCTCAAACCAGCCAATCACACCTCCGATCCTCTCCCGGCTAACGCCGTTAAAGACTTAACACCACTGATTCTGCAGCTCTGGACCAAAATCATCAACAGCTCACTCCATCAAGGCTGTTTCCCTGACATTCTCAAAGTAGGACAGGTTTCACACATCCTCAAAAAACCCACAGCTGACCCCATGGACCTTAACAACTATCGCCTGATTACCAATAGCCCTACTCTAGCCAAACTCCTGGAAATATGCGTACTACTTCAATTGACGAAACACATTGACCACTTTGTTCTTCTGGATAAACACCAATCTGGCTTCAGAGCAGGTCACAGCACTGAATCAGCTATGACACACAACATTGATGATGCTCTACAAATACTGGGTCTGAATGGAGCATGCCTACTCATCCTACTAGACCTTTCCTCAGCCTTTGATACTGTCAAACATGAGAACCTGATAGATCTGTTGAATCACATAATGGGACTATCAGGATCAGTGCTTAATTGGTTTACCTCCTTTCTTCAAAACCGGACTCAAAAATTCAAGGCTAACAATTCCCTATCCAAACCCATGCCACTAAACTTGGGAGTCCCACAAGGGTCCGCTCTTTCCCCAACTCTGTTTAATTTATTTATGGAACCGCTCACTGCCCTATTGCAAGCATCCAACGTACAATTCCACATGTACGCAGATGATACACAACTGTACCTTAAGATGCACACACCAGAGGCCATCATACGGCTCAACAATACGCTTCTGAACACCCAGGCATGGTTAGCTGAGAACCATCTCAAGCTAAATGCACTAAAAACTGAATTCCTCCTTTATAGCTCCACCCGCCAAAATTCCCTTCTTGCATGACTGGTTCAAACACCTGACGGCATTTAACGTTCATCCAACCATCATCGACTCAGCTAAGTCACTGGGTATAACCCTGGATTGCAACCTCAACATGCATAAACATATTAACAATGCTACAAAGGGGGCAAATTTCCAGATTAATACACTGGGAAAGCTGAAACCCTTCTTACCATTCAACGATTTCAAGACTGCAGTTCAAGCTCTAGACAGCCCCAGAGTGGACTATGGAAGCGTCTCTCTCTGTGGCCTCACCAAAGCCTCCACAGCTCCACTAAGAACCTCCATTAATGCAGCAGCCAGACTCATCACAGGCTCGAAAAGAAGGTTCCACATTGGCTACCATTGGAAGCCAGAATTCACCTGAAAATTGCCTGCATGACTCATAAAGCCATACACCACAATGCACCCAGCTACCTCGCCCAGAAACTGACCATCTCGGGTGGAAATAGATCCACAAGAAGTGGGGAAAACCAGATTCAACAAGACAAAAACTTATAAACGATCCTTCTCAGGGATGGCTCCTAGGATCTGGAACGCAATACCCCCAGAAATCAGACTTATCACATCTACGGCACTTTTAGAAAAAGGAAGCAAAAGCGATTCTCATGGATAAATCCACATGCACACTATCTAAGGAAACTACGAGTTCACTAGTACCTCTACCGATATCTCTTCTATATACTCGATATACCTGTTATTGTTTTGATTTACTGTTTACATTTTACTATGTATACACAATTTACCTGTTGTTATTTTGTTGCATAACTATCCATGAACTACGAGTTTACTAGTACCTCTACCGATATTTCTTTTATTTACTTGATTTATCTGGTATGGCTCTTATTTACTGTTTACATTGTGCTATGTATACGCAATTTACCTGTTGCTATTTTGTTGCATAAAACTATCCCTCACTGATTGTAAAGCGCTCTGATGTCTGCAAGGGTATTGTTCGCGCACTATAAATTTTTCAAATAAATAAATAAGGTTGCTAATGTTGCAGAGCCAAGGACCTGACATTCAAGGATTCTAGCCAAACTTTTTCCCTTCTTTATTGAAGATTGCATATTTCTAGATCTGGTTTTCCTGGTTGGCATGTATTCCTAAGCCATGCTGTAGAAGACTTTCTACCAACAGGTGCAGAAGAATTCTATTGCGAACTCTATAAGGATCCAATAGAGATGCTTTGCCTCCTGCACTTTCATATGCACTTCCCCTTTTCATGACTAACACCTCAATGACTACCTATCTTTAAAATCCAATACATTGAAATGAGCTCCTGGGCTATAGCTGGAATTTTAAGGATGTGTGCAGTTGCTTGCAAATGTCTTTGAAAAGTGCTAGATTAATCTTTATTATCCCATCTTTGTTCATCCTCAGGGACAAAATTCAGAGACTATGCATCAAGCAAATCAAAGTAACTTAATAGATATCGATGGCAGTGGAACTTCACCAGAACAAGAAATGAATACTCATGATATTCTGTCAGATGAAGATTGGGAAGAAGAAGCAGAGAAGTTGTACGCTTGGACTCAAGAGTTAACCTTCGAAGATGGTTGACTACCTTCCTCACAGGCTGATCTATGAATAAAATCTTTCCCCTTCATCTATCTAGTGCTCTCTCTCACTTCCTCCTTTCTTTCCTTACTTCTCTCTTTCCAACGGCTTCTTCCTCTATAAGTGTGTTTGTGTGTGTATTTCAATATTGCATTAGTTTCCTTTCTGACTTGGGCATGTTAGCCTTGATTGGATTGGAATTAGTTAGAAATAGAATTGATACTGCTGTGAACGCCTACAATTACCAGACAGAAAGATATATAGATAAACACTCATAAAGCACACTTCTTAACTAGAATTGCATATAGGTGCACTAAACATTGTTTCATGTCACAGGTCCTTGTTTTTTTTCAAAGCGTTCAGCTTCATGCTATATGTCTGTTAGTTTTTATCTTAGTATAATTTGCAATGAAAGTCCAAAGATGTGGTATTCTTGGAATGGCAGCAGTCGTGATGCCAAATGTGATGGGTCTTATCCAGCTTCTGTTATCCCTCACATTCTGCCACCTACCCCTTACATCGACCCTCTTTAAACCTTTAAGCACTGGGTGTTGCTACGCTTTGAAGGCTTCTGCTTCTCTCAGGGCAATAGGGCTTCTTCCCCTCATAAGAATTCTAACCTCACCACCTTCCCGCAAGTTCATGGCATCATGGTACAGAGCATCAGGCTCGTAGGTAGGACTGAATTTGGTCACGGACAGTATCTATACACATTCTGTCCTCTTACTCTATCTCTTTCCTACCCTGTCCACCTATATTTGCCCTCGCTCAACCTCTTTTCTCACTTTTTGCAATGCCTCCCCTTTCTTTTTGTCTGTCTCTCATCCCCATGCCTTTGCCCCTCTTGGTCTCTGGCACTGCTTCACTACTTCCCCTCCATCTACTCTCTTCTGTTTCCTTTGTTCCCAACTCCTTTACTAATCTGGACTTTTATTAGGGCTCTGTTTCTTTATAGCTCAGTCAAAGCTTTATAAGTCAGGCATATACATATATTCTTACTGCTGCTTACCCTATCATCTCACTGCTCCAACACAGCCAATCAGGCTGTTAACTTTCTGACGGAAAGTCTGATCCATGATCAACAAGTCAGCGAGGACAACACTTTTTATTACACGCAGCAAACCGTGGAAAAAATCAATTATTTCACATTAACACATTTTTAAAAACAAATTTCTACCATTATAAAGAGATACAAATTTATGCAATTATCACCAGTTGGATACTTTCTTGAGCACGTGAGTTTTGGGAACTGTCAAACTGCAGCTGAGTGGCATGGTCTACTTGACTTTACTCCTGCCAGTATCTAGTGTGCCTTTTTTTTACCTAAGGTCTGCACTTGCATTCATTTTTCGCATGACACGCAAGACAAGTAACTTTGCACAACGAGTCATTTTACATAATGTTCACGAAAGTAGCATATATTTCATTAAAAAAAAACACTGAACAGAACTCTGTCCTTCGTTCCATTATCTCTTGTTGTGCTGTTGCATATGTCTGTTCCACCAAAGCTATGTGATGAATTCAAGTGTGAAGAGATGTGTCTCACCCTTGGTGGGCTTTGATGGCTCTCAAATGTTTCCCTGGTTTGCTGTGTGCCCTTGGTTTCACACTGCTTGAATTATGCTTTGCATAAAAGCATGCTCTTGTATAAAAATGCTCTAAGTGTGGGTTGGATTCAAAACCCAATAGTTACAGATTTTTGCTGCCTTTTCCTGCCTCTCAGTTGGAACCTCTGGTTATCTGGAGCTCTGGGGTTACAGGCATCTGCTTGAGAAATCTCCACCACTAATTAGGAAGAGAAGGCCAAGAATGATGGGGCAGTCACAGCTGACAGCCACAGCCTTTCAGAGTGTATAATGGCCGAGGGTCTGGGAGGTGCTCACGGTTCTCTTTTGTACGCCCGCCACAGGATAGGGGACGAGAAGTAGTGTAAACAAGAGAGTAAGCGATGGAGTGTGTGCGTAGACTGTAGAAAGTGCACTACTCAGTCGCAGAACATTGTCCACATGAGGTTCAGTACTGGTTCAGAAGAACCTGTGTTTTCTGCAGACTGAACTGAAATCTGGAAAAGGAAGTGAAACAAATGGATCAATATCTCTGGCGAGGGCCCAATGTGATAGTGTCATTTGTTTACATATTATCAAAAAGACGCACTGTATGGATATATTTAGAAGCATTCGCGTTGCAGTGAAACCCCCCTTTGCACCACAATGCTGGGATTAGTGAGACAGAGCTGAGGAGAGATTTGAAAAAAGAGACAGAGGAAGCAGATGAGCAGTGAGAATAAGATAGAGCTATAAAAGTGCGAGAGATAGATTATGCTTAAAGACTAAGCATTAATGAAAACAAAAGGACATAAAAAAAATCATTCTGAAGCCATGGCTTTTTCCGTGTAAATGTACACCTACCGCATAAACTACCTACTGCTGCATAATTTGCAGATTGTAACAAAATCGGTTTCTAGCCCACACATATTAACTGGTATAAAATGCCTCCTCATGGAGTGCAGCTTTGACCCTGACATTGGTCAAAATTTAACGGGCTACTCTTTTAGCTGTTTGATTGCTGTATTCCGATAGCTAGAGAGGTGACAGTTTTCTCCAGGTAGTGTGAACATCCCGAATTGATGGACTCTGTAAAGGGCTTTTGTTTGCAGTATGAAACAACAATATTAAAAATGTAAATGTAATTCCAACAGCTGGGAGACTCTGATCCCTTTGTTGTCATGAGAATGTAAGAATGTTTTGTTCCACTATTCACTCACAATCCATTCATATACAAAATCTTCGAAGTATTGGTTATCTCATACAACACATACAGAGTCATCAAAGTATTGGTTATCTCATACATCACATACAGAGTCTTTGAAGCATTGGTTATCTCATACATCACATACAGAGTCTTCGAAGTATTGGTTATCTCATACATCACATACAGGGGGATATTCTCAAGAACGGGCGAAAATTTATCGCCAACCTAGGTTAACGCAATTTTACATAATTCCGTCTATCGCGGGAAACTAACGCCGTGTTAACTGCGTATTCTCGACACACCGGCAACAGGCAATAGTTTCCCGATAACGCGTTAAATGTCTGCGTTAAAATCACCGGGACGCCGATAAAAAAGGAAACCCAATTGTGAAAAAAGTGGCGATGGGCCCAACAGCGTTAAAAATATTAGCGATAAGCAGCTCCAGGCTTGCTATTCCCACGTCATGTGGGAAAAATCACCATAAAAGCTGCAAAAATAAATACATTTAAAAAAAAAACACCAAACCCAAACAACTGAGAAGCACCATGGAGGAAGCTGGAGCAACTAGAGAGGCCAACCAGAACCCCACAAACCCCCCCGGAGGACCAGCCAGGGAACTCTGGGAAGGAGAAGGGCAAGGAGAAGAAGAAGAGGGACCCGCGATTCAGTTTGCAAAAAAACAAGATCCTGATTACGGAGATGATAGAACACCACCAACAACTGTTCATCACCTCCAATGTGTCATTGGCAAATAAAAATGCAATATGGCGGTCCATCTTGGCCAAGGTGAATGCAGTCGGAGTGAAGTACCAAGAAGCGCTGGAATGATGTGAAGCGCAAAACCAAGCTGAAACTCTCTAACAACCGGAAAGCAGCAATGCAGACTGGAGGTGGGAGTCCAGTGCCACAGCAGGAGCTGGATGAGATGGAGGAAATGGTGTCCACAGTCATCAGTGGGGAGACGGTGGCAGGAGTTGGGGGACCGGACAATGCTCAACATGACCCTGCCCAACAGCAACAGGGTGAGTAACGACCTGGGACTGGGGGGAGATGGGCACAATGGCACACATGCACAATTAAGTATAGCACAGTGCACACCCACAATGACTCTGGATCACGTCCCTGATCTCCTTGGCATACTGCAGCACACATAGAAACAGCAAGTAGGCCCCTGTCGACAATGTGCCCAGAGGGGGCCCTACCCACACATCATTAATCTCACAACAAACCCATGCACATGTGCTGAACCCAGCAAAGCTGCGGGTCCGTGAGCCACACTGACAATGCAATTGACACTGCATGACAATTAGCATGGCCGCAGTCCAATTATCATGACATGGTGCACGCCACGACACTGAGGTGGCTGAGTGTGGACCACATCTGTAAAGGAGCAGGTCACACTCTGACACATCCACGTGCACAAACAACCCCTGACGTCATCCCCTTACGTCCTTGTTGCTCATGTTGTGGGACTTGAGACACAGGGTGCATCTTTGCATCAGGGTGGTTCCTATTTGACCCCAAATGACACCCGAAATATCATATTTGACCCCAAATGACACCCTTTTGTCTTTTTTTGAACACCATTGACAGCCTTCATGTCATGTTTTTGTACACATGTGATACGCTGATGAGTGGGATTACCTACTACATTTGACACCCTGAAATGGCATTTCGAATACGTGACACCCTAAACAGCCTCTCTGTACAGAGGTGACATACTCACCATCTATTTGCTATTCGTGAAATTGATAGCATTTAATGTTGCACTTACACTTGTCAGAGTGATGTGCTAATGCAGAGGACTGACATGCACACAGGGAACGTGTGTTACAATGAATTTATTTGCACATGCTGTTCATGTGGTCATTTTATACTGTTCCATGATTGCTAAGGACAGTCACAATGTGACGTGCTCATGCGAAGAAATTGTTAATGATTGTGTTCCTTCGGGCTATTCCTGCTGCAGCTGCAGTGGGGTGTGGTCCACCTGCCTCATCTTCCTCATCATCGTCTGGTGCATCTGGCACTTGGATCCATGGGGCATTGGTGCGTACACATATGTTGTGCAATGCACAACATGCAATGATCATCTTGTGCAAATGTGCAGGATCAAAGTGTATTACTGTGACCGGGAGAACCCGCCGGTCCCCCAAGACATCCCCGATAGGGCGTGGTGGACTGCTATACCTCCATTACCACCTTATATCCATTCCCAACAGGATGAATGGAGCTGGGAAAGCACACCCCTGCAAATAGCCAGGGAGGAGAAAACAAGGCCGGCGTCTTTAACTGGGCTTTCCAGTATGAAGAAGCCCCGCCCCATCAAACGTCAGCGCTACGCCATTGGATAAAGATGAGGAAGTCCAGCAGAGGGTGTGCACTGACACCGGAGAGAGGTCGGAAGGAGTTTTGGTAGCATTTTCGGAGGAATGGAGAAGACGGTAAGAAATAGACTACAACAGAAAAGGAGAGACGATTCTCGAGGGAGCCACGGCAGAACCAGGAGGCCAATGACCCCACACACCGCCGAGCCACGTTCCAGGAGGAGCGTGGTTACTCCAGGTACGGGAGAGAGTCTCGGGCTGGGTGGTGAGGCGGGGAAGCCGTCAGTGTAATCCTTACCCGCACTCGGTCCCCCCTTCTCTATATCCCTTCCTGATCCAAGTCCCTACCCCCGTGCACTTGTTCCTCACACGCGTCCCCTCCTCACAGTCTAGAGTCGGGCGAGATTACGAGTGAACACGTACAGCGGGGATCCTTGCACTCAACGGTTCCCTTGGGTGATTTGAGCGACGTGGAACGCCAACCTGACACTTGGTCTTTTCATCCCCACATATGATATCTGGCTGGAGCACATACCAACGGAATCCAGTACCCGGGCATCGAAGCATCCATCGGGAGGCACCGGCCCCGGCATTCTACCATCACGGATCTGGCCCAGTTCGCAAAGGACAGGTTGACCAGTCACCATAAAAAAGTATTTCAGAAAATAAAGCCTTACTTAACAAGACCTGGTCTCCGATCCCTCACTTCTATCCCGCCACATTTCAGCACAAATTGAGAGCCTGCAGAAAGTAATACATGAACCTGGGACATCCACACAAGGAGAAAGGCTAGCCCCCACCCACCATCCATCAGGAGTATCCCTCAAAAAATATGTATCCGGGGAGTACCCGGACTCTTTCCTGACACATTTTAAAAGAGCCGCCCGAGCCTGCGGCTGGCCAGAAGAGAAATGGCCGTTTTTTCTGTCGCCCCTTCTGACTGGCGAGGCACAGTCAGCATATCAGGCAGCCAATGCAACAGGAAATACCAATATCCAGAAATCAATGAGATAATCCTTGATCATTTAGGCCTTGATGCTGAGGCTTATGGAGTCAGATTTCGTAAAGAAAAAGGGGTACCTGGGGAAAACCCCAAGACTTTATTCTTCAGACTGAAGATGGCCGCTGATAAATGGCTGAGACCCACCACCAGCAGTAAGGAAGAGATCATGAACAGGGTATACTTGGAACAGTTCATGGAAGCAATTCCCTATGGAACGCAGAGGTGGCTGAAACAGCATTCAGGCCTCTCAGCAGAGCAGGCCATAGAAATGGCGGCCAGCTATTCTAGAGCACAGCCCCGAGACCTACCCTGGGACAATGAGAAAAATGGCAGAAGCAATCCACAGTACAAAGTGGATAAGAAGCCAAAACCAAGGTCGGACATGGTGAAGGGTAAACCCATCAGGACCGAACTACCCCCGCTCAATGGTCCACAATGCTTCAAATGTGGAGAGTGGGGCCAAATTGCCCGTTTGTGCCCCAGGCGAAAACCAGCGGAGGAGTCCCTGGAGGTCGGGTATATCCCGAATGTCGTCATGTACACTGCAGAAATGGGCCCCTCTTTCTATGTACGTGTGCAAACATTCAGTGATACAGAAGGGCCTAATCCTCCCTCAACAACACATCCCAGACACTGTAGTACACATTAGATGTGTACATGGGGATGTTAAACCCTACCCCCTTGCAGTGGTAACCATTTACCCGTTGGTTCGAGCTCCTTGCACGGTAAGGGTGGGGGTGGGTGTCCCTACCAGAAGACCTCATAATAGGGGTAGACAACCCTGATTTCCTATCCCTGTTCCAGACTGAGCTTAAGAACATAGTGAGAGAGCAGAGAGCACCCCGTCCAGCCCTGATCACAACAGAACCATGGTTGCTGGATTGTAGCTTCAGTTTCGCTCAAGCTAATGACTCTACTCTCTTCATCGCTTGAGAATCAGCACACATCAACCTAAACACGCCATCTCCTTCCTATCCCCGTTTTGTGATCAAGAATGATCTTCTGTATCATGAGGGAGGGGCAGAAGAACCCATGCAGCTGCTTGTACTCCAAGCCTTCCGCGAGCAGATATTATTTTATGCCCATGCGCATCTTACCACAGGACACTCCGGGGCAGAAAAGACAACGCAGAATTTGTTGAGACTGTTTTACTGGCCTGGCATTTATAAAGATACACAGAACTACTGCCAAACGTGTGACATATGCCAGAAAAAGAACCTGCAACGCCCCCCAGCCGTACCCCTACAACCCATGCCAATCATTGGGAACCCTTCGAGAGCGTCGGTATGGACATAATAGGTCCCCTGTGGCGGACGTCCAAGGGTAATCTCTATGCTCTGGTAATTGTGAACTATGCCACACATTTCCCGGAGGCCTTTCCGCTCAGAGCTACCACAACAAAGAACATAGTGGAGAAACTTCTTGAGCTGTTCTCGTGGGTAGAGTTCCCCAAGGAAATTCTGACGGACCAAGGGACACCTTTCGTATCTTGGCTGATGAGGGAAGTCTGTCAAACCTTGGACCTACGTCATATCAGAACGTCAGTATATCATCCCCAAACTGACGGCCTGGTCGAGCGGTACAACAATCCTTAAAGACCACACTCAAGAAAATGCTGACAGTAGAGGATAAGGACTGGGATTGTCTCCTGCCTCTGGCCCTGTATGTTTTGCGGGCTCAAGTACAGAGCAGCCTGGGATGCTCATCATTTGAATTACTTTATGGAAGACAACCCCGTTCCCTCCTTGAGATTACTAAGGATGCTTGGGAAAAAGAAGAAGAAAACGAGCACAGATCTCTACTAGAATATACCCACCAACTAAGATCCAGACTGGGGAAGTTGAGAGACTTGGCATATTCACATTTGGAGAAAAGCATGAAGAAAACAGAAGAAACAATATGATAAAGGGAAAAGATAAAGAAGGTTGTCAGTTGGTGATTGGGTGCTGGTGCTATTACCATCCTCCATGTGGAAATTTCAGAGTGAGTGGTTGGAGCCCTATCCGGTGGTAGATACCCTAGTCAATACGACCTATCGGGTACAGATATCCCCCTCCCGAAAACAATGCTACCACATCAACCTTTTAAAAAAATGGTTGGGGCCCTTACCGAAGACCGCCCACTTCATGTTACCCACATCAGCAGATCACTCAACTGTCAAACAACTCCCAGTCAACGAAGATCTCATGGACAAAATGAAGAGAGAACTCCAACACACACTTTTTCAGTTTACAGACATTTTTTGAGACTCTCCCGGGAGGAACAAGGATAACCGAACATTGCCTCGAGACTATTGAGGGAAAATATGTGAAACAAAAACCCTACAGAATACCAGCAGCTAGAAGATTAGACGTAAGAAGGGAGGTGCAAGAAATGGTTCGCCTTGGGGTCATTCGCCCCTCCAAAAGTAATTGGTCTTCACCCATTGTGATGGTCCCCAAACCAGACGGAACAACCCGGTTTTGTATGGACTTTCGGGCGTTAAATGCAATATCCTCCTTCGATGCATACCCGATTCCAAGAGTCGACGAGCTAATCGAACGTTTGGGTGACGCACGGTTTATCACCACCTTCGATTTAACAAAGGGATATTGGCAGGTGCCTCTTCGGGAGGAAGACTAGCGAAAAACAGCGTTTGCAACCGAGAAAGGCCTCTTCTAATTCAACTTTCTCCCCTTTGGCCTTCATGGGGTACTTGCCACTTTTCAGCTGCTCATGAACACTATCCTTCATCCTTATTTGTCCTTCTGTTCAGTATACCTTGACGACATCGTCATTTTCAGTGCTACCTGGGCGGAACACCTGAAACACCTGGAAATGATCTTGCAGGCCTTGAAACAAGCTAGGTTGCACATTAATGCAAAAAAAGTCACGAGCAGCCTTCCACCGAGTCAAATACCTAGGGTATGTTCTGGGAGACGGAGTAATCGGCCCACAATCAGAAAAGGTTAGGGCGATAGTCGACACCCCCTTTCCCTCTACCAAACGGGACTCACGAGCCTTATTGGGCCTTATCGGATATTACCGGAGACTCATACCTAACTTTGCAGAGGTGGCGGCCCCCCTGACAAACCTCCTCAAGAAGGACAGCAAACAATCACAACTACGTCGTCCTACGGAAGATGTGGAACAAGCTTTTCAAAGATTGAAGAAAACCATTACCACCAGCCCCGTGTTAATCTCACCAAACTTTAAGAAGACTTTCCTTCTGTCCACCGATGCCTCTAACTCAGGGTTGGGTGCTGTACTATCACAGATAGGGGAAGATGGGTTAGAACACCCCATCCTAAACTTCAGTAGGAAGTTATTCCCCAGAGAGTGTAAGTACCCCACAATAGAGCGAGAATGTCTAGCTATAAGGTGGGCTGTAGATAAGCTAAGGTACTACCTGGAAGGGCAGCCTTTTATTTTGTATACAGATCACGCCCCTCTTCAGTGGATGTGTAGGAATAAGGCTCAAACCCCAGGGTGCTCCGCGGGTTTTTATTCCTACAACTCTTCAAGTTCGAGGTACAACACCGTAAGGGTAGTGACAATGGTAACGCCGATTATCTGTCCCGGGCATGTTCTCTCCCCGATCGGGAGGAACCAGGGGGGTGGTGTGTGACCGGGAGAACCCGCCAGCCCCCCAAGACATCCCTGATAGGGAGTGGTGTTCTGCTATACCTCCATTACCACCTTATATCCATTCCCAACAGGATGAATGGAGCTGGGCAAGCACACCACTGCGAACAGCCAGGGAGGAAGAAAATGAGGCAGGCGTCTTTAACTGGGCTTTCCAGTATGAAGAAGACCCGCCCCCTGCAAATGTCAGCGCTACGCCATTGGATAAAGAAGAGGAAGTCCAGCAGAGAGTGTGCACTGACACCGGAGAGAGGTCGGAAGGAGTTTTGGTAGCGTTTTCGAAGGAACGGAGAAGACGGGAAGAAAAAGACTGCGACAGAAAAGTAGAGACGATTCTCGAGGGAGCCACGGCAGAGCCAGGGGGCCAACGATCCCACGCACTGCCGAGCCATGTTCCAGGAGCAGCGTGGCTACTCCAGGTACGGGAGAGAGTCTCGGGCTGGGTGGGGAGGCGGGGGAGCCCGTCAGTGCAATCCATACCCGCACTTGTTCCCCCCTTCTCTATTTCCCTTCTTCATCCAAGTCCCTACCCCTGTGCACTCGTTCCTCACACGCGTCCCCTCCTCACAGTCTAGAGTCGGACGAGACTACGAGTGAACACGTACAGCGGTGATCCTTGCACTCCCCGGTTCCCTTGGGTGATTTGAGCGACGTGGAACGCCAACCTGACACTTGGTCTTTTCATCCCCACATATGATCTCCCGCTGGAGCATATACCGACGGAATCCAGTACCCAGGCATCGAAGCATCCATCGGGAGGCACCGACCTCGGACATTCTACCATCACGGATCCGGCCCAGTACGCAAAGGACAGATTGACCAGTCGCCATAAAAAGTATTTCAGAAAATAAAGCCTTACTTAACAAGACCTGGTCTCCGATCCCTCACTTCTACCCCGCCACAATTACGTAGCCTCATAACTGCTCCTCCCTCCTCCCGAGCCTATTTACTTGTGTGCGCTGTGCGGTTGCATCACTTGCACTCCTACAGCACACCAATATCATGCCTGTCTGCGCATGTCCGCAAGCCTGACAACAACACTTTAATGTTGGCCATTGAAGGTGGGTGGCCACGTGTGTGTAGGCCTATGGTAAGGATAGGGCAGACACAGATGTAGAGCTCAGGCCTGGCTGCACTCGCGCTGCAATTGAGGGTAGGCCTTTGGCTTATGCTGTGGCAATGAAGATACACACACAACAGTTGGCATGTATGAGCCAAGACCCCGAGCGGTCTTGTACTCCTTTATTTATCCAGTTGGGCAAGCCCGCACTCCGGGTGCATGCTCCATTGTAACATTGTCGATTGTACACCCGGGCAAGATGGCGGCCGCGTGCTCGGCTGAGTAGGCTGGTGTCAGCACTCCCCTGGTGATTTACTCCCCTTTTGGTTCTTTTGCCCCAGCCTCTGCTCCTTCTGCCTAGGTTATGGTCCGGTTCTTTAATCCGCTGTAACATTTTTTTATGCTCCGATTTGAATTCTGGCCAGTTACTCCCCCCGATGCCTGATTATTGCAAAGGTGTATGGCCATGATACACAGACTCAACCAGGTGCAAGCAAGACTCACCGCTAAGCTGTTCTGGGTCTGGGTGCGCTCCGCCTCCGACTCCTGCTCTCCTGGGTGGATTGACTCCACATCCTGCGCTGCTACTGCTGCTGGTATGGCTCCGAAGACGGCCTCAAAGACTGCTCCGGTAGCAGTGAAAACCCGCGGTGCTACACGCATCGTCGTGATTCCGAGGGAAAGAAGCTCCCGAATGCCAGAGGGGGTGCCTGAGGAGGCTGCGCTCTCTGAGGGCACATCAAAGTCAGCCCCTGCGGCTGTGGTAAAAGGCAAGCGGACAGTTCCAGAGCTGTTTCGACAACAGACCCTGAAAGGGAAGGCCCCTGCTGAGGTCAGTGATGGCAGAGTGGGAGAGAAGCAGGCCGATTCTCTGAAAACACCGATTTGCGAAGGAGGGGGAGGGAGTACCGACATGCTCACCACCAGCCCCTGGTTCAATCCCCAGGCACTAGTAAGTTAACTACTTTGCTGGATCCATCGATACCTGCTTTAACTATCCTGCCAATAGTCTGTAGTTGGAATGATACGTCAGGGATTGGCGATAATGTACCGTTTGGGGGGCCCGGGACACCGCTGCCACTAACAATGAGCAACGGGAGCCTTGCTAATTCTGTTACTTCCGATCAATGCATTCTGGGAACTGTAGTCCAGTTAAACACCCAAGTCCCACTCCACCATGAAGCAAATGATAAATTGCAGTCTGATTTGCTAGACCTTTCTACAGAAGTCACGGCTGATTCAAAGGAGTCTGAGGGAACTGAAGCCATGGACAAGTTATATTCTATGTCAGATCACTCTGTCTCCTCGGTGGAGGATGGGGGAGAGCTAGAATGTTCGGACTACGACAGCGAGTCTGGTGACTGGCATCTGAGCGAGGCATCTAAAGACGAGACTGCATTTGGGGGTGTCAGCACAGTCCGCAAGGTCATTAAACCTAAAGTCTGCGGTCAGCCAACGCTGAGTAGTGACCCGGGCTCTTCATTATCAATGTCAGGCCAGCTTACCCCAAGGAATGCAGCTGACTCTGTTTCCCCTTCAGGCCCCACATTAGACCCTCCGGAGGAAGTGACTTTATTCATAATTTACCAAACTATTATGGCCCATCGCGAGGAGACGCGACAGGAGAAGGTGCGTACGCAGGGGGCCTGTCGTAGAATGCAAAATTCAATTCGCAGAGTTGCGAAAACCTGCTCAGACATCGCTGCCAGGATTGGTGAGGCAGAGGAGCGTATCTCCATCCTGGAAGATGCAGTGGCGGCCCAGAAGGGACTGGCGAGCGTGATCAAAGATCAGCGGGAGGACATGTTATGGAAGCTGACTGATTTGGAAAATAGGGCTAGAAGAAATAACCTGAGGTTTTTAGGAATTGAGGAAGGCAAGGAAGGCCAAGATGTTAGGCAGTTTGTAGTGGAACTATTTACTGAAGCCTTTCCAGAGGTCACGCAGTGGGATTGGCAGCTGGAAATACAGTGGGCACATCGGTTCCTGTTCAAGAAAAGGACGTTTTCTGGTCCTTCCGGTGCTACTGAAGCCAAGCCACGAGCAATTTTGATCTGTTTAAACAATTTTCTGGCTCGAAAGAGAATTTATGATCTTGCTAGACCGGATAGGAAGAGAGTGGGGAAGGGCTGCAAATTTTTTGTTAGACCAGATTTTTGTCCGGCAACAGTTGAGCGAAGGTGGCAGCTTCGCCAGCTAATCACTCTGTTCCAGGCTAAGGGTGCGCAGGCTTTCCTACTCTTTCCATCTAAGTTGAAAGTATTTTTTAAAGCTCAAACTAAGTATTTCGTTTCTGAGATACAGGCAAAGGAGTTCTTGGACTCTATCTAATTAATACTGTTGTATTCTGTTGGGTGTTGGGGTCGGGGGCACTTGTAGATAGTGATGTAGTATACTGCGGGCTGATCTGATCATATCTGTTCTTCTCTATTTTTCCTGTTTTAAGTTTGTTTTGGCTAAGTGATCAGGGTCAGCCTCCAGATAGTGTTAGTAGGGGGGTAGGATCTTATTGAGACTTTGACTGCTTGAGGAAGAATTATGGTGTCCTCCCAGCGGTTGGAGACTTGAGACCACTAATCCTCTAATGCCTGTTGTAACGGTCTCATCTGTAGACTGGCTTTGGGGACAATGAATATGCAAGACGCCATCGAGCCCAGCAGAGAAGATACCTGTCTGGCTATGGGATGAGGTGTGTGGAGGATAGTACGACATTTGTGGAGTATTGATGATAGTCTCTCCTCCGAAGGACACATTTGCATTTGCGGAGTGTAGGGTTGCGCCCAAGTAGTGGATCCTCTGATTTGGATTGAAAATAGACTTCTTAAAGTTGGCGCTCAGACCCAACTGATTTAAGACTTGAATGCAGTATTGCAGATGTTCTTACAGGAGACTGGGAGAGGCACTCTTGAGCAGCCAGTCATCTAGATAAGGATAGACGAAGATCTGTTGCTTTTGCAGGAAGGATGCTACAACCGCCATGCATTTCGAAAAAGTGCAGGGAGCCGATTTGAGTCCAAAAGGGAAGACTTTGTACTGGAAGTGTTCTGACTCTATCTTAAACCGTAAACATTTCCAGTGCTTTCTAGAAATTGGAATGTGAAAATAAGCATCCTGGAGGTCTATGGAGCACATCCAGTCTCCTTGATGGAGTTGTGAATCCATTTGGTGTAGTGTCAACATCCTGAATCTTACTCTGAGAACAAATTTGTTTAAGAGTCTGAGATCCAGTATAGGCTTGTACTCCTTGTTTGGTCATTTCTTTGGAACCAAGAAGTAACAGGAATAAATCTCCTTTTGATGTTGCAGCCAGGGAACTTTTTCGAGGGCATGTTTTTGTAACAAGATGGAGACCTTCGCGCGAAGCAGCTTTAGCTGATGTACTGAAGATCTCTGAGGGTTATAACAGGTGGTGGGGATTTGAATCTGATTGAGTACCCATTCCGCACAATATTGAGCACCCAGTTGTCCTGTGTTATTTTGTGCCACTCGTCCAAGTGAAACATTATAATTCCCCCACCGAAGTGGGTAACAGAGCTGGGGAAAGCAAGCACTCACACTTTGGGCTGTTGTTTTGCAGAAGAGGTTGTTTGTCTGGAGGCCCCCCGTCCTAGTCCAGGTCGACGCTGATGATAGTGCGATCTCACATGATGCTGGTGCGATGACCAGTGAGGGGTTTCAACCCTCTGCTGGTATTGGTAGCGATCATAAGGACAATATCGTTGTCTGAAGTCCTTTCTTTTCTCCAGAGCGACCACCTTCAAGGTGTCCAGTTCTGACTTCATTCTGGACATCTCATCATCTGCATGAAAGCCAAAAAAAGAGGTTCCATTGAAGGGAAGGTTAAGAATTCTGTGTTGGGCTTCCGGTTTTAAGCCTGTGAGTCTCAGCCAGGAGGATCGCCTATGCCATGTGAATAGCCATGAGCCGCCAGATCTGATGCATCAGCTGCTGCACTTATGATCTGGTTTGCTATGAGCCCTCCTTAATGCAGGATCTCTTGAAAATCCTGTCGATCCTCTTTAGGTAATTTGACAGTAAACCTTGAAAGTGAGTCCCATAATGAACGATCATATCGACCCAAGAGTGCGGTGGCGCTAGCAACTTTCATGTAAGAAGCAGAGGTGTTACACATCCTCTTACCAATGGGTTCCATGGATTTGCTGTCTTTATCAGGAGGGGGACTGCAGAGGAAGAAGCCCCTGTGTGTGCTTTCCTTGCGCTGACATTATGACAGAATCCGGTGGAGGATCAGACCTTAGGAACAGTTGATCCTGTTCTGGGGTCTGTATTTCTTGATTATGCGTGGTGGTGCTGCCCCAACTGATGCAGAAGTTAGAAAGGTATGTAGCGCTGGTTCTAGTAGCCCAGGAACAAAAGGGAGCAGAGGTCTAGTGGACGACCCATGATGGAGGGTCTTGACTATGACAGACGTTGATGGAGTCGAGGAAGTCATCTCGATGTTTAGTTTCGCAGCCCCTCTACAAAGGACGTCATTAAACGTCAGAATGTCATCTACTAGTGATACTCTGGTGGGAGGGGTAGACAATAAGGCAGGAGCATAGGCTGCCACCGAAGAGCTGGAAGAATTGGTAGACCCTGATGGAGACCTGCGTCTCTGCTCTCGAGGTCTTGGTGTATGAGACTGTCCGTATCTAGACTGGGAGTGCCTAAGAGGTGACTGTGATCGATGTCTCCATGTATGTTGGAGATCTCCGAGGCAACCTTGTGGCTGTTGTCGGTGGGCGCACTTGCCTATCAGAAGTATGAGAGGGAGAATATATTTGAGAGTAGTCAGACCCTGGACTACGTCTTGGCACTCTCCACTCCTTCACACTCCTCCTCCCTCTTGGGGATAGATTGATCAGAGGTGTATGCTGTTCTTGAGCCAGAGAACCCTTCGGCATGATTTGAACAATCCTCAGACATGGGGATGATGAAGCACTCCTCGACATCATCCTTTTAGACACTGGATCCTGAGTTTCTGGCTCCTGAATTTCCCTCGATGTCGAAGGATCCCTCAACGTCAGTACTGGTGACCAAGTCATTCTATGTCTCTTAGCTGGTGGAGACATATGGGAGGACAGAGGTCTTCTCGATGGCGATGTTCTTGACTGTGATCAAACTTGCCCTGCTGTTAGTGATGATGCAGCCGAACATCTGTGAACAAGACTTCGCGTCGATGGAGTCTTCGACCTCTGAGGTGTCCTCGACATCGGTGGTGTCCTCGACGTTGGCACCAGGGACTTCCACAGCGACCGCCGATGTTGGTGATGTGTCTTCAACGTTGAGCGTCTGCACTCCGCTGTCGTAGGTGAAACAGACCTGGACCGTCGACGAGGAAGGGTCGAAGTCAGCCGATGAGAAGCTGACACGTGTCTAGATTTAGACTTACTTGCCATGCCTGGCGTCGTCCACTGCGACGACGATAGGTCTTTCGGCGTCATCTGTAATAAAGGTTTTCCCGTCGACTACTTGGAAGCTGACGGTGAGCATAGGGGTATTTTCAACGTCGATCTTTTCCCCGATGGCGAATCCGACCAATGTCTTTTTTTTCCCCCTTTTTCTTATGCTCAGATCTTACTTGAGGAGGGCTCTTTAGAAGGATGTGTTTCCAGGCCATTCCTTTCTCCTGCATGGCATGCAGTTTGATCGTCTCCCTTTTGTGAAGGGTCCTTCTGGTGAACTTCTGGCAGTAGTAGCACTTGTCAGGTCTGTGTGATGATGGTAAGCACACAATACAGACCGAGTGTGGGTTTGATTTTGCAATTTTCTTCCCACTAGAAGGACAAGGCTGGCATTTATCCCTAACAAAATAGGAAGAAAGTCAGAAAAATGGTGGAATAGTACTGCTAGTACTAAAAGACATTGAATGAAGTCAAAAAATGTTACTTTACAAAACCAATTAGTGAGAGAAATCCACTAACTGACGAGCTCAATGCTTCAGGATGGATCCTCACAGAAGGAGCCAGTAAATAGAACTGACCCAACTGTCACCTGTGTGGCATGATGGGAGGCTGGAGGTCCTGGAGGTCTTAAAGCCATGGCGCAGTTTTTTTTTTTTTTAAACAGTTTTTATTGCAATAGGTATAGCATACACAGCTGGGTAGTACCTACAACCCTGAGGCCGGCAGCGTGTGACAGTCATAAGGAAAATAATATATTACACGGCCTGAGTGCCGACATCCCGGAGGCTCGGTGGCGAATACATCTCGTGACATAGTGCTGTGACCAGGTAAACCATCATAATAAAATAAAACCAACTGTTTGGCATTTTCTTGTTTTTTAAACCAATAATAATCATATAACATGAACATAAGATTAAAGAAATAGCAGAGTCAAAGAATAGCCACAATAAGAGCATCATATAGGAATCAATAACATAATTCAAACCTATCACATATTAGCGCAGGAGCCGCCCCACATGTCCATTACGTGACATAGCTAATTCAGCAGTTGGAGAGTCACAAAGTTCACCCCTGTAAGCATTCCAATGGCCCCATTTCTTGTCCCACATCCTGTCTTTTCTGCAATCATGCAGCGGTCCATTTCGGCCACCCAACCCACCACCAGCGGCCTTTCTTGAGAGCCCCACTTCATCGCAATGGAGCGTTTAGCCAGTAGAAATCCCAGTGCTGCCCATTGCAGTTCTTGATTATTAAGGTCGTTGGCCCCCCATATATCCAGGACACAGGGCTTAGGCGAGGGCGAGAGTGGCTTACCCAAGGAGTCACCCATTTTCCTGAGAACGACACCCCAAAACTGCTGTACCCTCGGGCAATCCCACAGTATGTGAAAGAAGGTGCCAGGTAAATTACAGCCTCGCAGGCATAACGGGTCAGGGCGTCGTCCAATTTTCGCATGGCGCCAGTTTTTGATGTGCTTTGTATATGCAGCCTTCTGAAATAATCTGTCTGCTATTACCTTGCCTTTTTCCTTAAAAATAAAGGCTGTGTTCAAACAAGTTAAGAGTGCATTTCTCTATGTCTTGGAAATGTTGCAATATATTTTTTGTTTTAAATGAAAAAATACAATGCAATATTTCCATACTTTAGCCTAATTTGATATTTAAATGGCAGAAACTGGTCCTCGGAAGCTTGTTTCTGGTCCAGGGAAGGCATGGCTTGGCAGTACGGGCTGGACTGTTCCCATGAGGCACAGGGTCAGACTGATTTGCATATGGCCATTGTTGAACTGGGGTGGCAGAGTGGGCTAAAGAACGGTGATGGATTAAAGCCAGATCTCTTGACTGGGTGTGAGTGTTTGATTGGTTCAAATGCTCCGTCTATCACCACCCCCTTTTGTACCACTTTGTTCGCCATAAGTTGGCAGGGTATGCTCAGACGGTAGTCCCTTGCTCATTTTGCCACTGGATTCAAGCAAGCCGGGCTGAAGACGGCTGAAATGCCAGAAACCGGTCCTCGGAAGCTTGTTTCCGGTCCAGGGAAGGCATGGCTTGGCAGTTCGGGCTGGATTGTTCCCATGAGGCACAGGGTCAGACTGATTTGCATATGGCCATGTCTGAACTGGGGTGGTAGAGTGGGCTAAAGAACGGTGATGGATTAAACCCAGATCTTTTGACTGGGTGTGAGTGTTTGAATGGTTCAAATGCTCTGTCCATCACCACCCCCTTTTGTACTAATTTGATATTTAGGCTGCATATGTGTATTTATATATATATATATATATATATATATATATATATATATCCTACTGGCAGTCGTCAGTAGGTAGTTATAGTTAGGACCTAGTTTCCATAGGAAATCCACAACATTCTATTTGGAATAACTTTGGCGCTGGTGGGCGAATCTTCGTGAAATTATCCAAGAAAATGGCCTGCTCCGCTCCGCTCCTTCCCTGAAAGTTTAGGGGTGATTCGTCAAGCGGGGGCCGAGAAAAAAGGGGGTCCCAAAACGTGTTTTCCCCATGCAATTTTTCATAGGACCTTTAGCCAGGGCTACAGCCCGAACGGCTGAACGGAATTACATCAAATTTGGCAAAAAGGTAGAGTTCAGTTCGCAGATTGTGCTTTTTGTAAAATCATAGTGATCTCTAGAGACGAAGTACCGTACGTGTACGGTAAGTGTACCGAAAACCGTACAATTACGAGCACGAGCTGCATGCTGATTGGCTGTCAGCTGTCTGTCAACACTCCAAACCAGGAAGTGTTGGCAGCCATCTTGTGCCTCGGTAGAACCGAGTCACAAGAAAGCAGTGAAAGAATTGTAAAAAACACGCGAAGGGGGCAGGGTAGAAACATCCTGACTCCCTAGGCCTGGTCAGGGGGTCCCACATGGATCGTAGGCCCCCCAATTTATTTATTTTTTAAATCGCGGGGTACACGTATGGTACGCGGTTTGGAAAATAACAAAAAAACGAAGTCCGCTTTATTGTTAATTAGCCCCGGGGGGGCCAAATACCGGGGGCAATTTCTTTTTCATAATGGGGGGCCCAGAGGGGTCCCCCTGCCCCGGGGATCGCCATCCCCTGGGGCTTTAACTAGTTGTATGCGGGGGCTCATGGCCCCCCCAGAGCCCCGGGGACCGCCACTCCCTGGGGCCTCTTTTTATTTAAAAAACTGTGTGGGGGGGGGTTTCAAGCCCCCCCACACGTCCTGGGGACCGCCACCTCCCCGGGGCTCTAATATAGAAAATAGGGGGGACGGACCACCCAGTCCCGGGGACTACCATCCCTCGGGGCTTTTGAATGTTGGGAGGGGGGCCACGCGGCTCCCTTCCTGGAGCCTTTGGTGGCCTTGGGGACCACCAACTTTCAGGGCCAGCTTCTGCAGTGTCCCGGGGTGCCTACAGTGCCGCTTTCTGCAGTGCCTGGGGTGACGAAAAGCAATGCCGGCTCCCGAAGGACGCGGGGAGCCGGCTGGGACCGTGGGGGCTTTGGGGCTCATAAAAAACAGTTATTTTCAGAACTAACTTTACTGGTCAAAAAAAGAGCTATATTTCTATTATAGTATGTAAAACTTTCCGGTTTTTTTTCTGCACCAGTTGTACTCTCTACGCATGCGCAGCCTCGTTTCCAAGCCCACGCTTCTCTGTTTTTCTTCAAGTTCGCCAAGCAAACCTCTCCTCATTTCAGGTATTGAATTTGCCGCTTTGTTCTGGCGGGTCGTGTGCCTCATCCGCTGCTATACTTTTGTAATATATTAATAATCATATTCTATCTATATTTATTTGAAACGTATTGCCAAGGCGTGAAAATGTTAATTACATACTCCAACCTCCGCCATTTTAGTAGTTTTCCTCTGTTATTTTTATTATACCTGCTACTTTCATTTTACCCCCTGCCTATCTTCTCTATGATCCATAAGATTTCCTGCCACAGACACCACAGTGTTTGTCCTTGGCCTCCGATCTTATCAGACTTGGTCACACGCAAACCTAAAAACTAATTTGAAGCACGTGTGGCATAGCCATTACAACGCGTGACCGTCACCACAAAGCCATTACCATGCTTATGCCTTTATCATGCGTGGTAAATGTATGCTAGTTGTAAAAGCATGCGTGGTAAAGACATGCGTGGTAAAGCCATCTGCGTGTTAATGGCTTTGTGGTGACCATCACGCGTGGTTATGACCGCGTTGTAATGGCTGTTTCCCCCCAGGACACTGCAGGAACTGGGTCTGGGCGTGGCGGACTCCAGGGCATCAGGCGGTGGGCCACGCAGCCTCCCTCACACAATATAGAAATCTCCAGGGGTGGTTGTTTTTGTGGTTTGAGGGGCGTCATTGAGGCCCATACACTTAATTTTGTAGGGTGGTAGGTTTGCACGCGAAAATGTCGCAAGAGGTTTGTAAATGTGGTACGTTTTGTTTTACTTTGATTTCCTTTCGATGTTGTAGTCCATCTAGAGAAAATATAACTTATTGTACAGCCAGTACTTTTCAACCGTATTGACAAACATCTTACTATAGTACTTCAAATTATAAATATTACTTTTTTTGTGGACCGTCACCCCCCCTAAAAAAAAACAAGTATATTGTTTTTTTTATTAACTTTTATTAAAACAACAATAGCTATAAATGTAACTTAAAGATAATATAATAAACAACTAGAAAAATAACTTTAATAAAACAGTATTATAAACAAATTGTGATGTAGACTCCAAAAGACGTAGGATTGGTAATCTGCAAAACAAAAAAGAAAATTAGAGTTTAAAGTTATGTAGATGTGACTAAATAAGGTGAAGCATTACAAGTGAAGGTAACACTACGATTTTACGTGTGCAGTGTGCCTAGTACATTTCACTTCTGTTATAGTCCCGCGTTCAAGTGGTGTCTATGTGGAAGTGCGTACTGCGTTACTGACACAAAAGTGGCACAACGGGATTGTGAATACGCCGATTTTTTTCTAATGCATTGCAATGGAGGCATTGTATATCTAGGCCGCTGTGCTTACCTTGTATAAACACAGCAGCCACCAGAATTCACAACTTGAATTCAACTCTGCTTCTACACGTCAAAGTATATTCAATACGTTGCAGACAATTTCATTGCTGTTGCTCGATATGTCGTGATTGATTCTAAAGAATGCTTGGTGAAGGCAAAGAAAAGAACATTTGATTAATCTCCGTAAACTGAGTTGCGAAACTTCTGACAAAAGTGAATTTTAATGTGAGTTCTTACAATTGTGTACCTAGACTATTGCACCCCATTAACTCGCAGAGTCTGGAGTTGAGAGTTTTTCTTGAAAAGTCAGACGCAGATTTACAAGCTCCTTGCTCCACTTTTCCCATGTTAAAAGTGACACAAAAGTGGCGCAATAAGCTTGTAGATCTGTTTCTCAGACTGTTGTAACCTATCTGTTGTCACTGCTTGGAGGTAATTATACATTTCTACACAGTCAAGCTGCTGCACACTACCCACTCTCTCCTTTCACAAACAATTTGTTGTTGTTTCGGAAACAAAATTCTTTGCTCACCTAGTGCCAACCAAGAGAGTTCACCACTTCAACTCAGATAAGGTTCTATACAACAGACTGGAGACAGCAGCGTCCAAAACTTTAAAAAAGAAAGAGAAACGATGTGAGAGAGTAAGAAAGAGAAAGAGAGAAAAAAGGACATTAAAACGTAGGAGAGACACACACGACGGGGTGGGGGGGAGGCCTGAAGCCAGAGGCGCAACCACAGTCAAAAATATCGGGGGGGGGCTAGAAATTTTTTCGGGGGGAGCGCTTAACTTTAAGGAAAAAGCAGAGTGGAGCTGCAGGGGCTGTAAGCGGGGGGGACATCAAAGCCTCATTAACAAGCAAAAGGTCTTAAAAAGACCTGTGGGCGCCTGCTGCATACTACACATTCTCTCCTTTCACAGATAACTTGTCGTTCTTTCGGAAACAAGCTTCTTTGCTTACCTTGTGCCATTGCCGTCATTCAAACAGGGAGCACTACGTGTCGAAGCAGGCTTCTCAGTCCTTGTTACAATGGCCACGCATCATCGCAGAATACACAAACGTAGAGCTTTGTAAGTTTCTTTTGGGAGGGGGGTGTCGTCAATTTGTAAAACACAACCTGTAAGATAAAAAGGAAGATAACATTGTGTGTAATTCTTTTATGAAACAAGAGGAAATAAGAGAGTGATTGAAAACAATACTCGCAGCTCACCTTTTTGTCACCGGTGTTTTTCACCACTTGCCGGACATAATCCATCCTGAAGCTCTACATGTAAAAGATAATAAAAGAAAGATGTTATGATTGGTAATTGTTACTATATTAATTTGGAGTTAGATAACATCGTGCTTTTATACACGTTCCTTCTCACATTTCTACGAACTGATTGTATTGGTAATATTCCGGACATTTCAGCAATTATAAAAACGTTCCTGCTATTGGGGAAAAAAATTATACATGTAAATTAATACACTATATAGGAGTGCGTTCATCTAAAACGCGAAGTCGTGTTTTTGTATCTAGTCTGCTACAACCCTGACTCCCTCCGATGCGTACTCAAGCCTCACTGCTCACCTTTTCGTGGAAAAGACACCTTCTGCATGATGTAGTCCCGATCTCCAACAAAGAAGTCTCATATATGGTGCCGAGTCTTGATATCTCTATGGCTAACGGCATACTCGTGCTCCCATTATCATCATCATCGCAGGTTCTTCACCCGCTCAGTGCTTCGGGCACCACTAGCTCAGTGACCTAAGAGGCCACGCATGTAGTAGTGGGCCCCTTGTTCGGTACTTTGGGAACAACTCTAAAATGGCGTACAACACGTGCTTTTTGTCTTTTTTATACAAAGGGTCACGTGTGTAGTGACGAATGCGCTGGATGGGTGTGGTGTGGGTGTATACGAGCCATGAGGGAGTGTGTGTGTTGATCTGACAACTAGACCTGGAACTAAGAAATCCCTCATGGCTGGTATACACCCACACCACACCCATCCAGTACATACGTCACTACACATGTGACCCTATCTACAAAAAAGACGGAGCGTACAATGCCCCCACGTTCCCGCCGACTCCTCGTGACCGTCATATTCGAATAGAGCATGCACAAATGAAATGAGAATCATTAGTGGTACACGGACTGATGGTGGGCGTGGTGGGGTGTATTGTGCGCATGCGCACCATTAATACACATGCGCTGAGTGAAAGGGGTACACAGCTCGATGGGGTCTACTCCTCTATAGAACACCAGCATTGCTTTTACACATGGGGAGATGCTAAGTTACATGTGGAAATGCAATCTTGTTTGGATTTTGAACGTGAGAACAGATTTCACTGTTGTGTCTTTCAAAGTTCAAACTAAGTTTGCTATGGGAGGGCGGGAGCCGCAAGACTTCCCCCTTCTCATAGCAAACAGCAGTATCCCAGGGGTAGGCACCCACGGACACTGCAGGAACCGGTTCTGGGCGTGGCGGTCTCCAGGGCTCTCGAGGGCACCAGGCAGAGGGCCACCGAGCCCGTGTCACACAACACAGAAATCTCCGGGGGTGGTTGTTCCCGGGTTTTGAGGTCCACACACTTTAAGTTTTTTAGGGGGGGGCCTGGACGCGCAAGTGTAAATGTGGTACAGTGTTTTGTTTTACTTTGCTTTCCTTTCTGTCTTGTAGAGGATCTATGGTAAATATAACATTTTTTTGTACAGCCAGTACCTTTCTGCCTGTTACCATAGTAACAGTTCATGGAACACTTGCGTGAGCACAGAGGTAAGAAGTTCACCACAATATGTTGCTAATTGAAATAGTTACTGTGCTGGAGATTTATATTTTTTCCATAGGAACCGTTAGTTGTACAAGAAGTCAGCGGAAAAGTTTTGTTAAGGATTCCTTCCTGTTCGGGGAGTATTAGGGTAACGTGCTCCACGCGAGACTTTACGAAGCTTAATGTTCATTGGCTGTGAAGTATTAAAAGTAGAAGGTTTGGCAGTCATTCCTTGCTCGTCTGTGGAACAACATGGACATGTTATTGGCTAAAGTGTTCCGAGCACAAGTTTGCTCCTTATTGGGTGGGAACGGTTCACTGTTGTCAGTGATATTGTGATGCATTTTCCAAAGGAGTATGGGAAAAGAAAGTAGAAGAGGGCAGGTTAGGAACTCTACTAACTCTGTACAGTGCCCATAAGGTGGTGGAGAGGGATTATGAGGAAAACAATTGTTTTTATATGTTTCAAGGGTCATTTATTTTTTTATATGTTTCAAGGGCCATTTATATAATTGCCGTGTGGTGTATAAATCACGGCGGAAAAATGACAGTGTCTTGCGCTGTTTTTTTTATCAAGTTTGTGGGTGACATACTTCTTAGGAGTACTATTTACTTATAATGTGGTGTTTACTTTCCTGATGGGGAGCTGTGGTTGCGCAGCAAAAAATTCAGTCTAGGTTTGAAACAGTTTTTATTAAGCAAATACAAATAAACTTTCTTCTGAAACTGTCGCTGTATATATGAAAGGGGTGACAATTTAAAATGGAATTTCATAAAATATCAGTTAAGCGTGGCTATATCCTTCTTTTTTGTGCTACAATTTGTAAAGTGTTGCCCCACATTCTTGATGATGTAAGAGGGCATCAGTTACTTTTAGATAAAGTAGAATAGAAGTGCTACAACAAACACGCCCGCACTACATTATCTCAGATCAAGAGAACAAGTAAAAACAGTTAAATACAAGTGATTTCATATTACATAGAAATGCATGCATTATTATTTTTCAAATTTGTATTCTGTAAAATTCAGGAACGTGCTGTCGTAGTGCTTAGAGGTTGCAGACTGTTCCGCTATATATTCTTTAGGGAGAAGGTGAATAGGAAACGCAAATAAGAATAGAAATTAGAAAATAACATTCAGAAATGTAGGGTTTATTTAATATTTAAAGTAACAAAGTATGCATGATAGCTATATTTGTTTGTTCTGCTGTTTCGTAAAATATGTTTTTTGAAAAAAATATCTGATCAAGTACTTTTTAATATTTGAAAGTTATATTATAGATGGCGCTGAAAAATCTCCCATTCCTCTTCTGAAGCAATAGGACAATCTATTATAATATAACGATTGATACCATTGTTACAGTAAAAAGAAAAGGAAAATAACGTTATGTATTTAACAGGACATCCATAATGAAATACTTTTGAGCTGTAATTATTTACTGAACTTCTTTTCTCCGGGAGGTGAAAAGTTTGATCTTTGTGGTGACGGGTCATAAACTCCTCTGAGATCATGACGGTGAGAATAATATGTATATATTTTCACAGCACATGATCACAAGGGGAAAATAGACTGAAAACCGCAAGCTGGTAACGTTGCTTACTTATCGTTACTCTTTGTGATGACGGATCGTGAACTCCACTAAGATCACCAAGACTGTTAATGTTATAATATACATAATAACAGTATGTGATCTCTAGGTGAAAACACAATAACAAGTGGAAGATGGTGACGTTGATTGTAAATGTTTAGGGTTTGCGAAGTAGAGTGTTGATATTATAATATAAAAAGTCACTATATATAAGGTGAAAGGAGCCAGAAAAGGAGCAATGTTTGTTATAATCTATCTGTTTCTAAAAACAAGCTGCTGACGTTACAGAGAAAAAGCGAAAAACATGCAATAACATTTTTTTCTAGATATAAATGTTTAAATATTGACAAATAGCCACAAATTATAACTAAGTACTATGCCTATGCCATATTGAAACAACTTACACCTCCGGAATATGTTTGTTGACCCAAAAAGGGAATCCGATGCTAGAAAACGGAACCTGCAACATAGATTGGCGACTCAGAAATAACTTGCGAAAACGAAACTAATTGCACAGTAGGTGTGGTTTATATAGTTTTTGGTTGTTTAGTAGTCTACGGAAGGAAGCTGTGGGTCCGCCTATTTAGATGGCACGTTTTGCAGTTTACGCGTGCTCACGTTTTAACTGTTTTTCTTCTGCACGTGTTCAGAAAAGTTACAAACTGTAAAGCTGTAAAGGTTTCGATTTCGATCGTAACACGTATAAGGTATTATTATCTACATACGTTGGAGAGTTTAAAAAGTGTTACTCGGTAAACTGTGTTCTTTGCATTTTCATGATTAAAAACATCTAAATAGAAGACATAAAAAAAAATATTGTTATCATTAGAAGGAAAAAAAAGGATGATTTTTTGTTATTATTATGCTTCTTAATTTAAAAAATGCTAGCATTTGTAAATCGTAAACCTATTCTCTGAAAAGTGTGCTGGCGCTTGGGGCGTTGGGAAAATTAATAAATAATAAATGCCCTTTTCTATGCACCTGTAAACTTGGCTTTTAAGCTTTCAATTGCCCAGTCTGTATCTTTACACTTCCTCCAAACATTCTGCTACTGCTATTTTAGTATTGTAGTGAGCCATACAGCAGTATGTGTTTATCTATATACTGTTTTAAAAGTGAAGCAGTTATACATTCAGCTCGACACTCCCCTTGTACAACTGTAATCATTCAGCCACTACCCAAGAAGTCATGCTGCAAAGTAGGCCCAAGGGCATGGACTGCTTCAAACACCTATAGATAATAAATGCACTTTTCTAGGCATCTGTAAACTTGACTTTTAAACTTTCAATTGCCAAGTCTGTATCTTTACACTTCCTCCAAAGATTCTGCTACTGCTTTTTTAGTATTGTAGTGAGCCATACAGCAGTATGTGTTTATCTATACACTGTTTTAAAAGTGAAGCTGGTATATATTCAGCCAGACACTCTCCTTGCAGAAATGTAAGCATTCAGTCAGTTCCCAAGTACTCATGGAGCAAAGTGGGCCTTAGGGTATGGACTGCTTCAAACCCCTATAGACTATGCATGTACTGTTCTATGCACCGGAAAACATGTATTTTATACCTTCAATTCCCCAGTCTGTATCGTTACACTTTCACTAAACACTATGTAGTTCTGAAAATTCTGGACTCGTGAATAAAACTTCATCATAGCATGACGATTTTTATATCAAAATACCGAGAATGACTAGTACACTATGTACAAGCATTTTCGTCATATTCCAGTAACGATTTCACCTCGAAATCGTTATTTTCATCTTGAACCCTTGGCTTCCATTTTGTGTACGGAAGCCATTTTGTGGGTTGCCCTCACATAGGCTTATAATACAGCTAAATTCGATTCCAAAGGACACGTACACCTTAATTGACTTTTCTCTGACCTGGGCAAGCTGAAACCATTGCCCCAGGCCGAACCTGTTTGGTCAGTTCCTCTCCCAGTGGCCGAACGAGATAGCATCAAGGAACAGCCTGCCATAAAACCTTTTCATCGCACACACACCCTGCCTAATCTTGCTCCCACCTGTCCCTGTTCCTTTCTTCTTACTTGCTTTACGAGGAGGAGGTCCCCGTTTCTATTGGGGGTACACCAATATCTGATGAAAATGTTGGGCCTTGCCGGATAATTTATTGTGGGCTGAACAAATTGGAATGTGGGCTTGTCATCATGACTTTGCTTTTTCTTTGTAGTGGAAACATGTGAATAGTATACTAAAATGTGGAGAATGCTTGCCTGAAGCACAATATTTTGTATAAAACGAGAAGCCTGGCTTTGTAAGATTGAGCAGTCTCCTGAGAATATACACACCGTGCTGTTGTACTTCTAGGACGCCTGTTACTTGGTTGCAGCCAATAAATTCGATCTTTGACTTCACCTAGAAGACTCTGAGTTTCTGTGGTCTGAATCAGGAAAGTACTCGAGGTCTTATGCAGGGGTGTGGAATTTATTAAAATATCTACTTGTCCATGGGGCAGGTTGCTTCATAAATCTACTTGTCCTGTAACAAAATCCACTTGTCCCTTTGGTGCCATGTTGGGCGGCGACAAAGTATGGCAGCAATCTTATTATATAAGAGCTCTTACATAGCCTCTCTGATTATGCCTGGGCTCATACCATAGTAGTGTTTGAAAACTAGCAATCTCTTTATGTTGCTACGTTTCCGCAGATCTACATACTGGGACTGAAGGTAGTGGTAAACAATAGTTCCAGGGTTGGAATGTCCTTTTGAGTCTGTGCAAACCTACTAACTTGCATGTTTTAAGGGTTTTCAACAACTCTTCTCTAATCTTTTCCAATACTGAGAAATGTTGGAAATTTACTCCTGACAATGGCAGATGTAAACCTTCTTTCAGAGTTGGGAAAAAAGTAGTTGGAGGGAAAATAAACTTGCAAAGACTCAGGTGTTCGCATGAGCAAATCTACACATGCATATTTGCTCATTCTAAAATGCAGTTCACTAATATTTTCTAGGAGTACTATTTTTTGCCCTACTGCTGTAAATTCTTGTGAATTCACGAAAGCCATATAGCTGCCCTTAATGCAAGGACATATACCAAGGGTGCACTTTTGAGACTTTCTTTAATAATTGGGCCCCTAATTTTATCTGCCGAGAACCATGACCTTTTGTGGTTATTAAAATTCTCGCTCTGTATCGGCTGGCTTCACGGTGAGTGACAGCATTCTGCTCTTTCACAAGGAGAATATCGGCACACAAAGTAGTTTTGTTCAGTAACAGTAACTAATGTGGCAGTGTGTGCTTTTTTGAGACAAAAACAATTTTTGCTTTTGCCAATGTTTGTTATATTGGTGAGGGTCCGGCAGCTCTCACATCAATAAGGTTTTACAAAAAGCACGCCAAAACAAGTCACGCATTGCCAAAACTAAAAAGCTGACTACCATTTCAGACCTACTAGCTTTGCCAATGCTTATTTGTTTCCCCAAAATCTTATTGAAACTGGTTACACTGATTTTCTAATATGAATATTTTGCGGAAATACTAGCATGCATCAACACATTTTACAAAATGATGCTGAAAAGAAATGGTAACTGAAACTTTACAGTAGTTTAGCAAAAACATTTTTTTCCTACTTCCATTTTTTAGGAACATTTTATATTGAAAGCAAAGAATCATTAATCTTGCTTTCAAGATTCTGCAAATATTTGCATCTAATCAGAGAGCATTCTGAGGGCATATTGCATAGCCTCATATTGCCAAACTTCGAAACCGTGTGTACACATTTTTATACTGGAATCACGGTAAGTAGTGCAGTCAGAACTTACATTTACTTACAGCGCTCACCTTACTAATAAAGGCTTTCAATTAATGAACCATAAATACAAGTTTGAACAGCATTAACATATGCACACAAATATTAACTTAACTGCAGGCAGTGTCCTTCCCGGATCCTTAATGTGGTACTGCAAACTGGCAGCCAAAGGGTTTGCGCTACAAGGGGTTGGGCCTGCTTGTCCCAAGGTCAAAATGCACATTAAAACTTGTTGCCCTTGACCCCAAACAATATGTCCTGGGCGTCGGGCTATAGGAATTCCACATCCCTGTCTTATGGTTGTACCCTGACACCACTGGGTTACCGGTTCGGTACCGGTTCTGAAAAACCCAGTACCTCAGTTGGCGCCCATTGTGGGGCGATACCAACGGTACCGGTCCAAGCCAGAGGTTCGTCAGGAGCTTCGTGTGAAAATTCTGGAGGAAGGCCAACCACTTCATCGACCCCTGCATGTCGACGTGGTCCGAAAGTCTTTGCTGCGAGGTTCCCCGCTTCCCGACGGCTACAAAGGACTGCTGCCCTGGCTATCGCCCTGATTTGGACCCTTGAAGTTTGGTAGAGCGAAACGATAAGACGAGTCTTCTGGTGACGTCATCGATATCTCAGTTAAGTATAAGTGGAGCGTCTCCCAGTCCTTAGTTGGTCTTAGTTTGGGTATCCCCTTGGGATCACTTTGTTTGGAACTTGCAAGTGCCAAAGCCAAAGGACTCGTGTATTCACGAGAATATCGTAATCGATAATCCTTTGAAGTTTGAAGCTAGACTAAAGAGCGAAGATGCCTGGTCTTAGCAGACTTGGAAATTTGTTTTGTCTTGGTTGTAGTAATAGGGATTCCCGATTGGAGGAAAATATAATGATTAAGATATAGGGTTACCTATCTTGATATGTACCCCAGACAGTACACCTTTCAAATCATGCCATTCGATACCCAGCATTATACCTATTAGTCATAGTGTATTTGATACCTTGCGAATAGGATCCCTTCTATCATTGAAGGGCCTAGCTGTAGAATAAATTCAATAACAAAATAGAAAAGAAATAAAAATAGACTCTTGATAAAAACGATACTTTGCAACCAGATAATTAGGCCCTCTTGACATAAACATTCTGTATATACCAGAGCAGGGTCTTATAAAAAAATAATTCCCGAGCATAGAGGTGAGTCCCCTTTGCGGGTAATTTCCATCGCTCCCCGTTACACTAAACGATAAGAGAATATTCCCCAATATGTGCGCTAAGACGCTGTGACTTAGAGAATGTTCGACACGCTATTTTTAATTATAAAATATATTCATGATTATATCCCTAAAACCTTTAACTTTCCAATGAACAGACAAGAGGACCCCAATGCCTAATAGTCGTATCTCTGGAATATCCCACTACCTATTGACCATTTACACCATTTAATATTGGCGCCCGCGGAACCCGAGAGCCTGGGCACATCTGCGCATGCGCGTCGGAAACTAGTGTTTGCACAGCTGACACAGATTAGTAGTCAGTGTCGGATTATACCTAATGAACCTAAAGGTAAGTGGGAGGGACCCTATCTTGATAGCGGGAGGATCACGCACTGGAAGGGAGCCTCGTGGGAGGAGTAACAATTATTAACTATGCCAAACGAATATGACCAGGGTATAACGCAGAGTCGAATGTAATGCAGTTTAATTCCAGGCTAGTGTATAACGGTAACTGATCCCGTCCCATAATGTATAATAACAGTCCTCGTAACTCGAAGGTAGCCACGTGGTAGTAGGAACCATTATAAACTATGCTAAACCAATATAACCAGGTAATAGCTCAGTGCTTAACGCAATACAGTCTGACTGCAGGCCAGTTTATACCGGGAACCGATCATGTCCGATAATGTAGAATAGTAGTCCACACGCCACATAGAATTCGGAAATGTGGGAGGTTAGAGAGGTCATGAACCGTAAATAAAAAATGTTGGGTTTGTCGAAGATGTTTCTTTCGAAGTCCGATAAATTTAGAAAAAATATGTATATAGACAACCAATTGGTTTCTATGGATCTCAATAACTATGTATCAAATGATATAGATAGAGATAGAGGGATGTAGCCCTATAGGGTATCTCCTCCAAAGGACTTATCTAGATAACTTAGCAAATTAGAAATGCTAATGCAGGGTAATATATAATGCCTAATATGAAACAAATGTGCTAAAATTTAAACTTTTCGATAATAATGTCAGTACTGAGTGCAACAATCTGCATTTTACATTCCACATAGAACTGACATATCCATGTCTAAGCCATCTACCATTATCCAGAGGTACATGGGGAACGCATGAAAGAAAGAACACCACGGGGAGGAGGCTTCCCCCCACGCCAGTAGGTATGTACACAGGTTGAAGTAATGTTTCAACATAGAGATATACATACTCTAAATTTTCTGAAATCAAAACAACTGGCATTACCTCATACAGGGGTTTCATCCACAGAACTTCCGTATACAGAGAATTGTTCTTCATACCTTCTAAAGGCAACCCCTTAAATCAGTTGGTATGTACTTTTTTTGGGAAGAATGTGTCAACTAAGGGAGATATACACTCCATATTCCTCCTAGCTAAATAGAAAATACTGGTATTTCTCTATGCAGGGGTCCCATCCTTATAACAGGTGCAACTCCTATATCCGAAGGATTGTTCATCTACTTGACAGGACATCCATATGAACCTGAGAAGAGACAAGAGCAAGGGATCTTACTCAAACGGTAATAATCTAAGTTTTTAGCATACCCAGAGTGACACCCACGTATAGATAGCGGTACTGAAATAAACATCTTCTAATATGTACCAAAGACTAATAAATACATAATAATGTGCCTTTCCAGACCGCGAATACACCAATGGTCGGATTTTAAAGACTCAGGGTAGCGTGAGGTCCTGATTCCATCCATAAGAAATAGAACCTTACTTTTAAAGGTCAGTATAATATGTGTGAATGGTATGTATGAGTATATATATAAGTAACTGGTCATCAACAAGGTTATAACGGAGGACGGCTGCAAATAAAAGATTAAATGATAACTTATGTTTTGCTGTTAATAACTTAGATGTAATGTGTTCATAGTACGGTATAGAGGTACCTATATGGCATATACAGAAACATAGATGTCTGAACAGTGCATTGATCAGAGAAAAATAAGTGTTGTGTATCAAATAGGAATCGTCCTTTCTATGTATTGAATCATTCCTTTTATAACACACAGGAAGGACACATGAGGTTAACCCCAACCACTCAAAATTGTCCTGAGGAAGGTGTGCCATTATCTAAAGGCAGTGACACCGAAACGCATCGACGCTTTTTTGTTCCTTAGAATTCAAGCCCAGGAAATCTCTGTAATCAGGTCTATTTGTAAAGTGGAGATGTGTTTCTAAAAATATTACAAGGGCTTTTTGAATCTTGAAATCAGCATCATTCATAGATGTTTTCTTTTTTGGGGTTTTGTTTCCAACTACAAATGTTATGTGCTTTACTTTAAATTAAGCTGTGATAAACTTAGATAGAATGTGTTAACAATTAATGTGTGCTTCCTTCTCTGTGGATATTTATATACATTGATGAATTATTTTTAATATTGTTTTTATTGTATTAATAAGTTGTCTCTTTTATGAGTTTCAAAATTTATTATGTAATGTATTTTGTTTTATCTATATGTGGAAATTTCTTTTTAATAAAAAAAAGTCTGGGAACGGTATAAATTAGTTTGTGACCAGTGATTATGAATGAGGCTCAGAACATCTAGTGTGAGTGAGTGAATATTCTCTTCCTGGGATTCTCTTTGACTTTTTGTACTTCTAGGACGCCTGTTACTTGGTTGCAGCCAATAAATTCGATCTTTGACTTCACCTAGAAGACTCTGAGTTTCTGTGGTCTGAATCAGGAAAGTACTCGAGGTCTTAGGGTGTACCCTGACACCACTGGGTTACCGGTTCGGTACCGGTTCTGAAAAACCCAGTACCTCAGTTGGCGCCCAACGTAGGGCGATACCAACGGTACCGGTCCAAGCCAGAGGTTCGTGAGGAGCTTCGTGTGAAAATTCTGGAGGAAGGCCAACCACTTCATCGACCCCTGTATGTCGACGTGGTCCGAAAGTCTTTGCTGCGAGGTTCCCCGCTTCCCGACGGCTACAAAGGACTGCTGCCCTGGCTATCGCCCTGATTTGGACCCTTGAAGTTTGGTAGAGCGAAACGATAAGACGAGTCTTCTGGTGACGTCATCGATATCTCAGTTAAGTATAAGTGGAGCGTCTCCCAGTCCTTAGTTGGTCTTAGTTTGGGTATCCCCTGGGATCACTTTGTTTGGAACTTGCAAGTGCCAAAGCCAAAGGACTCGTGTATTCACGAGAATATCGTAATCGATAACCCTTTGAAGTTTGAAGCTAGACTAGAGAGCGAAGATGCCTGGTCTTAGCAGACTTGGAAATTTGTTTTGTCTTGGTTGTAGTAATAGGGATTCCCGATTGAAGGATTCGTGTCCGGTTCCTCCGATTGGAACTCCAACTTATGAATTATATGTGAAACATGGAGTAGGCCCCATCACATACAATGAAGTGTGGATCAAATACACCAGAAAAGATGGTGTTTTAAAATGGCCCCAATATGGTAGCTTTGACACGGAAATCTTAGATAACCTCGAAGTTAAACTTTTTAAGAAGAAAGCCTGGCCGGCGATGTTTGACTCTTTTCGCTTATGGCGTAAGGAAGCCAAACAGAAGGAAATTAAATTAGCAAAGAAAAATAAGAGAGAAAGGGGTATTTCGATAATGCAAGCTGCTATGCAGTTTAAAGACAATGAAGAAGAACAGATGAGTGAGCAGTTGCACAGGCAACGTAAAATGGTAATAGATAAATGCTATCCAGCTTTGCCGCCTCTTCAGCAAGATGCAGCAAAAGAGCTTGAAAAAGATCCGTTAATGGCGCATTTGTTAAGTTCGCCACCCCCTTATGCGCAAAATGCTACGGCACCTCCGCAACCTTTAGCTGCGCAACCCGTGGTTGCATTGTCTCCTGCTCCTCTACAGCACCCACCAGCTGTTCTTCAGTTGGCTCCTGCTCCTCCGGTGCAGCCTCCTCAAGGGCCACCGTCTTTAACATCTGCTCCTCCTATACTTCCTACAACTTTAACTACTATAACGACTACCACTCCTGGTACTTCTCCTGACACTGCCTCTGCATCTGCCTCGTCTCACCCTGCTTTCCCTCTTGTCTTTTCGTCAACTTCTCCTTCTGTTCGTCAGAGAGTGGCTAGTACTGTCGCTAGTTTTTTGCATCCTCTCTTTGGTGCAACGAGTGTGACTCCTGACACAGAGCGCAAGCAATTGCGTAGTCAACTGCCTGATTCTAGGGAGAAGGAAACGTTGAATTGTTTGGCACATAAATGGGTCGCTGACCCGGAAAAATATGATTTAGAATGTGTTATGGATGTCTTCACCCAGTGGGAAACATCGAAGCAGAGATACGTTTTTGAGAAAATTTGTGTTTTCCTGAAGATTTAGAGCAAAATGATTTGGACTCTAATCCTCCTGAGTTGAGCCATGTACGGTTCGAGTTTTCAAAAGGCGCAATTTTGGGTTCAGATGTTAAGAAAGCAGTTGCGACGTTGTTGTCGCTTAGGACTGAAGGTGTTTCCAAGTCGTTGTTTGAGTCTGATTCCTCGGTTAAAAAGAAGGTGAGACAGTATCCCATGAGAGAAGTTCCCCCACAATGGAGGGAAGGGAACGCGAATGCTGTCCCACCTATTCTGCCACACTTTCAGCGTGTGTGGGTACATGTCCCATGGAAGCGAGCTGAAGTTTTGGCCCTTAAACAGACATTGCCTGATCCCCGTAAAAATCCCACAGGGTATTACAAAGAGTTGTCACAGACTGCTGGGTCATGTATCATGAATTTAGCAGATATAGACATGTTGTTTGGGAACGTTGTTCCACAGCCTTTATGGGGAAAGATTCGGCATACAGATCATGATCAGGAGTTAGGTGACTTATGGGCTAATATTGCTGCTGCAGATGCCCTACAAATTGGTGGTGCTAAGCCTGAGCCTTTAGTAGCAGAACTTCCTGGTAAAATCATTGATTACATGAAAACTATAATGCCTGCGATGCGAGTAAACTGGGATAAATTGTCTGCGTGTAAGCAGAAGAAAGATGAAACGGTGTCAGATTTCTTCACCAGGTTTGAAGAAACGTTTGTCGACCACAGTAGTCAAGATATGAGCACAGAAGGTGGTCAGCGATTGTTCGTCGATAAATTCGTGCACAATCTGCTTCCCGAGTTGTGTAAAAAGTTAAAAGATTCAGAGAGTTCTTGGGCAGTTTCCTCTTCAGCACAGATATTGGCTACTGCACAGTACTACGAAAATCGAGACAAAGATGAGAAAGATAGAGCAGAGAAGAAAACTAAAGAGTTGAAAACGAAGGTTTTGTTACAGCAAGCATATCCACCACGTGGTGGTCAAAATAGTGGTGCTCAGAGTAACTATCAGAATAATTATCAGCAGCCTCAACAGTATCAGAGGAACTCGCAAAGAGTCAAGTATACTCAGCCACGTGTCCCTGTAGGTCCCAATCAGTGTTCATATTGCAAGGAAGAGTGTCATTTTAAGTATAGTTGCCCTGTCCTGTTACAGTGCGCGAATGGTGTGTCAAACACAAGAGGTAGAGGTGTTCAGCAAGCGCCTAGAGGTAGAGGACGTGGATATTTCCCCCAGAACGCTCGTTCCTTTCCACCTCAAAATTCGATGAATAGGTTCGATCAGCAGAATAACGCATCTGGTAGGACGGCTCAGTACTACGCTGATGATTACTATGCAGAAGATGAGAATATGGACGTAATGATTGCTAGGACAGCCATAGACAAAGAGAGGGAGTTGTTTCAGTTCCAGTAGATCAGAGTGGGCCTTACGTTGAGGTGATTACATCAGGTGTGTCAGAGCCTTTTCTGTTGGATACTGGTACTACAAAGAGTTCTATTATGCACTCCAAACTCCCTGGCGCACCTTTGTCTGGCAAAATGAATGTATCAGTAGGTTTTTCCGGCGCCCCAGTTAGAAACCCGATTTCTGACCCTTTGTCCCTTTCTGTTGGACCTTGTGAATTCGAAGCACCCCTTATTCTGACAACAGGTTGTGGTGAAAACTTGTTGGGATTAGATCTGTTAAAAAGATTGTATGCGACTTTGTACTGTTCTCCTTCAGGAGTACAACTTACTTTAGGTAAGAAAGTGGTTTCTCCAATGTATTTGTCAAGGGATAAACTTCCAACAGAATTGTCGTTTCTTCCTGATATTCTTTGGGCTACTGGTCCTAATGATGTGGGTCTTTTAGAAAGACCACCATATGTTGTAACATTGAAAGCCAATGTTAAAATGCCACGAATTCCCCAATACAAAATCTCTAGTGAAGGTGAAAAAGCTTTACTAGCGATCATTTACGATTTGATTGAAAAAGATGTGATTGAAGAGACAAGAGGCAACGTTTGCAATAGTCCTGTTCTGCCTGTTTTGAAACGAACTGACCCTTCCCAGCCACCTGTTTACAGATTTGTGATTGATCTTAGAGAGGTGAATAAAATAGTTGTGCCACAATTTCCAGTTGTTCCTGACAGTACTGCCCTATTGACTATGATTCCAGCTTCTGCAACCTGGTTTTCGGTGATTGACTTGAAGAATGCTTTCTTCAGCATCCCGATTGCTGAGGAGAGCAGGGATATTTTTGGCTTCAGTTTAGGAGGACGAAGCTTCCGCTTTAAACGCGCTCCACAGGGCTACTGTGAAAGTCCATCAATATATAGTCAAGCTTTAAAAACACAGCTTGATACGATTGTTTTACCTGATGGCGCTACCCTCATTCAGTATGTAGATGATTTGCTTGTTGCTGCAGATACTGAGGAAATCTGTAAAGAAGCCACGTTGTCATTATTGCGTCATTTGTGTGATTTGCACCACAAAGTGTCTCTCTCAAAATTGCAATATTGTCGACAAGAAGTGACCTACTTAGGTCATCTCTTATCGAAGGAGGGAAGGAAACTGACCCCAGAAAGAATTCAGGCAATAGCGAAATTGAGTGTGCCAAGAACACAGAGAGAAGTGCGTGCTTTGTTGGGCATTACATCATATTGCAGGCAATGGATACCAAATTTTTCGTTATTAGCCAAACCTTTGGTGGCATTAACGTGTAAAGATACACCCAATCCCGTTCCTTGGTCTGAAGAGTGTCAGAAAAGTTTTTTTGAATTGCGCACAGCATTATGTTCGGCTCCTGTGTTAGGTACACCCAACTACAGTAAGCCCTTTACATTGTATGTCCATGAGAAAGAGGGTTGTGCATTATCAGTGTTGACTCAGTTGTTTGGAGACAAGCAGCGTCCATGCGCATATTTTTCGTCGACTTTGGATCCGGTAGCTAAAGCATTGCCGAGTTGTTTAAGAGCAACGGCGGCAGCAGCTGTTTCTATTCGACAGTCTGCTGGTCTAGTGATGAATAACATATTAGTTGTGATGGTTCCACATGCAGTGGACACGTTGTTAAACAGAACCAAGACACAGCACTTAACTAGTGCTCGATTGTCAGGTTACGAATTAACCTTGTTAGCAAGTCATGTGCACATAAAAAGATGCAACACACTCAACCCAGCTACGTTGTTGCCAATTGTAACAGAGTTAGATGATTCAGAACAGCATGATTGTTTTCTTAGAACAGAAGAAGAAACGAAAGGGAGAGTAGATCTCCAGGATACTCCTCTTGCTGAATGTGATGGTACATTATGGGTGGATGGTTCATGCTTCAAGCTCCCGAATGGTGACACGACTGCAGCATATGCTGTCACGACTTTGCATACAATTGTTGAAGCTGCACGTATTCCACATAATTCAACTCAAGCAGCAGAATTGATTGCACTTACAAGAGCATGTGTGTTGTCAAAAGGAATGAAAGTGACCATCTACATCGATAGTCAGTATGCGTTTGGAGTGGCTCACAGTTTTGGACTATTGTGGAAGGAACGTGGGTTCCTGACTTCGCATGGAGCTAAGATTCAGCATGGTCAGTTGGTGAATGAGCTTCTTGAATCACTGACCTTGCCTCTGCAAGTGGTGATTGTGAAATGTAGTGCTCACAAGAAGGTGACTGATGATGTTGGTCGTGGAAATGCATTTGCTGACGAAATCGCGAAAGAAACTGCAAGGAATGTGATGAGCCGAATGTATGTTACAGGCCCTGCAAGATGGGTTGGTGATGTTGGAATGTGTGAAGACACGATAGACAGTGTGAAATATATTCAAGCTGAAGCTACAGAGAAAGAGTTGAGTGTGTGGAGAGAAAGTACGGGTAAATTGGATGCCAATGGTTGCTGGATTGAATTGTCAGAGCATCAGAGATGGTTGTTACCCGATGCATATGTGCCTGCAGTGGTTACAATGGCTCATGGAATGGCTCATATCAGCGTGAAAGGGATTTGCAAGTTGTTGGCCCCAGTATGGCAAAATGCAGGAATTCCTAAGTGTGCAGAGAATGTGGTCAAGAATTGCATGGTGTGTCTGAAACACAATCCTGGTAGGGGAACCCCAACTCCAGCTGGTCATTTTGCACCTCCTACGTATCCGTTCGAGGTTTTGCAGCTAGATTTCATCCACATGGAAAGGTGCAACAATTTAAAATACGTACTAGTTGTTGTTTGTGCCTTTTCAAGATGGGTGGAAGCCTATCCCCTAAAAGACAACACTGCCTTATCCACAGCTAAAGCCCTTGTGAAAGAGTTCTTCCCCAGATTCGGAATGCCTAGAATGGTCTGGAGTGACAATGGGAGTGAATTTGTGGGTCGTGTGATGAAGAGAGTATATGAAGGGCTAGGCATTCAGCAAAAGTTCCACGCTGCAAATCACCCCCAATCAGCTGGATTAGTAGAATGCTACAACGGCACTTTAAAACTTAAACTGGCCAAAATCCAAGCGAGCTCTGGTCTTAAATGGCCTGACGCTCTCCCTTTAGCACTCCTATCCACCAGAATGACTGTGCATTCGCGAGTGGGACTTAGTCCTTATGAGATAGTTTTTGGCCACCCGGCCAACATATGGGGAGTGCCAAGGCCCACAAAATTTAGTGAAATCGAACACCCTGTTTTGCTTGATTATTTGTACGAATTGATGGCTAAATTGCGTGTTTTACACCAACAGGTCCATGACACCCTGCCTCCGGTCTCTGAAACTCCAGGTCATTAGATCGACCCTGGATCTTGAGTTCTCGTGAAGAATGTCCAGCGAACCAAGAACGACCAGCCAAGGTGGACCGGACCGCACCTCGTTCTTCTTTCCACAAGATCAGCTGTTCGAGTGGAGGGGAAGAAAAACTGGATCCACTGGATCCACTGCAAGCGGATCCCTCTGCCTCTGCCATACGACCGGTGGGTCCAGGAGGGTGTCGCCGACTCAGAGACTGAAACCGTGCCACGTTTTCTGCCTTTCAGCGATGCACGCATAAAAGGAACACTTACTGAAAAAGAGAGCGACAACATTTTGCAACCAGCTGTATCACCGTCAGTTCCATTGGACACTACAGAGCCTGAACTCCTTTTCCGAGATCATACCATACCTGGAAAGCAAAGATACAATTTGAGGCCGAGACCTATGGACAAATAAACAAAATTTTCCTTTTTCGCTATTTTTGAAAGCGCAGCTCTCCCATCTGAGAAACTTGCTTATTTTTGTTTTTCCGCGATTGCCCAAAGTCTTTGGGGTGCAGCTGACGACGTTAGGTCGACAGTTCTGGTTGGTCTAAGGGAGTTGCCCTAGACTGACAGAAGCATTCCTTAGCAGAAACAACCTCCCATCGCGGGCAGCACTTTAGAGAGGATGGAGTTTTTCGAGATGGAGAGACCTGCCAAAACAATGAACTTTAAAAACCGAATATGTAAAATGATGACAAAGAAAAGCTTTTTGATATTTTGCATTTTCATGTTATTCAGTGTGGCGATATTTTTTATAGGATATGTTTTATTCTCTTTTCGAGTAACATTTGCACCCACTACATCGCCTGTACCTCCTCCTTCCACTGTTTCCTCACATTCTTTTCAACCCCTTCCTGAACATGAATCCGCTAGGAGATTAGAGTTTATTAATAACTCCTTTGTTCAGCTCTTGCACCAACACCAACTTGTAATGAACACAACTAACTGTTGGGTGTGTGGTCTTATGCCTCACACAACGGATAAAGGTATCCCTTATCTGGTCCTGCCTTTCAGCCACAATGTTTCTGTGTGGGCATACAGAACCATGTTCATATACACACATGAAGTCTACCCCCTACGTTCTGTAACAGACAATCCTAAGAATAGTGCTCTAGTTAAGGGTATAGTAGATATGATAAAGGAAGACATTTCTTATGAGACTATCCCGAGAGATGAGACACTAGTATACATAGGATGGAACGTGACCGGATATGGAGCTACTCTGAGTGAGAAACAGCAAGCTAAGAGATCTTCCCCGATTTGGATTGTACCCCATCAGGGTCACCTGTGTCTGCAAGGTGATGGCAAGAATCCTAGAGCTCAGTTAGGAAAGAGTATCTGCACTAAAACGTATGTTTTTGCAGCCCAGACTTCCCCTTCATTTTTAGCAGCTAAGGGTACCTATTTCATCTGCCATGATAGAGCCTATACATGGTTGCCCCCTGACTTTTCGGGCACATGTTTTGTTTCGTTCCTGCTGCCTCCCACCTACACAGCGGCGGCAGATTACCACAAGACAAGGATAGTTAGAGGTGCCTTCAGCGAAGAAGACACTGCAGGACAAGAATTTGGGGACTTCGTAAAGGGTTTTCTGCCGTTCTGGGGACCGATGGCTAACAGCAGGAACATAAGGCAATTGACAAGGGTGGTTGAGTCCACCGTAATTGAAACTGCTGGTGCCCTTAGTAACTTGACTGCTGAGCTCCAGTCGGATCGTCTTATGACCCTTCAGAACAGGGTCGCATTAGATGTCATACTTGCAGACCGAGGTGGGGTATGTAGATTGATCCAATCGAGTTGCTGTGTTTTCATTCCAGATAACGCTCCAACAGTGTACCAAGCCATCTCCAAACTACATAAGATTTCCGAATCTATTCATGTGGATAAAGGAGATTGGTCGTTAATGGGATGGTTCTGGTAACTGATATCCGCCTGGGGATGGAAAATTCTGATGGTCATTGGGATGGTCTTAGCCGTTCTTTTCCTGTTCTGTCTGTGCGTGCAGTGTGCTCCTGCAATATGTGGCCTCTGTGCTACATCATGTGTAAGGAAACCTGTATCAAGAGACGAGCTGAGTACTAGAATGATGTTACAGCAACTTCTCAATGACTTTAGGAATATAGACCTGGACTCAGATTAGCATGAGGATAGGTTAATTGCCTATGTAAGGGCAAAAGGAGGGTTTGTAGTTCTGAAAATTCTGGACTCGTGAATAAAACTTCATCATAGCATGATGATTTTTATATCAAAATACCGAGAATGACTAGTATACTATGTACAAGCATTTTCGTCATATTCCAGTAACGATTTCACCTCGAAATCGTTATTTTCGTCTTGAACCCTTGGCTTCCATTTTGTGTACGGCAGCCATTTTGTGGGTTGCCCTCACATAGGCTTATAATACAGCTAAATTCGATTCCAAAGGACACGTACACCTTAAATTACTTTTCTCTGACCTGGGCAAGCTGAAACCATTGCCCCAGGCAGAACCTGTTTGGTCAGTTCCTCTCCCAGTGGCCGAACGAGATAGCATCAAGGCACAGCCTGCCATAAAACCTTTTCATCGCACACACACCCTGCCTAATCTTGCTCCCACCTGTCCCTGTTCCTTTCTTCTTACTTGCTTTATGAGGAGGAGGTGCCCGTTTTTATTGGGGGTACACCGATATCTGATGAAAATGTTGGGCCTTGCCGGATAATTTATTGTGGGCTGAACAAATTGGAATGTGGGCTTGTCATCATGACTCTGCTTTTTCTTTGTAGTGGAAACATGTGAATAGTATACTAAAATGTGGAATGTTTGCCTGAAGCACAATATTTTGTATAAAAAGAGAAGCCTGGCTTTGTAAGATTGAGCAGTCTCCTGAGAATATACACACCATGCTGTTGTACTTCTAGGACGCCTGTTACTTGGTTGCAGCCAATAAATTCGATCTTTGACTTCACCTAGAAGACTCTGAGTTTCTGTGGTCTGAATCAGGAAAGTACTCGAGGTCTTAGGGTGTACCCTGACACCACTGGGTTACCGGTTCGGTACCGGTTCTGAAAAACCCAGTACCTCAACTATCACACTACTGTTTCAGTATTGTAGTGATCTATACAACAGTATGTGCTTATCTATACACTGTTCTAAAAGTGAATTAGTTATACATTCAGCGTGACACTCTGCTTGCAGAACTGTTATCATTCAGTCAGTACCCAAGTTTTCATGCTGTAAAGTAGGCCTTAGAATATGGACTGCTTCAAACTCCTATTTACTATGCATGTACTCTTCTATGCACCTGAAAACTTGTCTTTTAAACCTTTAATTACCCAGTCTCTATCCTTACACTCCCTCCAAACACTCTGCCACTACTGATTTAGTATTGTACTGAGCCATTCAGAAGAATGTCCTTATCTATGCACTGTGCTAAAACTGAAGCTCTTATAAATTCAGTCAGGCACTTTCCTTGCAGAACTGTAATCATCCAGTCAGTACCCAAGTAGTCACGGAACAAAGTAGGCCTTAGGGCATGGACTGTTTTAAACTCTTATAGACTATGCTTGGAGTCTTCTATGCACCTGCAAACTTGTCTTTTATATGTTCAATTCCCCAGTCTCTATCCTTACACTTCCAGCAAACACTCTGTCACTCCTGTTTAGTTTTGTAGTGACTCATTGATCAGTGTGTTGTAATCCATTCACTATATTAAAACACTAATGGGTAGATGTACAATAACTGGCATATCCCCAGGGATATGCCAGTTATTGTGCACTGTGACATCATCACTATGGATGCGCCTTATTTAGAATGTGGTGCACTATGGGGCAAAAACGGTACAGATATGTGATGTATCTGTGCCGTGAAGGCGGCGCATTGCTTAAGTTGCGTTGCAAGTGCAACGCATCTCTAGCAATGCTCGGGGGCTCTATGCTCACAATGCTGAGTCAATCCTTTCACCTGCTTCGAGCAAGTGCAGGGTTTTGACGCAGCATGAGTTCAAAAGTGACAAAGTGAAATCTTGTACATTTCACTCAGCCACTTTTAGGAGGTGTTCCTGCGCCGGAACATCCCCCCGTGTAGGAATGTCTTCTTCTGGTACAGGAATTTACAAATTAACGCACCTCCCAGATGCATCATATTGCAAATAACACACACCATCTTTTGCCCCACCGCTGCGTCAGAAAAGTGATGCAATAGCAGTGTAAAAGAGGCAGAAGAAGGTTGTGAATCTGCCCCTAACACTTAAAAGTTAAAGTTAAAAAAAACAATTTTCATGATTATCCCAGATAATGTCTACCCTTAAAATGTACATTAAATACATAGATATATCGTTTTAAACATTATAAAACTTTCATGGGGTACGCGTGCGGGGCGCCGTACAAGCGTACATGACCTCACGCGGAAGTGCCGATGCGCTGCGTAACGTCAAAACGTATTCGTGACGTGTGCGCCGGTGCGCCCAGAGTACGATTAGCCGTACACAGGACCGTGTGATCACCGTACTCGTACCGTAAGATTATCCCCAAAAAAATTGGAAAAAGAAAATATATAGAATTCAATTTTAATATATTGGGGGGGAAAATAATTAATAAAAAAATTATTTTTGAAATTTGTTTTGTTATTATTTTACATTAAGAATAAGGAATATAACTTAAATTATAAAATATCTATACATAATTATAATAGAAATGTATGAATTTAGTATAAAAAGAAAGAAATATAATAATTAATACATTTAAAAATTATCATTTACAAAACCTTTGAAATTCACTGAAAAAACCATAGGTTTCAGCCACGTTATTGTTAGGAATTAGCATTTAAAAAACCTTAGAAATTCACTAAAAAAAACATAGGTTTCACACATGTTATAGTTAGCATGACATTTCACTCATACAAAACCATTGAAATTCCCCCGCTATAGTTAGTTCAGCTTACTATAACTCGCACGCCCGCAATGCACTGCTGGTGACGTCACATATTACATCACTCATGACATGGGCAGTGACATCACTGATGACATCACTGATGACATCTCAAATGACATCACTGATGACATCACCCTTGTGAAAGAGTGGCAGACCTCCTCTCGCCCTAATATAACCTTTGATACACACCTTCAAAAATAGAAATTTAAATTTTCAAAAAAATGGAGATACCAATACCAGTTACAACAACCTATTCAGTAATTCCAACATCTGCATAGACATTCACTCATTCACCAACAGTTCTATATAGTTACTCATACATGTACTCACTCATCATATGTACTCATACACTTATACATCCTGTTACACACCGATACTCATCCATAGAGTTACTCACACACATACTCACACATGCAAATAAACTATCAAACATCCATTTATTTGCATATACAGCTATACACACACCACTACACTTACTTCTAAAGAAACGTACACATACTTACTCTCTTAAACAATCACTTATAGAAACACATATTTATTTGTAGAGGAACTCTTCAAACCTCTCACTCTCAAATATACTCACTTATATACATCAATACTCACATATACTAGTTTAAAACATATGTAATTACTCATAAAGATACTATTGAGACAGTTATTCACTCCACCAAACCATACACACACTCATACTGATACTCAAAAAACCAACTAATAACCCATATAGACACTCATGTAGCTACTCACCAACCCATGCAGCCACTTATACACAAAGTGAGACAATGATACAGATATTTACATATTTAAACATTACTCGCTAATACATGTATTCACTAAGATACACTTAATAAGTCAGTTATACAATCAATTTGACAAAAAAACATCCATTTAGACACTTATTTACCCATTTATTCTTCCATCGACCTTTAGATATACATCTATAAAAAATATTTATTTTTCAGAAAGACACACATTCATTGGATGATGTCATCAGTGATGTCATTTGAGATGTCATGAGTGATGTCACTGACCATGTCATGAGTGATGTAATATGTGACGTCATCAGCAGTGCATTGCAAGCGCGCGAGTTATAGTTAGCTGAACTAACTATAACGGGGGAATTTCAATGGTTTTGTATGAGTGAAATGTCAAGCTAATTATAACATGTGTGAAACCTATGTTTTTTCAGTGAATATATATATAAATGTAAATGTAAATGTACAGGAATTTATATAGCGCAAATCACCAAGCGGTTTCTAAGCGCTTGCTTAGGGAACCCGTCCTGGTATTCCCCTGTGAGATAACCCCGGCAGGGTATCCGCAAGGTGAAAGCCAGGCATCCCGCCGCGAGGGGCCGTTGTGGAGATTAAGCAAGCTATTGCCCAGAGTCGCAGAGTGTGAACCCGTTAATCGAGTAGGCACCGGAGCGAGAATTGTCGAGTCCATGGACATTTTAGGACTCAAGACCCCGCCGAGCCGGGAATTGAACCCTGGTCCCGGGCTGACCTCTGCTTCCAGGTCTGCCTCCTCTAACCAGTGAGCCACACTTCTCCATATATATGTATATTGATGTATGTTTTACAGGACTAGTCCTTAGTTGTAGGTTAAACATGCATTAATATGTATATAATATATATTTGTATGTCTATATATTTTGTATATGCTCCAGGGTTCCCCCATGTGGGCGGGACTATTCAGTGGTTATGACTATTGATGAGTATCCCCTGGAAGAGAACCTGCGTTTTTGGTCCCGAGCTCAGCGGCCACCTAGGGAAACCTACTAAACCCCGAAATGCCCGAAAACTAGATACCCAGGAAAGTCCAGAGAGGTGTGGATCCCCCAATGTGTTCTTTTCCCAGAATCCCCTGCAAACCTCACATTTAGCTAAACAAATCACATTTTCCTCACATTTTTGTGTGGGAAAATTGTGGGATCACCAGGTCGGCACAAATTTCCTACCACCCAGCTTTCCCGCAGGTCTCCAAATAAAATGCTACCTTACTTGTGTGGGTGGGCTCAAAACGTATTGTGAAGGCATCAAACTTATAGCTGACAAAATGACCTTGTTTTGCAAGGGGGTCACCTGCGTTTTTGGTCCTGGGCTCAGCAGCCATCTAGGGAAACCTACCAAACCCAGACATTTCTAAACACTAGACACTCTGAGAGAATAGAAGGTGTGACTTGCATTGATCCCCAACATTTTCTCACCTGGAATCTTCTGCAAAACTCACATTTGGCTAAAAAAAAAAAACATTTTCCAGAGACAGCTAGATGCACTATTACCTGCTCTGCACAGACAGAGCAAGCACAAACGATATCCCCCTGGAAAGGAAGAACAAAAGAAAATGGTACACAAGAAATAGAAGCTAAATAAGCTGCTATTATGACATCTATAAAAATCACATTCATGCTGGGAAATACTTGTTTACAGTAATCAGTACAAAAATGTTTTGTTACCAAATGCATGAAAATCTACCAGTGCTGAAACTGCAAGGAGGAGTCACAGCACAGGAAATACAAATATTTGCACTAGAATGAATAGGGGAAATAAAACATTACAATTTCAACTGATGACAAGAAATAAAACAGTTAACATTATAAAACCCTATGTCTGCCCGTCACCACCCAAATGGCAGCCACACACATCGCCAGCCTGAAGCCAGTCGACACACACAGCCAGCAAAATCCTGAATTGAAACACACCATCAACCAAACACCAGTACACACACACCGCCAGTCCAGCGCTTGTCCACACACACCACCATGCACACACACTGCCAGCCAAGTGCCAGTCCATGCACCCCATCAGGCAAGCACCAGTCCACACACACAGCCAGCCAAGCACTATTCCAAGCACATCACCAGCTACCATCAGTCCACACACACTGCCAGCCAAGCGCCAGTCCACGCACTCTGCCAGCCATGTGCCACTTCACTCATACTGCCAGAAGGGGCCAGCCTACTTACACCACCAGCCAAGTGGCAGTGCAAACCCACAGCCTGACAATTGCCAGTCGACACACACCACCAGCCAAGTGCCAGTCACCATACTCTGCCATCCAAGTACCAGTCTACACACACCGCCAGTATACACACACCACTAGCAAAACACTAGCCCACACGCACAAATCAAGTACATGCACACCTTCCGCCGAACTCCAGTTCACACACACACAAACTTTGCGTGCTGTTCAGTAGTTTTCTGCCCCCCCCCCCCCCCCTTGGGGGCAGATGGGCCTCCAAATTTGTCCGATCTTGCCCCAAGGGGGCAGAAAAGGCCAAAATACATGCTCAAAAAAAGGGGACCGACCCTTGCCAAAGGGACCGCTCCCCGACATATAAGTAAATAAAATCCCTGGTGACTAGTGGCTTTCTGCACCGCTTTGGGCCAGAAAATAAGGTCTATTTGCCTCTGGGTGGGGGGGGAGAGCAGAAAACTGCCAAAACATTGCCCCATTAAATGGGAGCGAACGGAGCCCAAGGGACCGATCCCCAACTTTTAACAAAAAAAAATCCCTTTCGCTGCCATCCCTGGTGAGGTCAAAAAGGGAGGCCCACAGGCATAGCACCAGTGCTTACCCCATGGGTGGGTGCTTGGATGGAATGGTTCCATCCTCAGCACACGAGCACTGATGCTGAGGACGGAACCATTCCATCCATAGCACCCAAGGGGTTAAACTTGATTCTCACTTCCCAAGGAAACAAGTGTAAGACTATCAAGTTAGGTGTTATGCAGTCAACTTTTTTAAGTGATGAGACTAAACTGGCAGTAGAGTGAAAGAGTGCTTTCATACGAACTAGGAATGTTTGAGGAATGCCAGAAAACAGGACGTTGCCAGAGTCCAGTCATGAAATGACGATAGCCTGAGCGGAGGACCTCAGTTGGGATTGTGATAGAATACGGAATGAAGGAAAAAGTTAGCCATTTTAGTGACTTTATGAGTGAAAGATGCAATAAGAGCATTGTCCAAAACAAATGCTCTTGAATTTACCTCAGGTAACAAGATTTTTCATATATTCACCTGCTTGAAACATTCCCTTTCATCAGGCTGGGAATCCAGGTAATATTAAATGGTAGTAAACAGCATTAAAATGGCAATTGTCCTCAACAACAGCTTGTTTAGTAGACTCATTTGAAGCAATCTGAACTTCAACCAAGCTGAGGTGTAAGTGCTAGCTCTCCTACTCCCACTAGAGTCTACCATAGTTCATAGTTCAGTTTTCTACCACGCGCCATGTGTAAGGTGGTCCCCAGGCAGAGGTCTGCTCTAATCTTTAAGAGACTTTATCCTGTTAATTGTCTGGTTTACCCTAGGGCTGAATCAGCCCTACCTTCAGCTTTCAGACCACTGTAAGTTGTTTTTAGAGTAAATCCCTTTTTTGTCTTGGCCAGGGAGCACTTCGTCTGTCATTAACTGCCATCAACTGTCACTGTGGCTCACATGGAGAAGAAAAATATTTTGAAGTACTGCTCTCCTTGTAGTCAGAAGAAAATCTAAACTGATGGCCCACATGACAATATATGTATTGCCTGTATCCAGCGCACAGATGGGCAGCCCAGGGGCAGTGACATTTGTTGTACCTTTCCATCTCAAACCCTTAAGGACAGAGAGAGGAGGATTGCCCTTTATGTGTTTGGAAATCAAAAAATATCTTTTTCTAATGGAAAGCCCCCTCTTCTGGGGATGATTTTGTGAAAATTCCTTCTCCAAGCCCTTCCAGGAATGCGGTGCATAAAAGGAAATATGTACATTTTCCTGAGCTGGACCTATAACTTAAAGTGCCTACAGCCATGTGCACAGTCAAAAAGAATGTAGCTTCCATAGAAAAACATTCCAATCATGAAGATCATCAGCCTATCCGGAGGCTGTTGATGCCGGGCACTAAGCCGTTGCGTACACACCCCCTACAGGTTTCCATCGCCCGCAAGTGCATGATGCGAATACACAGCATGTCTAAGGGTCGACCTCTTTATTCCCCGCTGCTCCCGTTAGTTGATTTCCCGCTCCGGGAGCACTATTATACCGCAGGAGCCCTCCGGGTGTGGACGGACTGCGAGGTGACGGAAATTGAATCTCTGTTTGAAGAGGGGCAACTGAAAACATATGCTCAAATGATGGACAATTATGAGCTCCCTCTGGGCCAATTCCTGGTGCATAGGCGTTTAGTAGACAGTGCCCGTCAATGTTGGGACCTCACGGAGGGTGAACCGCCAACACATCCGGTTTTACATACAATCCTGCGCATGGGGGTGGGCAGACACTTAGTCACGTGGCACTACAAGGCGATAAAAGAACTGATCATATCCCCACTACACACCCTGCGTCAGAAATGGGAGGATGAGATAGGAAGAGTAGTCAATGACAAGGAGTGGGAAAAGGCTTTGGAATACCCCAAAAAGGTTTCCAGAAATGCGCGAATCAAAAACATACAATTCAATATCCTTCATCGTGCATATCTAACACCGCATCAACTTCACCGATTATTCCCGGATACACATTTCGTCTGTCCACGATGTTCTACCCCTGAGGCAAACTTTAAACACATATTCTGGGATTGTTCCATAATCCAATCATTTTGGGGGAGGGTCCATCAGGTGCTGGAGGCGACGGTTCACCTCACGAATATCGACACATGGGAGGCATGTGCACTGGGGGTCTTCCGCAGGCGGAAGACAGAAAAGGTGCAGTGTAGATTTGCGTCCCTGGCCATACGACTGGTGAAGCGGGGAATAGCCATTCACTGGAGGGTTCCGGCAGGGCCCCCGGAAGCAGCCCGGACTGGTGCCCTTAAAAAATGGGGGGCGGCGGAAGAGGAGGCAATACGGGATGAGGAGGTGAAGGGGATCTGTCAACATCCCATCTCCATGGAACGAGCACAACTCATGTTCCAATTCACACAGGAAATAACGCAAGCTGACTCCCCTGAAGCAACTCATTCTCAGTCCCTAACCCCACCTCTGCCTTCATGCACACAAGATCATATAGGCGCAGTATAGCTAGAAGGGGAAGCTAGCCGACTTTCCGCTATGATCTCCCCAGGTAGGGACCCAGACACACCATGTAGAAGATAGTGCCCATAGGATGTCACACGCCCTGATCAGCCGATGTCACAGATACCTCACATAAGACATGAAAACAACCCACGTGATAGACGATTGCCACACCATAGAGCACGACCCCACTGACTTCCCCTCCATCCCCTATCCTTCCCCCAGTTAATGGTTATGTTTACTCCTCCGCCACATCAGGCAGAGGCTCTTAAGTTTTGGGAACTCAGACAAGGGTATCCAATGCAGAGGTGCGAAGTGATAGAGTGGGCACTTCTGCTTCATTTGCTCCCAAGCCAAAACCAACTCCGGTAGTCACCAGACACAGATCAGTCCATCCTCCTACATGCTAGAGACGCAGTATCCATGCCATTATGCTCTTCTGAGTTGGAACTCTATGTTATATGGTAGAATGGAGATGTTACACAATGTTGATATGGACTCCAAGAAGTGTTCTTGTTTGTTTTTTCTCATATATGCATTACCACAAAATGTATGCAAAAGTAACATTAATACTTACTAAATGGGGGTCTGAGGGAATATTAACAACCAAGATGCTACAGCCCTCTTTCTTTACAAATACCAAAAAAAAGGTAGCACTTGGTCTCAAACTCCAAAGAGAATTGAATAAATTAAATAAAGGTGTGAGTGGACTATCTACAAAGTCGTTCACTGGGCACTTTCAGAACGCTGGTAGTGTTCCCATCAGACAACCAACCTGTACCGCCCTACATCATTTGGGAAAGACATCATAAAGCACACTGGAAGTGGCCCAGTGTGCGATCAAAAAGTTTAATGGGGACCTTCCTTTCCCAACATTAAAAACAGTGAGGAAGGTAGCATTAACAAATAACTACCTTGACAGTTATTATGGTCATGGTCACTGTTTTTAATGTTGGGAAAGGAAGGTCCCCATTAAACTTTTTTCCTTCCTTTACCCTATTTTAATGGCACCACCACCTTTTGGATTTAATTTGTTTACTTTAATATTTTGCACTGCTTGTTAGAAACCTCCTGATACCTACTTAGTGATTAATACAATCGTTTGGATACAGAGAACAACTTGAGCACGTTTGTGCGTGATCGCACACTGGGCCACTTCCAGTGTGCTTTATGATGTCTTTCCCAAATGATGTAGGGCGGTACAGGTTGGTTGTCTGATGGGAACACTACCAGCGTTCTGAAAGTGCCCAGTGAACGACTTTGTAGATAGTCCACTCACACCTTTATTTAATTTATTCAATTCTCTTTGGAGTTTGAGACCAAGTGCTACCTTTTTGTTGGTATTTGCCAAAGTAACATGAAATTCCACAATCCCAATAAAAGAAATTTAAACAAAAAATGAAGATCATCAGCCTGTGCAAAAAACTGTGCAAAAATCAAGTTTGCTTCCACTTACACCGCCGTCGCTGACAACTCCAGTGTCATGACGACCAAACCATCATCGATGAGGACAGTTCTTACGAGGTCAACATCATCGTAGACAATGGCTCTACGGGGCATATTCTCAAGGAGCTATCGCCGAGTTAACGGCACTCTCTCGCAGCCAAAGTCGCGATAAATGTATCGCCCCATTCACAAGCTGATGCTAACAGCCCATAGCACCAGTTTACCTGGGATAACAGCCGCAAAAAACATTGCAACTATCGCTAATGAGATGCAGAGTAGGCGTTCCCGAGCAAAAAGCAGCGACAACGCCACACCTCAACTTTCACAACGACCAGCCAGATCGGGGATAAGATCACAAAACATGCGATAAGGTGCGTTAGCAGCAGGAAACTAACACCTGCTCTGACCTGGTGTAAAGTCGGACCACAGCCTGCACCACAAACGGGAGGCCAGCCCAGAGCCACACCTGAAGTGTGGAAAAGTAAATTTTGCCATGTTCTGTGTCCCTACGCCTCATCCATCATATGTTATGTGTGCATGACCAATATGCATATGTTATTCCCCATGTCCGATTAATGACGCAATTACAGTTGTGTCCACCTCTGGTATGTCATTTTCCAGTCCTCGTGAATACTACGAATATCAGGCCTATGTAAGTAATGTTGCCACGTTTCTCAGTGTGCACGTTATTTCATTATAAAGTCCCCGTTTCCAGGCCTCAAAAGGGCCCGGACCACAGATTCAGCTTCTGTCTCCTGAAAGCCTCGCTGAGGAGCGATACAGCCCCCACCTGTATCCTCGACCCTTCACTTACTTCCTGCCTCGCAGTGCCCGGTGCAGCTTGGCTCTGCCTCTGAGTCTGCCAAAAGTATGTTATAGTTCCAGTTATCAGTTCAGTCCTCCTCTTCTGCATTCTTAAGCTACTGAACTGCATCAATAGTTTCCGTCATTGTCTAGCCTTCTCGTCTCCATGTTAGAGAAATACTGTATTTAATGGTCATTTAGTATTCTTCATCACGCACTACATGTAGAATAATGCATGGTCCAGTCTTAGAGTCAAGTTAGCTTCTCCCCTCATGACTTCTAGTTTATATCAACATGTTCCCTAAACATTAGATACCAGATAGGGTTTAGGTACATGTCGCTCCGACCCTCCAGACTCTAGTCTCTGCTCCTAGCACAGAGTTCGTAGCCCCCAGCTTCTCCTAGTAACACGTCATTGCCAGTTTTCGCGCACCATTAGGTTAGAGGTCCCGGCTCCTTAGGTAGCCCCCTCCTATGTTTCCGCCCATTCATGACATATTCTGTTACGTTTTTCATCACATGTCTATGTATACTCCCAGTTACACCTCTTTTTACTGTTATCTTTCGCGACTGCTACGCGTCACGCCTTCTGCTCCACCCACTGCTACGCCTACTGCAATGTAATACTATGTGTTCGCGCTATGTATATATGCCTGTGTTTTGTTATTGAATGTTAGCGCGCTCATCCCAGACCTAGCCCCAGCAGCTGCTGGGCCTCTTTTTCCCCTGCTGGGCCCCAGTTGTCCTGCTGGGCCCTGTCACCTCTGTTCCTATGCAGGTTGTCCTGATCCTGTCCTTATGCTGTAATAAACCTGCAGAAACTCCTACTACCTCGAATCTTGACTCTTATTTATTGAGCTATCTGTTATGCTATAAGTCTAGTCAAAAATAGGGTATTATTTATTTATTTACCACATAATGGCGCCCGAATAGGGACTTGCCCTTTCCCCACGCGTCGGTGAAGCCACGCCGACCCCCTGACCCTCTGCAGTCGTGACGGAACTCTTCTGCGCAGTGGCAGATATTTCTGCTCAAGTATCCCTCAGGCCCACGGAGGAGACGGAGGAGGCGGTCCAGCATCCGAACGAGACGGTGGAGGAACGCGGCGAGTCCCGACCAGAGCCCAAGCCGAGAGTTCAAGGTCCGAGGTATCCGGAGGCCCACCCGTAACTGAAGTCCGAAGTCCGAAGTTCGTCGTCGTAGCAGTCCAGTCCAGTCCAAGGCCTTCCGTTCCGTGCTGCCCGGTGAGTACCATTGCTGGGGTAGTATCTAGACAGGACCAATCTAAATTGACTCCTGGTCCGTGGGTTGGTGGTGCCCAGACTCACAAACGAAGTGTTCACCTAGGTGGATACGGGTCCTGATGCGTCCCTTTATGGGACCGGTATGTTCCGTACTGTTATAGCAGTGCATCCAGTAACTCTAGTCTGTTCCGTTCTCGAGAAAATCGGTTCTATTTCTGTTCTCAGTATTCCAGGTAATATTCTGTTCGAACTGTTATTTATAATGTTCTTCATGTATTTTACTGTTGTGGTATGAGTGCGATGTGATTTCGTGTTTTTATTGTGTATTGTATTGTATTCAGATTACAGTTCAGTCATGCCGCTCTTTTCCAAGTTACGACAGTTAAGAACTAGAAAGGGTCTGTTAGAGGAAGCGGTTCCTGTCCCGCCCAGGGACAGTCCAGGTTATTTTATGTATCAGAAACATGGCATAAGCGCCATATTGTATCTAGATTTATGGGTAGAGTATACCAAACAGTTAGAAGAAAAGTATAGATGGCCCGTATCGGGTACATGGGATGCCGAATGTATCATGCGAGTAGAAGAAGCATTATGGAAAAAGAAAGCCAGACAGTCACAGAAAGATGCCATCGAGTTATGGCGTAAGGAAGCTCATAGAAGAACGGAAAAGGAAGTCAGAAAGTCAGAATTAAGTAGAGAATCCCAAGAACGAGCCCAAGAAAGAGAATTAATCGAGATAGGTGAACAAGTCAAAGCCGAACAGTCAGACAGACAGAGGCATGCCCTTATTAAGGGTATGTATCCTCTCCTTGCCGAAGGTGTGCCAAAAGCGACCCCAGAGGCATCCAGTAATTTCCCGCCACCATTAGTTCCGACCAAGCTACGTCACAAACCGACCGCAGCTGATATTTTTATTTCGTCCTATTTGGACGACACAGTCCCCGAATATGCCAATCCTGTTCGCGCTCCGCCAGTCCCTGTAAACCAGGTAATTCATGTTCCTCCAGACACCGGAGTACCTGTTACGGTACCCCCGGTCCAGCCTATAGTTCCACTTCCCACTCTGCCAGGACGTAGAGCCTCAGTAGACGACTCCAGTCTAGGGGCCGCAGGAGGAGCTACTCCTCAAACCCCGCCGCCACACAAGCGTTTATCAGCACTCGAATTACATGCTCAAGCATCACAGCGTACTCCTAAAAGTAATAAGTCTGTCACAGAAATCAGGCAAGCCCTTAACGAATGTGTCTATGATCCAGTTCCAGGCGAATATACTATGGTTTTATATTCCTTACGTGTAAGGAGAGTGACCGAGTATCTAGTCACCTTGCCGAATATGAAAGAAGACCTAGACAGAATATATCGTTTCATCCGTACAGGGGATGATCCAGAAAGTATTGGCGAGATTATGTCTCAAAGGAAAGCCGAGATTCAGCTCATGATATTAAAGTTCCTGATCAATTGTCTAATAAGAGAACAAGATTACCCGTCTAAAGATCCCGCCGAAATGAGAATCCTGACAAGGTGGAGTGATAATATAGCCGAGGGTAAGCACAAGACCGTCAGTGCCATGGAGAGTATGTACAAGAAAATCCGTAAAGAAATAGTAAGGTTACACGAACAGCGTAAAGCAGCACAAGTAAGCGAGAAAGAAAGTATCTCTGATCCTGAAGAGGAAGAGAACGAGAATCCCGCCAGAATAGCGTATGTAGGAAAATCCAGATTTCCAGATCGCCATTTACGTCTAGAACCCAAGTCTATTTTTCATCTAGCACCAGAACAAGGTTCTCTAGAACAAGTATTTCAAGCTACCGATCACATTCTGAAATCACGAGTCGGTTACAGTGAATTAAGTACCATGCATGAACAAGAACTAGCCCGATCAGCAGTCCGATGGATTACTGATTCTACCACTTTTCCAGACGAAATAGTGGCACAAATGTTTCTGAAACTGCCCCCAGCCGAGCAACGACTGGTGGGTATGTATATGATCCAACACCTCATCACTCTGTATGAGGGTCAACATTCTGATCCAGGTCCGTTACACGATGTCCTGAACGAGTTACTCCAGTATAGATGGAGAGGTCTAGGTACCGATTTAATTAGTGTCATTCTAGAACAGCGCCACAAATATAGAACGTTTTTGAACCCACATTTTGTTCATGTTTCACCCCCAGAAAGTAAACCATTCTACATAGACCGACAGAATCCGTTACGAGAAGTCCACCCAGTCCAAGGGGCGGGGGGCGTAATGCAACGAGTGTTTGTATACACTCCAATTTCAAAGATGGAACTTCTTGAAATGAAGAAATTAATCCCCTGTCATGACAAAGATCCAGCAGGGTTCCATAGAGAATTAAAAGACATGCTCCGTATGGGAGAATACACTTACCCAGATATCATTAAAATGTTAAAGGTCCTGTTACCCGCAGGGGTGTATGAAAAGTTAAAGGAAAAAGAATGGGAGGTGGGAGAGAAAAAGATCGATTGGACAGCTCTAGAAGCTGAAGACAAGGCGCGAGTACCAGGTACCGGTCTTGGAGATAAATGTAAAGAATTACCAGAATTATTGATTCAAGTTTTACCCAGATTATTGACAACTAGGAAGGAAGACTGGGATGCAATCTCAGCCTGTAAACAGAAACAAGACGAAGATATTAGTGATTTTTATTCTAGATTCGAAAAATGTTTCAGTATTAATAGTGGTCTCAAGACAAGTAGTGAGTCATACCCTCATCTTTTCGTTACCAAATTAGTCGAGAATTCGAGTCCACAAATTAAAAATCGAGTTTTGAAAGTCGAAAGCACCTGGCAAGCGAATACTCCGTCCCAGATGCTCCAGATGCTCCAGTATCACCAGAATAGAATCAGAGAAGAGCAAGAACACGAGAGAAAACGTATGAAAGACACGAAAATGAAAGTGCTAGTTGCACAATCTGTTCCTCAAGACAGTCAGAAGAGGGGTCCGAATCAAGCCAGTCATCCTGCAGCTCCCGTTAAAGGGAACTGCAATTATTGTAAACAGCCAGGTCATTTTATAAACGAGTGTGCAGTTCTGAAACACAACATAGCCACCGGTAAGACTAAAGAAAGACCACGTCCGCCAAGACAAGAACAAGTTTCACAGATTCCTCAGCCACAGAATGCACAACAGACAGTTTCCGCACCGCAGCCTATAGCTGCAACACAGCATGTTACATCGCAGATGTATCAGTATGCACAGTCTGAGTATCCAGAGTACCAGTCATATTCATGAAACAGCCTAGAGAGGGAGGTAGGCTTGCCTCTCATCGAGATACCTGTAGATCAAGAAGGTCCCTATGTTCACAGTCAAGTATTAGGGAAAGACAGAAAGTTTTTGATTGATACAGGGGCAAGTAGGACCACAATTAGTCATGCCGAAGTTCCAGGGGCTCCGCTCTCAGGCTCAAGAAATGTTTCCCTTGGATTTTCAGGAAAACCAATAGTTAACGAGATATCAAAGCCAGTCACTCTAGAAGTAGGTCCATTGTCCCGTACTACTGATCTGTTACTTACTAAGTCATGTCCAGAAAATCTATTAGGCATTAAAACACTGAAAGAGTTAGGTGCAGTTATTTGCTGTTCCCCAGAGGGAATACGTCTGTTCTTACGTGACTTCAAGGGTCACTATGTATTACGAGATTTTGATTCAAGATTGTCTAATGTTCCACAGCATTTATGGGCGCAAGGTCCAACTGATGTAGGTTATATGCAAATCACACCCCATCGTGTGACTCTCAAGCCAGGTGTAGTGTTACCACGAATCAGACAGTACAGATTGCCACCTGAGGCTGTAGCAGCCTTATCCAAAATTATTGACGAGCTCATGGCTCAAGGAGTAGTTGTAGAAACTGACTCCAATGTATGTAATTCTCCGATCATTCCAGTCATGAAACGTACTGATCCAAATGCACCCCCAGTATATCGATTAGTGATTGATTTACGAGAGCTTAATAAATGTATTATTCCTCAGTACCCAGTTGTCCCAGACATTTCTTCCTTGTTAACAGCCATTGATTCCGAAGCCACGTTCTTCACTGTCATAGACCTCAAGAATGCATTTTTCAGTGTCCCTATTCATCCAGACAGCCAGTTTCTTTTCGGATTCTGTTTAAATGGAAGGAGCTATATGTTTACACGCGCTCCTCAAGGTTTCACAGAAAGTCCTAGTATTTACAGCCAAGCACTTAAGAGACAACTAGACAACATTCACATGCCAACTGACACTGCCCTGCTCCAGTATGTCGATGATCTACTGATCACTGCCCGTTCTGAACGTGCTTGCGAGCGAGCATCCCTTACAGTTCTGTATTTTCTAGCCGAGATGGGGCACAAGGTGTCACCTTCGAAGCTTCAATTCTGTGTCCAGCAAGTGGTATACTTAGGACACTTGCTGTCCAAGAGGGGTAGGCAGTTGACACCCGACCGTATCCAGTTAATAGCGAGTCTTCCCCAGCCCAGAACCCAGAAGGAGGTACGTGCTTTTATCGGCCTTACTTCTTATTGTAGACAATGGATTCCCCAGTATGCATTTCTAGCCAAGCCACTGATACAGTTAACGACACAGGAGGCAGCCGTATCGACTGTCCCCCCTTGGACATCTGAACATACACTTAGTTTCAACGAGTTAAAGAAAGCCCTATGTCAAGCTCCAGTTCTAGCTACACCGAACTACAGTAAGCCTTTTACACTTTTTGTTACTGAACGTGAAGGTACAGCATTATCTGTTCTCACACAAGATCAAGCAGGACAATACAAGCCCTGTGCTTATTTTTCGAGCACATTAGATCCAGTCGCCCAGGCGTTGCCTGCGTGCCTCAAGTCAGTTGCAGCCACAGCACTAGCTATCAGACAAAGTGATTCCATAGTTTTAGGACATTCCCTGACAGTACAAGTCCCACATTCAGTAGAAGTTCTTTTAAACCGAACACAAACTCAGCACTTGACAATTGCACGTTTAACAGGTTATGAATTGACACTGTTCCAGCCACACATAGAAATCAGACGCTGCAACGTTCTGAATCCTGCTACACTGTTACCATCAGTTAATTCAAATCCAGACACACATGACTGTGTGGAAGTAGTTAACATTACGACAAAGCCAAGACAAGACCTGACAGATATTCCGTTATCAGATCCTGACCTGACACTTTATGTGGATGGTTCATGTATGAGAACTAGTACAGGAGAACTAGTCGCCGCGTATGCAGTGACTACTGACACTGAAGTTATTGAAACACACCGTATTGATACCCTGTCCGCTCAAGCAGCAGAGCTAGTCGCTCTGACACAAGCCTGTATACATGCCAAGAACCTGAAAGTTAATGTTTACACAGATTCACGTTACGCATTCGGAGTTGTACACGACTTCGGAGTACTCTGGCAGGAGAGAGGTTTCATGACTTCTCATGGAACCAAGATTCAGCATGGTCTCCTTATTCAAGCCCTGTTAGATGCCATACATTTACCGACATCTATTGCTATCATGAAATGCAAAGCACATACGAAAATTACTGACATTATTTCCCAAGGTAATGATCTAGCAGACCGCACAGCCAAGCTTACAGCACAGACTCCAGACATTCCAGTTAACATGACACATACTCCAGATCCGACTAAATGCATGACAGTTAAGGACCCTACACAAGATGTCATAGATATACAGTTACATGCTACTCCCGATGAAATCAAGAAATGGTCTGAACAAGGAGGGGTCCAGACAGATCAAGGATGGTTAACGAAGGGTAGAGCCACATGGTTTCTCCCCGATTCTATGGTTCAAGTCATTATCAATACCGCACATAGTCCAGCACATTTAGGAGAAAAAGCTATGTTAGACAGTATCCAGAACATTTGGTTCAACAAGCATTTACGAGCTGCAGCCAAGCAGAAAGTCCGTACCTGTATGATATGTTGTCAGTTTAATCCAGGTAAAAGTGTCCCGGTGGAACAAGGTGGTTTCCAGCCCCCTGACCACCCTTTTGAGGTCCTCCAGATGGATTATATTCAGATGGAGCGATGTCGAGGTTTCAAGTATGTCCTTGTAGTAGTATGCGCTTTGTCCAGGTGGACAGAAGCATATCCAGTCCCAGATTACACAGCCGCGACCACTGCCAAGCAGTTGGTTCGTGAATTTTTCCCTAGATATGGACTCCCTAGAGTCGTATATTCTGATAACGGCCAGCCATTTTCATCTGAACTCATGAAACACGTTTCCCTGTTGTTAGGGTACCAGTGGAAGTTTCATTGTGTACGCCATCCTGAAGCAGCCGGTCTCGTAGAGAGACATAATCAGACTCTGAAAATCCGCATTGCAAAAGTCTGTAAGGACAAAGGTGTAGACTGGCTAGTAGCTCTGCCAGTCGCTTTATTTTATATGCGCATGGTCGCACATTCCAGATCAGGTCTGTCCCCGTATGAGGTCGTATTCGGCCGCCCCCCTAACATGTGGGGTACTCCTAGACCCCGAAGTATTACCGATGTTTCATGTAATATGCTGACAGATTACCTAGCTTCCTTGATGTCTGCCCTCAACTCATGTCGTTCACAGGTTGCTGCCGCCTTTCCAGACAATACCGAGGTGGCACCGCACGAGATCGTTCCAGGCTCCCTTGTGATGGTCCGGAATTTCGACAGATCAAGTCCGCTGGAACCACGTTGGAAGGAGCCACGTCAGGTCCTCTTGACCACCCGAACTGCCGTCAAGTTGGAAGGCAGGAAGGGGTGGGTCCATCTTTCTCATGTAAAACTTTTCAATGGATTGAAATCAGTCTCCAAGAACATTTCCAAGGATTTCCAGGATTCGAAAGATTGCCAGAACATTGTTTTAAAGGACTGTCCCGCACAAGACATTATTACAACCCCTCCCTTGTTAGAGAAAACTCCGCAACAGGAGTATAAGTTAAAGCTCAGGTCTAGTAAAATAAGTCAGTCAGTTTGATTGTATAAGTCCTCCCCTAGGTGAAACGGTTAGACTGTTTCTGACATGTATAAAATAGACCCCCATAGTGAGAGAGTCAGTCGAAGTTCACTTCAATGTATCGTTTTTCTGAGTTTCATATTATTCATCAGCATAATGATTTCCTGCACCAGCTATGCGTTCTATCTGTATTTACCAGTTCCTCATGTAAATATGTCTGCTAATGCTACAGTAGAGCACACGTTTAGTGATCTGCCTCCTCACGAATATTCTTACCGCCTCGCTATGCGCAACAACACATTTATCCGTATGTTACATTATTCACACCAGACCAGCAATGCCACTAATTGTTGGGTGTGTGGTCGACTCCCCCCTTTTCAGACACCGAAGGGAGTTCTGCCACTCTTTCCTTATCCATTCTCACATAATGGTTCGTGTGGAGCATGGTCCACGTTAACGTCATCCTCAACAGATATGTCTTTTCTTAACAGTACATGTTTTCCAGACAAGAAAGGTCTCCCCCACAGAACAGGTTTAGATCTAGAAAATGAAGTATATAATTTAGGAAATTATTCGTCAAATTTCATGGTCCTGAATGTTCAGTCTGATACTACTCCAGACTTACCTGCTATTTCAGTACTACCAGTCAAAGGCGAATTATGTGTCCGTAGTTATGGTTCTGTACACATAGGTCATAGTGAATGTACTACTGTTATCAAGTATAGTGACAGTGGGAAATCTATTTTCAAAGCTTCACGTCATTCTTATTTTATTTGTGGTCAAACTGCATATGTTCGTCTGCCCCTCGATTGGGAGGGAACCTGTTACATTGCTTTCCTACTGCCACCTGTTTTCCTAGCCCCATCTGATTATCACAGAAACACACATCTAGTACACATTAGACATAGAAGGGAGTCCCCAATTGTCGATTATACTGAAACTACTCTAGAACAGTATACAGATTTCAATAAAGGTTTCTTCTTCTTTGTAGGACCTGTCCAGAATAGTAAACTGATCCGTAAGTTAACAAGAACCCTTGAAGCTGTAGTAAATGAGACTGCCTCTGCTCTAGGTAACCTAACCGAAGAACAATCTGCTATGAGATTTGTCGTTTTACAAAATCGTCTCGTCCTTGACGTCATACTGGCCGATAGGGGCGGGGCCTGTAGAGTCATCGGATCTAGTTGCTGCATTTTCATTCCAAATAACGCGCCGTCTGTTTATTCAGCTATAACCAGACTCCATAAAATTGCCCATCTGTTACATCAAGATCCAGGCACCTGGACATGGTCAGGTTGGTTCTGGAATATAATTTCCGCCTGGGGATGGAAAGTCCTGTCCTTTCTAGGTATTGCGGTAGCGATCATATTCAGCTGCTGCCTCTGTATACAATGTGGCCCTGCGATTTGCAGCATGTGTGCTACCTCTTGTATTCCTAGTCCCAAGCCCCGTTCTAAATCCCGTTCCAAGACAATTCGAGACGAGCAAATGATACTGTATGAAATGATAGATGGTATCATGAAAATTGATGTTTCCTGATGGAAACGTAGTGACAAGGAGGGAATGTGGAAAAGTAAATTTTGCCATGTTCTGTGTCCCTACGCCTCATCCATCATATGTTATGTGTGCATGACCAATATGCATATGTTATTCCCCATGTCCGATTAATGACGCAATTACAGTTGTGTCCACCTCTGGTATGTCATTTTCCAGTCCTCGTGAATACTACGAATATCAGGCCTATGTAAGTAATGTTGCCACGTTTCTCAGTGTGCACGTTATTTCATTATAAAGTCCCCGTTTCCAGGCCTCAAAAGGGCCCGGACCACAGATTCAGCTTCTGTCTCCTGAAAGCCTCGCTGAGGAGCGATACAGCCCCCACCTGTATCCTCGACCCTTCACTTACTTCCTGCCTCGCAGTGCCCGGTGCAGCTTGGCTCTGCCTCTGAGTCTGCCAAAAGTATGTTATAGTTCCAGTTATCAGTTCAGTCCTCCTCTTCTGCATTCTTAAGCTACTGAACTGCATCAATAGTTTCCGTCATTGTCTAGCCTTCTCGTCTCCATGTTAGAGAAATACTGTATTTAATGGTCATTTAGTATTCTTCATCACGCACTACATGTAGAATAATGCATGGTCCAGTCTTAGAGTCAAGTTAGCTTCTCCCCTCATGACTTCTAGTTTATATCAACATGTTCCCTAAACATTAGATACCAGATAGGGTTTAGGTACATGTCGCTCCGACCCTCCAGACTCTAGTCTCTGCTCCTAGCACAGAGTTCGTAGCCCCCAGCTTCTCCTAGTAACACGTCATTGCCAGTTTTCGCGCACCATTAGGTTAGAGGTCCCGGCTCCTTAGGTAGCCCCCTCCTATGTTTCCGCCCATTCATGACATATTCTGTTACGTTTTTCATCACATGTCTATGTATACTCCCAGTTACACCTCTTTTTACTGTTATCTTTCGCGACTGCTACGCGTCACGCCTTCTGCTCCACCCACTGCTACGCCTACTGCAATGTAATACTATGTGTTCGCGCTATGTATATATGCCTGTGTTTTGTTATTGAATGTTAGCGCGCTCATCCCAGACCTAGCCCCAGCAGCTGCTGGGCCTCTTTTTCCCCTGCTGGGCCCCAGTTGTCCTGCTGGGCCCTGTCACCTCTGTTCCTATGCAGGTTGTCCTGATCCTGTCCTTATGCTGTAATAAACCTGCAGAAACTCCTACTACCTCGAATCTTGACTCTTATTTATTGAGCTATCTGTTATGCTATAAGTCTAGTCAAAAATAGGGTATTATTTATTTATTTACCACAGAAGAACAAAAGATGCCAGGGAGCCACTAAACATGCGGCCGGACACCCAAGAGGGCCACAACACCTACCGCCACCACCCCCAGGACCACCGCCCCGATTACCACCGCCCCCCCGACCAACACCAAGGCAGCGCATTCAAAGTCAGCAATCCTCCAAAAATGCACCAACCTCACAGACCCAACACCAGAGAATGTCATGGCCCACCACAGGCACAAAAGATCAACCATCCTCCGCATTCTGACCACCATTGCACACAGGCTGACGGTACCAACACAGCGGACAACCAACATCCCACCGCAGACCAAGCTGCTGGCCATGATGCACCAGTTGGCCACTGGTACCATCCAACCAACATCCCCACGAGTCGGAGAAGTCACACAGCCAGCCCAATCCAAGTCCCTCACAACGGTCAGGGATGACACCATCAGCTTGGTACCCCATTATTTATACTTCCCACACACTGCACAGGAATAGCTGGAGATCAAGCAAGGCATCTACGCCACAGCTGTCTTCCCGCACGTGTCAGGGGGCAACATGTCCTACTTGTGCCCCCTGGCAACACTTTACACAATAAGCGCAACAGAAAGCGCACGTATACCACCAATGTCCAGGCAATATTGGACCACCGAGGAATCCCCGCCACGTCGCCGCCAACCCCCCAGGCAGTGTGCATGAGCCCTACACCTTCCGACAGTCCATCATCACCCTGCGCTACCAGGATGGCACACAAGGAGATGGCCAATACCAAATGAACACACCACACACCTCAACTCCACAATCATGCTACTCACAACCCAGGAAATGCACATGTCACAAGCTCACATACAACATGCACACCCACCAGACACGACAGAACAACTTACTGTGGGAACCTGGGCCAGCCTTGTACATTAGCCATCAATGGCATGGCACCTCAGCCACACAACTGCAGGATGTGGGAAGAGGTGGGGACCAGGCATGTGTGAAGGAGGCAAGTGACCCATGGATGAGAATGTACACAATGCCAAGTGTGGCGTGGATGTGCTGGACAGACTGCAGTATGCAGACCACACAAATATCCATGTCGACACACACCGCTGGTGTATGGAGTGTAGTTGACAGTAGACGCAACCATGTCACCCCAGCCAGTGGGGAGAAATGCAGAAATGTAGCTTGTTACGTTTCCCCCGTAAGCATGAGCATAGTCGGTTGGCTCGGCGTACGCCAGGCCAGCGCAGGGGTGTGAATAAAAGGCACGTAGCTCTGGGTATGGTTCTCTTCCGGAATGCCCAATGTCTCTGCCAGGGCGGCACCTCTCACCTTGCCACGAGGCCATCGCCGTGAGCGGAGTTGCCAGCGATCCTGTGGGCCTGCTACACTCCGGGACGCTGGTCCCCAAACCAGTCGTACCCGCACCTGCGCTCCCAGGCCTCAATGCCCACCTGCCGACACCGGCGTGTGTCGAAGAGGGCCCACCACGTGCCAGTGCAGGCTCCAGGCCCAAGGCCAGCGACCCTGGTAACTTGCTATGATCATCACTTCCTCCGGGAGCAAGGCCCGCAGTACTCCTTTCTCGTTAACGTACTCCACAGCATACTAGTAGGTCACACATTTGGAACTGAGTCTTGATTACACTATGGTTGAGGATGATGTGTATGGCTGAGCTGAAGTCACTAGACTCCTTTCAATGTGGTGCCACCAAGTCTGTGAAGAGCATTACAACCACATGTGTCTGTGGGCTCACGCGGACTACTGCTCCCGGGCCACACTAAGCTCGAGTAGGTCACACATTTGGAACTGAGTCTTGATCATGCAATGGCCGGGTACACATGGCAATGCAGACTTTAATCACTATACTCCCTTCGATGTGGTGACACCAAGTCTATGTATAGCATCAAACCACACGTTTCTGTGGCCCCTTGCTGGAAACGCATACCGCCTACACTGCGGTTGAGTTGGTCACACAATTGGAACTGAGCATCTATTTGTCAATGGCCGAGTACATATTGCACGCAAGGAGAGGTGTAATAGGATGATACGCTGCAGTAAGGAGCAAGAAAGGATCATCGTTACGGAGGTGATCGAACACTACCGACAACTGCCCTAGTGTCACTAACTCTGTGCATTGCGAGCCAATGACACATGGCTGTGGCCACTGCTGACTGCTGCCTCCGGCCTACACTGTAGTCCAGTAGGACACAGAGTCTTGATTTAGCAATGGCGGAGTTCATATCAGTGTACCGGCATCATCGCAGACTGCATCCTCTCTCAGCCCCGGTGACACTCACTGGTCGTACATTGGTGGCGTCTGAGTCTATGGACTAGGGGGTAGTTTCATCCTCATGTAGCTGATACCGAATTGGTTCTGGCAACGAGGCTGTCGCTTTCCACTCCACCATTGCTGCTTCTGGATAAAATCAGACCTTCCGCATCATGCCCTGGAGGACATCTTCCACTGTCCCCCACAACCCTCTGCCACATTCACCTTCGACATCGATGAGGACCCACCCAGTCCCCGTGGCCCTACCTCAGTGCACCGCAAGTCACCGTCCCGTGGCAGGGTGCCTGTGCCAGCCGCTGTGCATACGGGGCCACTAACTGTGTGCTGGTCAGGTCCGGGACCCCTTCTTCTGAGATATTGGATGGCCTCTGAGGCGATGGCCTTGGGGTCATCAATGCCATGTGTCTGTGGACCTGCGCTGTCCCCTGCCTACGGCCTCAACTGCGGGCCACCAGGGCTCACACATCAAATCGAGTAATGACCAGCCCGGACGTGGCATCACCCCAGGAGGCACAGGCCACCATCGCCAGGACCACCTCCAACCGCCATCTGCCAGAGTTGAAACAGTGGTACTGGCAGACTGACGGAGTTGCTCGCACCTGTCGTGGATGCCATCTTCTGCCTGATCCCCTGCTCAGCACTCCAGGTGCCACTGACTCAGTGCACCGCAACCCATGGACCTTTACTGATTGAGTTTTGTGCTGTGGAGTGGTTGCGCAGCAATGTCACCTCAAGCAGTGTGGGAGACCTCTGGGACGTTGATGAGGAAGATGATGCAGGTCTAACACACCCCACTGCATCTGCATCAGGAATATCTCAAAGGGACACAATCCTAGACTTTTTCTTCACATGAGCGAACTCAGCTCTAGTCAGACCCCCCAGGATATAGCGGCATGGATTGGCAAATTTAGCGGCACAAAAATGAAAATTTAGCGGCACAAAAATGGAAATTTAGCGGCATTTAGCGGCATTTTATTTTGTGGTTTTTGCAACACCAAACACAGATACCTTACTGTTTGAGTTATTTGACAACATGGAGCTATGTACATTTTGTTTATTTACAATTCAGCCCATTTGTTTTAGTTAAAAGGCATGTTAATCTTGGCCACGTACGTTCAGTTCTTCCGAGCACTCCAAATCTAGACCAGTATTGTGCTGCTGGTTGCAATGTAAAAACAATAATGCCCGGATTGATTGCTCTGAAAGGGACCGTCGTCTGGAAGAGAGAATAATTTTGTATATACTGTTGCTCCTTTCAGCATCTGCAGAGCTTGTGACACAGTCCTTGTACACAGCTGCAAGTTTGGAAAGAGCTGGAATGCGGTCAGCCAGCCCACGCCAAAAGAGGTCGGTGTCAATAAGTCCAGACACAGACGCCTGCACTGCTTCTGGCCCTACATTCTCAAAGTAGAGGCGAAGCTCCTGATCGGGAACTTCGCTGAAACCAGGGATTGCTGAATAGGCACTCTTCTCATTAGGCAGGATGCTGAGTCGCGCAGGGTTGAAGAGGCGCACTTGTTTCAAGAATTGTATGCCTGGCTGGGCCTCCCCCATGTATTTGGCCACCTTTTCTGGTGAATGTTCAAAAGCTTCATTAAGCTGGGCTGTTATTTTTTTTTTCTGTGCCAGGCTTAATTTTGCCCCTGCAGTGGTCTGTACAAACGGCTGTAGTGACTCCACAGTGAGGACTGAATTGTTGGTTAAGTTCATGTGGAGGTCCTCCAAATAATCGTATACCTTCATGGTCACTGGTGTCTGACTCTGGAATAACTCCATCAGGTTTAAAATGCTTTGGCATTTTTCTGCCACAATGTCCAATTGGACTTTAATGCACTCCCTTTGGTCGGTGTTAAAAATCTTCTGTAGATTTTCAAGGGAATCTGGGGGAGACTTGCTGAGTTGCATCTCTGACTCCACAAACCCAGCATAGGTCTCAAAGTGCTTGCAGTGGTACTGCACAGCGGCAAACCAAGAATTCCAGCGGGTACTGCAAGGGTCAGGTGCCACCCGTGCCTTCATCCCATGGTTCTCTGCAAGATGGTGCAGGTACCTTCTCTTTCTGATGCCGGCCATATAAAAGATGCGGGAGAAGTACAGCAGGAAAGCATTTAGCTCCACAAAAGGCTTCCTAAATGACTCTCCAACAAGATTCATGATGTGTGCCAAGCAGGTGATGTGGATGGAGTTTGGGTACAGATTCCTCAACACTGTGTTGAATGCCTTGAGCATGTATGCCGCGTTGTCAGTGTTGAAGGAAACAAAGTTCTGGAAGTCTATGCTGTACTCTGTGAGCACCTTTACAACAGCTTGCGCTACAGTCCCATGGTTGCACTGGGATAGGAAGACTGTGTCCACCAGGTAGGTATGGATCTGACGGGCACCCTGCGGAGAGACTACTGCAACTAGCACATTCAAAACACACCGCCCTTCGACATCTGGTGTTTCGTCAAAGATAACGCTGATCTTCTGATCTTTCAATAGCTCTTTCAGCTCGTTCTTGGCACTTGTATATCTCTCAGGGAGATAACGTTCTTGCAGCTGATGACTCCCAGGTATCGCTCCACCATTCCGTACTCGCTCGTGTAGGAACTTGCGCATCACTGGGTGGTCGGTTTTGCTGAGCGGAATGTTCAACGCGGTGCAGACGTTAACCCACTCACTTATCATTTCATGGTTTGCGGCACCGGCAGCTGTACTCTTTGTGAATAGCGAGTTCACTGTCATCTGCCGTGCACGTTTTGGAGACGATTGAAGGTCAGGATCATCTGAACAGCGCTTCAAATGTTTTTGGGACCGCACATGCATATCCACAGTGTGTTTCCGGATGTGGTCCACCGCCACATTACACACACTGCAAAACAGCACCCCACCGTCAGCGTGCATCACGGTGCTGTAGTCTCTGGCCCGGTCTGCTGCGGTTATCTGGGTGGGCAGATGTGATCTGTGCTTCACACCCTTTGCAGGGTGCAGCATAAACTTATCCATTCTGCTTTTCTTGTGGTGGCTTGCTGCTCCCTTGTAAGACAGAAGATCTCGCTGTTGTGGCGCAGTCAGTTAACTCACCTACAAAGATAGGGAAGGGGGGAAAGGCAATTGTTTAATGGAAAGTTCATAAAGCGCCGATGCTCAACGATAAGAAATGCATGCAACCCTGAAGCACAAGTAAAGTGACAAACGTGTTGGGCCATAACTGCAATGGTAAATGCCAGTCCCCGAACGGTGTTGAGCAAACAGACAGAGAGAAAAGCGCAGGGGGAAAAAGCCATAGCAATTGTTGAAAAGCTCCAAGTGCCTGAAAATTTAAAATGTCAAAGCCACGTGCAAAGAAAGTGAAAGAATTGCCCCAAAATAAACAATTATGAAATTCCCCATTGCCCCAAACCAAAATAAACAATTATGAAATTCCCCATTGCCCCAAACCAAAATAAACAATTATGAAATTCCCCAGAGGTGCCCACAACCCCAAACTTACCAGTGCGCTGTGGCAGCTGACCCAATTCTGGCTCTTGAAACTGCAGATTCTTCCCTGTGATGCTCTGCAAAAGAACCCAAATAAAGAGTTAGTAAACTCAACAGGTGCCCAGGACACCAAACTTACCAGTGCGCTGCGGCAGCTGGGCCAATGGCTCTTGAAACTGCAGTTCCTTTCCCCACAGAGAAAACAGCAATTGCCCCAAACCAAAATAAACAATTATGAAATTCCCCAGAGGTGCCCACAACCCCAAACTTACCAGTGCGCTGTGGCAGCTGACCCAATTCTGGCTCTTGAAACTGCAGATTCTTCCCTGTGATGCTCTGCAAAAGAACCCAAATAAAGAGGTAGTAAACTCAACAGGTGCCCAGGACACCAAACTTACCAGTGCGCTGCGGCAGCTGGGCCAATGGCTCTTGAAACTGCAGTTCCTTTCCCCACAGAGAAAACAGCAATTGCCCCAAACCAAAATAAACAATTATGAAATTCCCCAGAGGTGCCCACAACCCCAAACTTACCAGTGCGCTGTGGCAGCTGACCCAATTCTGGCTCTTGAAACTGCAGATTCTTCCCTGTGATGCTCTGCAAAAGAACCCAAATAAAGAGTTAGTAAACTCAACAGGTGCCCAGGACACCAAACTTACCAGTGCGCTGCGGCAGCTGGGCCAATGGCTCTTGAAACTGCAGTTCCTTTCCCCACAGAGAAAACAGCAATTGCCCCAAACCAAAATAAACAATTATGAAATTCCCCAGAGGTGCCCACAACCCCAAACTTACCAGTGCGCTGTGGCAGCTGACCCAATTCTGGCTCTTGAAACTGCAGATTCTTCCCTGTGATGCTCTGCAAAAGAACCCAAATAAAGAGTTAGTAAACTCAACAGGTGCCCAGGACACCAAACTTACCAGTGCACTGCGGCAGCTGGGCCAATCGCTCTTGAAACTGAAGTACAGTGCAAGTAAAAATTCTTGAAAAAGAGTCAAGATTCAGGACAAAAAATTTAGTACTGTGCAAGAAAAAAATCTTGAGAAAGAGTCTAGATTCAGGACAAAAAATGTAGTACTGTGCAAGAAAAAATATCTTGAAAAAGAGTCTAGAATCAGGACAAAAAATCAGTACAGTGCAAGTAAAAAATCATGAAAAAGGGTCAAGATTCAGGACACAAATTTTGTACTGTGCAAGAAACAAATTTTGAAAAAGAGTCTAGATTCAGGACAAAAAATCAGTACAGTGCAAGTAAAAAATCATGAAAAAGGGTCAAGATTCAGGACACAAATGTTGTACTGTGCAAGAAAAAAAATCTTGAAAAAGAGTCTAGATTCAGGACAAAAAATCAGTACAGTGCAAGTAAAAAATCATGAAAAAGGGTCAAGATTCAGGACACAAATGTAGTACTGTGCAAGAAAAAAAATCTTGAAAAAGGGTCAAGATTCAGGACACAAATGTAGTACTGTGCAAGAAAAAAAATCTTGAAAAAGAGTCTAGATTCAGGACAAAAAATCAGTACAGTGCAAGTAAAAAATCATGAAAAAGGGTCAAGATTCAGGACACAAATGTAGTACTGTGCAAGAAAAAAAATCTTGAAAAAGAGTCTAGATTCAGGACAAAATATCAGTACAGTGCAAGTAAAAAATCATGAAAAAGGGTCAAGATTCAGGACACAAATGTAGTACTGTGCAAGAAAAAAAATCTTGAAAAAGAGTCTAGATTCAGGACAAAAAATCAGTACAGTGCAAGTAAAAAATCATGAAAAAGGGTCAAGATTCAGGACACACATTTAGTACTGTGCAAGAAAAAAAATCTTGAAAAAGAGTCTAGATTCAGGACAAAAAATCAGTACAGTGCAAGTAAAAAATCATGAAAAAGGGTCAAGATTCAGGACACAAATTTAGTACTGTGCAAGAAAAAAAATCTTGAAAAAGAGTCTAGATTCAGGACAAAAAATCAGTACAGTGCAAGTAAAAAATCATGAAAAAGGGTCAAGATTCAGGACACAAATTTAGTACTGTGCAAGAAAAAAAATCTTGAAAAAGAGTCTAGATTCAGGACAAAAAATCAGTACAGTGCAAGTAAAAAATCATGAAAAAGGGTCAAGATTCAGGACAAGACTTTCCAAGTGGTGGAGAATGCAGACAAAACCTGCACAGCTAAAATAATAGTGCATTCATCTGTGCTCAACCCTGTGACAAAAAGCATAAACAAAATGATGTACGGCCCCCGGGGCCCGCAGGCTCCCACAGGTTTCAGACTAGGCATGCTGGAGGCAGAGACAGGTCTCGGAGCGAGTGGGACGGGTATGGTCAGACGTGAGTTCCGTGCTCTCCATGGCACTGGAATCAAGCTATCAAGGCTGATGAGGGCTGAAAGCCCGAAACCTGTCCTTGGATGCTTGTTTCCAGTCCAGGGAGGACTTGGCTTGGCAGTTCGGGCTGGACTGTACCCATGGGGCACAGGGTCAAGACTGATTTGCATATGGCTGGGTTCAAACTGGAATGGCATGTGAGCAAAAAAAACTATGGATTTTGGCCCAGATCTCTGAACTGGGGTGTATATGTATAGTAGAGACTTACGGGCTGCTCCCCTAGAAGGAAAGGCAGACATGTTCTTGGGTCATTTCATTAACAGCATACATCAATCCTTTGTATAATTCAATTACAAAACATCAATAAAAATCTCATTTCAAAACTCAGAAGTCAAGTGAGCAGGGGTTATCCAGAAGTGCAATCCCCTTTCTCTGACTAGAAGCAAGGGTCCCTTTTTAGTCAAAGGTGCAAGCCATTGCCAACTAGAGACCCCCAGTTCTAACGCCAAGGGTATGGCACAATTAGTAAGACTCACTCAAAGTAAAATTTCCAAAAACTGGGTGATCACAAAGTCAAACATCCAAGAAAATTAAAGGGTAGGAACCCATTTGCAACAGTAGATAAATACTCTTTTTTACATAAAAGCATGAATTTACCTGGACAATAATATAATGGGGTTGTCAGTCTGTGCTCCTCTTACACCTACCTCCTCCCCAAGAAGCCTTAAACTGCTGTACCTGAGCTGCCACTGAGACCCAGATGTTTAAGGGTACTTGGCCCAGTTGCTCAAACCCCATAACAGGCTGGGCCCAGCGACATTGGGAGTTAAAGCCCTCAGCCACTATGGTTGTTCCAAATAAATCTTTCTTGCCCTGTAAAAACACCATGCACAAACTTCTAAGGGGAAACTCCTGTAACAGGCAGGTGTCACTCACACCTGGTTATAAACGTGGCACCCTCAGTACCCTCTTCACAACACCTCTGGAACTGATGAAGGCAGAAGAAGGACCGCGCCTGCTGGTAAACCTGTCTTGGGAAATCCCATGGGCTGGGACTGACCCCCACTTGTACCTAAGACAGAAGTTATTTTCTATAAATAACTACTAGTATTTCATTTCACCACAAATAGCCACACTTATGTAATACGCAAAGTGTGTAAGCCAGCTCCTCTTTGCCAAGTATGCCAATGTCAAAGAACGTATGCATAACTAATTAGAGATTGCATTTTCCACTCTTCGGAGCGGTTTATAATCACTTTTAGAACTGTTCCCCCATTACTGGACCGTAGGAAGAAATCACGCGCTGTCAGTGCTCTGACAAAGGCATTGCCGGAGAAACAAAATAAATCATAGAAGGCTGTTGCCACAGTGCTGAAAGAAACAATTCAATTCACTCATTGCGCTTTCCCAAGCAGACACCGCTCCCTCGCGAGCCAGACGTGGCTGGCTGATGCTGTAAACAGTTTACCTAAGTCCCGGTCAAACCCCAGCGCACCGAGCCTTACAGCCTGGCCGGGGGCCGGTCGGCCACATCTCCACTGCCCCCTCCCACCCGGGCAGCGCTCTTCCCTATGTGTGCGGCGGGCCCCCACCAGCGTGGAGGACGGACTTACCTGTGTTCTGCTCGCCCTGGTCTCTGAGGAAGAGTCTTCGTGTGTGTCGCTGCCGCTTCGTGCTCTCTCCCCCTCTTGCTGCTGTGGTGCTGGTCTTCTCCCTCGCTCGGCCGCCGTCCTCGACCTCCTGGCTCCTTCTCTTCTCTCGCCTGGGTCAATCCTGGGGGGAATGGGAAAATGGGTGCCTCGCGCTCCTTCTTTTAAGGCGGAAACGGGCGGAAAGACGCGATCGGGCGGAAACAGCAAATTTCGCGGGCTTTTTTGCAAATATCGCGGCATTTCCCGAGATCGGGCGATTTCGCGATTTTTGTGCAAATCGCGAAATCGCGATAAGCTGGAGGGTCTGTCTAGTGCCCCAACCTCAGTGCACTGCAACTCACGCACACTTCTATGTGCATGTTGGGTGACCTCTGGACTTGCTCCGGCTCTCTCCATGTTGCTCAGCAGTTGACTCTGTTATGCAGGTGTTTTCTGTTTCCGTTGCACTGGTGCCCACTGTTCAAGTTGTTGCCAGCACCAAGCACTACGTGTGGGCTGGCTTACAGTCAGCCCACACACATCCAGCACAGGCGTCACTGTACTTGTGGCCCTGCCAATAAAGGGGCTGGGCGCATTTGCCCATGGCCAGTTCAACATTATAGCTGCGTGTGTCCCTGTAGTCTTGTTGTATGCATGAGGCCCCTGGGCCCTACAACATTACATTGTCTGTGTACAGCGGGCGCAGACATGTCACTGCAGGCAGCGGGTTGGAGCTTGAACATGGAGCTTTGTCATCACCTACTCAATTTGGGGAGTGGCCTGGGCCGTCGCACGCAGAGCCAATGTGGGTGTGTGACTGCTATTTGTGTGCCCCTGGGCATGGTTCTGTACTGTGAATGTGCATCTGCATGTGTCTCTATGACAGTGTGGGTCTCCTTTGGTGGGTGTAGGTAGTCCCTGAAGGATAATAGACACCGGCCTATGTGATCTAGTTCGCCTTCCATGGGTTCGAACCCCACCCACACCTGTTCGGCCACCTCTTTTTGGCGTGCTGACACCTGGCATTGGGGTGCCATGTGTGGGTGTGTGAAGTGTTGTGCACCAGCTGTGCTTGCGGGTGCTTCCTGCTGTGTGGTCTGTCGCAGGGTCTGTGTTCTCCTCTAAGCAGCTTGGCTGCCCTGGGCCTGGTAGTGGGTTGCGTGGGATGTCCTTGGGCTGTTGTAGGACGTCGTGTCGTAGGTGTGGTGGGACTCTCCTGCATCACAGAAGTGTTGTCTTCTGTGCTCTGCTGGAGGTGTTGTGTGCCCCTCTGCAATGTGAAGGGGAGATGCATGTTGACATTTTGTTGACATGTATGTTGGTGCATTGTTCTTGTTTACATGCAGACTGTATGACAGTGTACATTGTGAATGTTTGGGAGTTGCTGATTATTGCTGCAGGACAGTGTACATTTGGACTACATGACGGATGTGAGGTCGTACGCGTACATTTCCATTTCATAATTTCCAGCTCTGTCAGATGTAGTAGGCATGTTTCTGTGCGTGTGCGGAGCCATTTGTTTGCTCTGTTCGGCAGTGTCAGCTTTGCGCATTGTACCACATTGTCGTCAATGTGGGCTTGCTGTTCTTGCTCACATTCCATGTTAGAGCAGTGACTATGTAGTAAGTCCTCCAAACTGGTTGTCATAAAGCGTAGTTTATTTATACTCTAGAGATTAACAGCAAACAGCGGGTAATACAACCGTCTCATCAGGAACAACTGTCAAGCTCTCCACCCCACATTCTACCAAAGAATCAGAACATCATAGACTTAACATTCTAACTACAGATGCCTAAATGGTAAAAACTAACACAGAATACTACATTACCTCCTTTTTCCCAAACAAACTAAAAGGATGAAAAACAAGAGGAAAGTAAAAGAGTGAAAAAGATAAAACAAAATGAAGAGAGTTACAGGAAAAGCAGCAACAATAAGAACAAGACAAAGAAGACAGAACAAAAACAGAAGGAAGTAAAAAGAGATTCATCTAAACCTTAAAGGAACTTTACATATTCTCATGCTTCTACGAAGAATAGGTACATTGTTAATCTCATTACGTTTGTAATTTCCTGTTATTAAATCACTATTAGCAGAAGAATTTGAGTTTGTGCAAAAGTCATTACAACTAAGATTCACATTTTTTTCCTTAACAACTCTAGAAATATTCCACCAATTCTTGTTGTTAACTCTAATAGCATTTCCACAAATTTTATCAACAGTAAAAAGTTCCGAAAACTTTCTCCGTCCCTTAGTTGTGTGAATAGGACTTTTGATACGAACAACATCTCCAACATGAATACTGTGCTGAACAACCTTTTTCCTATCATCAAAATATTCCTTTTGTCTCACTTGAGCTCTGTTCACATTGCCTCTAGCAAAACAGTCTATATCATCCATAACATTCATTGTAACCCACTTAGACGTCCATCCAGGACATAGTTTGGCGGATGGTTTCCTTCCTTTCTAAAGTTCAAAAGGAGAAACTCCAGTAGACGAATGTGCAGTGGTACGATAAAACCAGAGCATAAAGCGCACAGCATTCTCTACAACACACTTACTAGCAATTGCCCATTGCACACAATTGTTAAGAACTCTATTCATCCTCTCTACGAGGCCATTAGCTTGTGGATGATAAAAAGAACTCTTCTGATGTATAACACCACCTTGTCTTAAAAAAATTGAAATTCAGAACTAACAAACTGTACTCCATTATCAGACATTATATAAGTAGGAAACCCTTCTCTTAGAAAAATATCCTTCAAAAAATGAATAACATTAGCTGTAGTAGGTTCATTTATGAATCGAACTTCCAGCCATTTTGAGTAGTAGTCAATGGCTACAACAGCAAAACGTGAAGCAGAAGGTAAAAGATTGAACGGTCCCACCAAATCAATACCAATTTTCTCCCATGGTCTACTTGGAAACTCAATCGGTTTCATGGGTGGTGTTCTCAACTTGTAAGATTTATCCGAAGATTTACAAACCACACAATTTTCAACTAGTTCATCCACACATACATCCATATGTGGGCACCAAAACAGATCTCTCAATCTGCGTTTAGTGAAGGTCTTCCCTAGATGCCCTTCATGTGCACCATTCAATAAGCGAACTCGTAAACTTTCAGGAGGTATCAGCCTTTCGCCATGTAGAAGAACTCCATCCTCAACTGTCAATTCTTCTGAGACTTTAACATAAGTTTGAAACTGATATGATGCGTTTTTCTCCTTAGGCCACCCTTTTCTAATGAAATCCATGACTTGAACAAGAACCTCATCCTTCATCAATTCTTTTTTCCACTCAGTTTCACTTACAGCACACATACTTTCAACATCCAGTGCAGCAACAAAACAATCATCTTGATCATCCTCAGTTCCAAAATCAGAATCATCTGCTGTGACCGGAAACCGTGACAGATAATCTGCCCGTACATTTTTTGGACCAGGCAGATAAACCACATCAAAGTTGTACTGGAACAACTTTGATGACAACCTTGCTATTCTGGGTGACAAAATAGATACTAATGGGCTGTGATCAGTCCTTAAGACAAAATTACTTCCCCAGATGAATGGATTAAACTTCCTGACTGCCCACCAACAGGCTAACAATTCCTTCTCTATAACCGAGAAACTCTTCTCAGCTCCTCTCAAAACCCTGGAGGCATAGCCTATAGTACTGTCCAAATGCCCATTCTCTTGTGTAAGAACCGCTCCAAGACCAAAACCACTTGTGTCAACAGTGATAGTGCATTTTTTATTAGGATCAAAAGGTTTTAAAATCCTATCACTTACCAACTGTAACTTAATCCAATCAAATACTTCCTGACAACCCTTATCCCATTTGAACGAAACACACTTCTTTAACATGTTGGTTAAAGGTTGAACCTTTGAAGCATAATCCTTAATGAATCTAGAGTAAAATTCACTAAGGCCAATGAACGACTTCAAACCTGGCTTGTCAGTGGGTGGACTAGCATCAACAATGGCTTTTACTAATCCCGGACGAGGTTCAACACCCTCATGTGAAACCACATGTCCCAGAAACTCCATTCTTTCCTTGACAAATTCACATTTCTCACGTTTTAGTACAACCCCTTTCTCCTGCATTATTTCTAAAACTTTATTCAATGTTTTGTCATGATCAACCCTTGTCTCTCCAAAAATTAAAATATTGTCTTGAAAAACAATCACACCTGGGGTATCCTTAAACATTTGACTCAACAGTCTCTGAAAAACAGCTGCCGCCGACGCAAGGCCAAACGGAATTCTGCAGTACTGGTAGCTACCAAAAGGAGACATGAATGCTGTTAAGTGCCTCGAGGATGGATTCAATACCACCTGATGGTAAGCTGACGCCAAATCCAACTTGGTAAACCATTTCGCACCTCTTGTGAGTGACAACAATTCTGTAATCTTGGGTAAGGGAAACGAATCAACCCAGATGTTCTTGTTCAAGCTGCGTAAATCCACACAAACACGCAAATCGCCATTTTTCTTCCATGCCACAACAAGGGGAGACAACCATAGAGAAGACTCTATTGGCTCGATGATTCCTTTCATACACAACTCATTCAACTCCTTCTCAAAACTGTCTCACACTATACGGCACACTTCTCACCTTATGTTTAATTGGAATTGCTCCATCTTTCACTTTAATCTCATGAGTGAAATCTTTAATCATACCAAGACCTTTTCCAAAAACTACAGGAAACTTTAGACTCAATTTTTCCGTGTAGTCAGAGGAATCAAATTTAATGCTCAACTTCTCCGTGTGGTTAGAGGAATCAACTACACTCACTTGCTCTTTAGTACCTGGCCTCAGAACCATTTGGAACAACCCTTGATGAAACCACCCCAATATGTTTAAACCTTTTGTAGCAACATAAATCTTTCCAAGAATTTTCCTTCCTTTAAACTGTAGAACATCTTCAAAATAGCCAGCCAATTCTATCTTACACCCTTCATAAGAAACAGGAGCTCTATCTGGTGGTTCTAGCATTCTTTCAGGCCAAGTTTCCCCAAATAACTCTTGAGTAATCATTGTTACTCTTGCACCTGAATCCACTAGCAGCATAAGAGTCTTGCTACCCACACCAATTTCAGTATAAGGGTTGACGCAATCATTTGGATCCCCAGTGATAATTTCATTTTCATGAACCACCATAACCATATCCTTTAGATCATCTTGAATACTATTGATGGTGTCAGATTCCTTGTCAACAATTTCTGAAACATTTCCCACCTCACTAGTATTGCTATGACTTGGAATTTTACTCTGTGAACCAGTACTTGACTGCTTATTAGTTTGATAAATCTTAGCGAAATGGCCTTATCTCCCACAATTCCGACAAGTAGAATTCCTCGCGGGGCAGAATTTGTTTCCCTTATTGTGTGACAAATTCCCACATCTATAGCAAATGTCATTTTGTTTGAAATAATTGTTTCTTTCAAAGTTGTTTCTTTCAAAACGCTGTATGCCACTATGCACATTCCTATTCTCTTTTGCTCTTACAACAGCAACAGCCTCCTCATTTTTTTTCTCAAGTTCTTTAACTTCTTTTTTAGATAATTCAATGCTCTTTGCAGTGCGAATAGTTTCTTCCAAAGTAGGATTCCCTAATGTAAGCAACTTTTGTTGAATAGTTTTGTCTAAGCACTTACAAATGTACTGATCCCGAATCAATTGTTCTCTAAAAGTCTCAAATTCGCATTCCGCACTTAACTGCCTAAGTGTTGAAACATATGTTTCGATATCTTCCCCAGGCAATTGATCTCTTTTGAAGAATTTATGCCGAAATACTACAAGGCTTGGCTTAATGTCGAATCGCAATTCCAGCTTCCTCTTGGCTTCTGCATACTCATCAATATCTTCTCCTGCATTGTTCCTAACTAAGGCAGGAAGATTTTTATAAACTTCTCTCCCCTCAAAACCTAAAGAATGTAAAAGCAAACATTTTTTCCTTTCTGCCCGGTACCTAGATGCACCTATTGCCCCCAAATAGGTTTCGAAAGCATCAAACCACTTTTTCCATGTTATAGGCGGATTTCCTGGTGTTTCCAGAAAAGGTGGAGGTGGTGAAACAGACTGCATAGTGGTTTAAATTTATTTTACCAAATAAAATGTTGATCTCTACTTAGAAGTCCATTCCTGACAATTTCTTCCTTTAACTTTTCCGATAGTATTTATAACACTTCCCGTGTTCAATTTCCGTTTTCAACAAAGATTCTCAATGTTTGTAGTCAACATAGATATCTTTTCGACATTTCTCTAACAGTAAATGCTAACACTCCGTTTCCGAAATGCCTTTGCCAACCACTGTTAATTGACCGCGACAAGCAAATCAATGTATCAGCGAGCGTTTTGCCTACCACGTCTTTCGAAGCACTCAAAATGGCCGCCACAATTCTCCCTAAACGTCGGTCCGCGTTGAAGAACACTGCCAACCACGTTCCGCCAATCCCTTTAAAATGGCCGCCAAGTTCCTGTCTCACATCAGTTGTACGCTGCCAACCATTGTAGAATGGCCGCGCCTTCTAAAGAACAGTCACATACGTGCAGCGCTACCAACCACCTTGCTCCAATTACATATGCGCAGTTTATTTTTACAGTCCGCTCTGCTTTACTTCCATAAAAATAACCATCAACGTCCCGATCACACTTATGGTTAATTCGCGATCACTTATCTCGAGTATGACGATCAAGTGACAATCCGGATTTGCTTCTGTCCTTTTACACCCGTCTGCGTCTCCGTTACGAGGTTCCTTGTGGGTCCTTAAGATCTCTTGAGGATCGTCGCCATCATAAATGTAGTAAGTCCTCCAAACTTGTTGTTATAAAGCGTAGTTTATTTATACTCAAGAGATTAACAGCAAACAGTGGGCAGTACAACCGTCTCATCAGGAATAACTGTTAAGCTCTCCACCCCACATTCTACCAAAGAATCAGAACACCATAGACTTAACATTCTAACTACAGATGCCTAAATGGTAAAAAGTAACACAGAATACTACAGACTACCATTGCAAAAGTCAGAGAAATTCCCCACAGTTCCTGGGCAGCTGATATCTAATCACCATATCCCTCTCCGGCTTCCAAGCCACCTATCTATCCTTCCCTTCCTCAGCCCCCCCACCCAGCGCAGCTCCTGTAACCGCTTCATATGCCCAGAGTTTCCTGTGAGGTACTGGGTTTTTAAGAACCGGCACAGAACCGGTAACCCAGCGGTGCCAGGGAATCAACACCCAGAGACCTCGGGTTCTTCCTGATACAGACCACAGAAACTCAGAGTCTTCTAGGTGAAGTCAAAGATGAGTTTATTGGCTGCAACCAAGGTAACAAGTGTCCTAGAAGTACAATACGGGTATGTTCTCAGGAGACTGCACACTTTTACAAAGTCAGGCTTCTCTTCTTATACACAATTTTGGGCTCCAGGCAAAACATTCTTGGTTGTAAAGTAAATCGTTAACATACTTTTAGTTCAAAGAGAAAGCAGAATCATGATGACATGTCCATATTTCACTTCGTGCTGCCTACAACAAATCATTTGGCAAGGCCCAACATTTCATCAGATATCACTGGACCCCTAATAAAAACGGGCACCTCCCCACCATAAAGTAAGTGAAGCAAAGGAGTGGAAAAAGATGTGAGCGAGATATGGCAGGTGTGCGCGCTGAAATGGTTTTATGGTTTGTTGAGCCTAGATGCTATCTTGCTCGGCCACTGGGAGGGGAACTGACCTAACGAGTTCGGCCTGGGGCAATGGTTCCAACTTGTATAGGTCATGGAAAAGTCGATTAAGGAGTATGTGTCCTTGTGGAATTGAATTCGACTGGATTAAGGCCTATGTAGAGGGCAACACATAAATGGAAGACAAGGGTTCAGAATGTAAATGACGATTTCGGGGTGAAATCGTCACTCGAATAGGCTGAAAATACATGTACATGATGTACTCGTCATTCTCGGTCTTTTGATACCAAATTCGTCATGTTTCGACGAAGTTTTAATTCTCGAGTCCAGAACTATTATATGAATCCAGATTTTCAGAACCACAAACCCTCCTTTTGCCCTTACATAGGCAATTAATCTATCCTCATGTTAGTCTGAGTCCAGATCTATATTCCTAAAGTCATTGAGATGTTGCTGTAACATCATTTTAGTACTTAGTTCATCTCTTGACACAGGCTTCCTTACACATGATGTAACACAGAGGCCACTTATTGCAGGAGCACACTGTATGCACAGACAGAACAGGAAAAGAATGGCTAAGACCATCCCAATGACCATCAGAACTTTCCATCCCCAGGCAGATATCAGTTCCCAGAACCATCCCATTAACGACCAATCTCCTTTATCCACATGAATAGATTCGGAAATCTTATGCAGTTTGGAGATGGCCCTGTACACGGTTGGAGCATTATCTGGGATGAAAATGCAACAACTAGACTGGATCAATTTGCATACTCCACCTCGGTCTGCAAGTATAACATCCAAAGCGACCCGGTTCTGAAGGGTCATAAGTCGATCCGACTGGAGTTCAGCAGTCAAGTTACTAAGGGCACCAGCAGTTTCAGTCACGGTGGATTCAACTACCCTTGTTAATTGCCTTATGTTTCTGCTGTTAGCCATGGATCCCCAGAACGGCAGAAAACCCTTTGCAAAGTCCCCAAATTCTTGACCTGCAGTGTCTTCTTTACTCAAAACACCTCTAACTACCCTTGTCCGGTGGTAATCCGCCGCTGCTGTGTAGTTGGGAGGCAACAGGAATGAAACAAAACATGAGCCCGAGAAGTCAGGGGGCAACCATGTATAGGCTCTATCATGGCAGATGAAATAAGTACCCTTAGCGGCTAAAAACGCAGGGGAAGTCTGGGATCCAAAAACATACGTTTCTGTACAGATACTCTTCCCTAGCTGTGCTCTGGGATTCTTGCCAATACCTTGCAGACACAGGTGACCTTGATGGGGTACGATCCAGATAGGGGACGATCATTTGGCTTGCTGTTTCTCACTTAAAGTAGTGCCATATCCGGTCACGTTCCAACCTACATATGCAAGTATCTCATCATCCGGAGTATCTTCATAGGAAGTTACTTCCTTGATCATGTCAACTATACCTTTGACTAAGGCGCTAGTCTTGAGGTTGTCTTTTACAGAACGTAGGGGTTGGATTTCTCGTGCATATATGAACATTGTCCTATATGCCCATACTGAACCATTGTGACTAAATGGCAGGACCAAATAGGGGATACCTTTATCCGTTGTGTGAGGCATTAGACCGCACACCCAACAGTTAGTTGCGTTCATTACAAGTTGGTGTTGGTGTAATAACTGAACAAAGGAGTTATTAATGAACTCTAATCTCCTATTTGATTCGTGGTCAGGCAGAGGGTGGAAAGAATGAGAGGAAATAGTAGGAGGAGGTATGGGTGATGCAGTGGGCGCAAATGTTACATGGAAAGAGAATAAAACATAACTTATCAAAAAGATCATTACCCTGGATAGCATAAAAATACACAATATTATAAAACTTTTCTTTGTCATCGTGTTACACAGTCTCTGCTTAAAGTTCATTTGTTTGGCAGGTCTCTCCACATCAGGAAACTCCATCCTCTCTAAAGTGCTGCCCGCGGTGGGAGGTTGCCTCTGCTAAAGGATGCTTCCGTCAGTCTAGGGCAACTCCCTTGGACTGACCAGAACTACCGACCTAATGTCGTCAGCTGCACCCAAAAGACTTTAATCAACCGCGGCCCTAGCAGCGGAACCCGGATGGCGGTTCGAAAAACAAAAATAAGCAAGTTACCTAGATGGGAGATCTGCACTTTAAAAAAAAATAGTACTTGGGGGAAAAGGATATCTTTATCTGTCCATAGGTCTTGGTCTTAAATCATAAAAAGGAATCACTTTATTAGTCTGTTTTTCTCGGTCTTAGATTGTAGCGTCTTTTCCCTGGTATTGTCTGGTCCTGAAACAGGAGTTCAGGCTCCGAAGAGTTCAATTGTTCTGGTGGTGGCACAGTCTCTTGAAAAATGTTCTCGCTTTCACATTCAGGGTTAGTTTGTTTTACACGGTCATCGCTGACAGGTATGATACGTGGCACAATTGTGAGGTCTGAGTCAGTGACACCCTTCTGGACCCACTGGTCATGTGGCGGAGGTGAAGGGATTCTCTTGCAATGGACCCCGTGGATCCAGTTGGCCTTCCCCTCCACTCTAACAGCTGACCTCGTGGAAAGAAGGACGAGGTGCGGCCCGGTCCACCTGGGCTGGTCGTTCTTTGTCCTTTGAAAGTTTCTCACGAGAATCCAGGATCCAGGGACAATGGAGTGACCTGGAGTCTCAGAGACCGGAGGCAGGGTGTTGTGGACCTGTTGATGTAAAACACGCAATTTAGCCGTCAATTCATATAAGTAATCAAGCAAAATAGGATGTTGCAGCTCGCTGAACTTCGTGGGCCTAGGCACTCCCCATATGTTGGCTGGCCAGCCAAAGACAATTTCGTAAGGGCTGAGTTTCACTCGCGAATGCACAGTCATTCTGGTGGATAGGAGTGCTAAGGGTAGAGCGTCGGGCCATTTAAGACCTGTGCTCGCTTGGATTTTGGCCAATTTAAGTTTTAAAGTGCCATTGTAACATTCTACTAATCCAGCTGATTGGGGGTGATTTGCAGCGTGGAACTTCTGCCTAATGCCTAGCCCTTCACACACTCTTTTCATCACACGACCCACAAATTCACTTCCGTTGTCAGACCAGACCATTCTAGGCATTCCAAACCTGGGGAAGAACTCTTTTACAAGGGCTTTTGCTGTGGACAAGGCAGTATTGTCTTTTAGGGGATAGGCTTCTACCCATCTTGAGAAAGCACAAATAACAACGAGCACGTATTTTACGTTGTTGCACCTCTCCATATGTATGAAATCTAGCTGCAAAACCTCGAACGGATACGTAGGAGGTGCAAAATGACCAGCTGGAGTTGGGGTTCCCCTACCAGGGTTGTGCTTCAGACATACCATGCAATTCTTGACAACATTCTCTGCGCATTTGGGAATCCCTGCATTCTTCCATACTGGGGCCAACAACTCGCAAATCCCTTTCACGCTGATATGAGCCATTCCATGAGCCATTGTAACCACTGCAAGCACATATGCATCGGGTAACAACCATCTCTGATGCTCTGTCAAATCAACCCAACAACCATTTGCATCCATTCTTCCTGTACTTTCTCTCCACGTGCTCAACTCTTTCTCTGTGGCCTCAGCTTGGATGGACTTCACACTCTCTATCGTGTCCTCACATATTCCAACACCGCCAGTCCATCTTTCAGGGCCTGCAACATACATTCGGCTCATCACATTCTTTGCCGTTTCTTTAGCGATCTCATCAGCAAATGCGTTTCCACGACCAACATCATCAGTCACCTTCTTGTGAGCACTACATTTCACAATCGCCATCTGCAGAGGCAAGGTCAGTGACTCAAGGAGCTCATTCACCAACTGACCATGCTGAATCTTAGCTCCATGCGAAGTCAGGAATCCACGTTCTCTCCACAATCGTCCAAAACTGTGTGCCACGCCAAAAGCATACTGACTATCAGTGTAGACGGTCACTCTCATTCCTTTAGACAATACACATGCTCTCGTCAGTGCGACTAATTCTGCGGCTTGAGCTGAACCATGTGGTATGCGTGCAGTTTCAACGACTGTGTGCAAAGTCGTGACAGCATATGCTGCAGTCACGTTCCCATTTGGGAGCTTAAAGCATGAACCATCCACCCATAATGTACCATCACATTCAGCAAGAGGAGTGTCAAATAAATCCACTTTCCCTTTTGTCTCTTCCTCTGTTGTGAGGAAACAATCGTGCTGTTCTAAAGCATCTGATTCCTCTGCAATTGGTAACAACGTAGCTAGATTCAAAGTACTGCACCTTTTTATATGCACATGGCTCGCTAGCAGCGTTAATTCGTAACTAGACAGTCGAGCACTAGTTAAGTGCTGTGTCTTGGTCCTATTTAACAATGTGTCTACTGCATGCGGGACCATCACGATTAGTGTATTATTCATTACTAGACCAGCAGACTGTCGAATAGAAACAGCTGCTGCTGCTGTGGCCCTTAAACAACTTGGCAATGCTTGTGCTACCGGATCCAAAGTTGACGAAAAATAGGCGCATGGCCGCTGTCTACCTCCAAATAACTGAGTCAACACAGACAATGCACAGTCTTCCTTCTCGTGGACATACAATGTGAAAGGCTTACTGTAGTTGGGTGTACCCAACACAGGAGCCGAACATAATGCTGTGCGTAATTCGAGAAAACTTTTCTGACACTCTTCAGACCAAGGAATGGGATTGGGTGTATTTTTACACGTTAATGCCACCAAGGGTTTGGCCAATAATGAAAAATTTGGAATCCACTGTCTACAGTACGATGTAATGCCCAAGAAAGCACGCACTTCTCTCTGTGTTCTTGGCACATTCAATTTCGCTATTGCCTGAATTCTTTCTGGGGTCAGTTTCCTTCCCTCCTTCGATAAGAGGTGACCTAAGTAGGTCACTTCTTGTCGGCAATATTGAAGCTTGGAAAGTGACACCTTGTGATGCAGATCACACAGATGACGCAATAATGTCAATGTGGCCTTTTTACACATTTTCTCAGTATCTGCAGCAATGAGCAAATCGTCCACATACTGTACAAGAGTGGCACCTTTAGGAAAAATAATCGTGTCAAGCTGTGTTTTCAGAGCTTGACTGTATATTGAGGGGCTTTCACAGTAGCCTTGAGGAGCGCGTTTAAAGCGGAAGCTTCGACCTCCTAAACTGAAGGAAAAAATGTCCCTGCTCTCCTCAGCAATTGGGATGCTGAAAAAAGCATTCTTTAGGTCAATCACCGAAAACCACGAAGCAGAAGCTGGAATCATAGTCAATAATGTGGTAATGTCGGGGACAACTGGGAATTGTGGCACAACTATCTTATTTACTTCTCGAAGATCAATCACGAATCTGTACACAGGTGGCTGAGAAGGGTCAGTTCGTTTTAAAACAGGCAGAACAGGACTATTGCAAACATTTCCTCGTGTTTCTTCAATCACATCCTTTTCAATCATTTCGTAAACAATCGCTAGCAAAGCTTTTTCACCCTCATTAGATATTTTGTATTGGGGAATTCGTGGCATTTTGACGTTGGCTTTCAATGTTACAACATATGGTGGAATTTCTAAAAGACCTACATCATTAGGACCAGTAGCCCAAAGAATATCTGGGAGAAATGACAATTCTGCTGGAAGTGCATCTCTCGACAAATACATGGGAGAAACCACTTTCCTACCTAAAGTAAGTTGTACTCCTGAAGGAGAACAGTATAAAGTCGCATACAATCTTTTTAACAAATCCAATCCTAACAAATTTTCACCACAACCTGTTGTCAGAATAAGGGGTGCTTCGAATTCACAAGGACCAACAGAAAGAGATAAAGGGTCAGAAATCGGATTTCTAACTGGGGCGCCGGAAAAACCTACAGAAACGTTCATTTCGCCAGACAAAGGTGCGCCAGGGAGTTTGGAGTGCATAATAGAACTCTTTGTAGCACCAGTATCCAACAGAAAAGGTTCTGACACACCTGATGTAATCACCTCAACGTAAGGTCCACTCTGATCTACTGGAACTGAAACAACTCCCTCTCTTTGTCTATGGCTGTCCTAGCAATCATTATTCTCCCACTGCTCGTTTATTGTGTAATAATCATCAACGTAGTATTGAGCTGTCCTGTCAGATACGTCATTTTGCTGATCAAACCTGTTCATAGAGTTTTGTGGTGGAAGGGGACGTGTGTCCTGAGGGGCGTTTCCACGCCCTCTACCTCTAGGTGCTTGCTGACTGCCACGACCTCTAACACCAGAAACTCCATTTGCACGTTGTGATAGAATAGGGCAATTATACTTGTAATGACCCTCTTGTTTGCAATATAAACACTGGTTGGGGCCCACAGATACACGGGGTTGAGTGTACTCGAATCTTTGCGAGTTTCTCTGATACTGTTGAGGCTGTTGAAAAGTATTTTGGTAGTGGTTCTGACCATTATTATTTTGATTACCACCACCACGTGGCGGATAGGCTTGCTGTAGCAAAACCTTCGTTTTTAGTTCTCTAGTTTTCTTTTCCACTTTATCTTTCTCATCTTTGTCCCTATTCTTGTAATATTGTGCGGTAGCCAATATCTGGGCTGAAGATGAGACTGCCCAAGAACTTTCTGAATCTTTTAATTTTTTACACAATTCTGGAAGCAGATTGTGCACGAATTTATCGAAAAATAATCTCTGACCACCTTCTGTGGTCATATCTTGACCGCTGTGGTCAACAAATGTTTCTTCAAATCTGGTGAAGAAATCGGAAACAGTTTCTTCTTTCTTTTGCTTGCATGCAGACAACTTATCCCAATTTACGCGTATTGCAGGCATTATCGTTTTCATGTAATCTACTATTTTACCAGGGAGTTCTGCTATCAAAGGCTCAGGCTTGGCACCACCAACTTGGCGGGCATCTGCAGCAGTAATATTAGCCCATGTGTCACCTAATTCCTGGTCATGATCTATATGACAAATTTTACCCCATGAAGGCTGTGGAACAACATTTCCAAATAACATATCGATATCGGCTAAATTCATTATACATGACCCAGCCGTTTGTGACAACTCTTTATAGTACCCTGCAGGATTTTTACGCGGATCTGGTAATGTTTGTTTGAGTGCTAAAACTTCAGCTCGCTTCCATGGGACATGTACCCATACACGCTGAAAGTGTGGCAGAATAGGTGGGACAGCAGTCGTGTCACCCTCTCTCCATTGTGGGGGAACTTCTCTCATAGGGTATTGTCGTGCCTTTTTCCTACTGGATGTATTAGATTCAGATGGTGACCCAGAACTGCTTCCCTTACTCCGATATGATAACAACATTTCAACTGCTTTTTCCACATCTGGACCTACAATCATACCCTCTCCAAACCTAAACCGTACACGACACATTTCTTGTGGGATGCATTCCTGATCATTGTCTTCTAAATCCTCGCAAAGGAAAACACACATCTGTTCGAAAACATATCTCTGTGTCGCCGCTTCCCATTGATGGAAGACTTCCATGACAGACTGTACATCATATTTTACGGTGTCCATGACCCATTTCCGTGCTAAACTATTCAGTGAATCTCTCTCTTGATAATCGGGTAGTTGACTTCGCAACTGTCTTCTTCCCATGTTAGGGGTCGTAGTAGGCGACCCGAAAAGAGGTAAAAGAAGATTAGTAACAGTGCTGGCCATTTTCTGCCGAATGGAAGGTGAAACTGAAGGACAAACAGGTGAAAAAATGGGGTGAGATAAGGCAGGGGTAGAGATAGCAGAAGAGGTATCAGGGAAAATAGAGGGGGCACTAGGCAAAATCGTAGAGGGAGCATTAGGAGATGTGAAAAGTACAGTAGGCAAAATCGTAGAAAACGCAGGTGAAACAGAGGTGGTCGGTGGGCCTGAAGGAGGCTGCACCGAAGAAGTAGGAGCCAGCTGAAGAACAGCTGGTGGGTGCTGTGGAGGAGCAGGAGGCGTAGTTTGCGCAACTAAAGGTTGCGGGGGTGCTGTGGCATTCTGCGCATAGGGGGGTGAGGTACTGGGTTTTTAAGAACCGGCACAGAACCGGTAACCCAGCGGTGTCAGGGAATCAACACCCAGAGACCTCGGGTTCTTCCTGAGTCAGACCTACAGAAACTCAGAGTCTTCTAGGTGAAGTCAAAGATTCTTTATTGGCTGCAACCAAGGTAACAGGGTCCTAGAAGTACAATACGGGTATGTTCTCAGGAGACTGCACACTTTCACGAAGTCAGGCCTCTCTCTTTATACATGATATTCGGCCTTGGGCAAACATTCTTCGAATTCGTGGTATTTCATTTATAGTTACTGGTTACAAAAGAAAAGCAGAGTCATGATGACATGTACATATTTCACGTCGTGCTGCCCATAACAAATCATCCGGCAAGGCCCAACATTTCATCAGATGTCGCTGGACCCCCAATAAAAACGATCACCTCCCCATCATAAAGTAAGTGAAGCAAAGGAGTGGAGGAAAGATGTGAGCGAGATATGGCAGGTGTGCGCGCTGTAATGGTTTTATGGCTGGTTGAGCCTAGATGCTATCTTGCTCGGCCACTGGGAGGGAACTGACCTGACGAGTTCGGCCTGGGGCAATGGTTCTAACTTGTACTGAGGTCAGGGAGAAGTCGATTAAGCAGTATGTGTCCTTGTGGAATCACATTCAACTGGATTAAGGCCTATGTAAAGGGCAACATATAAATGGGAGTGGGGTTCAGAATGTAAATGACGATTTCGAGGTGAAATCGTCACTCGAATACGCCGAAAATACATGTACATGATGTACTCGTCATTCTCGGTCTTTTGATACCAAATTCGTCCTATTTCGACAAAGTTTTTATTCTCGAGTCCAGTACTATTATATGAATCCAGATTTTCAGAACCACAAACCCTCCTTTTGCCCTTACATAGGCAATTAATCTATCCTCATGTTAGTCTGAGTCTATATCTATATTCCTAAAGTCATTGAGATGTTGCTGTAACATCATTCTAGTACTGAGTTCATCTCTTGACACAGGCTTCCTCACACATGATGTAGCACAGAGGCCACATATTGCAGGAGCACACTGTATGCATAGACAGAACAGGAAAAGAATGGCTAAGACCATCCCAATGACCATCAGAATTTTCCATCCCCAGGCAGATATCAGTTCCCAGAACCATCCCATTAATGGCCAATCTCCTTTATCCACATGAATAGATTCGGAAATCTTATGCAGTTTGGAGATGGCCCTGTACACTGTTGGAGCATTATCTGGGATGAAAATGCAACAACTAGACTGGATCAATTTGCATACTCCACCTCGGTCCGCAAGTATTACATCCAAAGCGACCCGGTTCTGAAGGGTCATAAGTCGATCCGACTGGAGCTCAGCAGTCAGGTTACTAAGGGCACCAGCAGTTTCAGTCACGGTGGATTCAACTACCCTTGTCAATTGCCTTATGTTCCTGCTGTTAGCCATGGCTCCCCAGAACGGCAGAAAACCCATTGCAAAGTCACCAAATTCTTGACCTGCAGTGTCTTCTTTACTCAAAACACCTCTAACTACCCTTGTCCGATGGTAATCCGCCGCTGCTGTGTAGGTGGGAGGTAACAGGAATGAAACAAAACATGAGCCCGAGAAGTCAGGGGGCAACCATGTATAGGCTCTATCATGGCAGATGAAATAAGTACCCTTAGCAGCTAAAAACGCAGGGGAAGTCTGAGATCCAAAAACATACGTTTCTGTACAGATACTCTTCCCTAGCTGAGCTCTGGGATTCTTGCCAATACCTTGCAGACACAGGTGACCTTGATGAGGTACGATCCAGATAGGGGACGATCTTTTGGCTTGCTGTTTCTCACTTAATGTAGTGCCATATCCGGTCACGTTCCAACCTACATATGCAAGTATCTCATCAGCCGGGGTATCTTTGTAAGAGGTTACTTCCTTGATCATGTCAACTATACCTTTGACTAGGGCGCTAGTCTTGAGGTTGTCTTTTACAGAACGTAGGGGTTGTATTTCTCGTGCATATATGAACATTGTCCTATATGCCCAGACTGAACCATTGTGACTAAATGGCAGGACCAAATAGGGGATACCTTTATCCGTGGTGTGGGGCATGAGACCACACACCCAACAGTTAGTTGTGTTCATTACAAGTTGGTGTTGGTGTAATAACTGAACGAAGGAGTTATTAATGAACTCTAATCTCCTATTTGATTCGTGGTCAGGCAGAGGGTGGAAAGAATGAGAAGAAACAGTAGGAGGAGGTATGGGTGATGTAGTGGGCACAAATGTCACATGAAAAGAGAATAAAACATAGCTTATCAAAAAGACCATTACGCTGGATAGCATAAAAATACACACTATTATAAAACTTTTCTTCGTCATCGTGTTAAAAAGTCTCTGCTTAAAGTTCATTTGTTTGGCAGGCCTCTCCACATCAGGAAACTCCATCCTCTCTAAGGTGCTGCCCGCGGTGGTAGGTTGCCTCTGCTAAAGGATGCTTCCGTCAGTCTAGGGCAACTCCCTTGGACCAACCAGAACTACCGACCTAACGTCGTCAGCTACACCCAAAAGTCTTTAATCAACCGCGACCCTAGCAGCGGAACCCGGATGGCGGTTCGAAAAAACAAAAATAAGCAAGTTACCTAGATGGGAGATCTGCACTTTCAAAAATAGGATTTGGGGAAAAAACACATTTTTTATTAGTCCACAGGTTTTTCTCTTGGATCAAAAAAGAAATCACTTTTACTTTAGTCTGTTTTTCTTGGTCGCAAATTGTAGCGTCTTTTCCCGGGTACTGTCTGGTCCAGAAATAGTAGCTCAGGTTCCACAGAGTTCAATTGTTCTGGTGGTGGCACAGTTTCTTGAAAAATTTTCTCACTTTCACAATCAGGGTTAGCTTCTTTTACACGTTCATCAGTTGTGCGCTATGAGTCAGTGCCTCCTTTCTGGACCCATTGGTCATGTGGCAGAGGGAAGGGTATCTTCTTACAATGGATCCCGTGGACCCAATTGGCCTTCCCCTCCACCCTAACAGCCGACCTTGTAGACAGGAGGACGAGGTGAGGCCCGGTCCATCTGGGCTGGTCGTTTCTTGTTCTTTGAAAGTTGCGGACGAGCACCCATGAACCGGGGTCAATGGAGTGACCCGGAGTCTCAGAGACCGGAGGCAAGGTGTTGTGGACCTGTTGATATAAAACACGCAATTTAGCCGTCAATTCATACAAGTAATCAAGCAAAATAGGGTGTTGCAGCTCGCTAAACTTCGTGGGCCTAGGCACTCCCCATATGTTGGCTGGCCGACCAAAGATTATTTCGTAGGGGCTGAGTTTCACTCGCGAATGCACAGTCATTCTGGTGGATAGGAGTGCTAAGGGTAGAGCGTCAGGCCATTTAAGACCTGTGCTCGCTTGGATTTTGGCCAATTTAAGTTTAAGCGTGCCATTGTAACATTCCACTAATCCAGCTGATTGGGGGTGATTTGCAGCGTGGAACTTCTGTCTAATCCCTAGCCCTTCACACACTCTTTTCATCACACGACCCACAAATTCACTTCCGTTGTCAGACCAGACCATTCTCGGCATTCCGAACCTGGGGAAGAACTCTTTTACAAGGGCTTTTGCTGTGGACAAGGCAGTGTTGTCTTTTAGGGGATAGGCTTCTACCCATCTTGAGAAGGCACAAACAACCACGAGCACGTATTTTAAGTTGTTGCACCTCTCCATATGTATGAAATCTAGCTGCAAAACCTCGAACGGATACGTAGGAGGTGCAAAATTACCAGCTGGAGTTGGGGTTCCCCTACCAGGATTGTGTTTCAGACATACCATGCAATTCTTGACAACGTTCTCTGCATACTTGGGAATCCCTGAATTCTTCCACACTGGGGCCAACAACTCGCAAATCCCTTTCGCGCTGATATGAGCCATCCCATGAGCCATTGTAACCACTGCAGGCACATATGCATCAGATAACAACCATCTCTGATGCTCTGTCAATTCAATCCAACAACCATTCGCATCCATTCTTCCTGTACTCTCTCTCCACGTGCTCAACTCTTTCTCCATGGCCTCAGCTTGGATGGACTTCACGCTCTCTATCGTGTCCTCACATATTCCAACCTCACCAGTCCATTTTTCAGGGCATGCAACATACATTCGGCTCATCACATTCTTTGCAGTTTCCTTAGCGGTTTCATCAGCAAATGCATTTCCACGACCAACATCATCAGTCACCTTCTTGTGTGCACTACATTTCACAATCGCTATTTGCAGGGGCAACGTCAGTGATTCAAGAAGCTCATTCACCAACTGACCATGCTGAATCTTAGCTCCATGCGAAGTCAGGAACCCACGTTCTCTCCACAATCGTCCAAAACTGTGAGCCACTCCAAATGCATACTGACTGTCAGTGTAGACAGTCACTCTCATTCCTCTAGACAATACACATGCTCTCGTAAGTGCAACGAGTTCTGCGGCTTGAGCTGAACCATGTGGTATTCGCGCAGTTTCAACGACTGTGTGCAAAGTTGTGACAGCATATGCTGTAGTCACGTTCCCATTTGGGAGCTTAAAGCATGAACCATCTACCCACAATGTACCATCACATTCAGCAAGAGGAGTGTCGAACAAATCAACTCTCCCTTTCGTCTCTTCCTCTGTTCTAAGAAAACAATCGTGCTGTTCTGAAGCATCTGATTCTTCTGCAATTGGTAACAATGTGGCTAGGTTCAAGGTACTACACCTTTTTATGTGCACATGGCTCGCTAGTAGCGTCAATTCGTAACTGGACAGTCGAGCACTAGTTAAGTGCTGTGTCCTGGTCCTATTTAACAATGTCTCTACTGCATGCGGGACCATCACGATTAGTGTATTATTCATTACTAGACCAGCAGACTGTCGAATAGAGACAGCTGCTGCTGCTGTGGCCCTCAAACAACTTGGCAATGCTCGTGCTACCGGATCCAAAGTTGACGAAAAATAGGCGCATGGCCGCTGTCTATCGCCGAATAACTGAGTCAGCACAGACAATGCACAGCCTTCCTTCTCGTGGACATACAATGTGAAAGGCTTACTGTAGTTGGGGGTACCTAACACAGGAGCCGAACATAATGCTGTGCGTAATTCGAGAAAACTTTTCTGACAATCTTCAGACCAAGGAATGGGATTGGGTGTATTTTTACACGTTAATGCCACCAAGGGTTTGGCCAATAACGAAATATTTGGAATCCACTGTCTACAGTACGATGTAATGCCCAAGAAAGCACGTACTTCTCTCTGTGTTCTTGGCACACTCAATTTTGCTATTGCCTGAATTCTTTCTGGGGTCAGTTTCCTTCCCTCCTTCGATAAGAGGTGACCTAAGTAGGTCACTTCTTGTCGGCAATATTGGAGCTTGGAAAGTGACACCTTGTGATGCAGATCACATAGATGACGCAATAATGACAACGTGGCCGTTTTACAAATTTTCTCAGTATCCGCAGCGATGAGCAAATCGTCCACGTACTGTACAAGAGTGGCACCTTTGGGAAAAACAATTGTGTCAAGCTGGGCTTTCAGAGCTTGACTGTATATTGAGGGGCTTTCACAGTAGCCTTGAGGAGCGCGTTTGAAGCGGAAGCTTCGACCTCCTAAACTAAAGGAAAAAATATCCCTGCTCTCCTCAGCAATTGGGACGCTGAAGAAAGCATTCTTTAGGTCAATCACTGAAAACCATGAAGCAGAAGCTGGAATCATAGTTAGTAATGTGGTAATGTCAGGGACAACTGGGAATTGTGGCACAACTATTTTATTCACCTCTCTAAGGTCAATCACGAATCTGTACACAGGTGGCTGAGAAGGGTCAGTTCGTTTTAAAACAGGCAGAACAGGACTATTGCAAACATTGCCTTGTGTTTCTTCAATCACATCCTTTTCAATCAACTCGTAAACAATCGCTAGCAAAGCTTTTTCACCCTCATTAGATATTCTGTATTGGGGAATTCGTGGCATTTTGACATTCGACTTCAATGTTACAACATATGGTGGAATTTCTAAAAGACCTACATCATTCGGACCAGTAGCCCAAAGAATATCTGGGAGAATCGACAATTCTGCTGGAAGTGCATCTCTCGCCAAATACATGGGAGAAACCACTTTCTTACCTAAAGTAAGTTGTACTCCTGAAGGAGAACAATACAAAGTCGCATACAATCTCTTTAACAAATCCAATCCTAGCAGATTCTCACCACAACCTGTCGTCAGAATAAGGGGTGCTTCAAATTCACAAGGACCAACAGAAAGAGATAAAGGGTCAGAAATCGGATTTCTAACTGGGGCGCCAGAAAAACCTACAGAAACGTTCATTTCGCCAGACAAAGGTGCGCCAGGGAGTTTGGAGTGCATAATAGAACTCTTTGCAGCACCAGTATCCAACAGAAAAGGTTCTGACACACCTGATGTAATCACCTCAACGTAAGGTCCACTCTGATCTACTGGAACTGAAACAACTCACTCTCTTTGTCTATGGCTGTCCTAGCAATCCTCATTCTCCCACTGCTCATTTTCTGTGTAATACTCGTCAACGTAGTATTGAGCTGTCCTGTCAGATACGTTATTTTGCTGATCAAACCTGTTCATAGAGTTTTGTGGTGGAAGGGGACGTGTGTCCTGAGGGGCGTTTCCACGTCCTCTACCTCTAGGTGCTTGCTGACTGCCACGACCTCTTACACCAGAAACTCCATTCGTACGTTGTGGCAGGGCAGGACAGTTATACTTGTAATGACCCTCCTGTTTGCAATATAAACACTGGTTAGGACCTACACGGGGTTGAGTGTAATCGAATCTTTGCAAGTTTCTCTGATATTGTTGAGGCTGCTGAAAAGTATTCTGGTAGTGATTCTGGCCATTATTATGTTGATTACCACCACCACGTGGCGGATAGGCTTGCTGTAGCAAAACCTTCGTTTTGAGTTCTCTAGTTTTCTTTTCAACTTTATCTTTCTCATTTTTGTCTCTATTCTCGTAGTATTGTGCAGTAGCTAATATCTGCGCTGAAGATGAGACTGCCCAAGAACTTTCTGAATCTTTTAATTTCCTACACAATTCTGGAAGCAGATTGTGCACGAATTTATCGACAAACAATCTCTGACCACCTTCCGTGGTCATATCTTGACCGCTATGGTCAATGAATGTTTCTTCAAATCTGGTGAAGAAATCTGAAACAGTTTCTTCTTTCTTTTGCTTGCATGCAGACAACTTATCCCAATTTACGCGTATTGCAGGCATTATCGTCTTCATGTAATCTACTATTCTACCAGGTAGTTCTGCTATCAAAGGTTCAGGCTTGGCACCACCAACTTGGCGGGCATCTGCAGCAGTAATATTACCCCACGTGTCACCTAATTCCTGGTCATGATCTACATGACGAATTTTACCCCATAAAGGCTGTGGAACAACATTCCCAAATAACATGTCGATATCGGCTAAATTCATTATACATGACCCAGCAGTTTGTGACAATTCTTTATAGTACCCTGCAGGATTTTTACGCGGATCTGGTAATGTTTGTTTGAGTGCTAAAACTTCAGCTCGCTTCCATGGGACATGTACCCATACACGCTGAAAGTGTGGCAGGACAGGTGGGACAGCAGTCGCGTCACCCTCTCTCCACTGTGGGGGAACTTCTCTCATAGGGTATTGTCGTGCCTTTTTCCTACTGGATGCATTAGATTCAGATGGTGACCCAGAACTGTTTCCCTTACTCCGATATGATAATAGCATTTCAACTGCCTTTTCCACATCTGGACCTACAATCATACCCTCTCCAAACTTAAATCGTACACGACACATTTCTTGTGGGATGCATTCTTGATCATTGTCTTCCAAATCCTCGCCAAGAAAGATACACATCTGTTCGAATACATATCTCTGTGTCGCTGCTTCCCATTGATGGAAGACTTCCATGACAGACTGTACGTCATATCTTGCAGTGTCCATGATCCATTTCCGAGCTAAACTATTCAGTGAATCTCTCTCTTGATAATCAGGCAGTTGACTTCGCAACTGTCTTCTTCCTATGTTAGGGGTCGTAGTAGGCGACCCGAAAAGCGGTAAAAGAAAGTTAGTAACAGTGCTGGCCATTTTCTGCCGAATAGAAGGTGAAACGGAAGGAACAATAGGTGGAAGAACGGGGTGTGATAAGGTAGGGGTAGGGATAGCAGAAGAGGTATCAGGGGAAATAGATGTGGTACTAGGCAAAATTGTAGAGGGAGCATTAGGAGACGAAAAAAGTACAGTAGGCAAAATCGTAGAAAACACAGGTGAAACAGAAGTGGTCGGTGGGCCTGGAGGAGGCTGCACCGAATAAGTAGGAGCCAGCTGAAGAACAGCTGGTGGGTGCTGTGGAAGAGCAGGAGGCGCAGCTTGTGCAACTAAAGGTTGCGGGGGTGCTGTGGCATTCTGCGCATAGGGGGGTGGTGAAGTTAATAATTGCGACATTAATGGGTCTTTTTCACGCTCTTTTGCTGCCTCTTGCTGAAGAGACGGCAAAACTGGATAACACTTATCTATTGCCATTTTACGTTGCCTGTGCAACTGCTCATTTATCTGCTCCTCCTCATTATCTTTAAACTGCACGGCAGCTTGCATTACCGAAAGTCCCCCTTCTCTCTTATTTTTCTTAGCTAATTTAATTTCTTTTTGTTTGGCTTCTTTACGCCATAAGCGAAAAGAGTCAAACATCGCCGGCCGGGCTTTCTTTTTAAAGAGTTTCACTTCAAGGTTGTCTAAGATTTCAGAATCAAAGCTACCATATTGGGGCCATTTTAAAACACCATCTCTCCTAGTGTATTTAATCCATACTTCGTTGTAAACGATGGGGCCTACCCCATGTTTAACATATAGCTCGTAAGTCGGAGTTCCAACTGGAGGAACCGGACATGAGTCCTCCAATCGGGAGTCCCTATTATTACCAAGACAAAACAAATTCCCAAGTCTAAGACTAGGCATCCTCGCTCTCTAGTCTAGTTCCAAAACTTCAAAGGATTATCGATTACGATATTTCTCGTGAATACACGAGTCCTTCGGTTATGGTGCTTGCAAGTACCAATATAAAACCTTTTGTATCCCAAAGATACCACAAAGTAAGTCCAACTAAGGACTGGGAGACGCTCCACTTATACTTAACTGAAAAATATCGATGGCGTCACCAGAAGACTCGTCTCAGTGTTTCGCTCTACCAAAAACTTCAAGGGTCCAACATCAGGGCGATAGCCAGGGCAGCAGTCCTTGTAGCCGTCGGGAAGCGGAGAACCTCGCAGCAAAGACCTTCGGACCACGTCGACATGCAGGTGGTTGGCCCTCCTCCGGAATTTTCACACGAAGCTCCTCACGATCTTCAGGCTGACTGGTACCACTGGAATCGCCCCACTGGGGCGCCAACTGAGGTACTGGGTTTTTAAGAATTGGCACAGAACCGGTAACCCAGCGGTGTCAGGGAATCAACACCCAGAGACCTAGGGTTCTTCCTGAGTCACACCTACAGAAACTCAGAGTCTTCTAGGTGAAGTCAAAGATTCTTTATTGGCTGCAACCAAGGTAACAGGGTCCTAGAAGTACAATACGGGTATGTTCTCAGGAGACTGCACACTTTCACGAAGTCAGGCCTCTCTCTTTATACATGATATTCGGCCTTGGGCAAACATTCTTCGAATTCGTGGTATTTCATTTATAGTTACTGGTTACAAAAGAAAAGCAGAGTCATGATGACATGTACATATTTCACGTCGTGCTGCCCATAACAAATCATCCAGCAAGGCCCAACATTTCATCAGATATCGCTGGACCCCCAATAAAAACGGTCACCTCCCCATCATAAAGTAAGTGAAGCAAAGGAGTGGAGGAAAGATATGAGCGAGATATGGCAGGTGTGCGCGCTGTAATGGTTTTATGGCTGGTTGAGCCTAGATGCCATCTTGCTCGGCCACTGGGAGGGAACTGACCTGACGAGTTCGGCCTGGGGCAATGGTTCTAACTTGTACTGAGGTCAGGGAGAAGTCGATTAAGGAGTATGTGTCCTTGTGGAATCACATTCAACTGGATTAAGGCCTATGTAAAGGGCAACATATAAATGGGAGTGGGGTTCAGAATGTAAATGACGATTTCGAGAAGAAATCGTCACTCGAATACGCAGAAAATACATGTACATGATGTACTCGTCATTCTCGGTCTTTTGATACCAAATTCGTCCTATTTCGACGAATTCTTTATTCTCGAGTCCAGTACTATTATATGAATCCAGATTTTCAGAACCACAGGGGTGGTGAATTTAGTAAATGCGACATTAATGGGTCTTTTTCACGCTCTTTCGCTGCCTCTTGCTGAAGAGACGGTAAAACTGGATAACACTTATCTATTGCCATTTTACGTTGCCTGTGCAACTGCTCATTCATCTGCTCTTCTTCATTATCTTTAAACTGCACAGCAGCTTGCATTACTGAAAGTCCCCCTTCTCTCTTATTTTTCTTAGCTAATTTAATTTCTTTTGGTTTGGCTTCTTTACGCCATAAGCGGAAAGAGTCAAACATCGCCGGCCGGGCTTTCTTTTTAAAGAGTTTTACTTCAAGGTTGTCTAAGATTTCAGAATCAAAGCTACCATATTGGGGCCATTTTAGAACACAATCTTTCCTCGTGTATTTAATCCATACTTCGTTGTAGGTGATGGGGCCTACCCCATGTTTTACATATAGCTCGTAAGTCGGAGTTCCAACTGGAGGAACCGGACATGAGTCCTCCAATCGGGAGTCCCTATTATTACCACCAAGACAAAACAAATTCCCAAGTCTAAGACTAGGCATCTTCGCTCTCTAGTCTAGTTCCAAACTTCAACGGATTATCGATTACGATATTTCTCGTGAATACACGAGTCCTTCGGTTTTGGTGCTTGCAAGTACCAATACAAAACTTTGTATCCCAAAGATACCCAAAACTAAGTCCAACTAAGGACTGGGAGACGCTCCACTTATACTTAACTGAAATATCGATGACGTCACCAGAAGACTCGTCTCAGTGTTTCGCTCTACCAAACTTCAAGGGTCCAAATCAGGGCGATAGCCAGGGCAGCAGTCCTTGTAGCCGTCGGGAAGCGGGGAACCTCGCAGCAAAGTCCTTCGGACCACGTCGACATGCAGGGGTCGATGAGGTGGTTGGCCGTCCTCCGGAATTTCCACACGAAGCTCCTCACGATCTTCAGGCTGACTGGTACCACTGGAATCGCCCCAAACGTTGGGCGCCAACTGAGGTACTGGGTTTTTAAGAACCGGCACAGAACCGGTAACCCAGCGGTGCCAGGGAATCAACACCCAGAGACCTCGGGTTCTTCCTGATCCAGACAACAGAAACTCAGAGTCTTCTAGGTGAAGTCAAAGATTAGTTTATTGGCTGCAACCAAGGTAACAAGTGTCCTAGAAGTACAATACGGGTATGTTCTCAGGAGACTGCACACTTTTACAAAGTCAGGCTTCTCTTCTTATACACAATTTTGGGCTCCAGGCAAAACATTCTTGGTTGTAAAGTAAATCGTTAACATACTTTTAGTTCAAAGAGAAAGCAGAGTCATGATGACATGTCCATATTTCACTTCGTGCTGCCTACAACAAATCATTTGGCAAGGCCCAACATTTCATCAGATATCACTGGACCCCTAATAAAAACGGGCACCTCCCCACCATAAAGTAAGTGAAGCAAAGGAGTGGAAAAAGATGTGAGCGAGATATGGCAGGTGTGCGCGCTGAAATGGTTTTATGGTTTGTTGAGCCTAGATGCTATCTTGCTCGGCCACTGGGAGGGGAACTGACCTAACGAGTTCGGCCTGGGGCAATGGTTCCAACTTGTATAGGTCATGGAAAAGTCGATTAAGGAGTATGTGTCCTTGTGGAATTGAATTTGACTGGATTAAGGCCTATGTAGAGGGCAACACATAAATGGAAGACAAGGGTTCAGAATGTAAATGACGATTTCGGGGTGAAATCGTCACTCGAATGGGCTGAAAATACATGTACATGATGTACTCGTCATTCTCGGTCTTTTGATACCAAATTCGTCATGTTTCGACGAAGTTTTAATTCTCGAGTCCAGAACTATTGTATGAATCCAGATTTTCAGAACCACACCTGTGCCCATCTTCCAAGTGAGTACCTGTAAAATTCCCCAAAAGCAAACCTTTCTGGACCACCGATCCCAGAACTAGTCTGATGAGGCAGTTTGTTGAAGTCATAGATGGCAAGCCAGTCCATCATCGCTGCCTTAGCTATGATACTGCGACTTTTGTGCAGCGATCAGTGTCTTAGCTGGTCGCATTCAGTGCAGGGATCACCCCTTGTCGTGTTGGTTATCTATGCAGTTGATGAAGTCATCAGGCCACCCCTCTGGTGGTTGCATGTCCATGCTGCACAGTGATTCTTTGGCGCCAGTGCCCACCAATCCTCGTAGCTTCCAGTCCGCCAGGCCCATATATCAAAGCGCCATGAGCACCTAGTAAACTAAGAATCAGGGGTCCGATGCCCAGTCTTTCAAAGCCTCCTGTGTTGTTTAGGGGGTCGCTTGGAGAGCCAGGGAGAGCTATCCCCACCCCCTGGCCCACCTCTTGGCATCCCGAGGCCGCCTGCCACCCGGCCGTCTTCCGGCATCTCTAGGCCCAGGAGTGTCATAGCTTCTTCTGGGGCCCGATGTAGGTAAATCCCATTTACCGATTTTGAAATACCGAATCCTACCGATTCGGTATTCAAAAATCGGTAAATGGGATGTAGGTCCCAACATCTGGATTAGTTACCGAATCCTTAACAATTCTTTAATTACCGATTCGGTAAATACCGAATCGGTAATGCCCATTCATTCCTATGGGCTTTGAAGCCCATAGGAATGATTAGGCATTACCGATTCTGTATTTACCGAATCGGTAATTAAAGAATTCACAAGGGTGCAGGGGGTGTCACTTTGACACCCTCTAGCACCCCCAAAACGGGCATGTGTGCAATGTGGCACACAGACATGCCCTAAGGGCACGTCTGTCTGTCACATGGCACATGTGTACATGCACAGATGTGCATGTACACAGGAATCGTTTTTTTACCATGGATTTGTATTCCATGGTAAAATACCGATTCTGTAGGCCATGTGCTGATGGAACATTGGCTACCTACATTGCATTTTCGGTAGTTCTACCGAATCGTCATCATTACCGAATCGGTAAATATTACCGATTGGGTAACTTTACCGATTCGGAAATGATAACGATTCGGTAAAATTACCGAAAATGTGCCCCTACATCTCGATAGCCCTTTACCGATCGGAAACGGCCGAAAATCGGTATTTTCGGCCGATTCCGATCGGTAAAGGGCTACCTACATCGGGCCCCTAGTTCTGTAAGGTGATGTGCTCTGTTACAAAATTCGAAGGTCAACGCGAAGGGATATGTCCATCTATATTGGATATTTTTCTGATGAAGTTTGTCAGTGACCGGCCTGAACTGTTGGCGGCGAGCCAGTGTCGCTGGTGCAATGTCCTGAAACAGGGTACAGGAGGCTCCCTGGAAAACCACCTTGAATGCTTTATTGGGTGTAGGGAACAATTGATATACAAATTACTATCTGTTAATGTACCTTCTGCTTGTATGTAACAATGGATTCTTCAACATGACCTATGAATGTACATGCTTTTATGATACATTTTTATCGAATAAAGTAAATACTACTACTACCTTGTATGCTTTGGAGCTTGGAGGAGCTCTCTTTCATTTTAAAGGAGTGTAGTTTGGCCAAGATGTATTTTGACTGATCTTGAGCCCAGCTTTTCGCTGAATAGACCCAGGACAAAGGCTTCTTGGTCCGGGCCCTCTGCGCCCTTTTCTAGATTTCTGATTCGAATTTTGTCCCTTCGAGACTCGTTTGCAATGTCTTCAGTTTTGAGCAGATCCACTTGAAGTTGCATCTTGAGAGCTTGCATAGAGGTCTTATCTGGTCTGCGCTTTGCTTTAGTTCTAGAGTTTTTGTCTCCAGGTCTACTATTCTGCTCCCCACTGAGTCTTTGTCTTGCCAAAGCACTACTAGCTTTTCATTTAGATCAGCCTTTAAAGTCTCCAAGGTTGTGGATATGTTGGTTTTGCGCTCCTCCCGTAGTTCTGTTTTGAATTTGCACAAAGAGGTTAGGAGATCCTCTTTTGTGAATGCCATTGTGTATTCTCCTCTCAATGTCTGGCGGCCACTACCAACTTTTGTAGGGCCAAAGTAGTTGGAAACTCTTTTGTGTTGTTACAAACAAAACCTTATCCTGAGCAAATGTCCATTCCAAAGTAAATCCTGCAGTCCATAGTTATGGTAATTTCTTTGTTTTATTCCAAACGCCAGAATTCCAAATAGGTAATATCACAGCCAGTCTGAACAGAATGCAGTCAATACGTTTTTCGTCTTGTGGATAATTCCCACCGTCTTCATCAGGGCCAATAAGTCTGTGAGGGAGACCCCGGGGCAGGCCCTGCCCATGAGCAAAGCGCCCCGCTGAATACCATGTGGGACCCTTACCTCCTACAGCACGAGGATGTCTTCGGAGTCACGCCGCTAACAGGAGCGTCTCCCCTCCTCCCGCAGAACACAGGAAGTAAACTGGAAGCCGTCATAGGTCACAAAGGCGGGGCAGGAAGAGAGGTCCTCCAATCAGGAGCTCCAACAGAAGGTCACGGCGGGCAGAAAAAGCGCGGACAGCAGACGGAAGGCGTACCAGCTCAGGAGAATCCAGGACCCGACAGCCGAGAGAGCGAAACAGAGTCCAGGAGCAACACCGACGCCGGAGAAGAAGAGACCGAAGGAGAAGCCGCAGAATCGTGGAGCGAGGAGTGGTGGGTCCCGGAGGACGTGTGAGCCGCCACAACTCAGGAGAGTTGTGGCTCCCAGCAGTACGTGAACGGGGCCAGGGGACCATGGGCTGAGGGGAGGGTAGTATAACTGAGGGAAGGGGTGGGACATGGGTGTAGAGTAAATCACAGCCACCCTAAGCGCGGATAGGAACAAGCGCCACCAGCTCAGTTTATTGTGCACCCGAGTCTTAACCTGTTTCCCTACCCTACCGCACATTGACTTCCTCACCCTGAGACACCTATAAATCTCCACCCACAAACTTGTGCTACTTATAAGTTCACGTGGGAAACTTGGTGACGGTATCCTGCACAGACCAAGAGCCACATAGTGACTGCTTTTTTTCTTTCCTTTGTTTCCTTTGGAGAACACACCGGGACCCCCCCCCACAATCCTGTAGAAACCCGTAATAGGTTTCTGAAGACCCTACAATCCTGTAGAAAGCTGTAATAGGCTTCTGAAAACCTTACAATCCTGTAGAAAGCAGTAATAGGTGTCTGAAGACTCTACAATCCTGTAGAAACCCGTAATAGGTTTCTGAAGACCCTACAACCCGGAAGAAACCCGTAATAGGTTTCTGAAGAGCCCGCAGTCCTGTAGAAACCCGTAATAGGTTTCTTGAAAACCACAGAGTTGTTGAACCCTCTAAGTCCGGAGAAACCACCCTCATCTTAGTCTCTTCTCTTCTTTCTTTTACTCTAAAAACTGGATATAACACTACCTGTGTTCTTCTAAGTTTACAATCACTTTAATAAAAACTCCCAATATTGAACACATGCGGCCTCTTTGCTTCTGCTTCCGACCGCCCTCCGACATTTGGTGTCAGAAGTGGGATCAGAGGAAATGGAGGCCGTAGTCAAAAATATGGCGGACGGTCAAGAACGCCTTGAGGAAAATTATGGCCCAGTTCCTAGAGACTGCCGAGAGTGAAAGGGAAGCCTTGCATAAGACCATCACAAGTCAAGGACAAACCCAGGAAGAGGCCATGGGCAAGCTGGCTGAGACACTGGGGCAGCCCAGAGGGTATACTGCTCCTCCGTCAGTAGTTGTACAAAAATATGTACAAGGGGAAGATACCGACTTTTTCCTCTCCAATTTTGAACGAATGACCAGGGCCGCTTAATGGCCAGAAGACCGGTGGGGACAGTATCTGGGACCCCTTTTGAGTGGAGACCTACAGGCTGCCTATCAGTCTGCAAATCCACTAGGACTCACTCCCTATCCTGACATTAAACGTTGTATCCTAGAAAAGATGGGCATAGATGAAGAGACCTATAGGATGCGACTTCGTCAAATTAAAGAAGGCCCCCAAGAGAATCCCGAGCCCTTTATTACCGTATTAAAGATGCCGCTGATCGCTGGTTAACACCTTTGACTACTACCAAAGAGGCCGTTGTACAGAAAATATATTTAGAACCGTTTCTTACCTCCTTAAATCCTCCTATACAGAGGTAGGTCAGACAACATAGTGACTTGTCCCTGGACAAGGCAGTTGAAGTAGCGGCCGCATATTTCAGAAGCCAGGAGTTACAGAAAGGAAAGGAAGAAGCTTCCTGGAAACAATCCAGTCATCCATCAATAAGATCAGCTCGACCAGTCCTCCACCCTAAGAAAGCAGAAACTATAACCATGATACCCAACCCCTTGTCAGTTATACCCCGACTGGCCATTCCTTTGGGTCCTCAATTCTATCACTGTGGAGCATTTGGACACATAGCATGGTTGTGCCCCCAAAAAGAAGAACCCATGGAGGTTGGATATACCCGGGTTCTATATTGTGGTCCTAATGAGGAACACCGCCCTTTCCATCGTCAAATCGCTATTAATGGATGTAGGAGGATGGATATCTAACTATGGTTACCCCCAACTTTTTGCCTGGTGTTTAGCTGGTTTTCGACTTAGTTGGCCTGGGATCCTGCTATTCAGGGCCCCAGGCTATCTGCTCTCACTGTAAAATGGACTCCATGTACTTTACGTACATCTCCAATTGGATGTTGGGTCACCGTGTGAGCCCCTGTATAGTGTACCATAGGTACCCAGGGCATAGGTGCATCCAAGCCCTACCAGGGGCTGCTGCAAAAACAACAAGTGATGGACTGAATGTGGATCAATGTCACACACTCCCCCAGTCAAAAGATCTGGGCCCAAATCCATCGTTTTTTTGCACTCCACACCACCCTGGGTTAGACAATGGCGATATGCAAATCAGCTCTGACCCTGTTGCCCCATGGGAACAGTCCAGTCCGAACTACAAAAGCCATGTCCTTCCCAGAACGGAATCAAGCATCCGAGGACCGGACCGGTTTCGAGGTAACACCTCTCTTCAGCCCGGCTAGCTTGACTCCAAGTGGTGTGGAGTGCCTGGGACCCACGTCTGGGCATCCCCAGCGCACTTAGGGCGGCAATTGCAAAAACAACAAGTGATGGACTGAATGTGGATCAATGTCACACACTCCCCCAGTCAAAAGATCTGGGCCCAAATCCATCGTTTTTTTGCACTCCACACCACCCTGGGTTAGACAATGGCGATATGCAAATCAGCTCTGACCCTGTTGCCCCATGGGAACAGTCCAGTCCGAACTACAAAAGCCATGTCCTTCCCAGAACGGAATCAAGCATCCGAGGACCGGACCGGTTTCGAGGTAACACCTCTCTTCAGCCCGGCTAGCTTGACTCCAAGTGGTGTGGAGTGCCTGGGACCCACGTCTGGGCATCCCCAGCGCACTTAGGGCGGCAATTGCAAAAACAACAAGTGATGGACTGAATGTGGATCAATGTCACACACTCCCCCAGTCAAAAGATCTGGGCCCAAATCCATCGTTTTTTTGCACTCCACACCACCCTGGGTTAGACAATGGCGATATGCAAATCAGCTCTGACCCTGTTGCCCCATGGGAACAGTCCAGTCCGAACTACAAAAGCCATGTCCTTCCCAGAACGGAATCAAGCATCCGAGGACCGGACCGGTTTCGAGGTAACACCTCTCTTCAGCCCGGCTAGCTTGACTCCAAGTGGTGTGGAGTGCCTGGGACCCACGTCTGGGCATCCCCAGCGCACTTAGGGCGGCAATTGCAAAAACAACAAGTGATGGACTGAATGTGGATTAATGTCACACACTCCCCCAGTGAAAAGATCTGGGCCCAAATCCATCGTTTTTTTGCACTCCACACCACCCTGGGTTAGACAATGGCGATATGCAAATCAGCTCTGACCCTGTTGCCCCATGGGAACAGTCCAGTCCGAACTACAAAAGCCATGTCCTTCCCAGAACGGAATCAAGCATCCGAGGACCGGACCGGTTTCGAGGTAACACCTCTATTCAGCCCGGCTAGCTTGACTCCAAGTGGTGTGGAGTGCCTGGGACCCACGTCTGGGCATCCCCAGCGCACTTAGGGCGGCAATTGCAAAAACAACAAGTGATGGACTGAATGTGGATCAATGTCACACACTCCCCCAGTCAAAAGATCTGGGCCCAAATCCATCGTTTTTTTGCACTCCACACCACCCTGGGTTAGACAATGGCGATATGCAAATCAGCTCTGACCCTGTTGCCCCATGGAAACAGTCCAGTCCGAACTACAAAAGCCATGTCCTTCCCAGAACGGAATCAAGCATCCGAGGACCGGACCGGTTTCGAGGTAACACCTCTCTTCAGCCCGGCTAGCTTGACTCCAAGTGGTGTGGAGTGCCTGGGACCCACGTCTGGGCATCCCCAGCGCACTTAGGGCGGCAATTGCAAAAACAACAAGTGATGGACTGAATGTGGATCAATGTCACACACTCCCCCAGTCAAAAGATCTGGGCCCAAATCCATCGTTTTTTTGCACTCCACACCACCCTGGGTTAGACAATGGCGATATGCAAATCAGCTCTGACCCTGTTGCCCCATGGGAACAGTCCAGTCCGAACTACAAAAGCCATGTCCTTCCCAGAACGGAATCAAGCATCCGAGGACCGGACCGGTTTCGAGGTAACACCTCTCTTCAGCCCGGCTAGCTTGACTCCAAGTGGTGTGGAGTGCCTGGGACCCACGTCTGGGCATCCCCAGCGCACTTAGGGCGGCAATTGCAAAAACAACAAGTGATGGACTGAATGTGGATCAATGTCACACACTCCCCCAGTCAAAAGATCTGGGCCCAAATCCATCGTTTTTTTGCACTCCACACCACCCTGGGTTAGACAATGGCGATATGCAAATCAGCTCTGACCCTGTTGCCCCATGGGAACAGTCCAGTCCGAACTACAAAAGCCATGTCCTTCCCAGAACGGAATCAAGCATCCGAGGACCGGACCGGTTTCGAGGTAACACCTCTCTTCAGCCCGGCTAGCTTGACTCCAAGTGGTGTGGAGTGCCTGGGACCCACGTCTGGGCATCCCCAGCGCACTTAGGGCGGCAATTGCAAAAACAAAAAGTGATGGACTGAATGTGGATCAATGTCACACACTCCCCCAGTCAAAAGATCTGGGCCCAAATCCATCGTTTTTTTGCACTCCACACCACCCTGGGTTAGACAATGGCGATATGCAAATCAGCTCTGACCCTGTTGCCCCATGGGAACAGTCCAGTCCGAACTACAAAAGCCATGTCCTTCCCAGAACGGAATCAAGCATCCGAGGACCGGACCGGTTTCGAGGTAACACCTCTCTTCAGCCCGGCTAGCTTGACTCCAAGTGGTGTGGAGTGCCTGGGACCCACGTCTGGGCATCCCCAGCGCACTTAGGGCGGCAATTGCAAAAACAACAAGTGATGGACTGGTACTTTTGTGCTCGACACGTCTGTCCGGTCACTTGCCCGTTAACTAGTGGCCTCTGTGACAACAAACCTTTGAATTTGCATTGCTGGCCTGGTTGCTCCAGGCTTGCTCCTGCTTCCCTGAAAAGGAGAAACCCCCCAGACCTTGCCGGTCTGCCTCAAAGCGAATATTCGATTCCTGCGTGGATTACATTTGCCAAGGCCTGTTGACTCCAATCCGGAAGCCAACGCCGCCGACAGCGAGATCCTATGTGGGACAATCCGCATCCTGCTCCTGGTTTACGTCGACGCCTCCTGGTCCACGTGGCTGCAGAGACAAGCTTCATGACATCACCTGATTGCTTTGCGACATCGCCTGGTTCCTTCCTGGTCACTGGCTAGTTACCCAGACTCTGTCCCCTCTGCTTTCAGGTACTCTTCATCCTCGATCCGCCCTTGGATCCAACTGGACACTTCTCTCCTGGTCGCCTGCAGCATCTTTTTACAGGTCTCCATAGGATTCAGCGACGAAACCCGACACAACTTGACACCTATGCACTCGGCTCCTGTGGGTGAGGTAACGCGAGTACTCCGGTGCTCCTGTGGGTATTGACTATCCAAGTGTCCTTGTTTTCAGTAGCTTTCTCCTAGTTCATCCGGAAGTGTCCTAAATCAACTAGTTTCTAACTCTTACGTTCCCATTGTATCCCTATGGTAACTCGCGTGTGTGTTTAGACACTGCACACGCATCCCGTGGGCCTCCTGCTTCCTAACTCTCATTAGCTCAGTGTAGCCCCAGCGATTCCCTAGGCCCTAGGCCTACTCACTGTTCGTGACATGGTTCTTATACCACTATTTTAATATATGGTTTGCAACACCCCTAGGGCACGACTGTATTTTGTGCAACTTATTGTATGCTAATTGAGTAACTTGTTATGTGCTTTGGCCTCTGACCTCATAAAGAGTTCAGAGGGGTTGTGTTAGTAATAAATACATATATATTTTATATATAACCTGTGTGGTATCCTTTCATTTGGTATTCAAGGGGTTACATATGGTAAAACAGCTGGCTTCACATGCTCTCTGACGTTTTAGCCTAAGACTGCTTTGTGCATGCTACCACTAGGATAGCTGGTCTATAAGGTTGACTTTACAAACATCACCATAAGGGTTGTTTGGATTGATACAGGGTGCCCACTAGAATAGTGGACATCACATATCAGGCCAACTTCTCACATTGGTGTGCAGCGGTTGGGATAAGAGCTTGCTTTTGTTTTACCAATTGTAATCTTAAGATATCATTTGAAAGATCACATTAGGTACCTATAGGTACATATAACAAGTCTTATAATACTTAAGTTCTATTGAACTTAGTTGTTGTAGAGCAAAGGGCTTAGCACACCCTGACTACAACTCCTAGAGAGGTTTAGTAGGTAACACTTAGTGTAGGTAGGTGCACACACCACACCTCACTAGATCATGTCTCTGAGAGCAGAACCAAGTGGATCTCTCCCAGTGGAGGTAGATCCTTTAAGGATATCTTCCAGATATGATACCCTAACTTTCCAAAAGCTAAGGCACTTGTGCACCTCTAGAAGGTTAAAACAGGGTTCTCACCCTACCCTCAAGCACCTGATAGAGCTCATGGAAGAATATGATGCTCAGAAAGTCTCTAGTTCAGGCCCCTCACGGAATGCAGATGAGGGACTACCCTCAGCAGAAGATGCCACTAACCCTACTATCATAGATGATGAGGAAGAGGTGGAGGCAGAAGATTATGGGGAGGAAGTAGACAGCTAGGTCCAAGTTAGTAGACTTAGCCAGGCTAACCCAAACCTACATGGGTCTGAAGAAGGGCTAGCCCCATACAGGCCTATAAGTAGACTTAACCAGAGGTATAGGAGGGGAAGATCCCACTCTGGGGAATCTCTCCACTCTAATGCTTCAAGAGGCTCTAATGCTCCTGCTCAGAGGGGAATGACCTCTCCTCACAGAAGAGAGCATTAGGCAAGGATGAAGGAAGTCAATCTGAGGATTGAGAGGGAAGAACTTGCCGTCGCCAAGGAGAAACTTGCCCTTGCCAGAGAGCAAAAGTTGAGTGGGTCAGAACCTACTGGTGGCAGCAATATCCCTAAGGATAAAGATAGGTCCTATGAAACTAGAAACCTAAGCAAGATTGTCCCACCCTACAAAGTTGGGGATGACATCCACAAGTGGATTACTGCTTTGGAGAGGGCTTGCAAAGTACAGCAGGTACCCCAAAGTCAGTGGGCAGCAATCGTATGGCTCTCCTTTTCAAAAAAAGGCAGAGATAAGCTCCTCACAGTTATTGATGAGGATGCTAACAACTACACAGTCCTGAGAGTGCTCTGATTGATGAGTTTGGCTTAACCACTGAGCAATATAGGTTGTTGTTCAGGGATACCCAGAAGACACAGACTCAGGACTGGACTGATTTTGTAGATTGTGCTACTAAGGCTCTGGAAGGCTGGTTATTGGGTAGTAAGGTACACGACTATAAAGGATTGTATAATTTGATTATGAGGGAGCCGATCCTTAATAATTGTCAGAACCAGCTTCTACATCAACACCTGGTGGTCTCTGATCTGACCTCTCCCCAAGAATTGGGTAAGAAGGCAGACAAATGGGTCAGAACCAGGGTTAGGCCTCAAGAGAAAGATGGGGATAAATCTAAGGACAAATCTTCTACAGGGCCCCAAAATTCCTCTGAGCGGGGTGGGTCCCAAACTCTTTCCTCTACCATTAAGAAACCTTATTGCCATGTCTGTAAACAGCCTGGCCATTGGAAAACTGACAGCAGTTGCCCAAAAGCCAACAATAAGGAAAATGTTCCTCCAAGTACTACTCCAAAACCTCCTTGTTAGACCTGGCACCTAGTCGTGAGTTTCCCTTCCACTTTTTGCTGATGTGCCTCAGATGTTTTTGCTGGTGTCCGCCGCTCAGGGCACTGCGCCACAGCCAATCCGTGCCGCAATGCAAGTGCTCCCTATGGAAAGTGTAACTGTGATTGATATTCCTGATTGTTCATTGGATTTACTGTCAGTCACCAGTAAAGCGCACCAGGAGTGCCAGGGCTTGTAAATGCCAATACTGCTAGTGGGCCTGCAGCGCTGGTTGCGCCACCCACAGAAGCAGCCTTTTAAAATATGTCTAGGGTCTGCCATTGCAGAACCTGCGTGCAGTCTGGTACTGTCATGCTGGCTGGGCAAGTGCACACACTTGCCAGCCCCAAACCTTCCCTTAACTTCATATTAGTCACCCCTATGGTAGGCCCAAGGGCAGGGTGCATTGTAAGTGTAAGGTAGGACATGCTCTGATGAGTGTGGCATGTCCTAATAGTGAATTACTGCCAAATTTGTTTTTCACTATTGTAAGGCTACCTGTTCCCTTTAGGCCAGATGGGCTGCTGGAATTATTACACTCTATAATCCCAGCAGGCTCAGGGAACATGGTAGAAAATAAAGTTTAGTATGCCTGAACTCAGAATAATAAAATACTTCTTTTAGTAAAGTTTATTTTAATATCCTGTGTTTGCAAATGCTACTTTTAGAAAGTTAGCATTTGCTTGCCCCATCATTTCAGCCCGTCTCTGCTAGTATGTGTATCTGACTGTCTGGGATGTGTGAGTGACAGGGCTGGTGGATGACAGGTGGTGAATGCAAGGATTACACCTTAGTGGGAGGTAGAAGGGCCCCTGGACTCTTAATAGGGCTGTGCTCTGCCACAACAATGCTGGCTCCGCCCCCTGGGGAGCGACTGATGACTCAGCCTGCACCTGGCCCAGGAAGGGCGAAGCGCTGTCATCAAGGTACTCCTGGCTGCCCCTGTCCACACAATGCTGGCTCCACCTCCTGTGGAGCGTCTCATGTGCCTGCCTCTCACACTGAAAGCAGAAGCCAGAAGTACACCCAACAAGTGCTCAGAGACTGAATGAAGTTATGCAAAGGCCCCCCTGGCCTGAAAAGACAAAAGAAATGCTGTATAAAAGTAGGAGCCCTGCTCCTTGTAAATCAGAATCCAGTTTCCCACAAAGAACCTCTGCCCAACTAGAAGGAGAAGAAGACGCTGGAAGGACTGGCCTGCTGCTTGCCTTGCTGAGGAAGGAGATGAAAAGACTTGCTGAAAAGACTTTGCTGATTTGTGCCTGAAACTTTCTCCAAGGGCTTGTCTGAGCTTGCCCCCTGACCTGAGCCACAGGACCATCTGGCTCAACCTGCTTTCTGCCCGTCTGCCGGTATTTTAGAGGATTTCTGCAACCGCCGGAGCCGTGACCCTGGTGCCCCCAGCCCCTCCCTGAGGCCGTGACCAACCGTGTCTCCCCGTCCCTGCCGAGGAAGAGCCCCGCTCCGCCGAGCCGCTCTTCCCCCGCTGAGGGAAACCGCCGAATCACCTCGCTGACGGAGGCTCGCTGTGGTGCCCCCACGCTCCCGCCTGAAAACCTTCACCGGACCCAACAGACCCAGAGAACAGACCCCGTGAAGTCCAGGCGCCTCGAGTGTCAGCCTCGCTCTGCCTAGAGCCGCCGAGCACCCCGCACCCGCCTTTGCTGGAACTCTCCAAAGCCGCCGCTCACCGACGCACAGTGCTCACCATGGGCTAGTGGCCTGCAACGTTCTTCTTTCCCCTTCCGCACTGTGCACGGTGAGTACCTGTGATCGCCGGTCTCCCAGCCGGAGCCGCAAGAGGCGTACCTTCCGACCGGACAGCTCCGTACGTCTCGCAGCTGGGAGCGGTACGAGCCGAACCCGCGCTCACGCCAGATGCGTGAGTCGCGGTAGGGTGCGCCCGTTTTTCACCGGCAAAGCGCTAGAAGCTGCTAGTAAACCCCAAAAGGAATCCAGGGGCTAAGAACTGCTTGTGAAGCAAAAGAGACTTAAAAGAACTGTAAACCAAGAGAACCATTTGCCTATTTACAATCTGGTGGCTAAGAGAAACGTTATTGGTCTTGTGATAAGTCTGATCTGCTTATATATATATTTATTTTTACATAAAGGAACATATTTTTATATATAATACTTGCCTGGTGTCCATTTGTGGGGGGATTGGTACAGTTTACTGTGTGTGTGATTACAAATGCTTAACTCCATAACGCCTGAAGAATAGCCTTGGCTGCTCACGCCACGCACCTAGAGGGTGAGCAAGGGTAATTCTAAGGGGTCATCCTTTGCCCTGACTTGGAGGAGAGGGTCCCTGCTTGTCACAAGTGAATACGTGCGCCAACCAGAGACCCCCAATTCTAACATTGGACGCAGCAGTGAGGATTTGCGAATTTGCATTTGTGATTGACATACAGTGAATTACTGATCACCACATAGTGAGAGCAGACCAATAACGCAGCCACAGATTTCCATTTCTTTTAATTTTGTTGAGACATCTGCCATTACTGAAGCCATGCCTGGCTCACTCCCTGCTGGAAGAACACCCTCTGTCTACTCTGGAGAAGATGAAGTAGATTGGGGAGAAGATGCACTGAAGGACTTGACCAATGAGCAGCTGAGAGGGCTCTGCGGAAAGTTCAGAATTCCCCAAACAGGATGCAAAAACAAAACCCTGCTTGTCAAGGCGCTGAGAGCCTGGAAGGAGTCAAAGGAGCCACAGAATGCGGTGGATATCGTACCACCAGATGGCGTTGTAGATCCTAGCAGAGGCATGTCACCAGAGGAGCTGGTAGACAGGGCAGCAGACAGGGCACATGCAATGGAGATGGCAAAATTAGCTGGGCAACTAGAAATGGAGAAGCAAAAATTGGAAATGGACAAGCAAAGATTGGCCATGGAGGCACAGCAACGCCAGCTGGACCATGACCTAAGATTGAAGGAGTTGGAGCTGAGAGGTTCGGGAACAGCTCCTTCTGGTGGCAGCACAACGCCGGTGCAGGTAGAGTCCAGGGTGTACATACCCAAAGATGTAGTTAAGGAGTTCTTTAGGGGGATGACATAGGACAGTGGTTTAGGGCATATGAGGTAGCCATGTCCTCCCACCGGGTCCCTGACAAGGATTGGGGAGCGGGGTTGTGGGGGAGGTTCCTTAGCGAAGGGCGGGACACCCTCCTAGATTTGCCCCTTGAAGAACAAAGTTCCTACCCCCGCATGAAAGAGGCCTTAATGACCAGGTATGGGCTTACCCCTGAAATGTACAGGCAGAAGTTCAGGGAAAGTGTAAAGCGTCCTGGGAATACGTATGTGGAGTATGTGACTGGTTTTTGCAGAGCACTGGATGGATGGGTAAAGGGTAGTAAGGTAAATGATTTTCAAGGGCTTTTTGATTTAATTGCATGGGAGCACTTGTCTGATCACTGTTTTCCTGAGCTACGCCAGCACCTGATTGATAGCAAGCTGTCCAACCCGAGGAAGCTTGCTGAGGAGGCGGACCGCTGGCTCAGCACCAGGATCCACGAGGGTCCAGTGGGAGACTCCGCCAAGGGTGGGCAGGGTCCCCAGCAGAAGAGTGGGGGGACAGGGGTAAGCAAAGAGGGTTCCAGCGAGGCCCCCAAAGTAATCCCCAAGGGAACCAGCAGCGAGGTTCTCAGCCTCCCCCACCCCCGAAGCAGACTGGGGCCAATTTGTACAATTGTTACAAATGTGGTGACCCGGGGCACATTGCCAGTGACCCCAAGTGTCGCCTGTTTGGTAAACCAGCACCCACTGGTGCTCCACCCCGGCAAGTAACTAGTGTTAATTTGGGGGAAGAAGTAGTAGTCCCCGGGGGTGGCGATCCTGTCCAGATGACCCTAGTCTCGCTAGGAGACAGTGAGATGGTCCCTGAGAACTACCTGCCCTCTAACACTAAGAAATATGGGCAGGTGGTTACCATCAATGGTAAGAAAGCTGAGGCTCTTAGAGATACAGGAGCCAGTGTGACTGCAGTGAGGTAGCACCTGGTGTCTCAAGAGCAGGTTGTACCCCATGCCTACTGTAGGGTTATCAATGCTGATAATTCAGAGAGTCAGTGTCCGATGGCTCAAGTTCCCTTCGAGTGGGGGGGGGTCTCTGGTACTCTGCAGGTCTGTGTGAGGAAAGCCATGCCTGTAGATTGTTTGCTAGGGAATGACTTGGAAGACTCCCCTTGGGAAAAGGTGGAGAAGACGACTCACCTGAGGACGGTGGGTCTGCCTGACTGGGCGTGCGTGACCACCCGGTCAATGGCAGCCAGTAGGGGTGCTCAAGAGATCCTGGGGCCTGAAGGAGAGGACCAGGAACCGGCCTTAGGGAGAAGGCGCAGGGGGCGCGGGAAACCGGCCCCTGAAGTTCCCACGGTCCAGGAGGAAGCAGACCTTGAGGGGGATGCCCTGGAGCCTACAGGGGAACAGATTGCTGAACTGGGGGACCTGCCTGAGCTGACCCATTGGCAGCAAGAAGGAGGCCCCTCCAGGGAGGAATTCTGCAGGGACCAGAAAGAATGCCCTTCTCTCGTGGGTATGCGGCAGCAGGCTGCAGACCAGGCCAATGGTGTTCAGGCCAAGACACATTACGTGTACTGGGAGAATGACCTCCTGTATTCAGAGCCTAAGGCTGCTGAACCTGGGTCAGCCCGTGTGCTGGTGGTTACCCCAGAAGTTCAGAGCCTTCCTACTGGGGCTGGCTCATGATGTGCCGTTAGCAGGACATTTGGGGATGCACAAGACCTATGACAGGCTTGTCACCCACTTTTACTAGCCCCAAATGCACAAGAGCTCAGACGCTCATTGTAGATCCTGTCAGACTTGCCAGGCAAGTGGTAAGAGCGGAGGGAGGCACAAGGCTCCTCTGCAACCCTTCCCAGTGGTCGGTACGCCATTCCAGCGAGTGGGTATTGACATTGTTGGGCCTCTGGACCCCAAGACAGCCATGGGCAACAGGTTCATCCTGGTCTTGGTGGACCATGCCACCCGGTACCCTGAAGCCATCCCTCTGAGGACAGTGACGGCCCCCGTGGTGGGACGAGCACTGATGGGAATTTTCTCACGAGTGGGATTCCCTCTAGAGGTGGTGAGTGACAGGGGGACCAATTTCATATCCAAGTATATGAAATCCCTGTGGCAAGAGTGTGGTTGAGAGATTCAACCGAACCCTGACAGGCATGATCATGGGCCTGGAAGGTCCAATGAGGCGTAAGTGGGACGTCCTCTTGCCATGCCTTCTCTTTGCATACCGTGAGGTACCACAGAAGTCCCTAGGGTTCAGCCCCTTTGAACTGCTGTATGGTCACCCAGTGAGAGGACCTCTGAGTTTGGTAAAGGAAGGCTGGGAGCAATCTCCCACGAAACCTCCCCAGAATGTATACAGTTACATGCTGGCCTTCAGAAACCAGACCAGGCGATTCAGGCAACTTGCTGAGGCAAATCTGGAAGCCAGCCAGGAAGAGATGAAGCGGTGGTACGACCAGAATGCCACTCTGGTGGAGCTTCAACCTGGACAAAAGGTGTGGGTCTTGGGCCCAGTGGAGCCTTGTGCACTTCAGGATAAGTGGACAGGTCCATTTGAGGTTGTGGAGCGCAAGAGTCCTGTAACCTACTTGGTGGACATGCAGTCTCCCAGGAACCCTTTGAGGGTCCTACATGTTAACCGCCTTAAGCCCCACTTGGAGAGGTCCGAAGTGGGCATGTTGTTGGCAACTGATGATGGAATGGAGGAGGAGTCTGAGCCTTTTCCTGACCTCTTGGTAGCCTCTGAGAAAGATGGGTCAGTGGATGGAGTTAACCTCTCACCCACCCTGACGCCTGAGCAACAGGAAGACTGCCGCCAATTGCTGGGGCAGTTTCCAGATCTGTTCTCCCTGGTTCCTGGTGTCACAGATTGGTGCGTCCATGACACAGGAGACAGCTTACCTGTGAGGCATAAGGCCTACAGAGTAACTGACAGGGTCAGGGCATGCATCAAGGAGGAGGTCTCCAAGATGCTTGCTCTTAGGGTGGTTGAGTCCTCCAGCAGTCCTTGGTCCAGCCCCGTGGTCTTGGTCCCAAAGGCTGCTGCGCCGGGAGCCACTCCTGAACTCCGGTTCTGTGTGGACTACAGAGGACTCAATTCAGTCACCAAGACTTACGCGCACCCTATCCCCAGAGCTGATGAGCTCATTGATCGGCTAGGGGCTTCCCAGTTCCACAGCACGTTTGACTTAACGTCTGGGTACTGGCAGATCGCCTTGACCGATGGGGCAAAAGAGAGGTCAGCATTCTCTACACCAGATGGGCATTTCCAGTTCCGGGTTATGCCATTTGGAATGAAGAATGCCCCTGCCACCTTTCAGAGGTTGGTCAACCAGGTGTTGGTCGGGCTGGATGAGTTCAGTGCCGCCTACCTGGATGACGTCGCAGTGTTCAGTGGCACCTGGCCAGAACACCTGCGGCACCTCTGGGAAGTGTTGATGGCGCTGCGCAAAGCAGGCCTCACAATCAAGGCAAGCAAGTGCCGGATTGGGCAGGGATCAGTGGTGTACTTGGGACACCAAGTGGGGAGTGGCAAGGTGGCACCCTTGCAACCCAAAATTGAGACCATCCTGGCTTGGGAGCCCCCCAAGACCCAGACTGCAGTGAGAGCCTTCCTGGGGCTCACTGGGTACTACAGGAGGTTTGTCAAGGGCTATGGCACTATTGTGGCCCCCTTGACAGAGCTGACTTCCAAGAAGCAGCCCAGGAATGTGATTTGGACTTACACCTGTCAGAAGGCTTTTGACACCCTGAAAACTGCCATGTGCAAGGAATTTCTAGTGCAAACAGATGCTTCAGAGCATGGTGTAGGAGCTGTTCTCTCACAGATGACTGAGGAGGGCTGGGACCAACCTGTAGCCTTCATCAGTAGGAGGTTACTTACACGGGAACGTAGGTGGAGTGCAATAGAGCGAGAAGCATTTGCTGTGGTCTGGGCACTGAAGAAGCTAAGACGCTACTTGTTTGGGTCTCACTTCCGGGTTCAGACAGACCACAGGCCCCTCAGATGGTTGATGCAAATGAGGGGTGAGAACCCAAAGCTGTTGAGGTGGTCCATCTCCCTACAGGGTATGGACTTCACGGTGGAACATCGCCCTGGCACAGATCACGCCAATGCTGACGGTCTGTCCAGGTTTTTCTGCCTTAGTGATGAGGAACTCCCTGGGGAAGGGTAGTTTTCCCCACATTTCAGCTGGAGGGGACACGTGTTAGACCTGGCACCTTGGCGTGAGTTTCCCTTCCACTTTTTGCTGATGTGCCTCAGATGTTTTTGCTGGTGTCCGCCGCTCAGGTCACTGCGCCATGGCCAATCCGTGCCGCAGTGCAAGTGCTCCCTATGGAAAGTGTAACTGTGATTGATATTCCTGATTGGTTCATTGGATTTACTGTCAGTCCCCAGTAAAGCGCACAAGGAGTGCCAGGGCTTGTAAATGCCAATACTGCTAGTGGGCCTGCAGCGCTGGTTGCGCCACCCACAGAAGCAGCCTTTTAAAATATGTCTAGGGTTTGCCATTGCAGAACCTGCGTGCAGTCTGGTACTGTCATGCTGGCTGGGCAAGTGCACACACTTGCCAGCCCCAAACCTTCCCTTAACTTCATATTAGTCACCCCTATGGTAGGCCCAAGGGCAGGGTGCATTGTAAGTGTAAGGTAGGACATGCTCTGATGAGTGTGGCATGTCCAAATAGTGAATTACTGCCAAATTTGTTTTTCACTATTGTAAGGCTACCTGTTCCCTTTAGGCCAGATGGGCTGCTGGAATTATTACACTCTATAATCCCAGCAGGCTCAGGGAACATGGTAGAAAATAAAGTTTAGTATGACTGAACTCAGAATAATAAAATACTTCTTTTTAGTAAAGTTTATTTTAATATCCTGTGTTTGCAAATGCTACTTTTAGAAAGATAGCATTTGCTTGCCTAACCATTTCAGCCCGCCTCTGCTAGTATGTGTATCTGACTGTCTGGGATGTGTGAGTGACAGGGCTGGTGGATGACAGGTGGTGAATGCAAGGATTACACCTTAGTGGGAGGTAGAAGTGCCCCTGGACTTTTAATAGGGCTGTGCTCTGCCACCACAATGCTGGCTCCGCCCCTGGGGAGCGACTGATGACTCAGCCTGCATCTGGCCCAGGAGGGGCGAAGCACTGTCATCAAGGTACTCCTGGCTGCCCCTGTCCACACAATGCTGGCTCCACCTCCTGTGGAGTGTCTGATGTGCCTGCCTCTCACACTGAAAGCAGAAGCCAGAAGTACACCCAACAAGTGCTCAGAGACTGAATGAATTTATGCAAAGGCCCCCCTGGCCTGAAAAGACAAAAGAAATGCTGTATAAAAGTAGGAGCCCTGCTCCTTGTAAATCAGAATCCTGTTTCCCACAAAGAACCTCTGCCCAACTAGAAGGAGAGGAAGACGCTGGAAGGACTGGACTGCTGCTTGCCTTGCTGAGGAAGGAGAGGAAAAGACTTGCTGAAAAGACTTTGCTGATTTGTGCCTGAAACGTTCTCCAAGGGCTTGTCTGAGCTTGCCTCCTGACCTGAGCCACAGGACCATCTGGCTCAACCTGCTTTCTGCCCGTCTGCCAGTATTTTAGAGGATTTCTGCAACCGCCGGAGCCGTGACCCTGGTGCCCCAGCCCCTCCCTGAGGCCGTGACCGACCGTGTCTCCCCGTCCCTGCTGAGGAAGAGCCCCGCTTCGCCGAGCCGCTCTTCCCCCACTGAGGGAAACCGCCGAATCACCTCGCTGACGGAGGCTCGCTGTGGTGCTCCCGCCTGAAAACCTTCACCGTACCCAACAGACCCAGAGAACAGACCCCGTGAAGTCCGGGCGCCTCGAGTGTCAGCCTCGCTCTGCCTAGAGCCGCCGAGCACCCCGCACCCGCCTTCGCTGGAACTCTCCAAAGCCGCCGCTCACCGACGCACAGTGCTCACCACGGGCTAGTGGCCCGCAACGTTCTTCTTTCCCCTTCCGCACTGTGCACGGTGAGTACCTGTGATCGCCGGTCTCCCAGCCGGAGCCGCAAGAGGCGTACCTTCCGACCGGACAGCTCCGTACGTCTCGCAGCTGGGAGCGGTACGAGTCGAAACGGCGCTCACGCCAGATGCGTGAGTCGCGGTAGGGTGCGCCCTTTTTTCACCGGCAAAGAGCTAGAAGCGGCTAGTAAACCCCAAAAGGAATCCAGGGGCTAAGAACTGCTTGTGAAGCAAAAGAGACTTAAAAGAACTGTAAACCAAGAGAACCATTTGCCTATTTACAATCTGGTGGCTAAGAGAAACGTTATTGGTCTTGTGATAAGTCTGATCTGCTTATATATATATATTTTTTTTTACATAAAGGAACATATTTTTATATATAATACTTGCCTGGTGTCCATTTGTGTGGGGGATTGGTACAGTTTACTGTGTGTGTGATTACAAATGCTTAACTCCATAACGCCTGAAGAATAGCCTTGGCTGCTCACGCCACGCACCTAGAGGGTGCGCAAGGGTAATTCTAAGGGGTCATCCTTTGCCCTGACTTGGAGGAGAGGGTCCCTGCTTGTCACAAGTGAATACTTGCGCCAACCAGAGACCCCCAATTCTAACACTCCTGTTACTATTAGTAGTAATCCCCCAGGCAGTGGGAGTGCCCCCAAGAATTTGGCTGGGTTTACTTGGGGAACTCAGGTGGACTCTGGCCTAACCAGGTCCCCTACCATAGCTACTCTTGTCTGTGAGAATGGCAAGGGGTTTGCCAGCTACACTGCTTGTTCCAGCACTTTGGACAAGTACAGACAGGAGCCCCTCCTCAATGGTCAGAAAGTTGATGCCTATAGAGACACAGGGGCTAGCATCACTATGGTGACTGAGAGTCTAGTCCCCTCAGGACAACATTTCCCTGGGTACACATACCAGGTGGTCAATATTGATGCAGTGCAGAAAGATCATCCCATGGCAGAAGTAAATCTCAGCTGGGGAGGTGTCACTGGCCCAAAGAGAGTGGCAGTGTCTACAAACTTGCCTGTAGATTGTCTACTGGGAAATGATCTAGAGATCTCAGCCTGGGCTAAGGTAGAACAAGAAACCCATTCCAAAATGGTAGGTCTCCCCGGAAAGGTTAGTGGGGCTGTGATAGCCACAGCTCCAGCCCAAGATTTCCTCCCTGAAAAGGTTGGTAGGGCTGTGATGGTCTCAGCCCAATCTCATGCAGACTCCTTCCCTGAGCAGGTTGACAGGGCTGTGATGGTCACAGCCCACACGCAAACAGAGTTCCCTCCTGAAAAGGGTGGTAGGGCTGTGATGGTCACAGCCCAAACTCAAACAGATTTTTATGTTGTGAAGCCTGAAACTATGGATCACTCCACGCAAACAGAGAGTATTGGGGAGGAAGAAAAGTCTCCCTCCTACCAGACATTAGGTGAGAGTCAGCCTCCTCAGGGAACTGACCCTACCCCTTGTGAAGGAACTGGCCAAGAGGTAGCCGGGCCTAGCCTGGCAGAGCCCCTGATGTCAGTGGACCCTTCCAAGGTGGGGCCCAGTCTGGAGCAGGTAGCCTGCCCCTCTCTACCCTGCCTCCGTCAGCCCAGGGCTGTAGAGGTCAGGGAGGCCAGTGGACCCCAAAGGGCCCCCTGTCCAAAAGAATACCTCCATCAGCAGATATGGGGCACCAAAGCTAGCAGCCCTAGCAAGGTGAAAATTCAAAAAACTCCTGAGGGATCTCCCTTACTCTTAGTTAGGAACCTCCTCCAGATGGACTCTGTTGGGCACAGCCTAACCTGGGACCTAGTGGCCCCAAACCTGACCTGTCCCTTCAGTAAGATAACAAAAGGGACCCAGCCTCCAGCTATAGGCAGCCAGAGGTTGACCCTGAGAGCCCAATGCAACTCAGTCATGGAAAGAAAGGCATACATGGTGGAGAGTGATCGGAGGAAGTTGAGCCCTACATTAGTGGAGCCTCACTTCAGTACTCCATCCCCACACCAGCCTTTTACTTTGCCAGAACACACCACAGGTAGAGATTCCCTATGGTGGAGACTCTTTGATACCCCTAGGGTGAGGGATTGCTTAGTGGACAATGAAACAGGGGATAACCATGCCAGTGCAGGTACCTCCTTATATGGCCACTCAGGTAATATAGGCTTACCTGGTCATGGATAGCCTTATCTCCTTTCGTTTGGGGGGGGTTGTGTAGGAGGATGGATATCTGACTATGGTTACTCCCAACTTTTTGCCTGGTGTTTAGCTGGTTTCCGACTTAGTTGGCAGGGTCCCAGGCTATCTGCTCTCACTGTAAAAGGGACTCCATGAACTTTAGGTACATCTCCAATTGGATGTTGGGTCACCTTGTGAGCCCCTGTATAGTGTACCATAGGTACCCAGGGCATAGGTGCATCCAAGGCCTACCAGGGGCTGCAGCATGAATTATGCCACCCCTGGCTGGCCCTCCAGATTGACACAACTGGCTGATCACTCAGCTGGGGCAAGGTCGTATAATCACCCCTTGCTTAGATATAGTATTCCTATATCTAACCTTATAGCTAGACACATAAGCACCTATAAGTCACTCCTGTGGCAGGCCTTAACAATCCTGAAGGCAGAGTGCTTGGTTGTATGTGAGATGAGGCTCTAGCATGAGCTGAGCCTGTCTGCAGCTTTCGGAACCATGTCCTTATAGCTGTTCTAGGATATAGCCATACAAAATACCCTTAAGTGCATTATAATCCTTGCGGTTGAATGCTAACTTTGGTTTGGCTTTATCAAAACATGTCGTGTAAGGTGTCATACACTTTGGAATACTACCCCCTCGCCAGTTCTGGTGACGGGGGTAGCATTCCACCCTTCTAGAGGGAGAAGACATGTTGTTCCTGTTAATCCCGGTTAAAGTTAACCAGAGCCTCAGCATCACAAAATGGATGCTGCTGCCACAGACACAAGTCTGACCTCCTGCTGCTGGGAGTCCTTCCAGCGAGGGAGGCTTGGACAATAGATTTCCTGCCTTGGGAGGTGCTAGCACCACCCCAGACAGGTCTTAGTGTATTGGGGCAGGGAGGGCTGAATGAAATGAGACACTGCCTGGGGCACACAAGGTGCTCCATGCATAGTCCGGTTCAAACCAGTTGCTGGGGCACTCCAACCCCAGCTATGGCGCGAAACTGGACAAAGGGAAAGGGGTGTAACCACCCCCTTCCCTGGTCCCACCCATAGGAGGGACCTAGCAGGTAATCCTGCCCCTTTGATTAGTATAAAGATAGGAGCTGAGTCTAGAGACTTTAGATTTATCCTGAACTGAAACTTGAAACAAAACTCTGGACCTTCGACATTCTACTGCAACTAGAAGACTGAATAATCTCCCTTGTGGTCAAGAAGTGACCACCCTGTGCAAACAGGCACCATCCAGCGATCTGCGGTTTGCTTTGTCGACGCTCCCACCAGAGCCCGAGCACAGAGCCCAACAGGAACTAGACTTCCAGACTTCTTTAACCCCGATCCACAGCCACAGCAAAGCTGATACCCGTGGAGGCGACGAGAGACATGGGACCAGACATCTTGAAAAACCTACTCATTCCTACTTGTGCAGCTTCTGAGGCACCCTCGAAGTTGTGCGTTGGGGATTGAGAAGCCCGAGCCCCGAGCACCTTTTGCACTGACGGACAGCCCTCCACACTCACCGAGTGCCGCGTGGGGCCTGCTGGTACTATTGTGCTTGACGCATCTGTCCGGTCACTTCCCCGTTGGCTAGTGGCCTCTGTGACGACGAACCTTTAAATTTGCATTGCTGGCCTGGTTTCTCCAGGCTTGCTCCTGCTTCCCTGAAAAGGAGAAGCCCCCCAGACCTTGCTGGTCTGCCTCGAATCGAATATTCGATTCCTCCGTGGGTTGCATTTGCCAAGGCCTGTTGACTCCAATCCGGAAGCCAACACAGCCGACAGCGAGATCCTTTGTGGAACAGTCCGTATCCAGCTCCTGGTTGTTGTCGACGCCTCCTGGTCCACGTGGTTGCAGAGACAAGCTTCATGACATCACCTGATTGCTTTGCGACATCACCTGGTTCCTTCCTGGTTCCTTCCTGGTCACTGGCTAGTGACCCAGACTCTGTCCCCTCTGCTTTCAGGTACTCTTCATCCTCGATCCGCCCTTGGATCCAACCGGACACTTCTCTCCTGGTCGCCTTCAGCATCTTTTTACAGGTCTCCATAGGATTCAGCGACGAAACCCGACACAACTTGACACCTATGCACCCGGCTCCTGTGGGTGAGGTAACGCGAGTACTCCGGTGCTCCTGTGGGTATTAACTATCCAAGTGTCCTTGTTTTCAGTAGCTTTCTCCTAGTTCATCGGGAAGTGTCCTAAATCAACTAGTTTCTAACTCTTACGTTCCCATTGTATCCCTATGGTAACTCGCGTGTGTGTTTAGACACTGCACACGCATCCCGTGTGCCTCCTGCTTCCTAACTCTCGTTAGCTCAGTGTAGCCCCAGCGATTCCCTAGGCCCTAGGCCTACTCACTGTTCGTGACGTGGTTCTTATATCAATATTTTAATATATGGTTTGCAACGCCCCTAGGGCACGACTGTATTTTGTGCAACTTATTGTATGCTAATTGAGTAACTTGTTATGTGCTTTGGCCTCTGACCTCATAAAGAGTTCAGAGGGGTTGTGTTAGTAATAAATACATATATATTTTATATATAACCTGTGTGGTGTCCTTTCATTTGGTATTCAAGGGGCTACATATGGTAAAACAGCTGGCTTCACATGCTCTCTGAAGTTTTAGCCTAAGACTGCTTTGTCCATGCTACCACTAGGATAGCTGGTCTATAAGGTTGACTTTACAACCATCACCAAAAGGGTTGTTTGGACTGATACAGGGTGCCCACTAGAATAGTGGACATCACATATCAACTTCTTACAATGGAGAACCCAGAGAGGCTCTCGTTGACACAGGAAGCACACAAACTCTTCTACGGCCACATGTTGTCCCTGGGGGAACACCAGTCACTACAGGAACAGAAAACATACAGTGTATTCATGGTGACTGTAAAACATACCCCATGACTGATGTTAACATACAACATTAACCTTCCCAAACCCCCATAAAGATGCGCGTGGGTCTTCTTCCCCATCTCCCTGAACCTGTGATTCTGGGAACAGATTATCCTCACGTGAAAACCCTACTGGGAGACAGAGAGAAAGAATGGTGAGAAGAAGCACCCTTTGTCTTAGAATCCAATCCTCACTGGGAACCAGGAAGAGATAGAAAAAGCAAACAGCAACGAAGAAGAGAAAAAAAACAAGGGAAACCGGTCCTTATGACAAACCAAGAGATCCCTTTATGGGAACATGACAGGAACTTTCGCACCGCTCAGAGGGAGGACAGTACATTACAAGAGGCATGGAAGCAAGCACAAGAAGAAGAGAACCCAGTTGAAGTAGGTCCCCAATTTTGTATCCATAAGGGCCTGTTGTATCGCAAGGGTGGAAAAACGCTACCCACTCAGTCAGTCCCTATGCCCTTCCGAGAGAAAGTTCTATACCTGGCCCACAGTCATTTGCTAGGTGGGCATTTTAGGGGAGAGAAAACAGAAAAAGCCATCCTAGACAGATTTTATTGGCCAGGCATTCATTACCAAGTTAGAAAATACTGTAGGGAATGTGCAATATGTCAAAAGACCAGCCACTCCGTTCCCCCAGGAGTACCCATAAAACCCTTACCAGTAATCGATGTGCCTTTCTCAAGAGTGGGGATGGTTATCAAAGGTCCTCTCCTGCCATCCAGGAGTGGATGCCAATATGTCTAAGTATTAGTAGATTACGCACTAAGACAATCGAACACTACACAGATCGCTAAAGCAATGATAAATACCTTCGCATGGGTAGGCTTTCCAAAAGAAATCTTGACTGATCAGGGTACTCCTTTTAACTCTAGACTGATGACACAGGTTTGTCAACAACTCCACATCAAACAGATTCGAACCGCTGCCTACCACCCACAAACGGATGGATTGGTAGAGCGTTTTAATTCCACCTTAACAGCATTTACAATGCAACGGTCTCGCCTTTGCAAAAGTTAGAGCTATTGGCATTGTAAATGACAACATTTTATTTATGTGTTGGTTTTGAAAACAGATAAATAAATGGCATTGTCATTTACAATGCCAATAGCTTAATCTCTCGCAAATGCCACACACACACACACACACACACACGCACCCACACACACAGACCCACACACACAGAGAGCCCCACACACACACACAGAGCCCCACACACACAGACACACACACAGCCACACACACACGGCCACACACACACACACACACAGCCACACACACACAGTCACACACACACCCAGACACACACACAGTCACACACACACAGCCACACACACACAGCCACACACAGAGCCACACACACGCGCACAGAGCCACACACACACGCACAGAGCCACACACACGTGCACAGAGCCACACACACGTGCAGAGCCACTAACACGCACAGAGCCACACACATGTGCAGAGCCACACACGCGCAGAGCCACACACACGCGCAGAGCCACACACATGCGCAAAGCCACACACACGCGCAGAGCCACACACACACACACACACACACACAGAGCCCCCCCACACACACACACAGAGCCCCACAGACATACACACAGAGCCCCCCACACACACAGAGCCCCCCCACACACAGAGCCCCCCGCACATACACACAGAGCCCCCACACACACACACAGAGTCCCCCCACACACACACACAGAGTCCCCCCACACACACACACACAGAGCCCCCCACACACACACAGAGCCCCCCACACACACAGAGCCACCCACACACACACAGAGCCCCCCACACACACACAGAGCCCCCCACACACACAGAGCTCCCCCCACACATACACAGAGCCCCCCTACACACACACAGAGCCACACACACACACAGAGCCACACACACACACACAGCCCCACACACACACAGAGCCACACACACATAGAATATGCCCACTCATTAACTATTAGAGTAGCACGAGTCAGCTGTCCCAGAAGTACCTATACAGAGGCCAAACTGTTCCTCTTCCCAACAAGCAAGTCTATCGCCCCTGAACGTTAACTTGTGGAGGCCAAAACAAAATTTCCAATGATCCAACTGTCCAGACCACGCAACTGGCCACAATGCATAACAATCCGAAGATCCGACTGTATGGCGAATGACATTAACCTAACCCACAACACGCCGTGAGCGACGCTAGCACCACAGATGGGTAGGAAACAGTCCAGCTCACGTGGCACCCTTTCGCCGCCGAAGTATGGCATGCCAAGAGGCATGGTGTGTTGGTTGCCCTTCCAGCGTCCACACGGCCAGTTGCTGGCCTGTACATAATGCCAATGAGCACGCAATAAGCCTGTTACCCCTGCCTTGGCTGCCAGCCAGACATGGAAGGCCCGGCTCGCAGAGCAGCACGATGCCCGTCAAATAGCTCTTCCCAGGCCTACCTGGGCAGTGAGGCGGCTTCTGGTCTCCACAGTGCGCGTTTCGGATTTGTAAACAATGCGTGTTTAGCTTTTGGTGAAGTTTGGAGCTTACTGCCCCTGGCACGGGGCAGAGAGTCCGGGGAAAGATAGGCTCAGTTCGCTTTCCTGTGAAGTAGCCAAGAACAGCCAGCCCGGGCCTGTGGTGTGTATGTTTGTGTGTGTTTGCACTAGCTGGTTCTAGATTACGAACCAGAATATATGCCGGACTTCCAGTAGAGGGACAGGGTTGTCCCAGTAGGGCAGGGGTAACCAAATCGGGCCCCGGAGACCCCCGTACTCATCCCGTTGCTTCCAAGTTCAAGTGCGCCTGTGATTTACCGGCGCTGACTGATAGCGCCGGTGAAAACGTCTGGCCCATTCCAGCTCCCAGTTTAATGACTGCACCGTTGCAATGTGATTCTGATCTCGAAGGACGCCAGGAAGGGGCGGCCGCTCACAAACTAGTGCTCACAGAAGGAAAGGCGCCCCCTCCCCGGCGCTGCTCCTAGTGCGTGTGCTGCTCGTTGGAGCCCTCCTCACCGGGGCTTCTCTGGCGTCTGTCGGAGGTACGCGGGGCTCTCCTCTCCACATGGGAGCCCCGCTTTGCTCCCCACGCGATGCTGCCTGTTTCCCTCAGCCCAGTCCGTCTTCCTAGGACCGGGACTGCGCAGAGACGCCTGCGAGACGCTGCACTGCTTCCTCCCGCCCGGGGGAAGCGGAAATGGAGCCCGTGAGGCTTATCTCTTATCTCGGCCGGCCCAGCCCACCGTCGGGCGCCGGCTTGGGCTCGTGTTTTCCTTTTTTCTTCCCTCAATGCGGATGGGCCGATAAAAAAACAAGTCCAGACACCGACACGGGGTGATGGTATTTTATTTTATGCGTTTTTATATAGCGCGGACTTTAACCGAAGGTGTCAGAACGCTTCACAATAGGAACAGTAATGATACATGAGAAGATTACAAGTGAACAAATTACAAAAGCAAACGTTAAGTTACATGAGGCAAAAGTGACAATTGTGAGCAAACAAAATACAAGAGGTAGCAAAAGGTACATTACATGAGGAATAGACTGGGACCTCGGTGGGAGGGAGGGTGTCCCTGAACACCACCATGTTTCTCCGATGCGATGCAGAAATGCCTCGGAGAAACGCAGCCTCATTTTGGGATTCGGGCGAGTGTTTTTCTTTCTCTCCTCTTCCCATTGGCTGGAAGGTAAAATTCCAGCCAATGGGAAGTGGAGAGAAAGAAAAGAGAAACAAAGTTTAAAACACCCCCCCGAATCCCCTCCGTTTAGGAAGCCAGCCAATGGAGAAGAGGGGTGGGTTCAAGCCCCCACTTTAGGAGACATAAGATCTCTCCCTGCGACTGCGCAAGCGCAGCCTACGCAAAAAACCACCCTAAGGAAGGTACTAAACCTGGAAGCTCGTAAATGGGAAGACATGCTTCCCTTAGCGCTTTTTGCTATCCGGTGTAGTCAGCAGAAAAGTCTGGGGTATTCCCCTTTTGAACTTTTATACGGAAGGCCTCCGCGTACCCTTATGGACATGGCCAGAGAGGAGTGGGAAGAGGAAACCGATACCTCCAAACCACTGTTGGATTATGTTATGAGTCTCAAGTCTCATTTAAATCAAATAAGGGAGGTTGTACGTACAAACCTAGAACAGGCCCAAACATCACAAAAGAAACAGTATGGCAAATCAACCAAAGAAAGGTCTTTAGAAATCAGGGACCAGGTCCTAATGCTACGCCCCTCCTCTGAACATAAGTTACTCAGTCAATGGCAGGGTCCCTTTAAGGTTATAGATAAAATCACCCCGGTCACCTATAAATTAGAAATGAATCCCAAAGATAATAGTACACAAATCTTCCATATCAATTTGTTAAAGAAATGGGAAGGACCCACCCCAGTACTGATCTCATAACCAACCCCTGATCTGACGGAACAAAGCATAGACATAGAGCTGTCAGAACCCATGAAACAGAGCCTAAGAGAAACCTTAGCGCCACTGCAAGAAGTGTTCTCCCTAACACCAGGGAAGACGACATTAGTAGAATACGAGATACACACGATCCTAGGGAAAACGGTACAGGTAAAACCCTACCGTATACCCGAAGCCCAGAGAGAGGCTATTAACCAGGAAATTCTTAAAATGCTCCAAATGGACATTATTGAACCCTCCAAAAGTGAATGGTGTTCGCCAATCGTATTAGTAACCAAGCCTGACGGGTCTATAAGATTTTGTATTGACTTTAGAGAGGTAAACAAGATCTCCCAATTTGATGCTTATCCCCTTCCTAGGTTGACGAAATCGTAGAAAAACTAGGGAAAGCACAGGTTGTCAGCACACTTGACTTGTGTAAAGAGTATTGGCAGGTACCATTAAGACGCCAAGACCGGGAAAAAACTGCCTTTTGCACACCCCAAGGATTATATCACTTTGAGGTGTTACCCTTTGGGTTGCATGGTGCCCCGGCAACCTTCCAACGTCTTATGAATAAAGTTTTACAGCCTCACCACCACTATGCCGCTGCTTACTTAGATGACATTATCATCTATAGCAATTCCTGGGAAGAGCATCTTCAACATCTGACCCAGGTCATCCAATCATTAAAAGAGGCAGGACTGTCCATCAACCCGGCCAAAAGCCATTTAGCGGCCAGGTCTGTAAAGTACCTCGGATTTCAGTTGGGTGGAGGCTGTCTAAGACCTCAAGAAGAGAAAGTGGTGACCATAGCATAGTTTCCCTTCCCCAAGACCAAGAGAGACCTCAGGGCCTTTTTAGGCCTACTCGGTTATTACAGAAGGTTCATCCCTTGCTTTTCGGAAATAGCCTCTCCCTTAACAGACCTATTGAAGAAAAATCACCCAGACAAGAATTTAAAAGATCCCACCCCTTTAGCATTGCAGGCATTTCAACGGCTAAAACATATCATCACTTCCAAACCTCTGCTTGCCAATCCAGATTATGGAAAAACATTTGTGTTACAGACAGACGCATCTGATCATGGTATTGGTGCAGTGTTGTCCCAAGAAGACTCAAACGGACAAGAACATCCCATTATTTTTATTAGTCGGAAGTTGTTCCCGAGAGAGACCCGTTATGCGGTCATCGAAAAAGAGGATTTAGCTATCAAATGGGCTGTGGAAGCCCTTTGATATTACTTAAATGGTAGAGAGTTTCACCTATATACTGACCATGCCCCTCTCAAATGGTTTTCCCGAAACAAAGGCCACAATCAAAGGATCCTTAAGTGGTTTCTAGCCCTTCAACCGTTTAGATATACTGTACACCACAGAAAAGGGAAGGAACATGCCAACGCGGATTTTATGTCCAGGTATCCTTATGAAACTATTCTTGTACACAAGAAAGTTAGGGAAGGGGGATGTGAGGGAGACCCCAGGGCAGGCCCTGCCCATGAACAAAGCGCCCCACTGAATACCATGTGGGACCCTTACCTCCTACAGGACGAGGATGACTTCGGAGTCACGCCGCTAACAGGAGCCTCTCCCCTCCTCCCGCAGAACACAGGAAGTAAACCGGAAGCCGTCATAGGTCACAAAGGCGGGACAGGAAGAGAGGTCCTCCAATCAGGAGCTCCAGCAGAAGGTCACGGCGGGCAGAAAAACCACAGACAGCAGACGGAAGGCGCGCCAGCTCAGGAGAATCCAGGACCCGACAGCCGAGAGAGCGAGATAGAGTCCAGGAGCAACGCCGACGCCGGAAAAGAAGAGACCGAAGGAGAAGCTGCAGAATCGTGGAGTGAGGAGTGGTGGGTCCCGGAGGACGTGCGAGCCACCACAACTCAGGAGAGTTGTGGCTCCCAGCGGTACATGAACGGGGCCAGGGGACCAGGTGCTGAGGGGAGGGGAGGGTAGTATAACTGAGGGAAGGGGTGGGACATGGGTGTTGAGTAAATCTCAGCCACCCTAAGCGCAAATAGGAACAAGCGCTACCAGTTCAGTTTATTGTGCACCCGAGTCTTAACCTGTTTCCCTACCCAACCGCACATTGACTTCTTAACCCTGAGACACCTATAAATCTCCACCCACAAACTCGTGCGTCTTATAAGTTCACGTGGGAAACTTGGTAACGGTATCCTGCACAGACCAAGAGCCACATAGTGACCGCTATTTTTCTTTTCTTTGTTTCCTTTGGAGAACACACAAGGACCCCCCCACAAACCTGTAGAAACCCGTAATAGGTTTCTGAAGACCCTACAATCCTGTAGAAACCCGTAATAGGTTTCTAAAGACCCTACAATCCTGTAGAAACCCATAGTAGGTTTCTGAAGACTCTACAATCCTGTAGAAACCCGTAATAGGTTTATGAAGACCCTACAACCCGGAAGAAACCCGTAATAGGTTTCTGAAGAGCCCGCAGTCCTGTAGAAACCCGTAATAGGTTTCGTGAAAACCACAGAGTTGTTGAACCCTCTAAGTCCGGAGAAACCGCCCTCATCTTAGTCTCTTCTCTTCTTTCTTTTACTCTAAAAACTGGAAATAACACTACCTGTGTTATTTTAAGTTTACAATCACTTTAATAAAGTCTCCCAATATTGAACACATACGGCCTCTTCGCTTCTGCTTCCGACTGTCCCTCCGACAAAGTCATAATCAAGTTCAGTCCTCAGTAGTAAAACATAAGATTTTCGCAAGCTCCTATATCTCACTACTTAGGGGCACATGCATCAAAGCTTTTTGCGATCGCAAACGGTGCGATTAAAAAAAATTGGCTGTTTGCGATGCATTAAACAATGTGGCATGAGCAATTTCATTAATCACACTTTTTTGGTGATTTCCCAAATTGCAATTGCATTTAAGGAATGCAATTTGCTATTCCTTAAATGCAACCCAAGAACCACTTTCAAATAGCGATTTCGCTATTTAGGGCCACAATGTACCGTAAAATAAAACAAAACCGTATTTTGCAAAAACTTTGAAAAACACACTCAAGTGCATTGTTCAGAGTTCCATATCACACACACACATGCCCTTGGGGCATGCGTGTGCGCAGAATATATGATGTCAGACCGCCGACAAACATCCCGCATACCATCATCCCGCAAATATAATACCGCAAGTACTATTAGTCCGCAAAATAAGAGAACGAAAACTTTTAAAACGAATATGCCTTTAGCACACATGCCATTACAACGAAAATGCATGCATGTTAAAGATATACTCGTTGTAAAAGTTCTAAAGGTAAGTAAGAGTACCCTACCCTACCCTACCCTACACTACACTCTAATGTAGTACCCCTGCACCATCCACCCTTAACACACAGTCCTTTTCAAACATTTACACTACCCAGCACGACCCCCCAACACTACCATAAAGCACTTTACTTCCCTAAACAAACACTACAACACTACCTTAATACACTACCCCCAGCATGACCCTACACAAACACTACAACACAACCCTAAACCCTAAAACACTACACCCCAGCATGACCCTACACTACGCAAACACTACAACACTACCCTAAACCCTAAAACACTACCCCAGCATGACCCTACACTACGCAAACACTAC